>NW_026692498.1:2400000-3020000 GCF_021218885.2 Marmota monax | reverse complement strand
AGGACTGCCGCGACTGCCGGGAGCCTGGGGTCACCCAGCTCTGTTGGTCTGGTGGACTAGGGGCAGGGGGAGGCCCCCCAGTGTGGGGAGGCTGGGAAGGGTGTGAACAACCTCCCTCCTTCCAACACTTCACCATAGACCCCAAGAGGGAGCATGGCTCCTCCCCAGACGTCCTGGGGATGGGATAAGAGTAGGGGGCAGCTTCCAAGGTGGGGTGCCCCGTGGTCAGTCCCATGCTTCCAGTCCAGGAATTAGCTGCAGGGCCCTATGGGGTTGTCCATCTGTGTGCCCAGAGGACAGGTGGGCAGCCCAGCAGCTGGCTGTGTCTGGGGCTCATGATAAATAGCCCTGTCTAGACAGAGGGCACACACAGGGTCTTTGGCTCCCAGAGCCTGCTGCTGAGGCACGGGGACATCAGCCCGGGCCCAGAGAGAAGCAGCCACATCCCTGGTCCTAAAAAACTCACCAGCAGCTGTGGGGCTGCGGCTGTCCCTGGGTGGTCTGTCCAGGAAGGTGAGAGCATCCTGGCTCTGCCGCAGTGCCCAGCTCCTGCCTGCTGGCGTCTCTCTGGCCAGGTGACCTCCAGTGAGTCACCTGACCGCTCAGATCCAGACTGAGAAGGAAAACAGAAAACTTCTTTGCCCGGATGAAGTGGGGAGGCCTCACAGGGCAGCCAGGCCTCACCTTCAAGGTCAAGGGCATCGCCCCTCCCTCCTGGCAGAGCAGCAGGTGCCTCCCCCTGCCTGACCCTGGCCCGCCCAGGTGCTGCCGGCTGGTGCCCCTGCCCTTGGCCCCATCTGGCCTGCTTTGTGTCTGGGGCTCTGGCAGTGGGCACCCCGTCCTCCGCGCCTCCTATGCCTGCCTGCCCTGTCTGAGCACCAAGGTCACCACCGTGTCCCAGCAGCTCCCGTCCAAAGGCACCGCCAAACTCGGACACAACACTTAGTCTTGTGTCGTCCTCCCTAGAGGACCGGCTCTCCGAGGGCACCGAGCTGCCGCCAAGTCACCCCTCTCTCCTGGGCCTGGGAAGAGGGGCTACAGAGGCACACAGCCCATGGACGGACAGGTGGACAGCTGGGTGGATGGGCGATGGGTGAAGGACAGGGCAGAGTGAATCACTGGTCCCACCAACTGCAGTGCAGCAGGGGAAGTGGACAGGCTGGTCCTGAAGTCTGGAAGCTTCCAGAAGAGCCCACACCTGGCCAAGGTCAGACAGCGCAGCCCGGCCACCCAAGCTGCTCCGTGCAGGACCCTGGATTGGAGCTGGGGTGTGTCCCTGCCACGGTTCCCATCCCCAAGGAGCTCGATGTCTGGAGAAGGGTCAGGCACACTAACAAGGACGGTGTGAAGCTCAGTCAGGCGCATTAGTCCCCGCGTGCCCTTGATAATCCCGGTTTGTGACTGCGGCCCTGGCCCCCTTTCTACTGGCAAGATTTCTGGTTTGGATGTTAAATCATCTGGTCACCCTAACATTAGGGGAGTCCAAAGGAGCGTCCCATGTCCCACTGAGGAAGCAGGGGAGGCTTCCTGGAGGAAGAGGCTTGGGAAGGCCGTGTGGGGCCAGGAGGCAAGGAGGCCGTCCCCGGCACAGCAGGTGGGTCTCCCAGCAGCCTGGACGGGAGTGGGGGCCCTTCCGCAGGTGCCTGAGCAGAGACTGAAGCAGCCCCTCGGGCAGCAGAGGGACCCGTGGCTCAGGGACACACCTGTGGAGAACTGAGAGTTTGAGGATATCAAGGTCTCCGACTTGCAAGGGGCCGCGTCCCTCCGCTTCCTCTGGGCCTGCCTGCTGTGCACCGCCTGTCCTCCACGGTTTTCGGTACAGGTGTCTTGTACATTTCTTGTAAAATTCACTCCTCAGGAGTTCTGGGTGTCTCAGGACAGTGTAAAGGGATTTTCCGTTTCATTTCCTAATGGCCTGTGACCTGTGGGTGGCTTACTGGTTTTGTGTTGATGTGACAGCCATCCTTCCGACTTGCGACATTTGCTGATCAGTTCTAATAAAGCCAGTGCTCTTCACCAGGTGTCTGGGCCTGGAGGGTTAGTGTAAGAGTTTAAGGTTCTACTTCTATTTTTTTTTTCTCCCTCTCTCATTTTTTTTCTTTTTGGTACCAGGGATTGAACCCAGAGGGGTGCTTAACTAATGAGCCCCATCCCAGCCCTTTTTTGTATTTTATTTAGAGACAGGGTCTCCCTGAGTTGCTGAGGGCCTCACTAAGTTGCTGAGGCTGGCTTTGAACTGGCCATCCTCCTGCCTCAGCCTCCGGAGCTGCTGGGATCACAGGCGTGGCCACCGCGCCCAGCTCAGTTCCTATTCCTCAACACACACAGGGCTACTCGGGTTCCTTTTCTCCTGTGTCACTTGCAGCAAGTCTTTGCCCCCGAGGAGTCAGTCCGTGTCCTCAGAGCTTGAGTCTGCTGGCATGAAGTGGTATCTGGAGTCCCCCGCCAGGCTCCCGTGCCTGTCAAATCTGACTGCTGCTCCGTTCTCCTGGGCGCGTAGGCGGCGGGGGCTCCCTCTCACTGGGCTGGCGGAGGCTTGGTCGGGGCTCACAGTCTTTCAGAGGGCCAGCTTTCATTTGTTGACCTTTCTGGGCTGACCTTCCGTTTTCTCTGACTTCTGCTCCTCCTTATCACACCTTTCCTTCTACCTAGGAAGCTTTAGTTTGCTCTTCTAACGTGAGTAGCTTACGTAACTTCCCTTGACTCTTAAGGGGGACTGAGCAAGGCCTTCCAAAGACGCCCAGGTTCTCTGTAACATGCGCCTGCTCCCCAGGAACACAGACCCCGGAGTCGCTTCTTAAAAGTCATACCAACACATGACGCCAAGACCACGCACTTTAGAGTCGAAGACACAAATGTGCTGAATGTGCCAAGACGTAAGACGATAGACCCCGCGAATGATAGCCAGGGAGGTTATGCCCATGAGGATCCTGAGCTGGGCCCGACGCCTGGAGCAACGGGCTGCTCCATGCAGGGTCCTTGCCAGAGGTGGAAGGAAATCAGAGTGGGCCACAGGACGTGTGGCGATGAAGAGGTTCAGCGGTGAGGGGAGAAGGGCCCACAGACCAGGAGGGGAAGCAGCCCCTGGAGCCGGAAACAGCCAAAGACAGTGCTCCCCGGGCCTCCAGAGGGGTGCGGCTGCCAACACCCTGGCTGTGGCCCAGAGAGACTGAGTCCAGACTTGTGGCCCTGGAAGTGCTCAATGGTAACCCTGAGCTGCCTGGAGCCCCTCGGTTTGTGGACATTTGTTACAGCAGCTACGGGGAACTCATACAGACGGTCTCCCGGCTTCTGCCTGTTTTTATATGCTCCCCTGTGATTTCACACACCCGTGTTTTATTTCTTCCAGGGTTTGCGGCTATCTAACAGCAGGAGGGTCCATCTGATATCAGCGGCTCTGCCATTACCAGACTCAGAGAGGGACAGTAACAATTCTGAACTTCACAGCGCATGGATCCCAAGGGCCCATGCGGCCTGGGCCTGCCTTGCAGGTGTGTGTGGATCAAGTGAGGTCATCCACTGAGAGTGCCACGTAAGGTCTGCATGAGCCGAGCCGACAGGGATGCTGGTGTGTCCAGAGAATCAGAAAGGCCGAGAGCGAGGCCCAAGACGCACAGTGGGTCCACAGAACTCATGCAAAGTGAGTTTGGGTGCCTTGGGCAGGCTGCTTTCAAATGCCCTCGTCTCCCCTCCCCTCACCTGTCAGTCAGAGCCTCCTTCTCCGGCGGAGGTGATGTTTTCCTTCTGTGGGTGCCGGTCCACGAGCACACTCCTGGGCAGGAGGAAGAAAGGCCAGGCCTGGAAGAAACCTGCCCAAAGCTCAGGGAGGCCCTGCGGCTGCGCTGTCCTCCCCGTGCCCCAACCTGGCGTCCTACCTGCTGACCTTTTCCAGCCAGAACTCCCCATCTGTCCACAAGTGACGACCGCGCTGCCGCCTCACACAGGGCAGGGGGCTGGGGGAAGAGCCCCCACTCCTCCAAACCCACTGTTGGAGCTGCCGAGGGTCTTCGCCCTCGAGGGCACTGGGTATCTCCAGCAGCATCAGAGAGGCCGCTCTTGACAGGAGAGCTCAGCAGACATCAGAGGAAGGGCAGGTCCTCTGGGGTGACCTCCTGGGCCAGGCCCCAACCCACAGGGTCTGCAGACATGCATCTTTGTTGGCATCTGGGTGCAATCAAAATATTTCTGAACAGTTGGTAGCCCTGAACAAAGGGGATTTCACATAAAATCCAGGTGCCTGGCCTCGCCCAAATGTCAGAAGCCGCCAACCTGTCCCACGTCATCACCTGGCCACGTGGGAGGGGCTGGAGGGGCCGGGGCATCAGGCGTGCACGTCCCCTCGCCCCGCCACACCCTCTCCACTGCCGGCCAGGGTCAGGTCTGTCACTGCACGGCACCGTCATCTTCTAGGTGGAAGAGAAAAGCGAGGTTTTGCTCCAGCTCTTTGTGAACAGGGGAAACGAGCAGGAGGTGTGTCTCGGGAAGAGCGGCTCTCTATTCTTTGAGGATACGATGACGTCCTTCGTGTTTGAGATGCCAGCAAATGCGTCTGCACCCACATCCCCGCCAGGGTGGGGCCCGGGCAGGTCCTGCAGAGGTCACACAGCTGGACGGGAGGATGGACAGAGCAGAGTGAAGCTCCGCCGCGTGGAGCCAGGGCCGCGTCCCGGGGCCTCTTCCGACAGGCGTGGAGCCCCACGCCCCGGGCTCTGATGGGACCTGCAATGCCCAGGAGCCCACAGGCTCAGGCCTGTTGGAGATGGGCCCCTAGCCCTGCCCCCCAGACAAACACCTGGGCCTTCCGGTGGGGGGCTGCAGGGGGCCCGGGCAGGACTAATGGCCAGGAGTCCATTGCAGGACCCTGAGCAAGGCCATGGGGCAACCTCCCGAGGCGAGCCAGGCCCAGCTCGCCAGGAGCCCGGCAGACAGGTGGAGCCCTCTCCTCTGGAGCCAGCGAGGGTCTGGCCAGGCTGCCTCCTCCTTAGCACCTCATTATGAGGCTGCTCAAGGGCACAGGGAGGGGCCGGCCCCCTCACAGAAGCCTTTCTGGAGCAGAATTGGGGGGCTACTCCTCACCCCCAATGTTGCCTCCACTGCCTCTCATAGGTTCTGAAATTCACCGTCAGCATCACACCTGCAGAGCCAGAGAGGGACATGCAGAGTGGAGATCTGCTGGGCCAGCGCCGGCCAGAAAGCAAAGGCAGGAAGAGAAGCGCTTTCACCCCAGCTGCTGTGCAGTGGGGGTGGGACCAGAGGACCCCGGAGAACACAGTGATTCAGCCACAGGCAAGGGCCCTGCACGGCA
The DNA here is from genome assembly GCF_021218885.2 of Marmota monax. NCBI lineage: Eukaryota > Metazoa > Chordata > Mammalia > Rodentia > Sciuridae > Marmota > Marmota monax. Next base: position 3,014,695 of record NW_026692498.1, on the reverse strand, counting down.
CCCATTTATCACATCAATATCACCACCACTGTGATCGCCATCACCACCGCCACCAGCAGCTCCATCATCAGCACCATCAGCATCCCCATCATCACCACCACGACCACCACCACCATCAGCATTATCACCACCACCCTCACCATCACGATCACCATCATCACCATCACCATGACCACCACCACCGACACCACCATCATCATCATCATTATCACCAGCCACCATCATCATCTTCTCCATCACCACCACCATCACCACCGTCACCATCACTATCCCCATCATCACCACCACCACCCCCCTCACCATCACTATTACCATTATCACCACCACCATCACCATCATCATTATCACCACCATGACCACCACCATCACCACCATCACTATCACCATCACCATGACCAACCACCACCACCACCACCATCATAACCATTATCACAGCCACCATCATCATCTTCTCCATCATCACCACCACCACCCCCCTCACCATCACTATCACCATTATCACCACCACCACAACCATCAGCATTATCACCACCATGACCACCACCATCACCACCATCACTATCACCATCACCATGACCAACCACCACCACCACCACCATCATAACCATTATCACAGCCACCATAATCATCTTCTCCATCATCACCACCACCACCCCCCTCACCATCACTATCACCATTATCACCACCACCACAACCATCAGCATTATCACCTCCATGACCACCACCATCACCACCATCACTATCACCATCACCATGACCAACCACCACCACCACCACCATCATAACCATTATCACAGCCACCATCATCATCTTCTCCATCATCACCACCACCACCCCCCTCACCATCACTATTACCATTATCACCACCACCCTCACCATCACTATCCCCATCATCACCACCACCACCCCCCATCACCATCACTATCACCATTATCACCACCACCACCACCATCATCATTATCACCACCATGACCACCACCACCACCACCATCACTATCACCATCAATGACCACCACCACCACCATCATTACCATTATCACAGCCACCATCATCATCTTCTCCATCACCCTCACCATCACCACCGTCACCATCACTATCCCCATCATCATCATCACCACCATCAACATCACCATTACCATTTTTAAAAATATTTTTTATTTGTTGATAGAACTTTATTTTATTTATTTATATGCAGTGCTGAGAATCAAACCAAGTGCCTCATACATGCCAGGCACATGTGCCACCAATGAGCCACAAACCCAGCCCCACCATTACCATGATTACCACCACCATCACCACCATTACCATAACAATTGTCACGATCATCACCATCACCATCACCCATATCATCGCCACCACCATCACCGTCTCCATCATCACCGTCATCACCGTCATCCACCATCACCGTCATCACCGTCATCCACATACTGTCTGCCCAGGAAGAAGGAACGTAGGAGGAAGGGGCCATACGTCCTCCAGCTCCTCCCCTCACTTCACAGCCTTCTCTAAACCCAGTGACCTCCCTTAACCTCAGTGTCCGCTCAGCCACATATGAGCAAGAGCCTCCTCTACTGGACAGGGCTCCAGGTTCTCCGGTTCAGCTACAGCCATCTCTGAATCACATGCTGACATCAGCCTCCTCAGCAGGTATGCTCACGGTTTGCAGGAGCCATGTTTCCAACCTGGCACCATCAATATCAGACAGACATGGTGGGAGAGGATCAAGGATAAAAAGGAGGGGCTGGGGGGCAATAGGAAGAGGGAGGTGAGGAATGGAAGTGGGGAGGGAGGAAGGCAGGGAGGCAGGGAGAGAAGGAGGGGGAAGGCTGAGGGGAGGGGCGGGGGAGGAGGAGGAGGAGAGGCTAAGAGAGGCAGGGAGGTTGGGGTGCCTGAAGATAGAAGGGCTTCACTCTTGGCTCAGACTCACAAGTTCCCTGGCAAATGAGAACTTCCCAAGTCATGCCCAGCTAGATTGGGGGCTCCTGCCAAACCCTGTGGTTCTGCAAAGTAGGCTTTATGCTCTCTGCCAGACAGAGTAAAATGGCTGCCCTTCTTAACAAAAGGAAACCGAGATGACAATGAGCCTCCGTGAGACTTCCCTGAGCATAGACTGGCAGTCCTCTGTTCCTCTACTGTCCACCTGACCAATATGGGGATAGCAGAGGGCCCACCTCCACTCTGGGCAGCAATGCGTCCTGGGAAGCCACTCTGTGGAGTAGTGTCCCAGGGCCTGCCTCCACGGTCTAGGGAGCAAGTCCCCACAGGTGCTTTGTTGGGCAGCTGAGCTGCGCTTGTCCACAGGACATGGTGGGTGCCCCCCCCCAGCCAGCCACCTTGCTTCCTCGTCTGTGGGTGGATGGCCAAGTGCCCCCCATTCTGTAGCATTCTGGACATCTGGAAGGTTCCATCTGGCCCCTCTCCATTGGTGCTCAGGGCTGATGTCCTGTTGGCACCCTCTGTTGGGTCAGACGAGATGGAAGATGGCCAGGATCTGCGGGGCATTCCTGGCCCCTAGGATGCCTAGATTGCCAAGAGCCCCCAAGGTGGACCAGAGGACATCTTATACCCACTCCTCATGTCTTTCCCACCGCGGAGCAGCCTCCTTCTGCAGAGCTGCCCCTCAAGGCCCACGTGGGATACCAGGCTAGCCATCCTGAGCATGCTTTGTCAGTGATCCAGGGCACCCAGGGAGCCTCATGGACACTCTGCCTCCACCTCTGTAGATGGCAGAGGCCACCTTCTGGAAGGGGTCCCTGAGTGGGCCAAATGAGGAGAAGAGCATGGCACTGTGCGTCGATTGAGCACTTACTGCATGCCATGAACTCCAGTCCACTTCCTTGTGGAAATCACCCCCCTGGCCCCCTGAGGAGGATAAACTGAGGCACAGAGTCCCCCACCCGCAGTGCTCTGTCCAGAGGTGCCAGTGGTCGTCCACGCCCAGGCTAAGTCCTCCGTGGTCTTCTGTTTCCTTTTCAATGGGACAAGTTCGGGCAAAGGAGTGGCCCCAGCCTCATGTTTATAAGAATGTGCTGGGCAGAGGGGCCAGGGCAGGGCCAGCCACCCAGGTGGTTGCTCTGAGCTGCTCTCTGCAGCCTGGGGTGTTTTGACCCACGGCCAGTCTCCTGGGTGCTGCGGGGTTTGCCGCCCAGGAATTGTCGTGGCCCCGCCCCACACTAGCACATGGGAGGCAGAGATGCCCACACCAGAGGGCCAGGGACAGCTCTGCTGACACATGCTGGAGAGGCACTGAAGTCATTGTCCAGCTGCTTTCCTGGAAACTGCCCATAAGAAGCCTTTGGGGCCACTTACATGTGGAGGACCTAGAGCCTCTTGACCCAGCTCTGCAGCCCTTCCCTCTCCCTATGGGGCTGGGCTGGGCTGGGCTGAGCAGGGCATCGTGCTGGGAGGGAGCTGGGTGCTCAGGCTTTGGGAATAACACTAGAAAGGGCCAGAATTCCATGTGCCCCTACCTTGCTGTGTGACATTAGGCATGCTGACCCTATGTGTGCCTCAGGCTTTGCCCACCTGTCCCTGAAGAGAAAGGCCACCAAGGGCCGTGGGAAGCCTGGCAGGAGGGTCTGCTCATGTTTAATGGTGGACGGTGTGCCTCCCCCTGCAGGCCCCAGATACACCCGCTGCAGAGAAAGCAGCTGCTCCTGGTGTTAGGTAACACGCCAGACTGCACGGCTCCCCACCCAGCTCCCCCCACCCGCAGCCCTGCCTGCAACCAGTCTGCCTGGTGCCCTGGAGGCTGCTGCAGTTGTCTGCCTGGAGGGGAAAGCTGGCCCCAGACCTGGCACCTGTAGGGATGCAAGTCTCTGAGACCCTCTGAGAGCTACCGTCTCATGCAGGGAGACCCCTCAGCCCTGGCTGGCCGCCACCCGTAGCTGTGGGGTTCCTGCCCATCAGGACCAGCCCAGCAGGGTCCCACTACAAAGCGTCCGCCAGGGGGCGGGGCGGCCGGGTCCCTGCCATTGGCTGAGGGTCCGCTGGGCGGGCACAGCCCACTGGGGCCGGCAGAGCCAGCTCTGGAGGACCAGCCTGGAGGAGGGAGCCCGCCGCCCTCATGCCCTGCTGCACGGTGAGTACCGCTGGGCAGCCCGGCCCCGCCCGTGTTGGAGCTCCCACCTGCCTGGGAAGGGGGTCCCCTCGGAGGCCACACTGCGGGCGTAGCTCTCTCGGGCCACTGTGGACACTGGACCTGAGGTCTGGAACCACGTGGGGAAGGGGCGGGGCTTGCCCTGGGGTGGCAGCCCCTCCCACCACCTTTGCCATTCCCTGCTGACTTCAGAATTCCCTGGGGGTACACCTGGCCCTCGGGGCCAGGGTGCGGCCCTCCGCTCCCAGCAGTGTCCAGCCCCTTCGGAGCCCGGCAGGTGCTGGCAGGCGGCTGGGAGCGTGCAGCAGGTCCCGGGGCCAGATGCTGCATTGCACCCACAGCCCGCCCGCTCCCTCCTCCAGGCGGCTCCTGCCGCCTTGGCCAGCACCCTGCCAGGTGGTGAGGGGGCCCTGCAGCCCTCCAGGGTTGGCTGGGGACCCAGGGTGTAGAGCTGGCTGCACGGGGTCCCTGCTGAAGCGTCTCTGTACCCTCTGCGTCTGACTTCCCTACCTGCTCTCAGCGACTCTTTGAGAGAAGCTTCAAAGGGGCCATTTCTCAATCCCTGACCTGATACTACTGGCAGATGAGGAGGAATCAGAGGGTGGTCAGGTGGTCATGAGGCATCCCCACAGCCCTGAGCTGCTGAGAACGTGGCCAGACTCTTAGTGCAGACAGTGGCCCTGGGTGCACACCAGGGTCAGCAGGGCCAGCTTCCCAGACCCTGAGGCTGGCCAGGGCCTCTAAGCAGAACTGACCGGCTCAGACACCCCTGAGGGAGGGCTCCTGAGCCTGCTGCCCAGGGCCTTGGGCTGTGTGGGTAGGACAGTGGCACTTCTGACTCAGACTCCTGAGAAAGGCCCAGCCTGGCTCCAAGCTTTCCCCAAGGGGCACGTGGGGGGCACGTGAGGGCCAGCGAGGTCAGCGGGGAAAGGGCAGGCCAGGTGGGTCCCCCGCTGCCTCCTGCAGAGTGCCTGGCTTTTCCTGGATTCTGCTTCTTCCCGTGTCCGTGGGATCTGCGTAGTGGTGCCCACTGAAAAGCACCATGGGTGCTGGCAAAGGCCGAGGCGGTCACCCCAGGTGACCACAGGCCAGGGCTCCCCACCGGCATTTATGTAACACGCCCCGCCCGGGGGTTCGGGTGTTGCGCAGGCTGCGCAGACTCGCCTGGTTTGTCGGGGTCGCGGTGTTTTCCCTCACGCTGTTGGTCCTGGTGCCAGGGGAGGGCCCAGCAAATGGGCAGGAGCTTGGCCAGCAGGTGCAGCTCCCTGGAGGGGCATTTCCGGGGGGTCCTGGCGGAGAGACCCGATGCCTCCTCCAGGGAGCCCACAGATGAAGTCTCAGGTGCGCTGGTGGTTCTCCCTGCAGAGCTGAGACAGGGCAGCACAGGGACAAGGCACCCAGCACTGGCCAGGCACCAAGGGGGGAGCCTGAGGAGCTGGCGTGGTCCTGGCGGTGTGGCCGCAGAGGAGCATGGAGACTCCCTGAGCCTCAGTCTCCTTGTCTGCCAAGTGGGAGAAGGACCCGCACTGCACTCCAGGCCCCAGCTGCCCCTCTGGCTGGCCCTGCTCGTTCTCTGCCCTCCCCCACTGCTCGTGTGAGCAGGAGACAGTGGGGAGCAGCGGCCCGTGGAGTGGGGCTCCTTGCTCTCTTGAGGCTTGAGGACAGGAGGGCCCCCCAAAGCCTGAGCCCTGTGGCTGGCTACATGAAACCCAATTGCCTTGGACTGGGCACCAGTCTGGGATCAGGCCACCACCCACTCTGGGAAGATGGAAGAACTAGCAGGTCACGTGTCACCACGGGGGACCCCCAGTTCCTAAGGTGTGGCTGAGTCTCAAGCTGAGAACACGAGGTCCCCTGGGTCCCTGCTGTCCTCTGCCCCAAGGCCCCTGGTCGGGTCTGTCTGGGAGATGCTAGGCAGCCTGGGCTCATGCCGGGGCCTGCTGGGTCTCTGCCCACTGTCCCGCTTTCTCCCTGCCTGCCCGCTGTGGGCAGCCCCAGCCAGCTCACAGTGAGGCTGCCGTTGCCACTCTCTGTCCCCACGGCAGAGAAGCCTGCTCCTGGGCCTGCACCCCCGGGTCCTCAGTGCATCCCACCAAGAGAGCAAGGAGCCCCATTCCACGGGCCGCTGCTCCCCACTGTCTCCTGTTCACACGAGCAGTGAGGGAGGGCAGAGGACGAGCAGGGCCAGCCAGAGGGGAGCTGGAGCCCACGGGACAGCCGCCTGCCCCTGCCTCCTGCCCCTTCAGTCCTCCCAGGAGCCTGAGGAGGCCCCCGTAGCAGGCGGGCAGTGCCCTGGGGTGGCAGGTGGGCAGGGTCCAAGCACCGTGGACCTGCACGTGGTCTGTGACCCCCTGTGTACCCCTGGCCCGGGGTCCTCTCCAGTCTCCTTGAAGACCCCCTCTGGCCCCTGGGTCCTGGCTTTGCCAGTTCCCAGCAGGCTTCAGGGTCTAGTGTGTCCCAACAGGTGGGGCCAGTGAGAGCCAGCAGCCCGTGCTGGCACAGCCGCCATCAGCCCCGCACACGGTCATGAGTGACAAACGTGTCTGTAGTGCTGTGGAGCCCGGTCAGACCCAGCCCCTGAAGGAAGGGCACGGGCCTCGTGGGGAGGCACAGTGGGATGAGGGTCGTGCTCTGGGGACCTGGGCACCCTGGTGTTTCCCACTACATGTCCCTGGGCGGGCACCTGTGGTCCTTCTCGGCCTCGTTCTCCTGTCTGTGGGATGACAGTAACTGTGGTCACCTGTTTGTGTGAGAATCACGCTCCCGTGGTAGGGGGTACCAGTGTCCGTCACCGTCACCAGGTATCACTGGACCTGTGTTAGTTTCGATTCTGCATTTTCTACTCGTCACTGGGAGCCCACAGATGAAGTCTCAGGTGCTCTGGTGGTTCTCAAAACACATGTGGACTCCAGACCCGTGCTCATGGGACCTGGCAAAAAAATGTCCCTGGACTCCTGGACAGAGGCCCAGGTAGAGCTGGGCCCACCCCACCTACCCCCCTTACGACAGAGACGTCCCACAAAAACACAGCTGCTCACGGGGCTCTCCAGGGGCCCCACCCGCTGGGCTGTGCCCGGAGAGCTGCTATCCCCAAGGGGTGGGATCTGCCAAGTCTTGTAGTGACCAGCTCTGGGTCTGAGTTGGTGGGATACCCAGATGCCATCAGAGGTGACACCCAAGCAGCCCCAAAGGCACTTTGCGGTCCACAGAAGAAGGGGACATCCATTCTGCTTATCCCCCACTCTTGTCCCTATTTCTGCTGGCCTCAGGGAGGACCTGGCTCACAGTCCTCCAGTTCCTCGACATCTCCTTTGCCTCTGACCGGCTCCTGGCCTTGGCCACACAGAGAGGAGGTGAGCAGGGAGTAGCAACTAGGCCAAGCAGAACCTGAAATCCTGAGTGTGGCTGCCCAGCAGTCTGTGGTGATGGCCGGGCAGGGGCTCCGGGAGCTGGCAGGAGCAGGAGTAGAGGTGCAGCTGGGCTGGCGTCCGCTGGGAGAGCGGGCTCCTGCGGGAGGGGAAATGGGGAGGCTGCGCAGCCCCAAGCCCAGCGCCCAGGCACTGCCTCCCTTCATCAAGGGACCACCCTCGTGCCCCGGAGCCTGCACCGTGCAGTGGGATGCCCCAGCTGCCACATGGATCCCCGCACATGGGCGGACAAGGCTGAGCCCCCACACCTGCCTCCTCCTCCTGGCATGGCCCAGGGTGGGGCTGGGGCAGGGACAAGGACATCGCAGCTTGCCAGCCAGAGGAGGCTGCAGGGTGCCAGGGTGACCCTGAGACTCAGGACACATCCTGGGTCACCTTCCGGGCCTTGCTTCTGCTGGTGAACTCCACACCCTGGCAGGCTGGCTGAGTCAGAGCCAGCACGGGGGAGGGCTGTCCTTGGCTGGCTGCAGTTCTTCCCTGTCACCTGAACACCGTCTCTCCAGACCCCTGCCCGCGAGAGGTCATGGCCCCAGCTCCCGTCTGCCAGGGCCTCCCGGTCTCCTCTCAGCTCTGCCTCCAGGCCAGGACCTGAGGGCTGTCCCAGTCATACAAGGAGGGGCAAAGCTGCTGCCCCCCAAGGGACAGAGAGCGGGGAGGGGCTGCTGCCCGGGGTCTCCAGGCCCCACCCTCATTTTTGCCATCTGCCCACCGAGTGGCAGCCCGAGTGGAGGAGGGTCCCTTTCTGCCACGGGCAGAGCTCCCCAGGCTCCATGACCTGGCCCCTGTCAGCCTGGAGGTAACACTGGGCCTGGCCAGCCGTGGGCCCCCAAGCCGAGGGTCAGCAGCTTCCTCCGCCAGGCCTGGCCCCAGCACTGGTGCCTGCAGCTGGCCACGTCCAGTGCCCTTGTCTGGGTGCAGAGGGGAGTGGGCTTCCTGGCACGGACCCCTGTCCAGCCGCTGGCTCAGTGTCAGCTTGCCCCACCCAACCACTGGGCCTCCACCTGTGAGAGGGCTTGGCTAGTGGGGGGGGCAGCCACAGGAAGGGGCCATGGAGCCTGTTGGCGGCTCTCCAGCAGCAGCGCCCTTCGCCCTTCGCCACCTGCTCTCCGCCCATCACCCCTCCCAGGCCCCAGGCTCTTGACCCAGCCTCGGGCACCTCCGGCTTTACTCAGCCACCGTAAGCTCTGTGCCCTCATCTCCTGAGCCGCGCGACTCACCCCACAGCTCGCGGCTTCAACAACTGAAGGAGGCAAGGCCCCAGCTCCAGCGCCCGCTCCCGCTGAGGCTGCAGGTCTGTCCAGCCTCTGCTGCTGCTGGCCACCCCTGGGGCTCTTTGACTTGTAGAGGCTTCCCCAAGCTCCTCTTCAGGTGACCTTCACCAGTGTGAGTCTGGAAGGAGGCCAGTCGTGTGGGGTTGGGGCCCCCACGGGGACGCCATCTCACCTCTCACCAGATGGCCCAGTTTGCAAGCTCAGCCCACAACCTAGGAACCCAGCCCAGCGCAGCCAGCCACAGGGGCCCTGGCGGCACCTGCCTGCATTGACAGGGGGGTCCACCTGAAGGATGAAAAGGACAGGCTGGACCCAGTCCATTGGCTTCCAGATGGATTCACCTGGGGCCACCTTGGGGCACTTTCCAGCCTGCCACCCGGCAGGTACAGGCTGCCCTTGGATCAACTGTCTTTGGAGCACCCCTGGAGCAAGAGCAGTGAGGCCCACAGGGCGGACGCCAGCCACGGTCCTGGGTGGACTGGACGGCTCCCTGCCGACTATCCTTCTGGCTCTGTCCCGTGGCCAGCACAGGGGCTCGAGGGGCGAGGAAGGCCGGACAGGAGCGGGGTCTGGCCAGCAGACGGCACCTGAGCCTCACACCTCACCCCAGGGCTCAGGCTTGAGGAGACTGAAACTTCCACTCAAGGAGCCCAGGCCTGTCCAGGGGGGAGGCAGAGGACCCACGCCAGCTGCCGCCCACAGGTGAGCAGGGCCAGCAGGTGTGCAGGAGGTGACATCCCCTGCTAGCCGCTGCTCACACACCAACAGGGAGACTTAAGGCTGGGACCCTCTGAGAAGCCTCAGCTCCAGCCCCTGAGGAGCCTGGTGGTCCTCATCCCAGCAGGTGTGGGTTTCCCTCTCCTCCCCAGAGCAATGTCCCTTGCTCCCGGTAGGGGTCAGTGTGGGGTAAGTCCGCACAAGACTCTGAGGAGACTCAAGATAAACCCCCCGCAGCCAGGAGAGCGGCCACCTGCCCAGTCCCTCTCTCTTTCCTTCCTGTTTGCCAGGAAGGATCCACGGGAGCATGGAGATTCAGGGTCGCCCTGGCCAGAAATTGCTGGAGAGTGCCCAGGTCCAGTGGGAAAGGGGCCCAGTGGGAAGAGGGGGCTGGCGTGGGCCGGAGTCCCTTTAGGTCACCCCTGTACCCACGCAGTGTTAAGTGCATGTACCTGGGAAGGCGGGGCAGGGCCAGTCCTTCGGAGGCTGGTCCTTTTCTCCAATGTCCAGGCCCCCATCTTACTCCCCAAAGCGAATCCCCATCTGGGTCCCCAGAGGAAGAGGGGCTCCCCCAGAGTCCCTGGCAGGACTTCCCTTACTGTGCCTGGTGCACCCCGTCCCCCGCCCCGGGCCTGGAGCTGGAGTGGGGTCTCGCCCGCACGACTCTTGGCCCCAGTGACTTGTTATAGGAGCCCAGCGTGGGCGCATGTGCCCTGGGCGCCACGAACCCACCCCCACCCACTTCCTGCTTCTCAAGGGACAGCAGCCAACTCCAGCCGACCGTGGCCTTCCGAATGGCCAGGAGGGCGGAGCCATCTCTCCCTCCAGCTCCTATCCACAGCACTGCATGGCAGGTTGGGGTCACCAGGTCTCGTCTCATGGAACGAGCTGAATTGAGCTGGGTCCCTGTGGCTCCCCTGCCCAGCTTGGGGGTGTCCAGCTACCCAGAGGGAGCTGATGCCATCCAGGTTCCCAGCCTGGCTGTGCATGTCCTCTCCTATGAAGGCCACGCCTGCCCACCACCAGCTGTGTAGGAGTCTGGGGCTGTAGGGAGACCCTCCCCCCACCCCCTGGAGGCCTGCAGCCCGCCTGGCAGGAGACTGGGCTGCTTATGGTGGGGGCTGCCTGGAAAGGAGGGGCTCGCGAAGCACAGGACCTGAGTGATGCAACTTGAGGAGGGTGATGGCAGTGACCAGGGGAGGGGCTGCCTGCCCCACCTCTGCAGGACTGACCATCTCTGGCCCACCTGCTTGAGGCCTTTGGGGTCTGGCTACCAAGGGGCAGTCCTGAGCCCCGGGGGAGGTGGGGCCCAGGAGGCGGGTGCCTGGGCAGGAAATGTTCCGAGGCAGGGTGCTCGCAGCCGGCATGCACGTCTGCACCACCCAGGGCCCCGAACACCGTGAGCACCGCAGACCCACCGTGGCACGTGTCCACACACTACACCCAGATAGACCACAAGACCAGGCGGACAGAGAAAAAGTGCCCAAGGGTCATGGGTATCGGAGCCCCTCTGCCCACACCCATCCTCTCTGGAACCCTTTGGCCTCTGCAGGACCTGGAGGCCCAGTAAGTGCCCACACTCCCCAGGGCCTGGAGGACAAGCCCGCCCGGGGCCTGTGTCCCCCATTATTGCCACAATCACACACAATTCTGGGCGCTGTGCGAAATTGAGAGCAGATCCAGAGGGCTTCCAGGAGGAGGCGTGGGCCCAGAGCTGGGAAGACAGGAGTGCAGGGGGTCCAGGCTGGCCAGCCGCGGCTCACAGAGGAGGGCGCCAGGCACGCAGGGAGGGAGGACACGGCTTTCCACCCTTGAGCCTTCCACCCAAACACCCTTGGCTCATGACCAAGGAGCTCCTGCGTGCACCCGGCATCCTGGTAAGCTGCGGCTCACCAAGAGCTCACCCCGGGCTCCAGGCTGCTCCCAGCCTCCTGGGATCCACTCCTCCACAGGGAACTTCCGGAAACTTCCCTTTCTGGTTCAGCCTTCCTGGAGCTGTGGTTCTTCCATTGAATAAGAACAAGAATCTCCTGGAAGCCCTGTTGGAAATGCTGGTTCCCTGGCCCCTCCAGACACGCCCTGGAGCCTGCAATCAGTGACTCTAATCTTGTGGGCTCTCAGGTCCTTGTCACAGAGACTGCTGGTGACCAGTGCCTCGTTGAAACCCCGCTGGAGACAGAAAACCAGCCCCTCCATGCTGGGGGCCTGGAGTCTCAGTGGACGGGCAAAGACCCACGCACTCCCATGTGCAGATATGGGGACCATGGCTGGGGCCTCCTCACCGATAATGCACTGTCCTTAGAGCCAGTGAAAATAGAAAGGAACCTGCCCCGGGCCCAGCTCTGGGACCCTCGTGCCCCAGCCCCCCAGCAGCTGGGGCTACAGGTAGGTACCAGCGGGTCGGGCTCAAGTTTGTTTTCATTAGTGAAATCTTCACTGGAGAAACACCCTGCCCTGGTCAGGGTGTGTCCCCCAGCGTCCTGTGCTGGAAGCGCCATTCCAGGGCAGCGGTACCGGGAGGTGGGTCCTCTGGGAGGTGCTCACGGTGCAAGGCTCTGCTGCAGGGGTGGACAGGCCACTGTGGAAGGGCCTGATGGAAGCAGTTGGGCCCCTGTGAGTCCTTCCATTCTCCCTCCATGGAGGACACATGCCCACCCTTCCAGAAGGCCCAGCAACAAGGCTCCATCTCGGAAGCAGAGAGCAGCCTTCCCCAGACACCCGACCTCCAGCCCTTGACCTTGAACTCCAGCCTCCAGACCATGAGAAGCAAATCTCCACCATGTGTTTGAGCAATTGTCACAGCAGTACCCTTAGCGGTCCTCCTCGGACACTCAGTGCTGGAAGCCATCTCCCCAACCAGTGGCACTCTCACCTGAGTGACATGGCCAGCAGGGACCTCTCTGCATAGATGTGGGAGCCCACGCTGGACTTCCCTCCCACGGAGCCGGGTTACAGCCTCTGACTCCTCGGGTCTGCCTGGGGGTCCTCTAAACACCAGCACCTCGTTTCCTTCATGTCCACGAGACCTGGAGCTGCGACCCCTCCCAGCCCCGCTCTGTCCCGAGAGCTCAGGCGCAGCGTGACTAGGTTTGTCACCTCCCGTGATAGGCACACTCTCTCTCTCTGACGTGATCTAAAAGTGAAATTTTATTTGTACACATGTGTACACGCACATAGACACATGTACACACCATACACGTGTCTGTACCACGTGTCCCAATAACAACGCAATGAGGGTCCCCTAAAGGCATATACGAAGGGCCTTTCAGGGGTCCCTGGCTAAGGGCCAGTGCTGGAGAACTCAGGAGCTCACAGCCGCCATCACCCCGGTTCCTTAGGCTTCTCACCTGCCCAGGTGGTGTTCACCTTCACCTGTGTACACACAGGGTCAGCAGCCCCCCAGGCCGAGATGGCTCCCCACAAACAAGTCTGGAATTGAGCCCCTCCTTTGTCATTGGGGCTGTGGGACCCACGACAAGTCACTGGACCTCTCTGAGCCTCATGTCCTCCTCCACCAGGTGGCAATGGTGCCGACAGGTCACAGCCCCAGGGGGTGGGCGCACAGTGGTGCTCTCCATGGTGGCCTGTCCTTCCTGCCTCCAGGGAACATGGACTTACCTCTGGTCATCTTTCAGGGGCTTGGGGTCTCAGGGCCAGGCCAGCAGCAGGAGTGGCCTGTGGGTGCGAGTTAACTGGAGATAAAAGTGCAGTCCTGTGCCTGGGCCTGCCACCTGGGCCAGAGCTTGTGACATTTCAATTTCCAAATCCCCATATCACCAAGACCAATGGCCTGGTGGCCAGCAGCACCGGGCAGTGACAGCAAGTCTCTGACACTGTGATAAGGCCATGGATGAGCCATGTGCAGAGGGAGCAAGAAGTCACCAACTCACAGGACAACCCTCAGGCCCTGGGCTCTCCAGGGTGTCCTCCATGACTTGGACAAGGACCACCAGCACCCAGGCCAAGACCTGAGCACAGAGGCTCCTATGAGGAGCCCTCTTCAGCCTTCTACGGTGTGAGCGGCCGTCCCCTTGCGGCTCCCCGGGCTCAGGTGCACCCTCTCTAGCTGGGAGCCTCAGAGTGACTTTCCTCCCCAGCCACCCCAGCCAAGAGCACCTGGGGACCCAGCAGCTCACTCCTACCTGCACGGCACAGTGAGCCCATGACGAGCCACCAAGCCAAGGGCACTCGAGCCCGTGGAGAAGCAGCCAGTGGCAGATGCCCTGAGCACTCCTCAGGCACCTGTGGGGACCCAGGCCGAGGGGCTCTTTTTGGGGCCCAGGCCATGCTGGTGGGCAGCAGAGGCCATCTCTGGTCCTCTGAATCTGCATCTCCCCCATGGGCAGTGATGCAAAGTGTCTTCTCCTTCACCTGGGGTCCACTCGTGTGTCTCCTGGGGAGAAATGTCTGCTCAAGACTTTTGCCCGTTGGCACATCTGGACGTGGTGCCCCAAGGCATGGACCTGAACATGCACCAAGGAGTCCCTGGTCACCTGACCCACCTCCTCTGCTCATTGTCTTGGAATCTCATGACAATCCACCTGTCTCTTTCCTCTTGTCACCTGTGCCTTTAGGTCATTAGCCAAGGGATCAGCACCAGGTCCACAAGGGCAGTTTTCCTGTTTTCCCTCAGGTTCCGGCAGGTTCCGCCTGTACAGCTAGATCTTAGACCCACTTGGGGTTGGTTCCTGCACCAGGTGTCAGGGAGGGTACAGCTCCCTTCTTTGGCACATGGACATCCAGTTCTCCCAGGACCGTTTGTGGAAGGGACCGTCCTTCCCACTGAATAGCCTGGGCACTGTTGTTGAAAGTCAACTGACCGCAAGCTCCAGGGCTTATTCTGGGCTCGCCACTCTGTCCCCAGCCTGTGCATCTGTCTGGGTGCCAGCACCTGGTGCTCAGGTGACCGAGGCAGTTTGGTGAGGTCGGAATCAGGACGTGTGAGGCCTCCAGCTCTGGTCCTCTTTCTAGGGTTGCTTTGCTAAGTGGGTCCTGGAGCTTCGAGGTGAGTTTTAGAACAGATCTTTCTAGTTCTGTGTAAACTGCATCAGGGTCCTGGCAGGGATAGTGTTGACCCTACCATCGCCTTGGCTCCTACTGACATCTGAATGGGCAACTCGCTCCTCCTGCCACCAACCAGGCACCTGTCTAGAGCAAGAGGTCTCTACAGCAAAGCAGATGTCCACTTCCAAGAGTCCAGCTCTGTGCCGTCCATACTGCAGCCACAGGCCACAGGGGGCCATTTAAATGAGCACTAAAACTCAGCTCCTCATCACACCAGCCACATCCCACGTCCTCAGTAGCAGTTTATGGCTGGTGTCTATTGCATGTAGCTCACAGGACACTGTCACCATTCCAGAAAGCTCTGTTGGGTGATGCTATTCTAGTCAGGTGGTAAGAGGCCAGAAACACAGTGTGAAAATCCTAAATGCTTACATTTACAGTCCTGAAAGGGGATTCCAAACCTCAGAGTCATCATGATCCCCACCGGGACCCTGATACAGTTTTCATAGAACTAGAAAGATCCGTTCTAAAACACCGCTAGGGTCACCTGAGCGCCAGATTGATCCAAGGTCGACACCTGGTCCAAGCTCCTCCTGCAGTATGGGCCTCTCACTCGACCCAGGACAGCACTGCGGTCATCACCCTTCTGGACGCTCAGGGTGCCCACTGGCCATGCCCGTCAGCCTCTGCCATCCTGTGGGCCCCACAGCGGCCAGCAGAGGCCTGCAGCACAGTGGCTTTCTATACGGCAGCCTCCTGCCTCTGAGTTGGCCTGGCTGGGCTCCCACTACCCTCACCTGATGACCAGTGTCTGTGGGCCCTTTGCCTGTCCCAGAGCCACAGCTTCCAAGGGCCTGGGGCCCCAGGCCACCCTGATGACCCGGCTCCATGACTACAGGACCGCAGGCAGCTCTGGAGAGGGCCAGGCTGACCAGCACACACCGGGCCTTCTGCACATCCTCTGCATGGGTACACAGCCCACGTGGGCGTCTTCAGGTGGCTGCTGTCACTCACAGTCCTTTCCTGGTCCCATTGACATGCAGTCCTCTGCATGTTCTGTCCTGAGTTCACCCTTTCCGTGTGTCACGTGAGTTTCACAGGCCAGGGGCCGTCACATCAAGCCGTAGGACGTGCCCACACCCAAGGCCTGCCCGGGACTCAGCGGGCAGCCGCCCCGGCCCTCCCCAGCCCCTGTGGGTCAGTGCTGTCCATGGTTGGCTGGTTGGGTGGGGCTGGACTGTGGCTCCACTGCTGAACGGGCTGTCCTCTCCCCAACCCCATTGCCGTCTGGATCTCCGCATCTTTGTCAGGTTCCTGGACTCTGTTCGGTCCCTCCACCTGCGGGCCTGCTCTCTGCCAACGCCAGTTCTGCCCCACCTTGCCCCTGCAGCTCCTGGAGGGACCGGAGTCAAGTGCCGGGGCTGTCCAGCCCCATTCCTTTTCAAAATCCCACTCGCTTGCCGCTCTGGTCACTTAGCCTTTCTGTGTGGATTCAGAATTAGCTTGTCCTTTCCATCCCCGAAGCCTGCTGGGGTGTTGGCTGGGGACTGCATTGAACATATGGATCCGTGTGGGGAAAATCGACATCTTGACATTACGGAGCTCCCATGCGTGAATCCATCTAGCCCTCCATTTATCAAGGGCTCAATTGACCTCCACATTTGCATTTTAAGCAAATGGACGCTTTAGCTATTTTGTCAGATTAAACCCAAGTATCTCCTCTACTTTGATGCTACTTTAACATATTATTCCTGGGTTTTTCATTCTAATTTCCAGTGTCTGTTGCCAGTGCCTAAATACAAGTGACCTTGAGCATTGCCCAGCTCATGCAGCTTCTGCAGCTTTTACCTTGCCCACATGCTTGCCGGGTGCTGGGTCTCTGCAGTCAGGGAGGTTATTCCTTCCTTCCCCTCCCTGGCCTCCTTCACCCTCCGCTGGTCCCACTGAGACATCGAGGACCCAGAGTGCAGTGGGGCAGCAGGGGTGACAGTGAGAGGGAGAAAGCTTGGCGTCTGGGCTCTTGTCTGCAGCTGTGGGGTGTTCCGTGGACGCCCTTCCTGTTTAGGAAGTCTCCTTGACGGTACTGGTTTCCAGAGGGTTGTGATCCCGCCTCGATGTTGGATTTTGTCAGTGTTTTTGTGCATCCATCACGATGAGCGGTGGTTTCAGTCTGTTCTTGGGTAAATGACGTCAAGCGCCCAATGTTGAGCCGGCCTGGCTTTCCTGCCGCAGATCCCACCTGCTCGGGGCCAGTCCCCCTTGGTCCACATGGCTGGCTTTGATTCGCCGAGGGTTTGCTGAGGACTTTTGCATCTATGTGCCTGGGGGATCGAGGTGGGCGGTTTGCCTTCCCTTCTGAAGCACCTGCCTTGCTGAAGGCATGGGTGATACCTGCTGGGGGTGGGGTGGATGCAGCAACTCCCAGGGCCACATACCACGTGACCACATGGCAGATGATGTCCAACTTTGAAACAGAACTTTGAAACAGAAAGCGTGTCCCACCCGTTCCTAGGGGGCCTCAGCAAGCCCCCAGGGTTGGGATGGCATTACCATTGGAGGTGGGGGCAACGGAGGCCCCACAGACAAAAGAATGCCGTTCAGGCCAGATCCAGGTAGCCCTGCCTCCTGTCCTGGGCCCTGCGGCCTCCACAGGTTTGACTGGAAACCTCCCTCCCTCCCTCCTCACGGACTCAGGTGTGGGTGGAGGTCAGCTTTGTCCACCCCAAAACACACCCAAACAGACCCTTCTCCTGCCCCGCCCCCTTCAAGTCTCCTAAAATGAGGCTGGGCAGCACCGGATCCTTCCTCAGGACTCCCTGCCTCCATTCTTGCTCCTCTAGGAGGCCATGATTCCTTCTTAGAAACCCCCAGGTGATTTCCGTCACAGTAAAATCAAATCCAAATCCACATGTGACACAGGAACCTCTCTGTGACAGCCCCTGCGCCTCCTGGCCTCACCTCCTGCCTCCTGCCTCCTGCCCGCCTCTGTCACGCTGGCCTCTGGCTGTTCCCTGAGCCTCCCCCTCCTGGGTAGCTGTGCTCCCCCGGCCGGCCGGGGTCACAGGGAGCTCAGGTCCCACTCAGTGTCAGACCCTCAGAGAGTCCTCCCTAGCCACCTCCCAGAGAGCCCCCCAGCCTCCCTGCCCCTCCTCACCCCCTCCAGACCAGCTCTCTCACAGCACAGGGGGCTGCGTTCCGACTCTTTCCTGTGTCTCCTGCAGAGACCCTGAGTGACCTGCAGGCTTAGCCTGTGGTCACATTGACAGCTGGGCGCCCACACCTGGAACACCACCTGGTGCCTCACAGCGGCCTCTAAATAGCCGATGGTGGGGAGGAAGCTTGGTGGGCCAGGGCGCTGGCCCAGGGAGGGAGGGGGTGCGCAGCAGGGAGACCACGCCCCCTCGAGCTGCCCACCCTGCCCTGCCAGGTCACCACCTCCCACAGGCCTGCCTGCCCCATGCAAGCCGCAATCCCAGCACCTTGGGCCACGCTCTGGTGACTGAGGTGATGGGCCAGCGTTCACCAGGGCCACTTCGTACCTGGCACTGGGCAATGCTTCCCACAGGGCTCACCTGGCCCAAGGTGGGAGCAATGCTAAGTGCCTGCTTCCAGGGCAGGAAGGCCAGGGAAGCAGCAGCATGCAGCCAGCCCATGCCTGGGACTCAGTGGGTGCTCAGCAGTAGGACTGTTCTCACTAGTCACACCCCAACTAGCAACAGACAGATGGGAGTGAAACAGGCTGGAGTGACTTCCACACCAGAGAGAACAGACTGTGGGCCTAATAGGTGGTGTGCAGAGCTTTCCCAGGCCTTCACTGAACTGCGAGAAGCCTGCAGCCTCCCATAGACTGGGCAATACCGCCTCCCAGGTAGCGCTCTGTGGCAAGGACTTAAAGCCCTGGTGCAGGATCGGGCACACACCAAAGGCTTTAACCAAAGGCAGGTGGGAGAGTGAACAGATATTGGTAGTGGTCACAGGGATGATTAAATGGTGGTGGTATTGTAGTGACAGCGGTAGTTGTGGTAGAAATGATGACGGTGGTGGTGGTGATGGTGACAGTGATGATGATCTGGATGGTGATGATAATGGTGATGGTAAATATGGAGATGATGGTGGTGGTAACAGTGATGGTGATGGTGTTGGTTTTGGTGATAGTGATGATGATGGTGGTAATGGTTATGATGATGGTGGTAATGGTGATGGTGATGGTGATGATGGTGATGGTGATGGTGGTGATGGTGGTGGTGATAGCGATGGTGGTGGTAAAGGTTGTGGTGATGGTGATGGTGGTGGTGGTGGTGGTGGTGATGGTGATGGTGGTGATGGTGGTGATGGTGATGGTGGTGGTGGTGATGATGATGGTGGTGATGGTGGTGGTGATGGTGGTGGTGATATAATGATTTTGGTGACGGTGATATAATGATTTGGTGATGGTGGTAATGATGGTTATAATGATGGTGGTGGTGGTGGTGATGGCAATGGTGGTGGTGGTGGTGGTGATATAATGATTTTGGTGACAGTGATGATGGTGGTAATGATGGTTATAATGATGGTGGTGGTGATGATGATGGTGATGGTGATGGTGATGGTGGTGATGATGGTGGTGATGGTGATGGTGGTGATGATGGTGGTGGTGATGGTGATGGTGGTGGTGGTGATGATGGTGGTGATAGTGATGATGGTGGTGGTGATGGTGGTGATAGTGATGGTGGTGGTGGTGGTGGTGATAGTGATGATGGTGATGGTGAGGTGATGGTGGTAATGGTGGTGATGATGATGGTGGTGATGGTGATCATGATGGTGGTGATGGTGATGGAGATGGTGAGGTGGTGATGGTGATGGTGATGATGGTGATGGTGGTGGTTGCTGGGAGCCATTAGCCAAGTAGGTATGACAATTTCCTTGCCAGCGTACCCCATGTTGCAGTGACATTGAATGTACGTGACCTTGCTCAAGGACCAAGGCGGATTAGGGCGTTCCCGGTTTAGGTTCCAGGTTTAAGGTTTAAGATTATTCCTGCTGGGAATAGGGTGTATCCTGCTGCCTGAGTTCCCCTTCAGTTCTCACGGGATTCAGACAGTATATTTTGGAGATAGAAGCCCAGTGGAGGTGGATTTGGGCAGAGAACGTGGATTTGGGAAGAGAACGTGGATTTCCCCAGAACGTGATTGTAGACGGCTGGTGTGAGTTCGGGAATAAAGAGTTGCTGTTTGAATCTACAAGCTGTGTGGTGGCTCGTGATTGTGTGCCCAGCCAGACTGCGGCAGGTGGTGATGGTGGTGATGGTGATGGTGGTGGTGATGGTGGTGATGGTGATGGTGGTGGTGACAGTGATGGTGGTGGTGGTGGTGGTGATAGTGATAATGGTGGTGGTGGTGGTGATAGTGATGGTGGTGATGGTGAGGTGATGGTGAGGTGATGGTGGTAATGGTGGTGATGATGATGGTGGTGATGGTAATCATGATGGTGGTGATGGTCATAGAGGAAGAGTTGAGGATGACAACACCTCATTCACACATGTTCTGACCCCAAAGCCCAAGCACAACATAATGGAGTCTTTTTACTCTGCCTTCAGCATTCTTTACACATGAGGTTTTCAACCCATTGGTCTCATGTTCCTTCATTTCTTTACTTATTGACTTACTTATTTCTGTGTGTGTGGTGCTAGAGATTGGACCCAGGGCTTTGTGCAAGCTTTGTACCACAAAACTACCTCCCCAGCCCTTCTTAAATTTCATCTTGAGGTAGCACCTCACTAAGTTGCCCAGGCTGGCCTCTGATTTGCAATCACCCTGCCTCAGCCTCCCAAGTAGCTGGGGTTGCAGATGTGCCCACCAAACTCATCTCCTTTATACTCTTAAAAAAAATCACTGAGGTCCACAAAGAACATTTGTTTCTATAGGTTACATCTATCAACATTCACTTCAAGTTTTAAAAATATTTACTTAAAAAGGATAAACCCATTGTGTTGTTAATATAAATGATACATTACTCACAAAAACAAAATGTGTTTTCCAAAACAAAAGTATTCCACGAAAAGAGTGACACTGGCTGACATTCTTGGGTCCCTGTCATGGCTGGCTTAATAGAGCCCCCTGGGGTCTCGCACCCGCTTCTGTGTTAAAATCTACTGAGATATCACACATGACAGCCATGAGGAAACTCGAGGAGGAGAAGGGAGAAGAGGCCAGGAGCAGCCCAAGTGGACAGCCTCGGACAGGATGCCACCTCCCACCGAGATGTCCCTGGCTGGGTGTCCCTGGTCTGCTTCCTCCTCCTCAGGCCTGCGGCCCTGCCTGGCTGTCACCAAGCCCATGGGGTGCCCCAGCTGTGTCCGCTCCTCCACAGGGAGGATGCCATCTCGCTTCTCAGAGGGCTGCCGAAGCTCCCCGGACCCTGAGGCACCCGCCCCACTGGGTGCTCCTCCAGCACACTCCCCGCCACTGCGACAGACTCAGCCCTGACGGTGGGCCACTCAACTTCTGGAACTCAGCTTTCAAGCGGAATGCCACCCCTGCCCCAGAAGAGACCACTAAAGGGCAGTGGACAGGCCAGCACAACTCCTGGGGGCCCAGCACCTGTCAGAACCAGAGCCTGCTACCAACAGCTCCCCAGAGGAGCCAGTCCTGCCCAGGGTGGCTACTGGCCGGCACTTGGGAACGGGACCTCTAGGCATTTCTTCAAAGAAGGGCCGCAGGCAGAGGCCCCTGTCCGTGGTCATCACCTCCAAGGACAGGGCCTGTAACTGTGCGGGCATTTCCAGCATAGCCAATGCACCTCGGCAGCAAGAGGGATCCCGCAGGGCCTCGCAGCCTCCCAGTGAGTCCCTATAAATAGACCCTTCTCGCCTTCTCAGGTGGGGTCCGGAGCTGAGGCCCAGAGCATTGGGAAACGGCACACATCAGACGCTGCCTAAACCAGGGCTTTAGATGGGTCTTCCTGGAAGACAGGGTGTGCGGTGGAGAGCAGAGGGAACCACCCAGGCTGCAGGCCTGTCTGGAGCCCTGGCCCTGGGCAGCATCAGGCAGGGAGGGGGAGAGTCTGTGCCAATCCCCCAGGTTTCCCAGGGAACTGCCAGGGGCCACCGCTCCCCTCACCTCACACCTGGTATGTGACAGCCCAGGAGGATGCCAGCAGAGGGTCTCCCTTGGGAGAGGACGTGGAACACATTTGAGGACACAGGCCTCCCTGCTCCTCCCAGCATGTCCCTCCCCTGCCACTGTGGGGTCCAGGGGAGGAAGGGGCTGGGCTCCCCCCAGGGCCTGTGGCCAAAGGCGGCTCTGGTGAGCTGGAGAGGCTGCGGCCGAGCCACAGCAGAGGGCGGAGAGGAGCCGCCTGGGCACCAGGCCGCCTTCCAGGCCCGCCTCAGCCGCTGCCTGGCTCCTTGGCCCAGAGCTCATGGCCCAGAGCTCAAGGGGAGGATGAAGCGGGTCACACGTGTGAGCGGGAGGACGCGGTGCCAGGCACCTGGAGGTCCGTCACACGCTCATTGTTCCCATGTCACTATGAGCTCCAGATTTCCCTAGGCCCCCCGACCTGTGGGGACATTGCCCCTCTGCCCAGGTAAGGAAATGAGACTCCGAGGGGAGAGTCCCAGAGCAGGGACACTCTGAAGCCCAAACTGGAGGACGAATGTGCCCTCAGGGAGGACTGCTGAGCTTAGCCTCACCTCTGGACATCCCACTAGTGCCCAGAGTGACAGGACCAGTGTCCCAATAGGAATCCAGGACCTGCCTCAGTCCAGCGGCACCCCCACGATATAGGCCTCCGTTTCCTCATCTAGAGATGTTATGGCTGGGGAGATGTCATTGCCGCCTCCGATGGCCTGGGAAGCACTAGCAAGCCAAGGAGCGAACTCCCCCCAAGTGGCTCAGGGTCCAGTGGGCCACACCCAGGCCCTGCTGGCCCCTGCAGGGGACAGAACCCCAAGGAAGGCTCTCTACAGGCACCTTCTCTGAAATGGGCCCAGGCATTTTCCAACCTGGCCTGGCCACCCAAGCCCCTCTTGGGGACGGAGCCAGTGCAAAGGAAGGGGCAGGGGCTCCACCAGGTCCTATGAGCCTGTGGGTCTTCTTCACTAACTGCGTAGCACAACAGAGGCTGGTTCAGGGCAGACACTCCTTATTCCCTGCCAGGGCTGGATGGCCTCCCTTGCTGGGCCTGGCTTCCCATCTGCAGAACGGAGCTGACTGTGGCTGAACCACCTCTCCGGGTGTCCGGAGTGTCTGCTGGGAAGTGCCCACGTGGCTCCTTTCACCCCTGGGAGGCACCCGAGAGCTGGTGAGATACACAGAACCCAGGCAGGATGGGGCCCTCTCAGCAGGAGGTCTCGGGGGCTCCTATAACCCCCACCGAATGAAGAAGAAGCCGGGCCAAGTGCAAGGGCTTCCTGGGCAGTGCTCCACTCAGCACCACCAGCACCTGGAGCCCATGGCTCTGGCCTGGGGGCTCTTGTGCATTACGGGGGTTGAGCAGAGTCCCTGGCCCCTGCCCCCTTGATGCCAGCAGCACCCAGCCAACACTGCCTGCAGACATGGCCGAATGCCACCTCGAGTCAGGAGGCAAAGCCGCCCCGGCTGAGGGCCACTGTTCAGAGACTTGGCTTGAAACAGTACTTATTTTAAATTGTTCTCTGCTCACTCGGAGTAAAAGCCTCCATGTTTGCAAAAGCATTATAAAATCTTGCTGATCACAAACGCAACTGCATGAACTAGAGTCAGTTCAGCACCATGGGCGGGGCGGTCCGACCATCCCTTCCCAGGGTGCTTACCCAGGGCGAGTGCCTTAGAAGTCTCCTGGCACTGCTGGGCACTCAGAGCACCTGGCCGGTGGGGATTCCTCTCCTCAGCATTTACAGAGGCAGAAAGTGAGGCACACAGAGTTGCACAAACCTGCCTGAGGCCCAACAGCTCCGAGGCAGTGCCAGTATGCCCAAGGCTGGCACCGTTAGCCCCCTGCTCTGCCCACCTCTGAGGGTTTTTGCTCTCCTTTCCTGCATGGGCCTCCATCATCCACACGCTGTGTCCATTTGACAGGTGAGGAAGCTGAGGCCCGGAAGGAGCAACTCACTGCCCAGTGATGGAGCTGTTTTCCGCCGGCGGCAGCAGGATTCGGACCTTCCTCTAGCCACCTCGCTGCCGCTCCAAAACCAGGCAAGCAGGAATGGGGCTTCTGGGGAGAGCCCAGCAGCAGCTGTGGACCCTGAAGGACACCTGACACCTGTCACTGAGCCTGGCAGGTGACATGCTCCTCATTTCCCGTGGGCCTGTCTGGTTGCTGTCAGACTCAATCCAGTGAAGAGTTCAAACCTGGTCCTGACTCCATTCCCCAGCCCCCACCCTGCCGTCATCCTCAGGGCCCTTCCCAGGCTCCACAAGTGCCCTTTGACCTCTGCCCTCAGGAGTGTCCTTTCACAAAATGTGGCCCTTATAGCCCGCATGGATTCACAACTTTCCCTGTGTAGGCCCCTGAGACCTCTGCCCCGGGAACAGAGCTTGTTTTCTCCCTGGATTCCCCAAGGACCCGCCCAGGCAACCAGCAAGTCACCAGGCTCTGGTGGCCACACCCAGCTTTGTGCAGAGACTTCAAAGCAGACCCACTGGTCTCGTCCACCCTCCTCACCCCTGCCTGAAGAGCAGAGGCTACTGGCCACATGGAGCAGGTCCCACCATGGCTCTGAGCATCTTATCCAAACAGTTCTGCGTCGGAAGGCCTCGAAAGGTGACTATGGGTCAGGCAGGGCTGATTCTGGGGTAAGCCAGCTGGTGCAGCAGAGCGCTGCCTCCTTACCCACACCCCACCCCACCCCACCCCAGGTCTAACAGGGTGGGCGTGGCCAGGCTAGGGGGGAAGGGACTGCCATTGGGGGCTGAGCCCCTGCATGCCCCTCCCCATGAGGGCTCACTCCAACTCCAGGGCCTGGAAGGAGCTGGGCACCCCAGGCTCTCCCTCTAGAGCCTGGCCAGGGGTCCTTCAGCACCCCATGATCACCAGTCTTAGGGGCACCCTGGATGTATCCATGGCAATGCACAGACCGGGAGGAGGCTGAGACTTCCCAGGGTCCGTTTAGTCCCTTCTGAGGTTCCGTCTGGGACAGGCTCCATGCCCTCCCATGTCCCACCTGCATCTGGGGGTGCAGAGGAGATGTGCTCAGCTCCCAGTGTGGCTGGGCCCTTTGGGACTGATAGTAGGGAAAGGACCTGGCAGGGGGCCACACTGGGGACACCTTGGCACCAACCAGGAGCTCACATCCACTTTAGGCCTTCAGGGGAGGGACTGGGAGGTCACCTGCACTCAGCTCTGAAAGTCATTTAGAGCAATTGGAGTAAGTCTTACACGTAAGACAATTGGAGGGGTCTAGAAAGATCTAAGGGGGCAAAGAGAAGTGAGGGGGAAACAGGACTTAGTACACGGGTGTCAGTTTCTGAAGCGACCAGTTAATCAGTTGGAAACCTGGAGTCTGACAGAAGGGTCCCTTTGAACAGGAATGCAGGACAGTGGGTCCTCCCGTGCTCTGGTGGCTTCTAGCGGTTGGCAGGGGTGACAGTTACTTGGGCTCAGGAATGGAGCGAAGGAATCCACAGCTCTGGGGAGTGTGGGGTGGGGTGCGCCTACATTTGTGACCTTGGGCTTCTCCTAAGCCCCTAAACGTGAGAACCCCACCAGACTGACCCGGCTCACCCACCCCGCCAAGCCTTGGGCGCGGCGCCGCCACCCGGGCCGCAGGTGAGCTGGGGCCCAGAGCTCCCGCCGGAAGGGCGCGGAAAGGCCGAGCGCTGGTGGCGGCGCGGGCGGACGCCGGGGTCCCCAGGGCGCCGCTCCAGCGCGGATCCGCCGGGTTTTGCGGCCGCCGCGCCCTCCCTCCCGCCTCCTCCCTCCGCCGCTCCCTCGCTCCGCCTCGCGCGGTTGGATCAGTCCTCTGGCATTTCCTGCAGCCGGGCCGCGCCGCCAGCTGAGCCCCGCGCCCGGCCGGCCCGGCCCGGAGCACCGAGCGCAGCCCGCACGGTAGGAGCGCGGCGCCGGGCGGGGCCGGGAGGGGCCGGGAAGGGCGAGCCGCGCCGAGCAGGCCCCAGCGCCCAGCGGGCCCCGCGGGTGGTCGGGGAGCCCCGCGCCGCAGACCCGGGGACCCCGGGCGGGCGCAGCCGCGCGGACTCTGACGGGCGCCAGCGCCGGGAGCCTCGCCGGCGTGGCGCGGGGAGCCGGTGTGCGGGAGCGTCTGGCGGCGGGCGCCGCCCGTGTGGGAGCGGCTGCGCCCCGCCTGGCTCCCCACTTGGCGGGGCTTAAAGGGGCCAAGACAGGGCGGGAGGGTGGCAGGGAAGGACTGGACGGCTGCAGACCTTGGGGGTGGAGGGGCTGTGTCCCCAGCGCAGCCAAACCAACCAGGAGGTGTCCGGATCCTGGTCTGGGATCAGGTGTGTGGCATCCCAGCTCCAGGCTTGTTCCCAGGGGGACTGTGTTTGGGTCCACAGAACGAGGGGCAGCCTGGACTGTGAGCTGCAGCCAGGACCCCTGCCTTAGGCCGCTGCCCACCACTGCCTCCTCTCCAGGCCCCGAGCCTCTAAAGACAGGGAGAGAGCCGAGGGCAGACACTCTGCGGGGGCTGAGGCTCCCGGGCCTCTTGGGCACTTGAGGATTCTGGGGTGGGAGGAGGGTGGAGCAGCCAGGGGGGGGGCTGGGCCAGGGCTCCTCCCAACTGCAGGTCCCAGCCGGCTTCCCAGGTGACCCCGCCCCCAGCCCAGACAGCTGTTTTCTGTCAGAAGCTGGAGTTAGAATTTTTAGTGCTCCTGGGGTGAAGGACAGGCCCTTCCCCAGGGAGAGATGGACTTCTCCACCTCTCACCCAATAGGGCAGAGCTGGCCTGCCTTGCTGGGGTCACTAGTTACATTTCTCTTCCTTTGCTGTCGGGGTCTTACAACTAGTTACTCTCTGTCTACCTAAGATATAATTTATGTGTCTGCCCTTTTGCCCACTACCCTTCAGAACACCTTTTGCAGGCCAGGAGCAGGGGTAGGGGCATCAGGTCCTGGAGAAGGGGTCATGGCCTTTGGGATGGACATTACTGTCTTAGGTCTGTGTGCACCCCGGTGGATTCAGGTCGTAGATGGAGCAGACACCTGCCTCTCTGAGGATGAGCAGCAGAGTGTCTGTCTGTGCTACATCTTCACCCCCACTTCC
Organism: Marmota monax; assembly: GCF_021218885.2. NCBI lineage: Eukaryota > Metazoa > Chordata > Mammalia > Rodentia > Sciuridae > Marmota > Marmota monax. The sequence continues at coordinate 2,988,002 of NW_026692498.1, read as the reverse complement.
TTGTTGATACAGGCCCTTGTTCACCCTTGAATTTGACAGGACTGGAAAAGAACAGGAAGAATAGGGTGGGGCTTTGCAGGTCAGGGGAGACCTGGGGACCAGGGGGTGTCATTGGGCTGGTCCCCTCCAGGCTTCAGGCTCTGGACCTGCAGATCCATTGTCTGCCTGCACGTGCGTGGGGCAGGCTGGCGGGAGCCAGGGAGGCTACTGCTGCGTGTCTGTCTGGTTGGTCTCACCAGGCTGTTTTGGAAGGTGACAAAGCTTGGAGCAGGTGCTCCCGCCTGCAGTCCTGGGCCTTGTCTCAGGGAGGCTGCTATACCACGGTTGAACGCAGCAGTGATCCTGGATAGCAAACATGGGCTCCTCCTGGGCCCAGTGGTCTGGCTAGCCCAGAGTGGGCCAGGGGCCCACTGAGTCCTTCAAAGCCCTGCTTTTGGCGTTTTTACAGATACTGAATGCCACGCCCTACCCCCACCGACTGATTCACCATGCAGAGAACTCCTGGGTCAGTTTCTCTCCTCAAATGCAGGCTTCTGGGAACCCCTCTGAGCTCCAGGGATGACCCCAAGGGCTGAGCCTGGGGACAGTGGAAGGGCTGTGTGTTTTGAAGGCCGGTGGTTTGAAGGCTGTTGTGTGTCTCTGGCAGCTGTGTTTTGGGGAGTCGCCCTCCCCACATTCTTTGGCTCGGGGTGCACGCAAGTGCCGCACTCACACATGGCACAGGTGGAGGCCCACTGCAGGTGGTGGCGGTGCCCCACCCCGCAGCCGAGATACAGTGGTTCTCCCAGGGAAGCCTGTGAGATTACAGTGCTGAGGAGGGACAGGGGACAGGGTGCTGCAGAGGGGCTGAGCCCAGGGTGTGTGCTGCAGACCAGATCCGGTGATTCCAGCGGTAAGGGTACTGTCCAGTGCAGACCTGCCGTGGGCTCAGGGTTGGCAGGCCCAGGTGAGCACGTCATGTGTCATGGTGTAGGACAGTGTCACTGCCCCCGACGGCCAACAGGCATGCTGCCTGCCCTGGGATGTCCCCGTGCAGTCCAAGTCTGCCACATAGGAAGAGCATTGCTCTGGGTGGCAGCCGCGGGATATATTCAACCTGCAGCTCAAGGGAAAGGACCTGAGACCCTGAGTGTGAGGCCACTGGGCTGCTTAGGAGCGCGCAGGGTTGGCAGGTGGTGTGGGCCGCCGCAGGGTAGCCCTGCTGCTCATTTGGAGAGATGCATGAGCAGATAGGAAAGGGCCTGGGGTGGCTGGGGGGAGCGCAACGATTTGGACTTGGTTGTGGTGTTCTCTTAGCATCGCAGTGTGGAGCCTGGGCCCCAGGCCCTGTGCGTGAGTGTGGAGTTGCCCCGTGTGCGCGTCCCAGCTGAGAGGCTGGCCCGATCTCCAGGGCCAGGCTTGGATGAGAGGTCCTACAGGATAAAACAGCGACTCCAGTTTGGACTTCTTTGTCCACTGTGCTAGCTGGAGAACCTGCCCTCCAAGGTAAAGAATGTTGCAGGACCAAGATGAGGGTCAGACTGGAGCTGCCCCAGGGGACCAGAGAAAGAATCCCTGCCACTGGGTCACAGGCCTGTGGGGGTCGGGGGTGGGGCCCAGTGACCATTGAGAGAGGCTGGGGTGGGCCTGGCCATCACAGCCTTACCAAGGTCATTCAGGTCATTGAGATAGTAAGACAAGGTCCCTACTGCTCAGGACATGAGCCTTGTAAGCCAACACAGAATGATCTAGAATACCCAGAGGCCCTTGATGCATCTCTCAGGCTGAGAGCAAATGCTTCGGCCCCTTGCTCCCAGGCCTGGCCTCCCTGTCCTCCCAGCAGTGACGGGCTGCCTCTTCCTGCCCACCTGGTTCTCCAGCCTGCAGCCTGCAGTGGCGGGATTGATGTGCTGCCTCTTGGGGTGAATATGGCACATGGGGGCTGGGGAAAGGTTGGGGGAAGGGAAGGGGGTTGCTAGGGGAGCCTGGTGGCTCTAGCAGGACTTTCCATGCCCAACTATTGGGGTAAATATTTGGGTCCAATAGCGTAGGGTTTCTGTTGGGGTGAATGCAGCGCCAGGAGTTGGGGGCTACTTAAAGCTGGGCTACCTGCTGCAGGGGCCTCGTGCCACAGCGCTCCTCCTTCCCATTATAGGTGGGTGGCCAGCTTCCCCAGGAGGCCAGAGGGTGGGGAGCCTTGGGGCTGACCAGTGGCTGCAGAACCGGGGTGAGAAGACTTGGTCTCCAGTTTATAGGGTGAACCCCACCCCTGGTCGTGTCAGGAAGCCCTCCAACTCCAGTAGGTTTCAGGCCAGTGGGGGCAGGCCAGCGTCGGGGCATGAGGCCCTCTTCCTGGAGAGGACCCCCAGGTCTCTGCTGCTGAGCCACGGCAGCCAGGTGGCCACTGGCTTCCCTTGCCCCTCCTCCAGCCACCAACCCAGCCATGGAGGCAGCCCATCCAGTTCCCTGTCCAGGCCCTAGGGCCGTGGGGTCCAGGAGGGGCTGGCTAGGGCCAGAGCCACTGATGCGTCCGGGGTCACTGGACTGGAAGCCCTGGGGGACAGTGCAGGGCTGCTTCACCCAGGTGCTGGCCAGCCCAGGTCCTTTACATCCAAGCCGCCCTTCCCTGTCTCAACGTCAGGCTCAAGCCAGCCTGTGGGGTCCCAAGCACTGGGTAAGCTCGGCCGTTCCATGTGTGGCTGGCACTGCCCTAAGAGCCCCCAGCAAGGGTTTCCAAGCTCCAGCATCACCTCCCTGGCCACGGTCCTGGGTCACCCCACCTGCCATCCCCTGGCCCTCCCTGGGGGAAGAACCCCAGGTGGACCCTGCTTCTTCTGGGAGACCCTCCTTCCGCCTCCCCAGGCCTCCTCTTCTCTTGAACTTGGCATGTGTCCAGGCTGTCCTGAGCTGCCTCCTCTATGGGTGGACCCTGAGCCACGAAGGGCAGCCATTCTGTGGGAAGTGGTTACCTGTACCTGGTCTCAAGCCTGTGTGTGGTCACCTGTAGAGTCAGGATTGTAGCATGTGTCCCCAGGTGGAACAGATCCAGAGAGTGGGGCTGCTCCCCTCCCCAGCAGCCAGCCCCTTGCTGGTCAGGAGCCTGGTTAGTCATTAGCCCCAGGCCAGGGGCTGGGGGCAGGTGTGCTAGGGCTGGCATTGGAACTCCAAGATGGGCCCCATGTGTAGTGAGAGCCCCCAGAGGCCCCAGAACACCCCAGGCCTCGCTGACCTTTGCCTGTCTCCTGGGTGAAACCTGGCCCATAGAGCCTGGGTCCCTAGGTTTCAACCTCCTGCCCCTGGCACCCCTGACCCTGGTGCCCCTGATCCTGGCGCCCCTGACCCTGGCGCCCCTGACCCTTCCCCCCTGCACTCCTTTCGGCAACCCCACCTTGGGCTGGTGCTGTGAGGGCAGGGCCTCTGAGGCTCTCACTACACATGTGGCCATCTTGGCTCCAAGAGCATCAGTGCCAGCCCTAGCACCAACCCAGCCTGGTGCGCTGGGGGCCGGGCAGCCCTAGCTCACAGCGTGCCGGCTCCTGCTTGAGGGGAGAGAGAATGGCTCTGAGAACCCAGGGTCATTGTGCTGCCTCTCGCCAGCCTCAGCTCCTGGTCTTTGAGGGTCCCTAGCAGCAGGTCCTGGGGCTCCTGCACACTAGCATCACCAGGCGGGAGCTTGGGGACAGCGCGGCCTCCAGAGCGTGCATTGCCTGAAGCCGCGTGGTGCAGAGGGCTCCCCACCCACCCCTGCTCCCCAGACCATTTTGTGTCTTGAAGATCTGTGTCTACTTTTATGCAAGGAAAAGTTTCCACTTGTTTCAAGAAGTTTGAAAGCTGCGAGACCGTGGTTGGGGGTCTTGCCCCCCACCCCCCCCTCCGCTCTGGAAGCCGGTTTCCTGAGTGTCGCAGAGCACTTTGCTGTGCCCTCGTGACCTCCGGGTGCAGATCCTGGGGCAACAGATGACCTGCTGCTGGAACCACTGCCCCACTCCCCCACATGACCAGCCCCGCTCCCCTGTAGTCCTAGGGCCAGAAAGAAAAGGACAGGGACAGACACAGAAGCAGGCCCCGCCGTGGGCGGTCAGCCCTGGGCCTGCTGCCTCTGGGGTCCTCTGATCTCCTTGGGGCAGAGGAAGAAGCAGCGGCTTTCCTGCCGCAACACCACACAGCGTTTCCACTTTGGGCCTGGCTCCTGCGGGGGCGTGTGGCCCCCACCGAAGCGAGGCCTAGATTCTGCCTCTGAATAGCAGCGCGTGGGATGGCAGGTCCCCAAAGGGCAGAGTTGCTGGGAGGACACGGGGTGCCTGGCCACACAGGCTGGGAGCATTTGAGGTGTGCAGACGAGGCCTTGAGCTAGGAATGAAAGGCGTCAGCCCTGTGCAACCTGAGGGCCCGGCCACTTGGGGACAGGGCCTGGTAGCAGGTCCTGCTCAAATGGCCCCTGTCATCCTTCCTGGACGGTGGGCAAGTGCTTGTGGAGGCTCCTAAGTGTCCCTCTTGAACACATCTGAGGGGCACATGGCCCCCGTGGTCCAGGTATGTGTGATGGCAGCTGTTGGGGTCCCCGCCTTCACTGCCCTTGCCTCCCAGGCACCCCAACTGGCTCTCAACCACCTGGATCCCCCCCATAGTGGCTGTCTGCCCTCAGCCAATGCTACCTGGCAAGAGGGGGTGGTGTGCCACTCCCCCCAGCAGGCAGAGGCAGGGCCACCCTCTTGTCCCTGCTCGGCAGGGCTGCAGGCTGCTTGCTCTCGTGGGACTCCCGCAGCCTGGGCTCACTGTTGAGCCTACCTGGAGCACAGGGCCAGCAGCCAGGGCTGCCCACCACCCACACTGAGGTCTGCAGATGCCCTCCCTGGCCTGGAAAGTCTTTCCTCTCTCCATCCAGGGCACTGACTGTCACCAGGGGGCTTGGCACGGACAGGTGTGCAGAGAACACAAGGTCTCCAGGGAACTTGGTCCCAGGCCACGTCCTGTCTTCCTGGGGGGCTCCTGGGCTGTCACCGCTCTTCAGCATGAGCCTGCTTGAGTGCGACCTCACCCTTTGCAGCCCCTTCCCCTCCTCTCATGGGCCAGGGTCTCCAGCCGCTGGCCTGACTCCTTCCGCCTGGGCCTGGTGAAGCTGCTCCTGCCTAACAAAGGCCGTGGCCCTCTTTTCTTCCTGCGCTGGTCCGCCAGCCGCAGCTTCTCCTTGCTGGCCTTGGTCACCTTGTTTTGCAGAGGCAGTGGGTGGCTGGGTCGCCAGCCACAGGGCCGTACACGCTGGGCTACAAACGCCCCAAGCAGGTGCTCCACACCTCCCGCCTGTGCCAGGCGGGGGCTCCTCCCTGCAGGCTCCGCGGGGTGAGCAGAGCGAGCGTCTGACCTTGGGAGCCTTGTCATGGGGATAGGACATGGACAGTCAGAGAGCCAGGCGTCGTCCCCACCTGGGTGGCCCTGGGCAAGACCTTTAAGTTCTGGACCTCGGTTTCCTCCTCTGTGAAATGGGCCTCTGCTGTGCCAGGCTCCTAGGGGTGCTGGGGGGACCCAGCAAGAGCCAGGCCTACCCGGGTGTAGAGAGGCCTGGGGCTCCCAGCCCCCGGGCGCCCTGTGCTCTCCTGAATGGGAATTTTGATTAGTAGTTAAATATTGTGAGACTTAGACACAGGAATCGCCCACGACAGCTAGTCCCGCCTCACTGATCTGACCAGTGGGCTGCATCGAGGGCCGTGGGCCAGGCGTTCATGCCCAGGTCTGTTCTAAGAGTGTCGGCGTGGAGGGAAAGCTGGGCACCGTCCCTAGGCCACAGCCCTGTGCCCTGTCCTCCAGGGAGCCGCTCCCGGTTTGCACGGGCAGGCTCCGTGGCGTGTGCTCATGCCTTACCCTCTGCGGCTGGGTCATAGCCCGTCCCAGCAGCCTCTGGCTGCATTTCAGTGTCGCTCTGGTCACGACCCTCCTCGGGCCAGTCATCTGCAGCACCGGGGAAGCAGCAAGACAGTAGCCCACAGCCTCCTCTAGCTTCTGCCAGGCAGTCAGGAGACCGTTCCGGCTGGTTTCCGTGCTCCCTCACACCCGTCAGTCCGTCCCCATCCTGGGGAAGTCCTTCAATTTGTTTCCGTCTGTCTCTGGAACTATCCTGTGGTCAGGCTCCTGGGGCACCTATGGAGGGGCGTGGGCCCAGAAAATGGGCCCAGCAGGTGCCCATCAGAGTGTGGCCAGGTCCCTCCTGGGTCCCTCCCTGACTCTCCTGGCCTTCAGGGTCCTAAGGGGAGATCCCAGCTCTCTCACCCCATCAGAGGGAGGGCTTTTCTCCCTCCCCCTCTGCCTTCAGAACAGGCCTGCAGGAGGCTAAGCTGCCCCCAAAGATGTTTGCCAGTGTCCTCAAAAGGTCCCTCTCAGTGACCAACACGTTCTGTTAATCAAAAACCCAGAAGTTGGCCTGACCCTAAGACCCAGAAGTCGAGGAGGGTGGGTCTGGCCAAGGGGCCTGCAGGGCCACGGCACAGCGGCTCTAGGTGGCCGGAATGGTTTGCGTGGCCTCTGCGTCCTGGTCGGAGACTGTCCTGCCCGGGAGTGCCTGGAAACATGCTGACCTCACCGGTTCCCGTCCTCACTGTCTGGTGCCTGCCCGGGAGCCCTGGCTCGGCCAGCCCGGGGTTGAGTCTGGAGGCCCTCTGTCCTCCGGACCTTGATGAGCAGGGCACCCACAGAGGTGCCTCCGGCCTTCCCAGGTAGAAGTCCCTCAGGAAGGTCACCCTGCACGCATGGCCATCACACCCCTCCTGGGGCCGTTCCCACCTCAGGAGGCCCTGTCTGCACTCTAGCCTCCCGGATCTGCAGCCTGGGGCAGGGCGAGGGCAGTGAGTGTCCACCACCTTGGCCCTCTGGTGTCCAGCCAGCACCCTGATGGAGGGCTTTCTAGAAAGGTTTCCTCGCAGGGGGGTGGAGCACGCCCAGCCGCCTTGGGCTTCAGTGGCCTTGGGCTTCAGTGGCCTTGGGCTTCAGTGGCATGGCCTTCCCAGGTGCCTTCCCTGCCCCTAGGCCAGACCTCCCACCTGTGCTATGGAGTGGGAGGTGGACCTCCCTGCCCCTCCCTCACCAGGCCCTCAGGGTGCTCCTCAGTGTCCGTGGCCCAGGAGGTGTGGCACAGGAGCCCCTGCCACCCCGGGAACACGCGAGTACTGCAGAGAGCCCTGGAGTTGGAGAGGAAGCCGGGAGCTCCCAGCTGGGACCCACTTCATCTGACTTCACCATGGAGCCTCTGTCGGTCCTGCTGAGGATCCCTCACAGAGAAGGAAAATGGAGGCATCTTCCAAAGGGCTCTGGTGGGCGTTGGTCCACACTGGAGGCCTGTCCACCCGGGTCACTTGGAGCTTTCGGGGCCTGGGGTTGTGACCCCAGCAGCCTGTGCCTGCATTTGGTTTAGATTGCAGTTTAGTGAATGGCCCGACCCCCCCCCAACCCCACACGCACTCACCATTCGTCATTTAAAACCGCGTCTGCGTTTCGGTTTCTTTGTGATCTCCGGTGCTATTTGTCTCGGGTAGGCACCTGTCCTACCAGTGGCCATCCGTCATTCCCGGGGACTCAGCCCTGTGTGTGAGGGTGCTGGCGTCATGGGCCTGAGTGGCCCAGGCCCTGGCCAGCCTGCCAGAGCTGGACTACCCCCAGGAGTCCCTCGGGAGCCACTTCTCTGGGCCACGGGCCTTTTTACAGACAAGACGGCCAGTCCTGCTAAGAATCAGTGACTTCCATGCCAGGAAGTCACTCCAAGCCTGTGAGGCGACAGCTCTTTGCAACCCTACGGCTGACTGAAGCGTGTGCAAAGCAGGCGTGAGTGGGCACGGAGGCCGGGGGTTGGAGGGCGGCGAGGCTGCTACATTTACCTTGGCTGCTTCGTGAGCTCTGTGTTCTTGATGAAAACCCCGTGTGGATTCCTGTGGCTGTGGACGCGTGTGTTCGGCACCCAGCCCTCCCTGGGGGCACTCAGGGAGGCCAGCACCTGCCGTTTTCAGGCATGGGACCAGGGCTTGGAGACCTTGTACCCTGCCGCGACAGCAGGGCCACAAGGGGAAGGAGTGGGAGCTAGTGGGAGATTCGAGAGGGAGGTTTCATCCGGCCAGACTCAGACGGGCCCTTGGAAGGCACGGCTGTGAGACCATCAGGGAATGGGGACGGAGGGGCCGCAGCGCCTGGACAGCCTGTGGTCTGGAAGGCCAGCAGGGCTGCAGCTGAGACCTCTTGCCCCAGGCTCGGTGGCTTGACCTGGTGAGGCCATGGGCCAGTCCCAAGCAGCTCCTAGGGCCTGTGTGACGGTGGGTCACTTGTTTTCATCAATGTGCATTTTTACCTTAAGGAGGTTTAAGTCATTGCTGAAGCTGCAGGTCAGCATGTCTTGTGGTAAGTAGCAGGTGCTGAGGGACACTGCCCAGCCAGCACCGCCCCTGACCACAGCTGGGCCGCGGTGCTCAGATCAGGGCGGGCAGGACCGGCCGAGGCTCTGCAGGGCAGCCCTGCCCAGAGCAGCTCCTCTGCCGTGGGCTTTGCCGAGGCCACCCCACTTCTGCTGGAGAGGGGAGCAGGCCCAGGCACAGTAGGGACCAGTGTTGTCCCTCCACACGGGCAGGAGCTGGAGACACAGCACAGGGCCCTGGTCTCCCTGGAACTGTCTGGTGAGGCTGCCCTGAGCAGCCGCGTGGCCAGGAGGCACAGGTGATATGCACAACTTGTCCAGTGTGGCTGAGGCAGCGTGGGGAGGGCAGCTGTCCGGGACAGAGACCCTGCACACAGGGCCTGGGAGAAGGTGGCCTCCACTTGGGGCCACCCAGGTGCCCAGCCCAGCATTGCCAAGTCACCTGGAGACCCTCCCAGGGGACAGGCTGGCGTCTGCCACGTCACTGACCTTCCTCTGAGGGTCGCGTGTTTTCCCTACAGCTGTACAGTGGTGGCCTCTGCAGCAGGGGCATGGGGGGTGAGAGCGAGATTTAAAGGGGACGCGCCACCTTCCGCCCCTGGCTTTTCTGAGTGGGACAGGACGTGGGTGGTGTCCATGCCCAGGCAGGGCACAGAGTGTGGCTGGGCTGAGTGGGGTGGCCAGGTCGGCTTGGTGGGGCTGCGTGGAGGATGGCACCCACAGCCTCGTCAGTGCCCGTGGCAGCAGGTCCTTCCGCCACGTCCTGAGGGCTGGAGAGGGCCGTCCCCTCTCCTCTGTCAGGCCCTTCTCCCTCTCAGCCCCAACCCGGTGCCTCTGTGTCCTGGGCAGCCACAGCAAGTGACCACGTGTGTGTGATCCGTTCCTCGCCCCAGGGCCGGGGGCCTGCAGTCAAGGTGCTGCGGGGAAGGCTCGCTCCAGAGGTTCCCGGGAGGGTCCTGCGGCCTCCTCCAGCTCCGGCCCCGGTGATCCTGGCCCGTGGCCACAACTCTCCAGTCTCTGCCACAAGTTCACGTCACTCTCCTCTGCGTCTGCCTCTTTCTCTCTTGTAAGAACCCCGCGTTGGATCTGGGGCCACCTTAGGCCACGTCACCTTGCCTTATGGATCCGGGGCCCCTTTAGGCCGTGTCACCTTGTCTTATGGATCTGGGGCCACCTTAGGCCATGTCACCTTGCCTTAGGTCAGTGCATCTGCAGAGACCCTTTCCAGGGACAGCTGCACTGGTGGAGCATGAGCCTGGGTTCCGTCCTTAGCTCCATCAGAAATGAAAATAAAGACCCAAAGACAGGCATGGCCGCGGGTCCTGGGGCCAGGACCTATCTTTGGGGGATGCACCTGACCCATCTACCCCCACGAGGGGGCCTCTAGGACGGTGGTCCAGCGCTTTGTGACTCCCATGGAGGTGGGCTGAGAGCCGGACCTGGTGGAGAGAAGGGGACTCTGTGGACTTGGACTTGGGGTGACACCACTGCGGCGGGCACTCCGTCCTCCCAGCCCTGGGCACGGGGGTGGGCAGGGAGGGGCCACCTGGATTCACAGGTAAGGCCTTGCTGCCCCAGAAAAGCGAGGAGCCTCAGGCTGCTCCTCACCTACCGGGTGGGGAGCTGGACACGAGGCAGCGCCTGGCTGGGGAGCTGCCCGGGAGGGGAGGCACCTGCTCCTCCCTGGAGGAAAGTCTGTCCAGCGAGTGCTCCTGGCCAGCCCCTGGGCATGGGCCCGGGACTCAGCTTTGGTGGGCGAGACTTCCACCCTGGCCTCCTGTGAAATGGCTGACCTAGATGTGCCCACCTGGGCGCCTGGGTCACCACCCCCCAGAGACTCCTCAGTGCTGCCGGGAGCCAACTGCAGTCCCAGGCCCCAGGGAGAGCCCTCTCAGGAGGAAGATGCCCATGAAGGGGAGATGGGCTGAGGGACAGGCCTGGGGCGCCCGTGACTTGCCAAGCGTATGTACCCGTGTGTCCGTGTGTCTGCTTGTGCACGCGTGTTTTTAAATGGTTCTGCACCTGCACATCTGTTTGCATACTTGCAGCCTGTGTGTCCCTGCAACACGTGTGTGTGTGGGCTCTGCGTGGGCACATGTGTGCTGGCGTGTCCTCTGTGCACGTGCATGGTGTGTGTGTGTGTGTGCGGGAGGGTGGGCAGTCGGGGAGGAGGGGACACAGGGCCCTTGGACTGCACGTGTCAGGCCTCTGTGCACCAAGCACATCGCAGTCACCACAGCTGGCCCTTGTGCCCCAGGTTGCCTGGCTCCTGGGGTCATTTTGACCATCGAGGGGCAGATGGGGGCCCTGCTGGAGCGGGCCAGGGCTCTGGGGACCTGTGGTCAGTCCGGGCAGCACAGGGCTCCATCCCGGGTTTGTAAGATGGGCGTGTACAGCCTGGGGGACTGCGAGTACCTGGCAGGGGAGCTGACAGCTGCTCCCTGGTGACCTGTCCCCAGGGCCTGCAGGGCCGCTGGCTCCTTAGGGCAGCTGCAGTGCTGTGGCCCAGGGAGGGTCAAGCAGAATGCTGGGGACTGAGACAGGAAGGGGTAGCCTGGGGCACCTCCTGCCCCACCTGAGGGACTCTGGCTCTGCCACATTCCTGGCCTCCACTGGGAAGTGGCCCTGGCCTGAGTCTGGCCAGTCCTGGGAACTGAGGGCAGCTGGGTGAGGTGCTGGGACGGTGGGCGTACAGGCTGCGGTCCCTGGGTAGGTAAGGGAGGCTGGCTCCTACAGAGGGGCCCTGCAGGGACCCCACCTCCCCGCTGCACCCAGGGGCCGCGGCTCCTCTCATCCCCACAGTTCTGGTCCCCCACCTCTTACCCACGCGGGCCTGCCAATGGCTCTGCTGGGTACATCCAACAGTAGCAGTGACGTGCACCTGTGGAGGTGACCCAGGCGAGACGGAGGCCATGACCTGCAGAGCAAGTATCGTCAATACCGCGCCCTGAGATCCGCACTGGTGCCCACCCGCCTGCCCCCAGACCCCTTACCCTTCAGTGGCCGTGCGCGGCCTGCGCCACCCACCTTCCTGGCTGGGCCAGCTCAGGGCCGTGTGTCCGCAGCATGGCGCCCAGGCTGCCCCTGCACACAGCCGCCCCATCACTGTGGCCAGCCCTGCACCTTGTCGGACTTGTGTGGATCGAGTCGGGCCGCCCAGCAGGGGAGGAGCCGTGCCCAGCCCCACGCCAGGCCCTCTGGGGCACTTATCCAAGGACACCTCTCCCTGGGGTTTCTGCCAGGGTCTCCCTGTGCCCTGGAGACCCCTGTCCAGCTCAGCACTTCGCACACAAGGCCCGTACAGAGGTTACCGAGGCTTGGCCAGCCAGGACCTGCCCAGCCTGGCCGACTCAGGACTGAGTGAGTCACACAGCTGGTGACACATGGACGTGGTCCCTGTGAAAGCCACTGTCCTGGGCTCCTATCCTATCTGCTCACTCTGGAGCCACGTCAAAGAATGGAACTCGTCACACGCAGGCCCTGGGTTTGCCTTTGGGAACATGAAGCTGGGCTGTGGGGTGATGAGCAGGCCCTGGGCGCAGTCGGGGCCGCCTGGGGGCTTATGATACTCTGTACTAAGTCCTGGGGGGCTGTGGCTCCGCAGCAGCTGCTAGTGTCCCTCTGCCCTCAGCAGGTGCCTGTCTGTGTCCCCCATGCATCGACCGGGTGTGGCAGGAGGGCGTGGGGTGGAGGTGCAGGCTCCGCTGCACAGGGGCTCCTGGCCGCCAAGGCGCCTGCGGTCTCTGTCTCTCTGTGCAGACTTTCTAGAACAGGACTTACCAAGGTTCACTCGGGCCCCAGGCCCCGGCCCAGCGCTGCCCTCTCCCCAGCCCCTCAGGAGCGGCTTCCAGCCCTGTTGAAAGTGCAGTGGAAACTCAGGGCCAAGAGGGACAAGGACAGCCGGGTCCCCAAATATACTATCCTGGGTCCAGCAGCTGTACCATGGACAGAGGGGCCACTGTGCCTAGGCCCCACTTCCTCTTAGGCCGGAGTCCCACCTGCGTGCTCTCTCTGGGGTCCCCCATGTCCAGTAGAGGAAACCACTAGCAAGACCCTTTTCTCCCCTTCCTCCCCCACCTCCCCCAAGCAAACCCTGTCCCCTCCAAGGTCTAGGTACTAGGAAGTTCTCCCACAGGGCTGACCACCGCAGGCGGCAGTGACATGCAGTGTGCCGGACCTGCTGCACCCACACCAGTCTGGGGGCTCCCTGCGGGCTGTAGGTCGGGGTCTCAGTCTCACTCCCAGTGTCTGGTGAGGTGGGCACATGGGATAGGCACAATGGCCGGGTTCTCCAGGCTGCGGGGGCCAAGGCCGCTAGCTTGGTCTTGGCCTGAGCTGGGCGGGTGGGCGGTTCCCTTGAAGGGAACGCTGTCCTTGCTGGTGGAATGGCCCCTGCCGACTGGGCTCGGAGGGCATTGGCCTGCCGGCCCAGGGTGAACGTACAGGACACCCCTTACTCTCAGCCCACCAGCCTCCTGGGGAACACCCAGGGGTGGCTCGTCCTTCCCCTGTGACAGCCCAGGGGTCAGATGGAACCCCAGGGCCCTTTGCTGGACTGCCCGGAAGGTCAGCAGGCCTGGTTCTGCCCCAGGCTTGGCCCACGACGGCCCCGTCCTGCTGGTCTTGCTCCAGCTTCTCATCCGTAAAATGCACGTGCTGCTCTGAATGCCGGGCCTCGGGCTGGGACCTGAGTGTGGGGTCTGGGCAGTGTCCTCAGGAAGGCAGTCCCCAGGGCCCACCCCTTCCTGTGCAACTCCATGCTGGGCACCGCCCCCGCAGAGAGAAGGGGCCCAGAAGCAGATCTGGACCCCCAGGTGGACGGATGGGGCTGTGGGTTCACGGCCGGGAGGGTGCTGATGCGGGTGAGCTCAGGGGCCTGCAGGAGAAAGCAGTCCCCTCTTTACGGTTGTGACGAAGGGTCTTGTGAGTCACCTGGATCTGGCAGGCGTTCTAGGTGTGACTCTAAGTCCAGCAACTTACACAGGAGGGAGAGAGATTCGAGGCAGAGACACATGTGGCCTAAGATGTGGCCACAAGCCAGGGACACCTGGAGCCCCAGAAGCTGGAAGAGGCAGGGAGGACTTTCCCTTGAGTCCTTGGAGGAGTGTGACCTGCTGAAGCCGTGGCTTTGGATCAGGAGGATCCAGAACACGAGAGAGTAAGACCGTGTCGTTGTAAGCCGCCCAGCTTGTGGCCATTTGTTGGGGTTGTTCCAGGAAAGAGATGCAGCCCTCTTGTGGAACACACCAGAGCCTTGGGAGCCACCGCCCCCACGGGCCACCTCTCCTGCCTACTGGTGACAGGAGGGGGACTCTTGCTTGTGGCCAGAGGAGGGCTGCCTTCTGCCCTGTGGGCGAGGCATGTGAGGACGGCTGGGGACCTGGATAGGGCACCAGGTGGCGTCCCCAGAGTCAGGGGCCAGGAGAGGTAACCGCCCGACATGACCAGTCTCATGGCAAGTCCTACGGCCAGTCTGGATCAGAGGACGCGGTGCTGCCAGGGCCCTTGCTGTCCCCAGCCACAGCCGCCAGGTGCTCTGTGTCATCTCAGGGCTGCTCACGAGGTGGGGCAGTGCTTGCCTGACTCATCATCTCAGAGTGTGACCAGTGTGTCGGCGACACACCCGCTTTAGGCTTGGAGGACAAGCTCCGCTTCTTACCTGTCCCCAGGGACCTTTCTCAGCTCTGATGGCCTGGGGGGACCAAGGGGCCAGGGCTGGCGAGGGGTCTCTGGACCTCTGTCCCTGACTCAGCCTATGGCCAGGGCCTCGCGTCCCTCGGGGCTCTCATCCCACTGGCCTTGCGGCCCCTCCAGGGCATCTGCCTGAGAGTGGATGGAGGGGGCCCTGGCCTGTCCCTGGGGACACATGGTGGAGGCCTGAAGGGCCCCGGGGTGTGTCCTGGGGGGGCGTGAGGGGGCAATGGGACTTGGTGCGTGCTCAGCAGTGCCCGCTAGCCAGCACAGCCTGCCCCGTGTGAGGCCCCTGGCTCTGGATGCCCCCCTGGAGCCCCGCGGCTTCGCCAGGAGGGAACCTGTGGCCCCGCACGTGGGCCTCTGGGGAGGAGGAGGAGGCAGCCAGGCAGGACGGCCCGGGGTGGCTGGAGCAGGCCTGTGGACGAGAGGAAGGCGGTCACTACAGCTCCTCAATGGCAGGAGGTGGCCTGCTGCAGGAGAGCCAAGGCTGAGCCACGCGGGAGACACAGGTGCCCTCCGTGCCACCCTAACCACAGGGACCAAGGCGTAGGTGTCAGGTGCCCTCAGGAGGAGCCAAGGCATGGTGACACGAGGGTGGCCCTGCCACATCCTCACTGGAGCCTACTTTCCAGCTGGTGTTCTGAGCAGCCTCCCCCAGGAAGGCCTCCTGGGTGCCCGGGGCTGGGGACCTCCCACCCGGCCCCGCGTCCTGCAAGCTGCACCACCTCCCACCAGTGCCACCACTACCCAGGCCTTCGGGGACCTCCAGGTCTGAGCCCAGCAGCCCTCCCCGGGGAAGCTGGGTCAGGCTGGGGTCAGGCTGAGGGCCTCAGCCCGGCAGGAAGAGGCCAGGAGAAAACCCTCCAAGGGGGGGGTCCTCAGGGTTCTCCCCGCAGTGAGCCGGGGGGCTGGGTGTCATCACTGCCCCCTGAGCTGTCACCTCCAGGCTCCAGGCAGGTGGCAAGAAGAGCACAGCAGGGTCTGGCCTCGCCCGCCTGGCAGGCGGCTTTCACTCCAGGCTCACGGTGACTTCTGGCGGTGAGCCAGCTCCCCACACCACGGGGAGGGCCCCCGAGGCCACAGCCCTGAGCCGCCCGCAGGCTGGCGGGCCACCAGGACTGTCACAGCTGGCCGTCCCAGATAGGCCCAGAGGTTGGCTCTAGCACACACCTGTCCCCTCTCTCCTGCTCAGCCCAGTAGCTGTCCCTGCCTGGATGGTCAGTGGTGAGCATGGCCAGGCGCCAGAGGCTGCGGGAGGGGCCTAGGCCCTGAGACCCTGTCAGCCCCCTCAGAGAGAGTTCAGGTGACCCTTCCTCTGCAGCTGAGATGGGGACCAGGCAGCGCCTGGCCAGGGGGGAGTTCTGCACACAGCACTCAGTGGGCACTCGTGGTTTGGCTCACATCAGGCCAAGCCCAGGGCTGAGCCTCTGTGCACAGGGGCGGGGGTGCAGGTGAGGGGTGTCCACCTACTATGTGTGGAACCCAGGGTGCAGGTGAGGGACGTCTACCTACTGTGCACAGGACTCAGGGTGCAGGCAAGGGACGTCCACTCACTGTGCACAGGACTCAGGGTGCAGGTGAGGGGTGTCCACCCACTGTGTGTGGGACCCAGGGTGCAGGTGAGGGACGTCTACCTACTGTGCACAGGACTCAGGGTGCAGGCGAGGGGCGTCCATTCACTGTGCGTGGGACCCAGGATGCAGGTGAGGGGCGTCCATCCACTGTTCACAGGACCCAGGATGCAGGTGAGGGGCGTCCACCCACTGTGCACGGGACCCAGGGTACGGGTGAGAGGCGCCCCTCCTCTCCACGGTGCTCAGTGTGGGTGGAGCCGTCCCACCTGGGGGTGGGGACGCCCTGCCTGTGCTGGGAGGACAGGCCTGTCAGAATCACCCTGGCTGCCGTCCTGGCTGGCCTCAGGTAGGGCACACAATGTGACCTGCTGGAGGAAGAGGGCAGTGGGTGACTGGGAAGACAGGCCAGCCCAGGGCGAGGGACGCAG
This sequence comes from Marmota monax, assembly GCF_021218885.2. Lineage (NCBI taxonomy): Eukaryota > Metazoa > Chordata > Mammalia > Rodentia > Sciuridae > Marmota > Marmota monax. The sequence continues at coordinate 2,971,938 of NW_026692498.1, read as the reverse complement.
CGGCTCCTGGTGATCACTGTGGCCCTGGGCTGTGGGGTGGTTCTCCCCCCGTGCCTCAGTCTCCCCGTCTATCAGCTGGACGCTGAGCGGTGAGTGGGGTGGCAGCAGGTGGGGCCTCCCAGCTGGACAGACCCACAGCCCAGCTAGCGTCTCTGGGCGGTGCTGGGCCTGGTGCCCCTGTGGCAGCGTGCAGCTCTCCACGGAGGGGTGGTGCCAGGGCTAAGTGCCACCTCCCTCCCTAAGCCGCCATGTGACCGGGTGACTCAGCCCTGGTGTGTCGGTTACTGCATTGTGGTGGACAGACAGCAGGAAGGTGGGACACTTGGGCTCTTGGTATTTATTTCTCTCAAGACTCAGGGTCCTCCCAGCCCCTGGACACGGGGGAGGAAGAGGAGGGGGCAGTCAGCCTGTCCACACCTGCCAGCTCCCTCGGTAAGGGTTCACCCGTGCAGGGGACAGCCTCGGTGCCGGGCAGAGAGCTGTCGATTTGTGAGTCTGGATGTGGCACAGCCAGGAAGGAGAGAGCTTCGGCCCAAGGCCAACAGAGCCCGCACCCCCAGCCCGTGTCCACCCAGTGCTGCCCAAGAATGATCCGGGTCCTTGTGGATGTCCCACTCTGAGTGCAACCAAGGGGGCCGTGCAGGGCAGGAAGGGGTCTGGGGCCCGTCCTCCTCCACGTGGATTTGCATGAGGGCAGCTTGGCCCCAAGCCACCCCAGGTGGGCCTCGGGGAGCAGACGGCCCCTGGGCCAGGAGAGACAACAGCAGCTCCGGCTCTACCCCCTCTCCTTGGCACAGGGGCAGCTCTGGGCCACTGTGCTGTGCCATCCAGGGTGGGGTGGGGCCTCTGCTCCCCAGATCTAGAACCTCTTCCCTGGAGAGGGGAATTGGGTGGCTGGGTAGAGAGGACACTCCACCCTGACCCCAGCCAGCTCAGGCGCCATGATGCGGAGCCCAGAGGCGCAGGGCAAGAGCCTGCAGGCCCCGTGGCCTGTGCCTGCGAGTTCCTCCTACGGACTCTGGCTCTGGGTCGGAGCTCACGTGTTCAGCTCAGCTTATGCCCATGCGCGTCCCTACTCACCGTCCAGGGAGGCCAGCCCAGTGGCCAGGGTATTAGGTCCCCAGAGAACAGGACAGCAGGGTGGGCAGAGAGTACGGTAGGGAACTGGCTCAGAGTCCCCAGTCTGCCCTGGGCAAGCTGGAGCCTGAGAGCTGAAGCCTCCGTCCAGGCCCAGTGACAGGAAGAGGGATGGTGTCCTCGCCCCAGGCCACCAGACAGGAAGGCCCCCACCCCGCGCAGGGCTGGCCTGCCTGTTCTATGCAGACCTGCGACTAATCAGGGCAAGGCCCACCACCTCAGGGAGAGCAGTCCTCTTTTCTCAATTTACTGATTTAAACATTAAATAAATATGTTCCAAAACCCCTTCACAGAAACACCCAGGATAATGTTTAACCAACTCTCTGGGCATCCCAGGCCCCAGTCAAGTTGACCCAAAATTAACCATAATACCACCTGATACCAGGAACAAGTCCCACCTCCCCCGCCCGGCAGCTGTGTTACCTTGGGTGGGTTGCTTACCCTCTCTGTGCCTCAGTGCCCTCTGCCATTAGACAGGATGATTACAGCAACCCCTGCCACGGTGGGTGAGGACTAGGCAGTTTATGGAGGACAGTGCTTGGAAGGGGCTGGTGTGAAGCTGTAGTGACCCTCTGAGGTCTCTGTGGTCACTGTCACTTTTCGTCTTGGGGCCTCTCTATAGGTCCTGGGAGGAGTCCTCCCCAGTGCTCCCAGGGCCCCGTGTGCCAGGCCCCGGGTCTTCTGCTCTGCAGTGTGTGACCCCGACCCTGTGGGTGGGGCTGGGAAGAGGTGGCTCTGGGTGTCTGTCTCCAACAGACACTTGGCCCCAGGCCTCCCGCAGCCCCCAGGCACTGGACCAGCCTGCCCTGGCCACAGCCCGAGGGTGGCCAGACCCTGGACATGCGGGCCTGCCCAGCTGCCCCAGGTCCCAAGGAGGTGTGGGCAGTCGGTGTCCTCTCTGGGCGCTGGCCTGACTGATGGGGGCTCAAGGGGACAGGGGGAGCCCCTACCCCCGCCTCAGGGGTCCTGGCCTTTCTGGCCCTCAGTGCCCCCTGTATCACGAGGGAGGCCCACGGCCAGGCCCTGCCCTGGAGGCCCCACATACCCAGGGCCTCTGAGCTCAGACTCCCCTGTGCCCGGGGCCTCTGAGGGCCTCTCGGGGGAAAGGACTGGCCACTGGGCCTGGGCCGCGCTTCCTGGCTGGCCTCCCTGGCTGGCCGCTGGCTCCTGCTTCGCAAGCCCCGCCCTACCTGAGCCCACTGCGGTTAAGCTCCCAAGTGACTGTCCCCTCCTGGGTGGCCCTGCGCCCAGGTGGCCCACCCCAGCTCCTGCGGCCTGCCCCTTCCCGAGATGCAGAGCTGGCCCGCAGGCTGGGGGCAGGGCTCCCCTAGAACCACCCTCCCTCCTCTGGGGGCTCAGCCTCTGCGAGGCTGCTGGAGGCCTGGCCACTCTGGGGCCCTCAGTCCTCCCTGCAGAGGGAGCCCTGGGTGGCTCACTGCCAGGCTGGGCAGCGTGGGCAGGATTCGAGACGAGTGTCCCTCCAATAGCAGGGCGGCCACCCCGCAGCCTGCCAGGCGCTGTGGGGAAGAGCCTTTAACAGTGTCCTGGGCTGTCACCCAGCACAGAAGCACCCGCCACAGGCCAGCAGGGGGTACGGGGAGAGGGGACCGGACATTGCCCAGGAGGGCTCTCCTCAGGCAGCAAGGCCTCCCCGGGGCAGGACTTGTTGGGGGCCTGGCCCCGCTCATGGGCACACCCGGGGCCTCAGGGGCAGAGCTGGCCCGAGGTGTGGGGAGGCTGTCCTCTGGAAGCGGTGGCCAGCTGCACCCCAGTCTGCGCCCCTTCAGCTGAGGTGTTGCTCTGCCGCGGTGGCAGGGCCCTGGGGCCCCCCTGCTGGCTGTGCTGAGTGACCTCGCTCGCCCACCCCCCTGTCGCCTCCAGCCAGCTCCACACCTGGAGGGCCACCCCCAGGCTGCAGCTGGAGGAGTGGTCAGGGCCTGTGTGACGTGGTGAGGTCAGGCCTGCCTCGGGGACCACCTCCACCCGGGCCTCCTGTCTGGGACTCCTTCTGCAAAGGAAGTGGTGAGCGGGTTGGGTGTGCCCGGCGGGCGGAGGAGCTGCAAGAGGGTGTGCTGATCTGGTCAGGAGGCCGGGTGGACATGTGCCAGGGCCAGGCCCCCAGGCACGTGACTCTGCTGAGTCGGGCTGGAGGACTCCCGGGCGTGGCCCACGCTGTTCCTGAGCAGGCCGGCCACTTCCTGCCCTCCCAGGGCTCAGGCCCCCCTTGGCCATATCTGGCCGCTTCCGGCCCCTCGACCCTCCTTCTTCCTCTCAGCCCCCCGGGCTGTCTTCAGGTGTACTCCCTCCAGGGCCCGGGCAGGGCTTGAGCGTGGGGTGCAGACCAGTGGTGCCCTCGGGGGTCTCTGCTCCTGCCTCTGGGAAATGTGCTGGTGAGCCCCCACCTTGCCCAGACCAGCTGGCCATACCAGGCCCGTCAGCCCAGCATCTGGGCTGGAAGAGCCGTTCCGGTGCCCCCTGGGGCCCAGCCCGACATCTGGGTGCATACCAAGGTGCTCTGAAGGGGCTGCGGCTCCCCGGGGCTGCTGGCTTGGCCCGGTTTGAGCCCCAGGCAGGCAGTCTAGCCTGGACTTGGCCTGGCACATGTGTACCTCCTGTTGGTGTCTGCTCCCAGGAGGGGCAACTGTTGCTGGGCCAAGGAGTGTGGTGGTGTCCCTGGGGTGGTTCAGGTACTGGGATCCCCTCGGTGCACGTGGCCTTGGGACCTCAGCAGGGTTTGGGTGTGGTGAGAATGTTGTGACTACTCTCTGTTGGCTGGTGGCTGCTTCCCTTTAACTGATAACTACTGTCCTTTAACTGAGGGCGTCTGTCCTTCCCTAGAACCTTCATCAGGTATGAGAGAGCCAATATGTAGGCTCATGTTGCTTCATCCCTGACCCTGACCCTGTGTGATTCAGAGTGTCCCCCCCACAGCCTTCAATGAGTGTCCATGGAGTTCAGGCAAAAGTGTTGGGGCAGGCTCCATGATGGAGGCCTCCTGCAACCACGTGCTTTTCTGGCCCCACTAGTGAGCCTGCTTTCCTCCCCGAGCCAGCGGGGCGCAGGCCACTCCTCAGGCTGTGGGTGCCGGGGCAGCTCCCACCCGGCTGCTATGGGCATGGATCTCCCGCCGAGAGCGACCCTGGGGACTAAGAGACAAATGTGTCCAGCTGGGGTCACACAGCTGTTAGGCTGGGCCCTTGCCCCCCGCCGTGGTCCCCGGCCTCTGCAGGACCACAGGGAGGGGTTTGCCTCGAGCGTCCCCTGCCCTTGAGCATGTGCCCATGGGATGGAGGTGAGTCGGGGCTCCACGGTTCCCAGAGAGCAGAGGCTGGTCGGCCCTCACGGAGGCTTGGCCAGCCTGGCCTCCAGTCACAGTGCCCCAGCCCCCTGGGCAGCCCTGACGGGCACCAGTGACCTTTCCTCACAGGAATCCCTTGGTTCTGCCTGAAGGTGGCCGTCTGCCTGGGAGGGACAGGGAGGGTCTCTGGAAGCGTGGAGGGCAGTGGGGGTGGCCAGCTGGAAGGGGGCTCCGTTCCAGTTTCCTGACCTTGCTGCCCGCCAGCTGGGCTCAGCGTGGGAGCACAGAGCCTGTCCTGGCTCCCAGAGGCCACTGTCCTCAGGGGGGCGGGCAGAACTCGTCCTGTCCCCCCCCACCCAGCCCTGGCTGCCCTGGGCGGGCCACATGGCCTCCTGAGGAGAGGCCTCTGCCAGGTGGGAGAGTCTGAGCAGCCCGCTGCTGCCCCCCCCCGGGGGTGGGGGACCAGAGACGGAGGACCCGGCCGGGCTCTCCGCCTTCCCCCCGCAGCTCCCAGCTGGCCCTGGAGCCTCAGCGGGCAGCAGGAAAGGGAGCCTGCGGCCTTGGGAAGGGGGGCCAGGCAGTGGCTCCAGGCGTGGGTGGGCTGCAGGTCTGGGTGTCCAGGCCCCTGCTGCCGGGCAGGGCCACCCCCGCGTCCCAGTGAACCTCTGGAAGAGACCCACACAGACACCACCTGGACACCCAGACAGCGGGTAGGGGTTGGGGGCCACGGGGAGCAGGATGCGGGGGCTCCGAGGTGCGTGCGTCCCTGCCCTGCCTGGCGGGGGAGGGTCAGGGAGGGACGGACCTCTGCCCTCCTGCTGCCCGCCCAGCTCCGGCCTCTCCCAGGCCCACTCCCAGCCACGGGCTGCTCCACTCTGGGAATGCCCTGCTGTCCCCACCTGGGCCCAGCCTGCTGGGGACACAGGGGCTTCAGTGGCCAAATCAGCAGGGGTGCACCCCCCCCCCGTGGAAGCCCAGCCCACCTGGGTCCTGCAGGGCAAGAAAAGTGACCAGGAGGCTGCCCCGAGGTGGAGCCTGGGGAAGGGGTGGCCCCAGAAGAGCCGGGTACAGCTCAGGGACCTGGCGGAGAGGCGCCCTGGGGCAGGGTCCTTGGGGGAAGGGCTGCGTGGGGCCCTCCCTCCTCCCCACTCCCCCGTCCTAGCAGGGCTCCGAGCCCACATGCCCACCCTCCACCTCTGAGTCCCAGGGTCCCCGGCATGCCCCCCGGCCTCCCAGCCCCCACGCGGCCCTGCCTGATGCTCAGCCCCTGCCCTCTGGGTCTCAGGAGCACCCCACGCCACCCCCGTTTCCCAGTAAACCTCTGGAAGAGATCCACAGATGTGGCCAAAAGCCAGCGCCCATGGCCTCAGCCTGTGCCCAGAGCCACCTCTTCCAGGCTGCCTGCCCCTCCCTCCAGCCAGGTCCAACTAGGGACAAATAAAGACAGAGAGGTGGCCAGGCTGGCCAGGCCTCGTGGACCAGCAGGGGACGAGGGTTGGTGGCAGCCCTGCTCCCGGGAGTCTTGCAGGCCAAGGAAGTGGCCTGGCGCACACTGGACGGGAAGCCACCCGCCCACCCCCAGGTCTCCCCAAGGCTGATAAAGCCAGGTGCTCCGAGGCAGGAGCTGGACGGTGGTTCCCAGCGTCCTGTGCTGCTTGCTGATGGCTGTGGCAGTGAGCCCTGGACCCAGGGAGGGAACAGGAGGGGTCTCCGTGGTCAGATGTGTGTGCCTCCAGGGGCAGCAGCTGGCCACGCCCTGGCCTCACACTCTGGAGGTGGCTGGTTTGGACCTGAGCAAAGAAGGGCTCAGGTGGCTTCAGCCTAGCCCTTGGCCTGCCCGCTGCCTGCAGACCCCCTCACCCCGGACCTGGGCCAGAGCTGGGCAGTGTGGCCCATCCATCCTCTGCCCCTTCCCTAGCCACGGCCCGGTGGCTACCTCCTGGCCCAGACTTCGTGTAAGCCCTCCTCAGGGGCCTGGGGGCCTGGGCAAGGCCCCACCCGGCAGAAACATGTCTTTCATTCCAGCACCACCCTCGGCCTCCGCCTCTGGCCTGCGCATGTGAGGCACGTCCACTCGCTGTCCTTGCCCTGGGGCTCTTCCCCTCAGGCCCTGCCGAGTCCCTCCTGCACCTGGACTTTAGGATCATGAGGGCGTGGAGTGACTGGGACACGGGGTGGTGCATTGCTGGCCCTGGGCACAGGCCCGCCGTGGTCACAGAGGACAGTGGAGGCCGCTCACACATCAGCCCTGGGTGGTCTTGGACAGGCAGATGCCAGGCCCAGAGAGAGACCTCCTGGAGCCCTCAGCAGCCAGAGCCTGGGCTGGGGCTCCCTGGGGGCTTCTCAGTGGGCAGCACTGGACAGGGGTGGGCAGTGCAGCTCTGAGGTTGCCCAGCCTTGGGGCTCCCGGGCTGCTGTGGCCACACCTGGCATTGACTCTTCGTCCTCCCTCCTCCTCGCCTGCCCTTCTGTCACCCTTTTCTCCTCCCTCCCCACATGGGTGGGCTCCCATGGGACTTCCGTGTGAAGGGCAGTGGTCGGCCCAGCCTGGCCCCTCAGTCCCTGGCTGGCAGCCCCGGGGTCTGCAGGCCCTCTGGTCAACCCCGGCCTCCACACAGCACCGAGAGGGCAGGACCTCATTCTGGACCACGGCAGGGGCTCTGCAAACACTAATTCTTTCCACCAGCTGCGAACAGGGAGCTCCCCAGGTTACGGTGGACGTCAGCCCCAGGACCACCCCTGGTTACCTCTCGAGGACCCACCCCTGAGCCCGCGATTGGGAGGGCTGGGTGTGGAAGGCACCTTTACAGGGAGCCCTCGCAGGCCACCACCCACACCCCCCCCAGCTCCTGGCTCAGGAGGCGCCTGCCTGTGTTCCTGCCCCGGGGGCTGGCATCAGATGGTGGGGCACACAGGCACCCGAGCCTTAACAAAGGGTAAAGAAGGGGCGGGGAGCGGCCAGAGCCCCCGGGGCCGTACAGAGAATGTGCTGTGCAGCCGCCCAGGGCCTGGCCCTGGAGAGGTGGGCGAGGGGCACTGTGGGCAGGAGGCCAGGGCGGAGGCCTCAGCAGCAGTGGGCTCGGTGTTTTCTAGCATGTCAAGGGCCCCAGTGTGGCTGGAGCAGAGTGGGTGAGAGGCGGGAGCTGGGGACAGGGCACGGGACGGCATGTGTTCTGAGTGACCCGGGCTTGCCCTTGAGACGAACACCCCTCCCCCAGGTAGTGTGTGACAGTGGCCTTAGGCCGCCAGCACTGTGACGGCAGGCTGTGAGGAAGGCTGGGAGCTGGGTCTTCTGGGGAGTCCTACAGACCCAGAACATAAGCCGGTGCCGCCTCCCGGCTGGGCAGGCAGAGGGGATTTGAGGGCCCTGGCACTGGCCTGCAGGGGTCAGCAGTAGAGCGGCTAGTCCCTGGGGCACGACTGAGCTGCAGGGTTGGGGGGTGGGTCATATCAGAGGTCAGTCGCTCAAACTCCACCTGCTGTGTCTATTGTGGGGTGAGTGGGAAGGAAGGGGAACCATGCTGGCCAGATGGCTGGATGGGAAGATTCAGGGAGGGAGGGGGAGGGATACATGGATGGATAGATGGGTGGATGGGTGGATGGATAGGAGGGTGGGTGGATGGATGGATGGGAGGGTGGGTGGATGGATGGATGGATGGATGGGAAGGAGGATGGATGGATAGATAGGAGGGTGGATGGATGAATGGATGGATGGGAGGGTAGATGGATGTTATTAGCTGTGTGATCCTGGGCCAAAACCCTACTCTCACTGAAGTCAGTTTCCCTGTCTGAAATGGCAAAGGTGAGGGGCTGTGCCAGGTGCCAGGTGACATGATGGGGTTAGGAAGGTGCTGCCTCAGAGCCCCTCACTCTGACCCCTGGGTAGGGGCCACCTGGGCTGCTGTGAGTCCAGCAGGCTGTGACAGAAATCCTGGCACCAGTGATATGCTGGGCCACCCTGCCTACCCCTGAAGCCCCACCTGATCCCCAAGTCTAGCAGGAAGGGCTTTGTGCATCTGGGGTCAGGCCCGTGGGAGAAAGCAGAGCCTGTGGCCAGCCAGAGAGAATGCAGTCCTGTTCCCATGCAGTTGGGCAGGGAGGGAAAGGGTCAGCTGGGGTTCCTGGGGAGTGAACAGACGCAGGAGCAGGAGCCTGAGTGTCCGCCCTGCCAACGCCGCCCCTGGCGGAACTGCAGGACGACACTCCACTTGCAGAGCTGAGGTTTCCTCATCTGTAAACTGCGCTGAGACTTGTGGGTTTGGTGCCGTCAATGGTACGTGCCTGGGAAGGGATGACCTTGGCCAGTTGTTCTCTCTACTCAGGTGCAGGGCTGTGAGGGCACAGGAAGGACACTGCCTTTTCTTGCCCACAGCTGGCCTTGGTCCAGAGGAGACGAGACCTGAGCCCCTCCTGAACCAACCCAGCGCAGACTCGCTGGAGGGCAGGGGAGGCCCAGGCAGAGGCCCCTGGTGTCCTGACCCCACAAATGCTCCTGCTGTTGGGACCCAGGGATTGTTTCAGCCATGCTGTAGGCAGGAATGTGGCCCCCTGGGCTGCTGTGAGTCCATGAGGCCACCTCTGAGCACACTGGGCCTCGTCTCCCTGTTCAAGTGCTTTGCAGGCGGCGGCAGCGCCCCGGCCTGGCCTTCCTCGTCCTCTCTGTGGAGAGACCAGCTCTTGGCCTGGGTGACGGGTGGCCATCTCTCTGCCATAGAGTACCATCACCAAAGGGCCAGTCTGGTGGCCCAGCATGTGTCCATGGCCCACCTGGGTTCACTTGGCTGTGGTCAGAGTCCTGCAGACCAGGGGCTTGGGAGTTCTCAAAGACGTCTGTCCATGTGGGACGAGCAGTGGCCCTGGAAGAGCCAGCCTTGGACAAAGCCATCTGCCCGAGTGGCCTTCCCTGCTGCCCACCCCTGCCCACCTTCGAGCCCTCCTCATCCTCCTCAGGGCGGCCCCCTGGGGTTCCCGAGTGTGAGGGGTCACCCCCTCACTTGGCTCCACCCCGGCAGGAGGAGAGGTGTCTGGCACCAGGCCGTCCAGCCCTGGCGCTGCCCCTGGTATCAGCACGAGTCACAGCTGCGTGTCCTCCCCCCCCCTTCCTTCCAGAAGCCCCCCAGCACCCACGCCATGAAGGAGGAGGCCTTTCTCCGGCGCCGCTTCTCACTGTGTCCGCCGGCCTCCACCCCGCACAAGACCGACCCCCGGAAGCTCACGCGGACCCTGCTCCTGGGCGGTGAGAATGAGCTCAGCCCAGTCAGCCCAGGTAGGTGCCAGCTGTGGGCGCATGTGGCAGAGGCCCCACGCCCTCGCAGCTGTCGAGGGCAGCAGCCCGCTCTGCTCACACCCCAGGGGGGACAAAGGGTTTGTAGCGCATAAGCTGGCCGGCCAGGTGGCTCCCTGGTGTGACCTCTGGGGGCAGGCAAAGCCCTTTGGGTCTGAAGACAGAGAGGGCCCCCAGAGGCCTTCTGGGGCCAGGGAGGTGCACTCGTCCCAAACATCGGCTTCGGGGACAGGCAGCCTGGGTCCTCCCTGCTGTCCTGGCTGGCTGACCCCAGGCCAGCTACTGGGTCTCTCGAGCTCAGTTTACTCATCTGTACAATGGGGACAACATTGGTGCCCATGCCCAGCGGCCAGGGCCCTGTGCGCTGGCCAGGGGACAATTCAGTTCTGCTGTGCTGCTGTGCAGCTTGAGGGTGAAGCCCTGCGCACCAGGGAGCGGGCACCCTGCTGCTGCCTTCCCCACAGCCCAGCCCCACCTGCTCCTCCACTCGGCCCCACCCAGTGGGGTCTCAGCTGAGTCCTGCTGCCCCATTGTGACTGCTGAGCCCAGAGAGCCCAGCCCTTCCCTCTGGAGCCCCGGGGGCCAGAAGCTGACTGTGCCTGCCCTGGAAGGACTCTCCAGATGGACCCCACCTCCACCTTCTGTGGCTGGGCAGGGAGGAGGTGTGGAGCCTTGGGGCTGGGGACTGCCTCGTCCCCTCTCAGCTGACAGATGGGGACGGGGAGGCCAAGGCCCAGAGCAGGGGGGCCTTGAGGAAGCCCCGGGGAGGCCAGGGAGCTGGATGCCAGCACTGACCGCAGCCATGTCCACTGGCCTGCACGGGGAGGGAGGCTCCGGCTGGCCGTCAGTCTCTGGGGACTTGGTCCTCAGAGTCACTGCCCAGGCAGGGCAGGGCCCAGGCTGGGGGGGACCCAGGAACAGAGGGGCAACAGGTCCCAGGGGCAAGGCAGGGCAAGGCAGTGACGTGGACAGGCTGGGAGCAGGAGCCAGGGCCAGCCTTGGCCTGCTGGGGGCACTCCCCTCTTGGGTGCTCCAAGAGCCCCTGCGTCCTCCCAGCCCAGGACACAGCACACACTGCAGGTGGCCCAAGGCAGCAGTCCGGAGCATCTGCTGAGGGGACCCTGAAAGCGGAGAGGACCCCTGCTGACCCCGCTTCAGTCGGGGCATGGGTGCTGTGTGGGCGGAAGCCCCAGGAGTGCCATCCTCAGGGACAGGGACATTGTACGACCTTGAGTGGGCACTGCACCAGGACGTTGGGGCAGAACCACTTCCCTGGGTCATTGTTTTCTGGAGAGAAAGGCTCCCAGTCCCACCCTGCCCTTCCCAGGACCCCGGGGAAGGGGTCTGCAGAGTCCTGGGCTTCCCTGGTTCGGGGGTGTCTGCCTCTCCCCTCCACTCCCCTCCTCGCTGCCTTTGGCAGGAGGAGCCGCACCCCAGCCCCAAGGCCCACGGCTTCGGGCCTCCTCTGCAGCCACCCCGCCTTCCTCCTGCCCGTAATCAAGGTCTCAGAAAGAGTGTCACAGCAGGGAGCCAGGGCTGGGCCACCTCCCCAGGGCCAACCCAGACCCAAGGGCCTCCTCCTCCCCCTCAGCCCAGCTGCACAGGGACCCAGGACGCTGTCCCACCACCTCCCTCAGTTCCAGCACTGGGGCCAGTGGCATCCTTCAGAGGGACACATGGCCAGCACCCTGGACCCAGCCTTCCTGTGAGCCTGGATACCGTGCTGTTCCCCTGAGGACTGAGGGCCACAGAGACCCGAAGTCACCACCACACCAGGCCCAGGGCCCCGGGTTCCGCCAGCCCCTCCCCGCTTCCTCCCTGTGGTCACAGAGGCCAGATCAGAACCCCTGGTCCTCCCGGGGCGGACACCTGCTGGATTCCCTGCACCCCTGGAGCAGAGTCCTGCAGCCACGCTACCTCAGCTGGCTCCCTGCCCCTCCCAGCCGGCCGGGGTCCCCCTGCACCCCTGGGAGCCTGGCCCCCGTTCCCCTCCTCACCCTCTGCTCCTTTGCAGGGAAGGACATGGAGCCTAATGGCCTGTCACTGCCAAGAGATGAAGAGCCCCCCACCTTGGGCTCTACCGCCAAGGTGCCACCGGTAAGAGCCCAGCAGTGGGAGGACCCAGGGTAGGGCGCCTGCTCAGGGACAGCAGGGTGCTGGCTGAGCCTGCCAACCCCTGTCCAGGCCAGGGAATGGGACGCAAATCCCAGGCTGCACAGCTCTTGGTCACGCCTCCTTCTTGTTCACGCCACCTTCTTGGTCACGCCACCTTCTTGTTCATGCCTCCTTCTTGGTCATGCCACCTTCTTGGCATAACACACGCTGCCTGAGAAGGGATGTGAGCTGCCGGGGTTCCAGAAAATGCCCGTGAGAGGTGGCCGAGCCCCTCTGTGCCGCGTGTGAGGTGCATGCAGGGCCCCAGCCTGGCCCTTCTCTCTGCGGGCATGAGTACCAGAGGCGTCCACGCATGCTCCCTGCAAGCTCTAGCTGGCAGGACCTCTGTCCAGGGGCAGAGGGGACTGGTGCCAGCACACCCCTCCTTCTCCCAAAGGGCTCAAGGAGCTCCGGCGGTTCTTGGTCCTGACGATGGGTTGGGCCATGGAGTCAGAGACCGTCCTTCACCTGTGCTGGCCTCAGGGACTGGTGTGACCTTCAGTGAGGGCCTGGCTCCTCTGGGAGCCCCTTCTCGCCTGTCACACTGCGGTTAATGATGTCCCGGTGGGCCCCTGTGTCAGCCTGGGAACAGCAGGCCAACCTGCACTCTCCCTGAGCCCACGCCCGCCCGCCCCTGACACGTGGCCGTGCGCTCACTGGTGTTTCTTGGCTATTCAAAACTTTGATCAGTGGCAAAGGAGACATGGCGTAAGATTTCCCCTCACAACCAAGTCTCGGTGCACAGTCCAGGGGCGCAGGCACACTCCCCTGCCGTGCAGTTGTCACCACTCCACCGCTAGAACTTGCTCATCTCCCCAAACTGGGACTCTGCCCATTCGACGCTGAGTCCCACCCGCAGCCCCTGCCCTCTCCTCCTCCCTGACGTGGATGGGACGGTCCTTGGGCCTCGTGGAAGTGGGCCCTGCGGTGCGGCCTCTGTGGCTGGTGCTTCCCTCATGCTGCAGGCTGCCCAGGTGGTGCAGCTGTCCGGATGCCCTTCCTTTTCAAGTGCCCTGTAGGATGGGCGCTCCGCCTGTCTGCCCTCAGGCGATGGGCACTGGGTTGCTTCCTCTTGTTAGCCGTAATGCGCGGAGCTGCTAGTGACGTACGTGGCCAGGTATTCTGTGAGTACCAGTCTCAATGCTTTGGAGTGCGAACTAAGAGTGGAATTGCTGGGTCACGAGGAACTCTGTAGCAGTATGAATTCTAAGAACCCCAGCCTTAACTTTCGAGGGACAGGTGCACTGCCCCCTCCAGCAGTATGCAGGGCCACCCTCCCACGCTCACCAGCCAACACTTCAGATTTTCTATTCTGTTTCCTTAAAACACACTTGATGGCATCCTGGTGAGGTGCCCAGTGGTGTCTCGTTGTGTCCGGGTTGCGTTCCCTGGGGCATCCTGATGCCCGGTGTCTCTGGGCTCATTGACCAGCTTGCGCATGCTCTTTGGAGGAAGGTCTCTGCTAGTCCTCCGCCTGTCTTTTGATGGGGTTGTTTGTCTTTTGGCTGTAGGGTCGAGAGCTTTTGATGCACTCTGACCCGAGGCCCCGCGCTGTGCATTGTTCTAAATTGTAATTTAAGTCGCTTTTGTAGGTTGCAAGGTTCCATCCGGACTATGAGGTTCCTGGTTCTGAGTAGCATTTCTCCTTTCTCAGGGCGCCCTGTTATTGCACCAGGCCTGACTGTCAGTGGCACACGGAGTGACCAAAGGGCCCTGGCCTGAGGTCAGGGTGCCCAGCACAGCCCACAATAAGGAGGAGTGGGCATCCCTCTCTGCAGAGCTCAGCAGGAGCTGCAGCACAGCCTGAGTCCCTTTGCCCGGCAGGGAGGTGGGGCAGCGCCACCCCTGCCCTCCCCCTTCCCATTGCCTAAACCGAGCACAACTGCCTTCAGCCCCGTGATAGAAAGCTGGGTGGCAGGGGAGTGTCAACAGGTCATAGATCATCGGTTCTAATTTAAACCAATCAGCATTCATTCCTTTATTTGGGGACTTGCTGAGCCCCCAGCTGCCAGTGCTGAGCCACTGTGAGATGCAACTGTCCCCGCGGTGGGCACTCTGGACAAAAACAACTGACCACAGAAATGGCCACGTGACGAAGCTGCCAACATCCTGGGCAGGTTTGGGGCACTATGTGTCACCAGGAGCTGATGCCAGCAGGTCACTTAGAGCTGAGGTCCTGTGTGCAGGTGACTCAGGGGCAACAGGGAAGGGCATCCCCAGGTGGGGAACAACATGTGCTAAGTCAGCCGAGGGCACCACGCCCAGACCTGGCTCAGAAGACTCCTCGGAGCAGAAACAGGCTCTCGTCCATCAGCCTGGGCCCTCCAGAGGCCTGTCACCTGGCCAAGGTCTGCATACATCCTTAACTCAAACGCTGCTTCCAGGGCAGAGCCCCCAGGAACCCCTCCTGCCTCCCTTTCTCCCATGATCTGGAATGTTCTCTTGGCTAAGTGGGTGCAGCCCTGGAGTAAGACTGCTGGGGTTCAATCCCAGCTGGGCCCTTCTCAACTGTGACCTTGGGCAGGTTTCTGAATCTCTCTGTGCCAGTCTCCTCCTCTGCAGAACACAGATAATAACAGCGGCCTGAGCTGCTGTATTTAACACTCATGGTCACAAAGCCGGGCACCCCACCCCTCTCCACCCCCTGCCCTGGCAGCCTCGTCCACGTGTGGGTGGCTGCCCCTCTCTCAAAGAGCCAAACAATCATAGTGTTCCTAAACCCAGTGCCTAAGGCAAGCCTGGCACAGTGCTGTCCAGGTGGCCATTGGACGATTCAAGTCCACCCCGTCCCTTACTGGCCCCCCAGGCTTGGGTGCTGCCTCACCTCCCCCTTCTTGGCTTCCTGTCCACCAAGTGGGATGAAATGGGTCCTGCCTCGTGGGTCGGTGGAGATTAGGTTTGGAGATTAGTTTGTTTTCCATGTTTTCAGTTACCCATGATCAACTATAATCTAAAAATACTAAATGGCAAATTCTAGAAATAAACAATTCATTTGTTTTAACTTTGCAGTCTTCTGAGTACAGTGACAAAATCTCCCACCATCCTGCTCCATCCTGCCTGGCATGTAAATCATTCTTTGGCCAGTGTATCCATGCTGTATATACTACCTGCCCGTCAGTCACTTAGTAGCTGTTATCTGACACAGAGAGGCCACATTCACATAACTTTCATTCCAGTATGTTATTATAAGGGTTCTGATTTATTTTTAGAGATTGTTAGTCTCTTACTGTGCCTGACTCCTAAGTTAAACATTATCATGGGTACAGATGTAGAGGGAAACACAGCACACGCAGTCTTTGGTACTATCCAGTTTCAGCATCTGCTGGGGACATTTGGACATACCCATCACAGACAAGGGAGACAATGGCACAGACAGAGCAGCGGACTGGGGCCTGGCATGTCTGAGTGGACAAAGCCTCCGCTCTGTACCCTGTGACCTGCTCCATCTCCCTGCTATTCTGAGCAGGCCAGGGCGAGGGCCCACCCTTCCTGCCTGAATGGAGACTCTCTCCACAGTGGACAATTCGCTTGCCCTAGAAGCTCCAGAGGGTGCTCCCTAGCACCCCCAGGCACCCAGCAGGGCAGCAGGTTCTCCTAGAAAGATGGACAGCGGGGCTCTCGGGCTTCCCTGCTTGGGGTCCTACTGCAGCACTCCACACTGCTGTCCAGGAGGCCGCCGCGGGCGTGGAGCTGCGTGACCTGGCTGTGGGCCAGGAAAACTGTGGACATGAAGTTTGAATTTCAGGGAACTTTCATGTCTCACAAAATAATATTCATTTGGTTTTTTTCTTAACCACTTGCAGTTGTGGAACCTGTTCTCGTGCAGGTGCACAGTGACAGGTGACAGGTAGGAGTCAGCCTTTCCCAAGCCTGCGTCCACCTTCCCTACCAGACCTCAGCTTCCCTATCTGCAGAGGGACTATGGCCCCTTCCAGCCCCAAGATCGGGATTGCTGCTCTCGGCCAGCAAGCCAGCTGTGGCCTGGGCTGGGCCCCGCCTGTGGCCATGGGCAAGACCTGGGCGTTGGCCCTCCACACAGCAGCTTCCAGAGAATGGGCATGGCCGCCCTGCACATGTCAGCCCTGACCAGAGGAAGGGCCATGGCAATGGCCGAGGAGCAGATGTCCTGTGCACCACGGGGACAGGAAAGGGGCTGCTCTTCCTGTGGATGGATGAGCCCGAGAGCTTGTCCCCCAGCTCACAGCTGCCACCACACTCCCCTCTGCAAACCCCACCCTTGGCGCCTGGCCATCTGGCTCAGGGGTCTCCTGGCTGCCCCTTCCCCAAAACCTGCCCCTGATGGCCCGGGTGTTTCTTCAGCCTCTGACTGGCCCCCATGTCCCCGCGTGTGCCCAGGTGGTGGATCCCATCTCCTCCTTGCCGTGAATTCAGCGCAGGTGCCCGGGAAGGGCTCACCAGGGTCAGCTTGTTCTACCTCCCACGGACCCCCAGAAGTGCTGGCGGGCCAGATGGAGGGTGCTGGGCCGTGGGGGCAGGAAGCACTTTTCTCCAACCTCTGTGTCCTGCCCCTGCCCACCCCAGCCCTCCACAGCTGCACCCCAAAGCCCCCCCACTCCCAAGTGTCTCTCTTTCAGGCAGAGAACAGACTGTGCAATGGGTCTGACAAGGAGTGTGTGTCCCCGACATCCAGGGCCTCCAGGAAAGAGACCCTCAAGGTGGGCCCGGGCCCTGGGAGGGGCGAGGCCTCTCAGCTGGCCCTTCAAAGGGAGGCCCCCGAGGCTGGGAGAGGCTCCCCGTCTGCTGAGGGGAGGAGCACCTGCACCCCACCACCCCATGCCCGACCTGCTCTCCTTTTTCTGCGTGGCCTTCTCCTGGCCCCAGACTGGACAGTGGGAAGAACTGGCCAGCAGGGGACCATCCCCCGTGACCGCCCACTGGTGCTCCCGGCTCAGGCGCAGAAGGAGACCTACCGAAAGGAGAAGAAGCGGGCGACGAAGCAGCTGTTCAGTGCCCTCACAGACCCCAGCGTGGTCATCATGGCCGACAGCCTCAAGGTGGGCGGCCCAGCGGGAGCTCGCGGGGGTGGTGGGAAGGCTGTGGCCACTCGGGAGACCGTCAGCATGTGTGGTGTCCTGGGGCTGCCACATCTGGTTTAAAGCAATAGAAATCTATTTCCTCACAGTTCTGAAAGAAAAAGTCCAAAATCAAGGTGCCCGCCAGGCCCTCCGGGTCCTGGGGGAGGGTCCTTCCTGCTCCTTCTAGCTCCAAGCGTCCTCGACTTGTGACCACATCAGCCTACTCCCTGCCTCCGTGTTCACAGGCCGACCCTCTGTGTCTGCCCCTCTTCCTGTGAGGACACCAGTCACTGGGCCAGGCCCCTACTCCAGCCTGCTCCATCCGCACTCTCTCCATGGCACCCGACAGAGGGGGGGCCCTGGTCTGCTGGCCGAGGCCTCAGAGTCCTGGGGAGGGACCATCACCCTGGCCTCCCAGGAGAGCGCCCGGGCTCAGACCTCCCCAGGGCACTCAGCCCTGAGCCTGCACTTCCCTCTCCACACAGTGAGGGTCAGAGACCCCATGCAGCCCCTGGGAGCAAGGGAGACAGGTGTGCCGCGCCCACCCACAGGCAGGATGGAAGCTAGGTATTGCCCCGACCAGCCGTTAATTCAGAAATCAGGGGCGACTGGGTGAAGAACAGACAGACACGCATAGAGGGAACAGCGGGGCCAGGTGGCGGCCAGGCTCTGACCGAGTCTGACTGACCCCGAGCCAGCTCATCAGAAGGTTGTGGGAAGGTTTCAGCCAAGCAGGCCCACTGAAGGACGCAGGACAGGCGGACATTAGGGTCATCTTGTTAGGCTCAGAATCCTCTGTTCCTGGGGGTTGGTGTCTGAACTCAAGGCCTCGACTGATCACTCTAAGGCTTTGTACAGAGTGTCCTTAGGCCGGCATCACCCTAGCAACTGAGCCATCGTGACCTGCACCCCTGCACAAGCAGTTCCCAGGGCTACCCGGCCACGAGAGTCAGACGTGATCCAAATCACCGCTCTCCAGGAGATGTGGTGCGAAGGCCGAGTTAGAAAGAGAAAAGAGAAGACAACTGGGTTACCAAGCTCAGAATTCCAAGTCACCAATCTGCTAGTTCCCCCAAGACCCTGGGACCTCCTTGTCCTTGAACTTGACCTCCATGAACCTCACCAGCGAATCTGTCCCGGGTTTCTCTAGATTTCTTTGAGTCTGCCATCACTTAAGTTCCCCTTTGAGAAACTGGAGGGGACCTGCCACACCCCAGGGCAACCTGAGCTCTGCTCTGAGTCCCAGGGCTCCGGCAGCTTCATGCCCAGCTTCAGCCGTGCTGCCCCAGCCCTGCCAGGGCACGTGGTGGGCACCCCCAGGAGTGGGGGCCAGCCCTGCGCTCAGAACACGCAGACAGCCCCCATGAAGCCACCGAGATGCCCAGGGGGGGCAGCCTCAGTGGGCAGAAGTGACCACAGAGCCCCTCCTTACAGATCCGAGGGACCCTGAAGAGCTGGACCAAGCTGTGGTGCGTGCTGAAGCCTGGGGTGCTGCTCATCTACAAGACGCCCAAGGTGGGCCAGTGGGTGGGCACCGTGCTGCTGCACTGCTGTGAGCTCATCGAGCGCCCCTCCAAGAAGGACGGCTTCTGCTTCAAGCTCTTCCACCCACTGGACCAGTCAGTGTGGGCCGTGAAGGTACTGCTGGGCGGGAGGGGACACCCTGGCCAGGGGAGAGTGGCACCATAGGGTCAGGAGGCGCCTCCCGGGGCCACAGTGGGACACCACGGCCAGCTACAGAGGCCTCCAGCAGATCTCATAACTTCTCTGAGCCGCATGCAGGGCTGGGGGACCAGATATGGCCATGGCCTTCCCCGCAGAACCCTTGGTGGCCTCGGGGAGTGGTAACAGAGCAGCGTGAAGACCCCTCCAGCCCAGACCTCAGCCTCGTAACGGGGCTGCCCAACCCAGGATCAGCAGGGCCAGGCTGCCTGGGGAAACCCAGAACGCCCAGTAGTGTTTGCATTTTGGAGGAACCAGTTTTTAGTGAAGACTCCTCAACTTGGGATGAGGTCACACCCAGATGACCCATCGTAAGTTGGAAACGCCGCAGGTTTACACTGTGCTTAACACAGCGGACTCCCAGTCACCATGGCTCAGCTCACCTGCCTGCGCTCAGAACACGCAGCAGCCTACCGTTGGGGGAGACACCCCAGCACCCAGCCTGCTGAGTGTCCCGTGGGTTAACTACCGTTCTGAGTGTGGGACACAGTGGCTATATGAGCATGCTTGCCCACTACCATAAAGTCAAAATATCGTACATTGAAACCGTCTTAATAAGAACATCCCACATGTTCCGTGGGCTGGACTTACCCTACAGAGCTCTTCAAAGCTCTTCATTATTTCTCTGAGATTCGGATTCAGCTGGGCATCCTGGTTTTGCAGGATTCTGACCCTAACTCAGGAAGCTCACAGCTGGAGAGCGAGGGCGAGAATCCCCGCCCATCCGTCTCTCTCGCTGCCTGCCAGGTCTTCCTGGCCAGATGCCTGACCCTGCAGGTCTCTGCCTCTCCAGGGCCCCAAAGGTGAGAGTGTGGGCTCCATCACACAGCCCCTCCCCAGCAGCTACCTGATCTTCAGGGCCGCCTCGGAGTCGGACGGTGAGTCCCCTCTGCCTGTCTCCTGGGTGCCTGCCCGAGGAGGGGCCCTTGTCGGGTGTAAGCCAGGTGTAGGTGAACACGGTTCAGGCCTCCACTATCCCCCAACAAGAGGCGAAGTCATGGGGCAGGCCCAGGCTTGGCACCAGACAGGCCTGGCTCACGTGGTACCTCTCCGAGCCTCAGTGTCCCCATGGGTACAGTGTGACTCATACTTGTCACCTCAATGTTATGAGACTCCAGGGACCTCATTAGAGCACATGGCAGTCACTAAGCTCCACACCCTGAGGGCAACATGGACCGTAGGTCCTACTGTCATCTTCCACGTCGCACAGGCAGCCCCCGGCAAGACAGCGCCTGAGCCCAGACAGGCGTGTGAGCTCCCGACTCCACACCGTCTCCTTCAGGTGCCCCGAACTAGTGATTATTTCCTGCAGTGACCACCCTCTGATGGGGGTGGCCACCCATCTTCGCCCTCAGGGCTGGCCCCTGCAGCCACAGCCTAGAAGCCATAGCCCTCTGGGTCCAGCCCCTCAGTCTTGACTGTGGGCAGTGTCCTCCACGCCAGTGCCACATCGCCCCCTGGTGGTCAGTGCCACATCTACGTTCCCCAGCTGTCCCAAGTCCCTTCAGTATGAGATCATTGTGGGATCCCACCTGGGCCCTGGGGTGGACAGGGTAGCCTGTGCCTCATGCACCTGCAGCTCTGATGGGGAGGTGGGCAGTGAGCCATCAGACAAGGAGACCAGGGAAGACGGTGCCAAGGCCCTGATTGGCAGAGGGGCCACAATGGGGAGGAGGAGTGTCCCCAGCCCCTGTGGGTGTTAGGGTGGCCTTCTGGAGGAGCCAGAGGAG
This sequence comes from Marmota monax, assembly GCF_021218885.2. Lineage (NCBI taxonomy): Eukaryota > Metazoa > Chordata > Mammalia > Rodentia > Sciuridae > Marmota > Marmota monax. The sequence continues at coordinate 2,951,577 of NW_026692498.1, read as the reverse complement.
GCCTTGTGTGGGCATCGCGTCTGGGGTATCGAGTCCCCGGTGGCAGCCCTGAAGGCGTGTTCAGGCCCCGCCCCGAGTCGGCGGCTGGGACCTCCCCCGCTCTTGTCCAATGCACCCCCTCCCCCCACCCCAGGCCTGCTCCATGATTGCTCACCAGGCTGGGGGGGCTCTGTTCCAACCCAGCCTGCAGTGAACCCCAGAAGCACCCCAGATGTCCCCTGGCAAGAAGAGCAGCTCCAGAGAACCAGGAGCCACCATCCTGGTGGGTCCCTCCCCTGAGTTTCCCAGACTGGCCCCAGGGATGCCCGGCCCGAGCAGGGTCCATGAGCATCAGTCAGGGAACGAGTCTCCAAGAGCAATGCCAGGTCCCTCCAGAGTGACCACTCCCCACCCCGCCTGGTCCCACGGGCCCCCGATTGTCACGGTGCTTGGAGCCGTCATTTATAGGCCACCCCAGATGCTCTTGTGAGCGGAAGGGCCGCTCTCAGTGTTCACACCAGGACACCGGGTGCCACCTGGGTGGACGCATGTCCCAGAGATGTTAACACTTGGGGATCTGAGCCACCCTCTGCCAGGAAGGCAGCAGACAATGAGCAAGAGCCCCTTCCCACCCTCTGCTGTGCACAGCTTCGTCCCTGTGGCCTGGGCAGTGGTCCTCCACAGCAAGGTCCTGCCCACCTCCACCCTCCTGCCCATGTTCCCACCAGCAGGAGCCCCAGGGCACCCGGACCTGCAGCTCCTGGCGGGGGCCCTCATCCCACTCCACCCGGGCACACCTGCAGATGGACCCTCTGGGCACAAGGCCAGCTCTGGGCCGTCACCTGGGTCCCTCCCATCCTGGCCTTAGCCCCTGCCTGCGACATGAGTGCACGGAAGGGCACGGCCGTTGAGGTTCTCCGAAGAGCTCCTTGAGGCCTACTCAGAAGGCCCAGGGCCACATGGACTCCTGGTGTCCGTCCCCTCCGTCCCCCACCACAGGCCCCAGACCGAGGTCCCTGTGGGAGGCAGGACAGAGGGATGGGAGGAAGGTGGTCTCCTGGTGGGGGTCGGGGGGCCACGGGAGGTTCCCAGAGGGGAGCAGGCTGGACCCCTTGGTGAGGGCAGCGGCCCACTGTGTCCCCAGGGCGCTGCTGGCTGGACGCCCTGGAGCTGGCCCTGCGTTGCTCCAGCCTGCTACGGCTGAGCGCCTGCAAGCAGGGCCACAACAGCGAGCCGGGGTCCTCGCCCGACGCGTCGCCATCCTCGCTGTCCGGACTGCCGGGCTCAGCCGCCGTCCACCCAGACCAGGACCTGTTCCCGTGAGCAGGGTGGGGCGGGCAGGGGTTGGCGGGGTCCCCTAGGAGGGGGCAGGGGAGGAAGCAGACCTCCCACGGCACATGGAGTCCACGGAGGGGGAGGCCCTGTCCCTGCTGGTCCCCAGAGGCTCAGCCCCTTCATTGTGGGATGGGGGCTCCGGGGTCCAGCGGGGAGCGGGGTGGAGGCCGTCGCAGGAGTGTGCATGAGGCCGCACGCGGAGGGGTGTGCAGGCTGGGGCTGGCCTGTGACCAGGCGCCACCCTGCACCCCATCCAGGCTGAGTGGCCCGTCCCTGGGGAGCCCCCTGGAGCAGGATGCCTTCTCGGACAAGTCAGAGAACGCCGAGGACTCGGGGGCAGAGACCCAGGACCCCAGCCGCAAGACCAACGGGAGTGGCAGCGACCAGTCTGAGAGCCCCGGGGAGCCCCACAGGGGGACCACCTACGTGGAGCAGGCCCCGGAGGGGCCTGGGGAGGTGAGAGCCGCCCTCCTCCCTGCGGCAGGGGGCAGTGCCAGGTGGGTGGGGGTGGAGAGACCCGCAGGGTCCAGGACGGGTCCGCCGTGCTCCTTCCCTGGGGGGACACTCCCTCTCCTGAGAGGCCCTCCCTCCCGGCCGGCCCTGCTGGTGTGTGGACCTAGGGACGCGGCAGAGTTTCCTGCCCCCAAGGAGCAGCCCGGGCTGGAAGGCACCGTGTGAGAGGACAGGGGCTCTGGAGGGACCCTCAACATCCGCTGGGTGATGAGCAGGATGAGGGCTCTGTGTGTACCTGGACGTGCCACTCCGGCCGCTTCCCTGCCCTGGGGAGACGGTCACGGGCCAGGTGGCCCTGGGCTGCCCCGCAGCCCAAGTTCATGGCAGCCGGAAACGGGCCACAAACCCACTGCTGTGGTTAGGACTGGGGTGTCCCCAAAGCCCAGGTGCTGAAGGCTTGGCCCCCAGCTTGGTGCTTTTTGGAGGTGGGAGAATTCCTATCAGGTGGGGCCCAGAGGGAGGACTTTAGGTCATTGCGGGGAGTGTCCCCAAAGGGGATGGTGGGATCCATCTCTTTCTCTTTCGCTTCCTGTGAGCAGCTGGATCAACCACGCACTTCTGCCATGGCGTACCCCCTCGTCACAGGTCCAAAAGCAGCAGGGCCAACAAGGGCAAAATCTCCCAAACTGTGAACCCAAATAAACCTTATTTCTTTACAAGTTGATTATCCTAGGTGTTTGTCATAGTAACAGGAAACTGACTAACTCACACAGCCACGGAGGACTCAGGAGAGTAAATGGGAACAAGGCTTATAATGGGGTAGAGAGTGCCTTGGAGGGTGGGTGGTCATGGGGTTTCTTTGAAGACCTGAATAACAAGAGGGAGAGTGGCATTCCAGGCACAGGGGCCATGAGTGCAGGAGCCCAAGCAGGAGCACTGTCAGCACCCACAGGAGTGCTCCTATGGAGGACAGAGCTGGACTGCTTGAATTGCCACAGCGAGATGCCGTGGGCATGGTGGTGTGCCTCAGTAAGTGGGAGCCCAGAGGAAGGACGCACAGGATCCAGGCCTGGAATGGGCAATGGGGGTGGGTTGAAGAAGCCAAGCTTTGCTGAGGACCGGGTGCTGTCAGGACGGGACCTCTACAGCCATTCCCGTCCAGGTGGAAAGAAAGTAGCAAGGCTGAGGCTGTGGTAGGTAGCGTAGCCCCTGGCGTAGCAGGCAAAGGGATCGGGGTCCTCGTTGCTGTTCAGGACAGTGTCTCTGATTGGCCCTTCCCTGTTGCTATAACAAAACACCTGAGGTTGGGTGCTTTAGAGAGAAAAGAACTTTATTTAGTTCATAGTTTGGAGACTGGCAATCTGGAATTGGGCAGCCGTGATTTGGCCTTTGCTGAGGGCCCTTGTGACGGTGTCACCTGGTGGATGGCCTCATGGGGGATCACATGCAGAGTCAGGAAGAGAGAGAGCACGGAGGGGCCAGGCCTGCTTGTCCCCCCAGACCCTCTCAGGAACCACTAAGTGCAAGGCCAGTGTCGCCCCTTCCAGGGACCTGCCGCCTTGGTAGACCCCATGCTTGACCCGGGTCCCAGGGGCACTCCACGTGCAGACAGCGTGGTCTCGTTCTGGTCTTGCTCCACCGTGGGCAGAGCGGCCTCGTCTGACGTCGTGTCCTGTGAAATCGCGTTCGCCACGGCCTTCCTATGGGGGTGCGCGGCTGGGCACCTGCCTGTGCCCGGGAGCAGGAGAGTGACGGGGAAGCACCCACGGCCAAGTGGGGAGGGGGCCTGCAGGGAGGAGCCCTGGGGAGCTGGGAAGGCAGCCGCTCCGCCCTCCAGAGTGGACTGGGCAGGCCCCAGCTGGACGGGGTGCCACTGGGAGAAACCGTGGGCAGGATAGGGCGTGGACGGATGTGTGGCCTGTGACGACTGGGTCCCGGGAGGCGCTGCCTCGCGAGTCGGGCTCCGCGGCGAGAGCCCGCTGTGCACCGCAGCTCTGCGCTGGGCCAAGCGTCCTCCGTAAAGGGGCCAGAACTTCTCAGTAACTTTAAAATACTTTTTGTAAGTGGAAGGGCACCTGCCTCACAGGGCAGCCGAGGGTCCGAGGGGCCAAAGCCTCCCTGCCAGACCGTGAGCTCCTCCCTCGTGTGGGACGGTCACCGAAGTTCCAACAGCCCCGTCTGGCCAGGCCCCACCTGGACTCAGGGGAGGGCCCAGGTCTGCCAGGTGGGGCAGCGGCCCAGCGGTGAGGGACGAGAGCAGCCTTCGCGGGCAGCTGTACCCTCCAGGCAGGGTGGCCGCGTCGGGAAGGGAAGGGTCAGGGCTTCAGGGCTGGGCTCTGGAGGCTGCAGGACCAGGCTGGGCGTCCACACCAGTGGTGGACAGGTGCAGCCCCCACACCTACTCAGCCGGGGACGGTGTCTCCCACCACCCCGCGCCCTCCCTCCCTGAGGCGCACAGAGCTGACCCCAGGCCCTTTGCTGCAGCTGGATGAGGAGCCCCAGGTGGAGACAGTGTCGGAGGAGAACAAGGGTCTCATATGGGTGCTGCTGCGGCAACTGCGGCCGGGCATGGACCTGTCCCGCGTGGTGCTGCCCACCTTCGTGCTGGAGCCCCGCTCCTTCCTCAGCAAACTCTCCGACCACTACTGCCACGCAGACCTGCTCTCCAGGTGCGCTGCGGCAGGGGAGTGGCCCAGGGGGCGGGAGGGGCCCAGGCGCAGGGGCCCACAGGGCGCCCTGGACGCTACCAGGGCCAGCAGTTCTCTCTGAGGCCCAGCGTGGGGTGGAGCCGGTGCTTCTGGTCACTTCCAGGGGGGATTCCCCAGGTCAGGGCTGCCTGGCATGGTGGCGGGTCCAGCGCATCAGGGTCCAGGTGGCCTGCGGTAGCTCAGTGGACGGAGTTGGGATGGCCGATTGTGTGGTCAGGGGAGGGGGTGGCCAGGGACCCTGGGCAGACTCAGAGCCCCGCCTCCCCATGGCAGGGCTGCCCGGGAGGACAACGCCTACGGCCGCATGAAGCTGGTGCTGCGCTGGTACCTGTCAGGCTTCTACAAGAAGCCCAAGGTGAGCCTCACTGAGTCCCGGGTCCCCCGGCCTGGACGTCCGGCTGCCCCCGTGGCTGAGGTCCAAGTTGGAGGACGGGGCCTGAGTCCCCACAGAGAGCCCCAGTGCTGCTCAGACCAAGTCCCAAGTCGGTGCCCATCCCCTGAAGGACCCACACTGGACCCTTCCCACCCCAGGGAGCTAGCCTCGGGTGCTGGAGGTGCCACCGGGCACTGGTACCAGCAGACCCAGTGTGTCCAGAAGTTCTAGCCACGGGATCATCTCAGAACCGCAGCCAGGACTGGCCGAGCTGCCTGGTGCAGTGGCTGCGCCCTGCCACTCCAGGTCACACGCTGGACTCTGAGACTCTAGTTCCACTTTTCATTGCACAGATGGAGACACTGAGGCCCGGAGAGGGGAAGGGACCAACTCGGACCCCCACAGCAGGCTGGCTTGGAGCCGGGTCTCCCTGCCCCCCGTGCCCCCCACGCTCAGCTTTGAGGGGGCTATTCAGGCTCTGCACCCAGGTCCAGGCGGAGTGACTCAATTCGGGGTCCTGAGGCCCCCACTGAGCTGAGCTGAGGAGTGGACAGGACACCCCGAGGCTGTCCCCACAGAATGCACAACACAGGAAGGAGTGTCCCCCAGCACCATGGGGTGCTGTTCCCTGTTGCTGGCGGCAGGCCAGGCCCCTTTGAGAGTCGTGGGCAGCCCCCACACTGTCCCCCGGTCCGCGTGGCCAGCCCTGCGTGGAGCCCTCCAGCCTCTCCCCAACACGGCCTCGTCCTGCAGGGAATCAAGAAGCCCTACAACCCCGTGCTGGGCGAGATGTTCCGCTGCTGCTGGATCCACCCACAGACGCGCAGCTGCACCTTCTACATAGCAGAGCAGGCAAGGCCCCCTCTGGGCAGGGAGCCTGGGCGCTGGGGAGTGCAGGGTGGGCCCTGCGTGCGGGTCCCGGTGTCCCCCCTCCTACCAATCCCAAGGGCTCTGGAGCCGGATGCTGCCCACGGGTTGTCGGAGAAGGTGCAGACAGAGCCCCGTGCCTGTGACAGCAAAGTGTCTCCTGGGGAGTCGGGGACCGAGCGTCCTGGTCCCATGGGACACTCGGGGTGACTCAGGGATTTGAGTCTGCTCCTAGGCCCTGTGACTCACGCCCCCTCCCCGGGACCCCGAGAAAGCCCCCGGGCTGCCCTGGGTCCCCTCCAGGGCCGGTCCAGAGCTGCCTCTGCCTGCAGGTGTCCCACCACCCGCCCGTGACGGCCTTCCACGTCAGCAACAGGAAGGACGGGTTCTGCATCAGCGGCAGCATCGTCACCAGGTCCAAGTTCTACGGTGAGCGGGGCTCCCCCGGGGCTCCTGGGCCCGAGGGACATGGGGCAGGACCAGGTCTCACATGGTGGCCGTGCACACCCTCAAGGTCAGGGACCACATGTGGCAAAAGTGCTGAGACCTGGCCAGGAGCCCGCCCCCAGCTGAGATGGGGCGACTCTTGCAGGGAAGCCACGAGGACGAGGGGAGAAGCCGCATGGATGGCGAGGCCCAGGGCTGAGCGCCCAGCCCCGTAGCCACTGGCCACACGTGGCCACACAACTTGAGTAAAATTGGAGCTGGAGGTGTGACTCGGGGTAGCACTTGCCTGGCATGCACGAGGCCGTGCGCCACTCCCAGCACTGCACAAATAAGATGGAATAGACAGTCCTGTAGGTGGAGTAGGCAGTCCCCAAACCCAAGGCCAGAGGTTCTCTGATGACCAGATGCTGGCCATGTGGGGGTGGGCAGGGAAGGACGAAGGCTCTGGGGATTGTGCAGGGGGTGGGAGGGCAGGGGCTGGGGGATGGGAAGACGGTAGAGACAGACATTGTCACCCTGTATACTTGTGTGACCACGCGACTGCTGTGACGGCACCACGCACAGCCAGAGGACGGGGAAGTGGCACTCCGTTAGTGCACAGTGTGTCCCATGCACGCTACTGTCACGTGCACTAGTCAGAACAAATTAGAAATAGAAGAGGTCAATCTTGTGGGTGAGTAGATACGTTTAAATGAGATAAAGCTGAAAAGGCAGCCCTCGGGGCCGTGAGCCACCACCTGGGACAGGTGTCCCCACATCCTGCCAATCCGTGGCTCCGCTGCTCTGGACCTGGGGCACAGTGCATGGGCAGCACTGCCCTGTGCTGACCCGCTGGCACCCCATTCACCAGGGCCCCCTGTCCGCAGACTCCACTTCTCCCTTTTCCACCCTGGGCCCCTGGCTCAGCAGTGGCCGCAGCTACCGGCCCAGAGCTGGAGGGGGCACCCTTTCTCCTGGGTGTCTAGAATCCCAGGTCCACAGCCTCCCCGAGAACCGCTGGTTCCATGGCTGAAGAAAACTGTTCACAAGCAGCAAGTTGAGTGGCTTCTCAGGACAGGCAGGGGGTGTGACCTGAATAGGGCTTTTACAGGACCTGAGGATCAGAGAGGCTAAGCGACTCACCCACAGTCACACAGCTGGAGGGCCTGGGAACTCTCAGACCCTTTGAAAGGGAGCTCAGAGCCACAAGAGTGTCTGCACTTACGGGTCCCCCTGCCCTGTCTCTGCAGGGAACTCACTGTCGGCTCTGCTGGACGGCAAGGCCACGCTCACCTTCCTGGACCGAGCAGAGGACTACACCCTCACCATGCCCTATGCCCACTGCAGAGGTAAGAGGCCATGCCACCCTCCGATGTCCCAGCCTGGCCCCCAGGGACACCACTGTGCTGGGCCCTTCCATTTGGCTAAAGACATTCCTGTCCCCCCACCCCAGCCATTGCTGGTAGGCACGGGCCGTGACTTGGGGAGCGCTGGCCCTCTCCCCTTGGCCTCTGGGTGCCCTGCGGGGTGCTGGGCCCGTCCCCCTCCCATCTGCTTCACTCTCTGGCTCTCGGGCCCGTCTGGTCTCCGCCATCGCCCTGCTGCCGAGGTCTGTTTCCTTTTTTACTTAATGGATGGTGTTTAGCAGTGGTTCAGGTTCACAGGGAATCCAGGCAGAGGCAGGGACAGACCCATGCCTGGACACACGGGTCCCCGAGTTAACCCCCGGCTTTTGTGTGGGAGGTCCGTGGCAGTTGACCAGCCAATAGGGACACATCGTCTTCACCAGCGTCCATGGTGTCCGCGGGGGTCTCTCTGCGGAGCACATCATGGGTCTTGGCCCCCATGGTGCTACGGTGACAGCAGCCCCAACCACAGCCACCTCCCCGGACGCGATGGACCCACCCACGGACCTCACACCCCGCCTCCCCTTTCCCTCGTGACACGTGGTGCCACCCCACAGCTCGCGGGCTTCTGGGCCAGCTTGCTCCTCCAGGCCGCGTGCCAGCCTTTCCTCCCGGGTCCTTGTGGCCTGTGGCTCTGCGTCTGCAGCTGAGGGTTTCGTCTGTGTGGGGCGTTGGGCAAGCCTGGACATTTCAGCCATTGCTCTTCTAACCTGCCACACGTCTGAGCTGTCCCCTCTCCTTCTGGAGTCCAGCAGCACGTAGGTCCGCCATCCCTGGCTGTGCCCCGTGTCCCCGGGTCTCTGCGGCGTCCCACCTGGGTGCCCCTGGAGGACCCTCTTCCTGACGTCCCTTCATCTCTGGCTCTGCACCTCCTTGTGCTTTTGTCTGGTTTCGTGACTTGGTTTTTTTGCGCTGAAGTCTGCTGGCTCCCTCTGACCTGCCTGTTCTTCTTTCCTGTCCCGTGGGCCTTGTCCTCTTGTGGGTCCTCCAGTGCTGAGACCGGCTGTCTGTCTGTCTGTCTGGAAACCGTGGCGTTCCGGGGGTTTGCCCCAGTGGTGCCCTGAGGGTGCTCAGTCAACACTGTGCAGCTGGTGACTGGTCAGCCCCTGGGGAGCGAGGCCCAGGGTGGGAACCCCGTGCTCCCGGCTGGCTCCCGCTGGCCCAGGTAGGAGCCCCTGGCTGGCCGTGGTAGGTTGTCTGGGCCACGGGGAGCGTGGTCAGAAGCCCAGACTCACCCTCCAAGCCCACAGGGCTTTGTGTTTGCTTGTAACCCCTAGAGCTCAGGCCCAGGCAGATGGTTCTTGACCCTCCTGGGCCTGGGGGGCCTCCATGCACCCCTTTTGCTGAGGGCCGCCTATGAGGGAGCCTGCTGTGTGGAAATGCCTGGGAGCCAACTCTGCCTGCTGCTCTGGCCAGGCGCTGACCACTGTCCATAGAGAAGCTGGGACCCAAGGCCCAGGCCGGCAGTGCTGCTCCTCCTCCCCCTCCCCCTCCCCCTCCCCCTCCTCCTTCTCCTCCCCTCCCCCTCCTCCCCTCCTCCTCCTCCTCCTCCCCCTCCTCCTCCCCCTCCTCCTCCTCCCCTCCTCCTCCTCCTTCTCCTCCTTCTCCTCCCCTCCCCCTCATCCTACCCCTCCTCCTCCTCCCTCTCCTTCTCCTCCTCCCCCTCCTCCTCCTCCCCCTCCTCCTCCTCCCCCTTCTCCTCCTCCCCCTCCTCCCTCTCCTCCTCCTCCCCCTCCTCCTCCTCCCCCTTCTCCTCCCCCTCCTCCCTCTCCTCCTCCTCCCCCTCCTCCTCCCCTTCCCCTCCTCCTCCCCCTCCTCCTCCTCCCCCTCCTCCTCCTCCCCCTCCTCTCCTCCTCCTCCTCCCCTCCTCCTCCTCCCCCTCCTCCCCCTGCTCCTCCCCTCCCTCTCCTCCCCCTCCCCCTCATCCTCTTCCCTCTCCTTCTCCTCCTCCCCCTCCCCCTCAATCTCCCCCTCCTCCTCCTCTCCCTCCTTCTCCTCTCCCTCTTATCCCCCTCCCCCTCCTCCCTCTCCTTCTCCTCCTCCCCATCCCCCTTCCCTTCATCCTCCCCCTCCTCCTCCACTCCCCCTCCCCCTCCCCTCCTCCTCCCCCTCCTCCTCCTCCCCCTCCTCTCCTCCTCCCCCTCCCCTCCCCTCATCCTCCCCCTCCTTCTCCTCCCCCTCCTTCTCCTCCTCCTCTCCTCCCCCTCATCCTACCCCTCCTCCTCCCCATCCTCCCCCTCCTCCTCCCCTCCCCCTCCCCTCCTTCTCCCCTCCCTCTCCTTCTCCTCCTCCTCCTACCCCTCCTCCTCCTCCCTCTTCTTCTCATCCTCCCCCTCCCCTCCCCCTCATCCTCCCCCTCCTCCTCCTCCCTCTCCTTCTCCTCTCCCTCCGCCTCCCCCTCCTCTCCTCCTCCTCCCCCTCTGCCTCCCCTCATCCTCCCCCTCCTCCTCCTCCTTCTCCTCCCCCCTCCTCCCCCCTCCTCCTTCTTCTCCCCCTCCTCCTTCTCCTCCCCCTCCTCCCCCTCTTTCCCCCTCCTCCTCCTCTTCCCCCTCCTCCCCTCCTCCCCCTCCCCCTCCTCCTCCCTCTCCCCCTCCCCCTCCCTCCCTCCCTCCTCCTCCTCCTACCCTGCCCTCCCCTTCCCTTCTTTTCCTTATGGAAACTCAAACATATATGAAAGTCCAGGGGCCCCACAGACCCACAGCCCAGCAGGCCACCAACCTCACGTCCTTGGAATCTGCACACCCCCTCCCCAGCTGATCTGAGGGCTACCCCAATCCTCACGTCACGTAATCGGGTGTCTCTAAGATGAGAGACCCCTCTAACCATCATCACCCCAAAACAACACAAACCAGGTCCCTCCGTCACCCACATGGGTGTCCAGCTCCCCAGCTGTCAGATACGAGAATTCTGTGTGCACACACGTCGAGATGTGGGAGCGTTGGTGAACACACATGTGCGCACGCCCGGGTGTTGTTGGCTCAGCTCTGTGCTCCCTGGGGCCTGCTTCCTGTCTCCCCACCTCCCTCCCGCAGGCGAGGCCTCTGTGGAAGGGGCGAGATGGTTATCAGGCAGCCTGGGTGTCTCGCTGTCCTGCTCCGAGCACTTCCTAGGACCTGGGCACCGGGGCGCTGTAGATGCGCCCACTCAGCAGCAAGGCCCTGGCAGGGACTCTATGTGGCAGGCGCACAGTGTCTGGTGGCTCTGTCTGCCATTCGCCTGGTGGATCCGCTCGTCCACAAGGCTGTGCGGGAGGCCATGCCTGTCACCTTTCACTTGATCACGGCAGCCTCCCTACGAGAAGCGGCCTCGGGCTGCGGGGGGTCAGCCAGAAGGTCGGTTGTGCTTTAGGATAATGCCAGGTTTTCCTCTTTTCAGAATAAGTGCCCTTTGGGGGACACCCCCGAAGGTGGTCATTTCAGGACACCCAGCTGCTTTGCCTCTTGTGCTCCCGAGGCCCCATCCAGGGCCGCAGGGGGCCGAGTGGGCTCCTGGGTCCCCCACTACGCTAGAGTTCCGCAAGGGCCCTTTCCTTCTCCCATGGGCACCTGGACGTGTCCCCCCTAGAACTCACATGGGCCAATTCTCCAAGGAGCCCGTTCCTCCCAGTAGGAAGTGATATCTAGAGACCACACTGGAAGTCAGGTCTGGGTTTTTAAGGTTTTTTTATTTTAGCGAAATGCATACAATGTAAAACACTTCCTTAGTCATTTTAAGTGCCCCGACCGGTGGCATTACTGCCTCCATGGTGCTGTCCCACTGTCACTGTCCACGCCCACCTCTTTTTCATGTGAGTGGCTAGGCCATCATCTCTGGGCTTTCTAACAAGCCAACGTGGGGGTCTATTTCTGCTCTTTGTTTTGTGGTCCAGGGGATGGAATGCTGCACCCCGAGACCTTATTTTTGTTCTGAGACAGGTTCTCATTAAGTTGCTCACAATGACCTTGAACTTGAGACCTACCTGCCTCAGCCTCCCGAGTGGCTGGGTTGACAGGTGGCCACTGTGCCTGGCTGCGAATGGTCTGGTCTTGATTTGGTTTTCATTTGTAAAACGTATTTTATCCCACATTTCTGAGTGTTTTTGTTGGGGAGGGGGATAAAAAACCCTTTTTTTTTTTTTTTTAGTGGCAGTGGTGGCACTTCTTTAATTAGATGTAAGTTCTCCATGTGGCCAGAAATGGAAGACTCCTTCTTCCAAAAAAGATGTGCTGATTGTTTTAACACACCAGGTGCTGTCCAGGGACACAGCTGTGAGCCAGGAAATGCCTGTCCTCAGGGACCCGCGTTGGCGCAGAGTCCGAGACACCTGTCTTGGGTCCCCTTCCTCGAGGACAGTTCCTGAGAGACAGGCGCGCCTCCCCACGATGGCGCTGCCCACCCATCCTCCCTTCTCGGCCTCCTGGGGTCCAACACTGGCCTTCTGGGACTCAGTGCTGCTGGTCTCCCCCCTGACACCGCTACCTTTCAGGCATCCTATACGGTACCATGACCCTGGAGCTGGGAGGGTCAGTGACCATCGCGTGTGAGAAGAACGACCTCCAAGCCCAGCTGGACTTCAAGCTCAAGGTAGAGGGCAAAGCCTTTGGGAGTCATGGCCCAGAGCTGGGGCCGTGAAGGGAGTGAGGCTTTGGGGAGCCCCTCCTTGCACCCAGGGACAGCTTTCCAAACCAGAGAACGGGGGGAGCAGCTCTTTACATACCACAGGACAGACAGGGCCCAGAGAGGGGAAGGGACCCGCTGCAGATCACACAGCAGAGCCAGTCAGCCAGGACAGACCCTGCGTCCTGGGGCTCAGGCTCAGCCTTGGCCTAGCTATGATCACAGGTGACTGCTCTGTGCCCCCAGGAGGATGTGCCTCTGGCCTGGCCCCCTTGCTCACCAGGTGTCCCCTGTCCCTTGTGCCTCTGCAGCCTTTCTTTGGGGGCAGCACCAGCATCAACCAAATCTCGGGGAAGATCAGGTCGGGAGAGAATGTCCTGGCACATCTCACTGGACACTGGGTGAGGGGACGCCCCTCGGGGCAAGCCTGGCCGGGTCTCGGGGTGGTCACGGCCCAGGCCAGCAGCGCTGACCCTGCCTGGCTACCTGGGGCAGGACCGAGACGTGTTCATCCAGGAGGAGGGCAGCGGGAGCGCGGAGCTCTTCTGGACCCCCAGCAGGGAGGTCCGCAGGCAGAGCCTGAAGCGACACACGGTGCTGTTTGAGGAGCAGATGGAGATGGAGTCTGAGAGGTGAGACCCGCCTGGCCCCACAGGACCCCACTGACCAAAGCCTCGCGTGGCCGGGCAGGCAGGCAGGTCCTCGTGCCCCTCGAGGCCTGGCAGGGAGGCAGACCCCAGAGCAGACCCCTTGTGGCAGACCATGTGTCCTGGCAGGGACAGCTGGAGGGAGGGGTCCCCATCACGGCTGGCAGGTGACCGTCAGCTCCACAGGGAGGCCCCTGCAGGTGGGAGGTGGAGCCAGGCTTGGGAGAAGCTTCTCACAGGGAGACGCAGCGTGGGCTCCTGTGGGCAGCAGCACCTGCCGTTAGAGCTGTCAGAGGTCGCCCTGAGCTCCGCCCAGCACAGAGGGCCTGCGCCCACACTGCTGAGGGGACAGGGCTGCCCAGGCCCCCAGCTCAGGGCGGGTCCCTCCCCACAGGCTCTGGCAGCACGTCACCAGGGCCATCCACGAGGGAGACCAGCACAGGGCCACCCAGGAGAAGTGTGTGCTGGAGGAGGCCCAGCGGCAGCGCACCCGCGAGCACCAGCAGGGCCTCACGCCCTGGACCCCACAGCTGTTCCACCTGGACCCGCTCACCCACAAGTGGCGCTACCGATACGAGAAGTGAGCACAGCAGGCGGGACCTGGGGCCTGGGGCCTGGCCGCGGGGCTGGCCCAACCGACCACCCTCACCCTGGTGCCAGGCTGCAGGGGCTCCTGGCTCCTCCCCCTCCGACAACCCTCCCCCTGGAGGGGCAAGTGACAGGGAGGGAGGGCCACACAGGGCCCACCGGCCCTCTGGGGGCTCTGTCCACCCTGGGGAGGCTGAGGGCTGGGCCAGGACAGAACCCTCTCCCAGAGGGCCTCTGCCAACAGATGTCCTCTGGCCCCCCAGCCACAGCCCCTGGAATCCCCTGAAGGACGTCACCCAGTTTGAGCAGGACGGGATTCTGCACACCCTGCAACGGGAGACCGGGGCTCACAAGACCTCCTTCCTGGGCAGCCCGGAGTCAGGGCGTGAGGTTGGCATCCCCAGGGCCCGGTGCAGGCACATCCTCAGGTGCTTGTGCGGCTGCCCACATCTCCCCCCCCCCCGGGCCTGCTCCCTCCGCCACCTTCCACCCCCTTCCCACGCACTGCTGCACAGTGGGCCCCCCGACCTGGACCCTGGACTCCTGCCTGCCCAGTGTGGGACCCCACGTGAATGGATCTGCCGGGGCTGTGCAGGGCTGCCGCTCCCGCCCCATCCTGACCCAAGTCCACACCACGTTAGGAAGCACGTTGTCACGTTCCATGTTCCAGGGAAAGGCTCAGGGCAGCCCAGGGACTGCCCAGGCAGGAGGAGGAGCCGGCGTCTGGGCATGTCTGGGGGCTGGAAGGACGGGAGGGAAGGTACCAGGGCCCTGGTACAGACATGTCTTGGGGACACCTGGAGTCCTCCTGGATGCCTTTGCCACGTAGCGCCTGGTCCACGTGCACCATGTGCCCAGCATGTGCAGAGCCAGCTGACCGGCTGGTGTCCCTGCAGAGGGGTCAGCTGCTCTGTGTTACCATTGAGAGGGGAGAGGCCGTGGCTGCCCAGTCATGGTGGCAAGGTCCGAAGCACTCTGTCCGACTCCAAAGCCATGGGATTGGCTCTCTGTGTGCCACCTCCTCCAGCCCGGCCCTGGCACACACGGGCCACGGCTCCTCGAGGGATCAGTGTGAGCGTGGTAGGTGGCTCCCAGCTTCATTGGCTCCATTTTCCTGCAGAGGTCTGGCCCAGACCGGCGACTCCGCAAGGCCAGTGACCAGCCGTCTGGCCACAGCCAGGTGACGGAGAGCAGCGGCTCCACACCCGAGTCCTGCCCAGAGATCTCGGATGAGGACTGCGACTCTGCTCCCGGTGAGCCTGCCGTGGCCTGGCCCCCGCCCGGCCTGAGCTGGCTGGGAGGGCAGGGGAGGAGGACTGGCCCCAGCTCAGGTCCCCTGCTCCCTGACAAAGGCCAGAGAAGAACCTTCCCTGAGTGTGGCCAACCCCAGCCGGAAGCCGGTGCCTGTCCTGGGAGCCCTCCCAGCAGACTCTGCCCTCTCCGAGTCCGAGGGGTGGGCAGCCCCGGGGGCTAATGAGGGGTGTAGCCAGGACTGAGGGAAGGAGGGGCAGCAGGCCGAGGCCAGGGCCATGAAGGGGAGGCCAGGCAGTGTTCTGGCCCCGCCCTGCCCTGCCCCCTCAGGCTCTGGTCACTGGCTGTCACGGGGTGAGCTGTGTGTCCCCAACTTTGTCCCTGCCGCTGTGCCCTGGGCCACTTGTCTCCCAGGCTTGTCAGAGGCCAGCTGAGCCTGAGGAGTTCTCCAACACCCTCCAGCCCCTGCCTGCCTGCTCCTGCTGGATTTCCAACTGTGGGCAGGGCCCGAGCCGGCTGGCGGGACATCCCCACTCACCTGGCTCCTCCCTTCCTTCCTGTGTCTGCCTGTGCCTGGGGTGTGCAGCTGATGACAGCCCATGTCCTCGGTGCAGGAGGGAGGCGCAGCAGCTGCAGGCACTGCGGGAGGCCATGCTGTCCATCCGGGAGGCCCAGGAGGAGCTGCACAGGTAGGCCAGGCGGCCGGCCCCCAGCCAGGGCAAGGGGGGGGGGGAGGCCGGCTGCACAGGCCGGAGGCACACGGCTCCATGCGGGAGCTGGGCTTGGGAGCCAGTGAGAGGGCCCTGCAGACAGTGGGTCTGAACGGGATGAGTTCACAGTTTAGACAGAAACCGGGCCAGAGATTTTGAGGGCCGAGGTCTAAATCTGAGTAGCCCCAGGGTGGACCCCACGGTTTGTGGAGGCAGATGGCAGCTCAGGGGAGGGAGTATAGGTAGTAGCCCCTCCTTGGCACCCTCAGGTGCAGCTGGGCAGGTGAGCAGGCAAGGAGGGCCCAAGAGCCACACTCTGTGTCCCTGGTGGGTGGGCACCATCTGGGCCACCACAGGTGGAGCAGAACAGTATCCACATCATGCCGGGCTCCAGTCTGGGTTGAGGGACTCCCTGGCTGGGGACCCTGCGCTGTCACACCTCAGCCCCCACCTCTATAAAATGGAGTTGATGGCAAAACACCTGGAACAGTGGGTAAGGCAGGAGGCTGAGCCCCTCAGGCACCCGGAGAGCGTTTGGGCTCTGCTGTCCTTGTGGCTCCTCTCTGGCTCCTGAGACCTACCAGGGACAGGACACAGAGGGCAGAAATATTTCAGAAGTGGGACATGGGACAGTGAGTGTCCCAGGGCCGTGAGTAAGGCCTGTCCGCCAGGGCATCAGCTCCTGTGTTGTCAGAGACGGGACCAACAGGGCCCGACACAGACCCGGCCAGGGCGCTGTCCGGGGAGACCGTGAGGTCTTGCAGGCTAGAGGCCCCGGAACTGTCAGACAGGGCGGCCACGCCGGCCCCAGCCCACCTCCCTCCCTGTGTTGCAGGCACCTGTCGGCCATGCTGAGCTCCGTGGTGCAGGCTGGGCAGCCGGCCCCCGGCCTTCTGCAGAGCCCCCGCACCTGGTTCCTGCTCTGCGTCTTCCTGGCTTGTCAGCTCTTCATCAACTACATCCTCAAATAAGGGCCCCCCGGGGCAGCAGACCCCCCCCCCCGCCTGAGCCTCCCTCCCAGGCACCCAGCACTTTACGCCAGCCCCGCGGAGGCAGAAAGGCCTGGCCAGCTCGCCACTGTGGCAGAGGCCCACGGCAGGAGGGAGGGAGCAGGGGCTGTGGCCCAGGTGTGCAGGCCCTCTGGGGGCACTGGCCTCTCCTGCAGGGCCCTCCGCCCAGGGCGGCCTTAACGCTAAAGCCAAATGCAGCTTCCATTGTGTGACACGCACCTCGTCATTCCCAGTCCAGGCCCCACTTGCCACAGGGCACCAGTGGATTCGGGGCGGGAGGGCCTGCCCCGGCTGTGGACAGCTACCCGCTGGCAGCGGTGAGTGAGGTTTCAAGGAGAAAGCGGGGAGACCCCAGGAGTCCCTGGCGCATGGGCCCGACGCACTTCCAGAGACTCTGCTCTCGTTGCTGGGTTGCCCTGAGGGACCCCAGGAGGCTCTGGGACAGGCCGGGGCTCCCCGGGCAAGGACACTTGGGGCAGTTGTTCTGCCACTGTGCTGTTTGGTGGAAGGCCAGGACAGGTAGGTACTGGACCCTCCCCACCGACAGCCAGATGAGCCCACTGGAGCCAGCTGCCCGCGGGCGAGCAGGAGGGAGCCGGAGGCCAGGGAGAGAGTGAGCAGGAGGGAGCCGGAGGCCAGGGAGGCTCTGGCCAGGCTGCCCGGCCCACACAGTCTCCCCTTCCTTCACACTTCTTTAATAATGTGTAACTGCAATACGTCAGGCGGCCGCGCAGCCGTGAGCCTGTGGCGTCTGGCCCCAGTTCCTGTGTCCATGGCGCTCTGTGTGCGTGTGCGCGTGTGCGTGTGTGAGCATCTGCACATATTTACATCTGGAGCCTTAAACTACTCTGTGGGTGCCATCTCAGCTGTAGCTGACCCTTCATGTCCAAGTTTTGTACCTCGTTCTTGTCTCGTCCCCTCTCCCCAAGTCGGGGACCTGTCTATGCTCCATGCCTTGAAATAAATGGAACACATGTTGCGGGTTCTCTTCTTGGGGGGGGGGCTTCAGGAAGTGAGGGGGTCCTCTGGGAAGAGATTCAAAACCAGCGTGGGGCTGTCTGGGGTGGGGTGCAGAGCTCACATCACAGGGAGGGATTCAGGTGAGGTGGCCGGGTCCTGCACCCACCCAGTGAGCCTGCTGAGGGTACAGGAGGGGACTCAGGGAGGCCCAGGACTGGGCAGATGAGGGAGGGGACATTGGTGGGGCTTGTGCCCTGGGGCCTCACAAAGGGGAGCCCTGGCCAGGCTGCTGACCGCTGCCCCTAGCCCTGCTCTGGTTCAACCGTCCCTGTCCTTAACCACCAAGGCAGAGATGCGGGACCGCCCTGTGCTGGAGGACCCTGAAAGAGAATGGGCCCCAACCCTGACCCCACACCACCTCCAGGGAAGGGCTGCACACAGAGGTCCCAAGAGACCAGAGGGATGAAGGTCATGGGCAGCACCGTGAGAGGGGACCTAAGGGTGCCTCTCTACCTTAGTCCTGGTGTCCCAGGAGAGAGCAGGGGCAAGGAAGAAGCAGCCACCCCCGCCTCCCCAGGAGCCCCCAGAGGACGGTGCTCCAGAGCAGGCCACAGACAGGAGCTCAGGCAGGTGCCTCTGGTGGGAGTGTTCTGCCCTGGACCCCTGTTCCCGGTGCAGACAAGTCCTGACCCCCTCGCCATCCCTCCTGCACCCTGGGCCCACTGACAGCCATGGGGCCTGTGCCCAAGGGGGACTCTACTTGTGCCTTATTCTTGTATGGCTCTCATTGGTGCCTCACACTTACAGAGAACAGTGGATGCACTGTGAGGAGTTGCACGAGCATGCCACAGTGTGACCAGTCTCCTTCCCTCCTCCTCCCTCACCCCTTCCTCCTCCACTGGCCTCTCTTTTATTATTTTTTTAATTAGTGCATTATAATCATACATCAAAGCGGGATTCAGGCACCGTGGGATCCAACCACAAAGAATTGGTGAAGATTTGGGGTTTACCGCCCACGATGGTGGTGAGATCACAGAGAGACACAGCCACTCTGCTGCTGACAGGCCACGGAACAGGCCAGCGCACCAGGAGAACACTGGGTGACAGGCCAGTTCCTGTGTGTAGTAGGACCAAGTGTGTGAGGGCAGAGGTGGCCGCAATCTCACTTTGGACCCAGAGCTGGCACGGTACCTTTCAGGGATTGGCCCCCACAGGGTTTCCAAGATGTGGGTTGAGCTGCTGTCTCAGTAGCGGGGTCTCAGGGGGTTTTCACGGGAAGCAGTGTGACCAGCCAGGTGGCATCTGTCCTGTGGTTTTAAAGACCAATGTGAAGTCGGTTTCTCCAGGGAAAAGCGCAACAGTAAAATCCGCGCCTGGCTAGGGGTCATCAGGAAGGGCTCCCAGGAGGCTGTTAGTGCCTCCAGCTGCACGGGGGACCAACCTGCACCAGTGTAAATGACCCAGGTGTCCGGGATGAGCTCCACTCCCTTCCTGAGTGACCAGCCCTCTCTGCCCAAGCCTGCCTTGGCAACTAGGGCTAGAAGGGGCTGCGTAGACACCGCAGCCTGAGCGGGCAGAGGCCCGGGACTCTGGGGTGTGACTGAGGCCCCCACTGTCAGGGGACAGATGGTGGGAACACGAGATTAAGAGAATAATCTTATCAAATGAGCCCAGTGTACTGACCCCCACACCAACCTGCCTGCAGCCCCACCTGCCTGAGGGGACAGGAGATGTCACCTTCCAACAAACTGAGTCGGTGGTGAAGGCCTGGCAGTCAGTGTAGGTCCTGAATGCTGGGGGTTGAGAGGTGAGGGCTGGTCATCCAGGGAAGACAAGGGGTGGCTAACAGCTGACCTCCAGGACCTCACTCCCGCCCTGTTCCTGCTCCTTCCTGCCCTTAGGCAGGTACAGGGAGAAGAAAGAGAAGGAGGGGGTTCTGAGGTCCACAAAGAGGAAGATGCACCCCACTCCCCCGGGCACCCAGCTCTGGGCCCCCTTCTCTCCAGAGAAGTCCTGTGTCCTGCTGTCCCTGTGTCTTTTCTTAAATAAAACTTGCTTTCTACGCTTGCCTTGGCATTTCTCGGGTGTTGTTTAATCGTCATCACCAGGAAGGAGGACCCGTTCCTGATCTCCACGACCCTATCAGCACCCGCTCCTCCCTCGCCCTGCACGCTGCCCGGCCTGGAGCCCAGAGCATATTGCGGGAATGGGGAGAGGAGGGACAGGGCAGGGTTGCTGATGGGCCACCTGAGCTGAAGCAGGTCCCCTGCCTCTGCTGGTGACTTTGTGCTGGCCCAGGAGGAAGACCCCAGGGATGCTTCCTTTGCACCTGCTGAGTAGGACTGGGGGAGCAGTGCCCTCTCCAGGGCTGAACTTGGGGTGCACCTGGAGAGGAGTGAAGGTCGGGGTGCCCCTCCCACTCCCTAGGAAGGGGGCAACAAGTTAATCCTCTTGGACGAGAAAGGGCCCAGGCAGGCCACGCATGGGGAGAAGCCGTGAACTGCTAGGTCAGTGTGACCAGCCAGGTGGCATCTGTCCAGTGCTGCGCACAGGGATGCCTGGGGCCTCTCCAGCCACCAGAACAGAGGGCAGGGACTGCTCCAAATGTGTGGGCACCAGGGCCGGTAAAGAAGTACTCTCGGTCCAGGGGCCTCTTCTCAGGAAGTGGCTAAGGGGCAGGGCCCAGAGCTGGCCGGCCAGAGGGCAGAGGAACCAACCCAGCGACTAGCCAGGTGGGCAGCAGCTACCCCAGAGCTGCTTCAGCCTTGTCCCCAGCAGTGAGTCCACCAAGTCTCACGTGTCCCGTGTTCATTTCTCCAACAAGCAACATAAATCTGGACCTACTGATGCGAGATGAGATGCCCGGGGCCACCTCAACTCTCCCGAGTTGCAGAGGGAGCCACACACCGAGGAGGCCCGAGGAAGGCTGAGAGGTGAGACCCATGCCCAGGAAAACCTTCTACAAGAAAGGTCTGGAGGGAGCCGTCCAGGAGCGGAGGACATGGCTGGGTGAGGGCTTCCGAGAGCACCAGAGCCCTGGCCTGCGTCTCCAGCCCCACGTGCGTGCAGAGAAAGGCCTTGGCCATTCCCAGGAGGTGACCCCGAGGGCAGCAGGTGAGCCTGCAGAGCAGTGATCCCAGCCCCACTCGCACCCCGGAGGCGAGGAGGAACCCCCCGACCATGACAACCCCCACCACTAGGTTCAGGTACGATCCACCAACAGAAAATGTGGGAAACATTTAAAAGCCCAGATCCGGCCTCCGGAGTACGGCCTCTCGATACTGTTTCCTACTGGGAAGAACAAGGCTCCCTGGAGAAGTGGGTGATTTGAGGTCTAGGGTGGAACACGTCCAGGCACCCATGGGGTGACGGCGGAAAGAAGGACCCTTGCAGAGCTTAGCATATCGGGGGGACCCGGGAGCCAACTCTGGCCCCTACAGCCCGAGATGGGACACCTGAGTAGTGTCCTACTGGTCAGGAGCTGTCTGGCTGCAGCGCTGTGTGTAGTCCCTTGACTTGACACAGGGGGGACCATCAACAAGGGGACCCTAACCCCAGGGCCCCCAGGGCCACGGCTCTGCTGGGGCCACCGCCCACTGTGAGCCAGGAGCTAGGGTCCCTGGCCAGCCATGTCTCTCCTGCTTGAACACCGTGCTGAGCCGGGCAGCCCTGACGCCATCGTCTAGCCTTTCCTCTCTGTGGTAACTGTTGCTTCTGGTTTCTTTTACTTTCCCTTTATTTCCCTCTTTTTCTCAAAAAAAAAAAAAAAAAACTACAAAATTAGTGAGCTGTCCCCCCCACCCCGTGTTTCCTTTTGAGGGGGCTGGGTTCCTTGGGCAGGTTCTGAAGCCCTGCTCTGCTCTTTTTCAAGGTGGCCCCAGCCACCTGCGACCCCACAACTTCACACACGCTTTAGACTCAGCCTGCCCCTCCTACCAGGAAGCCACTGGGGCCACTGGGGCCACCTGGGATCTGCAGGTCAGCACTGGGGGTCCTGCCTTTGCAGCGGCGGCCGGTCTGAGGGTCACGAACAGAGGGTGCTTTCCATGTCCTCAGAGCGCGAGCCTTCCAGCAGTGTCCACACTGTCCAGAGCAGGCGCTGGCCACTAACCTCTCTCCTTTCAATCCTGCTACGTTTGGATATGGTTGGCCCCTCCCCCTTCCCCAGGAAATCATCTAAGCCACCGCGCCACGTCCTCATCCATAGAGAAGCCACGATTCCGCGTCCCAGGGTGCCCCCAGGTTTGTGGCACCACACTGGTCACAGTGAGACCCCGAGATCGGGATGCTGCCAGCCTCAGTTGCCCTCCACGCACCCCAAGAGGGAGCCAGGAGACCCCTCCGGAGTCAAGCTCATGAACGGGGCTGTGAGAAGCCTGTGAGTCCAGCCCTCCTGGCCTCTCTCTGTGTTGTGGGAGGAAAGCCTTGGGCCCGGCCAGGCTCGGGCAGCTGGCACCCACTGTCAGTCAGCTTTGGGTCTCTATGACCAGAATACCCGATGGAACATCGTAGGGGAGGAAAAGTTTATTTTGACTCATGGTTTTAGAAGTCTCAGCTCACGGTCAGCTGACTCCATTTCTCTGGGACTCGGGTGAGTAGGAACATCATGGCAGAGGGTGTGGCCAGACAGTTGTCAGCTCCCGGAGCCAAGAAGGGGGGACCAGGAGAAGATCCAGCCTCTCTCCCGGGACATGCACCTTGTGACCTGCTTCCTCCAGCTGGGCCCACCACCCCACCGGGTCCACCCGCTGTCGATGGATTAATGGATCACATGGGTTAATCCACTGAGGAGGTCGGAGCCCTCGTGACCGGGTCATGGCCTCAGAGCCCTGCTGCACTGGGGACCACACCTTCAACACAGGAGCTTCTGAGGGACTTTCCAGATCCAGACCATGGAAGCTACAGGGACATGTGCTGTTCAGCCATGAAAAAGTGGGAGAAAACAGAGGCCCCGCCAAGGAACTTTTTGCTGGGAAAGTTTACAAACATGTTGGACAGTCAGAGAATAGAGCAGTGGGTGCCGCGGGTCTCTGCTGCTCAGGGTGGAAGATGGCTCCGTCCGTCACCTCGAGAGCCCGTAAGAGCACGTCAGCCCAAGTGGAGACCGCACTGCCCCCCTAACCTGCAGCATGCCCCTCCTGGGCATCCCGGAAAGCGCCCGCTAACATCCAGACCACCTTCAAACTCCCTGTGATCCCATTTCTCTTTAAAAGCGGAAGTTCTGGGCTGGGCTGGGGCTCAGAGCCTTGCCTAGCACATGGGAGGCCCTGGGTTCGATCCTCAGCACCACATAAAAATAATAAGCAAAATAAGGGTATTGTGCCCACCTACAACTAAAAATATTTCTAACTAAAAGGAAAGAAAAAAAGCTTGAGTTCTAAGACATCTGCAGAGGTCCTTCCCATTGTCCCCCTGCAGAGAGCTGGGGCTGCGCTTTTCTGTCACAGAAGTCAGTCATCACCTACCCGCAGAGCAGCACCAGGTGTGACGTTGAACAGCTGCATGTGCGTAAGGCGCTGAACTCCATGTGCGGGGGGGAGAAGCTGAGCAGCCCAGTGGAGAAGCCACTGTCATCTCTTTGTAAGCCGCAAAGCCTCGTCTCAATTAGGAGGAGAAACCGGGCTCCGTGCTGAGTCCAAGCTCACTAGGAGCTCACAGAGCAAGTGAGCGTGTCGATTAACTGTCGCCAGGCTGCCGGAAGGGGCTAGGTGTGTCCGCAGGCCGTAAAGCCAGCGGGGGCCTGGGAGGGGACCCCTTGTCAGGCAGTGATGGGCGGATAGTCAGGGTGGCCTTTGGTAGCGGCCTCGGGGCCGTTTGGGACTGTGACTCCAGGACGCTGGGCGTGCCACCTCCTGAGCCCACATCCCAGTCTGACGCCTGACCGCAGGGCCGTTCGGTCTGTGGCACTGGACCAGGCACTCGAGCTGACCCCTCTTCCTGGACTGCAGAGCAGGAAATGGCGGCAGAGTGCCCTTCAACCAGGGACTAGGCGTGCCATTTTTACCAGCAGCCCAATACCAGGTAGGTGACATCGTGAGCAAGTGCCCTGGGTGTGGGTCCTGGGTGGTCTTGCCCCTGGGCCTGAGTAGGGTCATCAACAGCCTGAGGAGGACCCGGGGGACCTGTGACTGCAGCCCAGTCAGTGCGGCCTGCTCCTGCGCCCAGGGACAGCACATCGCGGGCAGGCTCTTCTCCCCGCCAGCCCATGGGAGCGCCCCGCTTCCCGCGCTCAGCCACGTGCTGCCCGCAGCAGCTCCGCCTTGGCCTGTGGCTTCTGGATGGGCGTTTCCCTCCTTGAGATGTGGCTTGTCCCCTTCATGCCTCGCCTCGTCCACATCTCCACGATTCTTTGTCCATCTGTCATGGACCCTCTGTCCCATGGTACTACCCACTCCCTGCTGTGGGACCTCCCTCCCCACCCTCCTGCTCTGCCCCTCACCTCCCCTTGCTTGATGTCCCTTGCTCAGCGCTCACAGGGAACACCCAGGGAAGGGTGCGGTCCTGGACCGTTAACCGCTGCCGAGGCACCTTCACTGGAGGGCTGTGCAGGAGCCCGGCTGGGAACCTGGGTTCCCGCCAGCACAGGAGGCTTCCCAGATGTCCCCCAGTGTCCAGAGGTGCTGAGGCCTGGCGGGAAGTCTCCCCTGGGGGCTGTAGTTCGGGGACCCAGGACGTCTCTGCCAACGTCTCCAAGGTCAGTTTTGGTAAAAGAAAGCAGAGAGACAGCCTGGGGTTGGGGTTCCCTGAAGGGTGTCTAGCCCAGAGAGGTCCCTAAGGGTCCTGCTCCGTGGGTCTGGAGTTGGGGTGTATGAATAAGCCCCACTCATCCCTGGAGAGTGTGGAGAACCCGCCTATAGGGGGAGCTAGGGAGGCTGCCTGTGATTTTCAGGGAAATGTGTGGTCATGGCCTCTGGGGAAGATGACAGCTTTGACTGCAATGAGGCTGTAATACTCCCAGAAGAGGAAGCTAACACTGCCGTGAGACCCACAGGGCCCTGCCCAAGGCCACTGACCACCACACCCGGGGGAGGGGTGAACCAGGCTCCTCCAGCAGGGCGGCCCCAGAGGCCAGGAACTGGGGGTCTCTCCCCAGGTGTCCACAGGGACCCAGGCCACCCAGGACTACAGCACCATGGTGGACGCAGTGTACTGCCCAGCAGCTCCAAGAAAGAGAACTCTTTAAAATGGGGATATTTGCATTGAGGCGAAACTCCCACAATATAAAACCCACCACTTCAGAGTGAGCAGTTTGCTGACACTTGACACCACCAAGTTCCAAAACATTCACATCACCCCCAAAAGGAATGTCTGTCCCCATGAAACTGTGAGTCCCCACCCCTTCCACCACAGCTGGCCACTGACCAGCCTCCTCTCCCGCTGGCCGCACCTGTCCTGGACACCCGTGCCAACGGGATCGTGCGCCCGCTGCCCTTCCCATCCAGCTCCTCCCCGAGCATCATGCTCTCGAGGTTTGACCAGGTCACAGCCTGGGACAGAGCGACATTCTTCTCTGTGGCTGAATAATCAACATGTGCATGTGTGCGCACACACACACACACACACACATGCACAAACACACACACAGAGCACTTTATTACTCATCCATGTGCTAATGGAATGTTTAGAAGTTCCTAAAACATGAAGACCTTGGAGCCAAGAACGTTGGGTAGGGAAGGGTCAGACTCCAACCAATGGCACTGGGTAAGCTGCATGTCACGGGGACCCTAATTTAACAACACACAAACACACACAAAAGAGATCGAAGGCCTAGAAGTGAGACCTGTCCCCCAAAGTCCATATAACAAAGTAGTGTAGGGGGAAATCCTCACGACGTTGGCTGTGACACCAAAAGCACAGGCTACAGAAGAAAAGGTACGCACGGGGAAGGGCAGCCCCCAGAAGACACTTGAAGTCACATCCAGTGAAGGGCCCACACCTGAACACAGAAGGGACCCCCACTGTTCAACAGCTGCCCGAGACCAAAGCCAGAGGACTTTTATAGACATGTCCCCAAGGATAACACAAATAAGCCGGGCGTAGTGGTGCCTGTAATCCCAGAGGTTTGCGGGGCTGAGGCAGGAGGATTGCAAGTTCAAACGGGGAGGCGCTAAGCAACTCAGTGAGACCCTGTCTCTAAATAACATACGAAGTAGGGGGATGTGGTTCAGTGGCTGAGTGCCCCTGAGTTCAATCCCCAGTACCTCCCACCAAAAAATAATAGATAACACAAATAAATGTCAACAAGCGCGTAAGAAGACAGCTGAGATGGCGTCACTGGGCAAGTGCAAACCCAAACCACCAGAGCTGCTACTCAAGACCTTCAGGATGGCCACCAAGGACGCGGAGCAGCGGGAGCTCTCACGCATCGCTGGTGGGCAGGCGGCAGCGGGTAGGTGAGGAGAAAGCAGCTCGGCCCTTCCCGTGCCCTGGGAGGTGCACGGTCCCGCCCCGGCCATCCCGCCTCTGGGCTCATCCCCCAGGAGGAACAGCAGGTCTCAGGGAGAGGCGCACTGTGCTGGGGGCAGCTTCGTCCACAGCAGCCTGGGGACAGGAGCCACCCAGGTGGGCATGGATGGGTGGATGGATGGGCGCACACAAGGCAGGCTACCGTGAAGAGCCTTCAGCCTCAAGGAGAAGGGTCCCCCCTGCAGCAGCGCAGAACGCCCCGAGACACTGCCAGGGAAGGGCGCCCTGACGGGCAAACACCGCTCCACTTGTGAGAGGTCCCTGAGGAGTCAAATCCGGAGATAGGAGGCCGGGGTCCGGGTTTCACGGGGACAGAGCTTCTCTGTGGGAAGGTGGAAGCGTTCTGGAGGGACGGTGGCGAAGGCTGCCCAACGGCATGACCACACCAAGAATCACTGAGCTGCACGCTCAGAAACGTCAAGACGTCCGTCAGGCAGATTTCACCACGGCCTAGACCCATCGGCCCTCGAGGAAAAGCTGGACTTGACGTCCTTATTGAGGAGGCAGTAAGGACTGAGGCCGGGAGCTTTGTGTCCTGCGGTCTTTGGGGCCTCTGTCCTGGACCTGTCCTGGGGAGGGACTGCACATGGGTCCTGTTGCAGGGCCTGAGGGGTTTCTGGGGACATCCAGTGCTGTGGGCCGCTGGAGTCACCCGAGTCAAGGTCTGACAGCCTGCTCCCACTAGCCAATATGCCACACACAGGTGTCTGTCCCAAAGGTGACAGGCCCACTTAACGGGGTTGGAAATCATTTTCTCAAATAGCCACATGGCTCAGTGGGGCCTTGGGGGGTCTGAGGTCTGCCAGCAGCATACCCCCCAGGGAAGGGGTCCATCCCACCTGCCTCAGGTGTGCTGAGCTGGGCAGCCTCTCCCCCTGGGCTCGGGAGAGAGCGGGATGTTGGTTTGCTGCTTGTTCTTCTCGTGGCACTCCTGGGGTAAAATGTCAATCCTGCCCTTGGGAGACACCCTCTGATGTCCTCACTTTAGGTGGCAGGGCCGGCTGCGTCTGATCCTCAGCACCCTCCCAGCTCCCCTGCCCTCCTTCTGAATTCTGTGGAAGACAGAGCCTGGGTGCTCGACCACCTCTGTAAGGTATGAGCTCAGATGCTGGAGCCCCCCAGGCACAGGTGACGCCCGCTGCAGGGGGGCCCAGGGAGCCTGATCCTCAGGCAGCCCTTCCCCAGGTCACAGTGCTCCCAGGAGAGGGCCTCTAACCCCGGGGAGATCTGAAGGGGCTCAAGGGCTCGTGGCCACAGTGCTCTGCAGCTGAGGCTGGGACTCAGATCTTTAGCTCCAGTCTCTCAGACTGGCCTGGGGCTCAGGGCAGGATAAGGAAGCAGGCACCGTGGAGAGGGAGTGGGCTGCAGGGGCTAGATGGTGGCTGAAAACCACTGGAGCCTTGGAAGTTTCCAGAAAGGGTGATAACAGGAAGGGAAGTGTGGTCAGGCTCATGCCAACAGCTTCCTGAGGGCCGTCCTGACGGATCCCAGGCCTGGGCCAGCAGCAGGGCCTTGGGCCTTAGAATCCACACTAAGCACCACCAGGAAGCCTTCTTTGCAGGAAATGCTAAAGAGACAGAAAACATGGTGAGTGCAGGCCTGGGCTTTGGGGCAGAGGGCAGGGTCAGCTGGCCAGTGTCCATGAGGATGGCCATGGCAGCTCCAGGAAGCTGCCTGAGTGTCGGTGCCTGAGCCGCAGGCAGCTGATCCTTCCAGTGATGGGTGGACTCAAGGACCTGAGCAGGAGGGAGCTGAGCTTTCCAGGAGAGGCCGAGGCCACCTGTGTGCAGGCTGGCCTTCCATCCAGTAGAACTCGGCTTTCTGAGTGGCGTGAGGTTGGGAGCCTCTTGTGTCCATTCCTGCAAGAACATCCCCCACCTGCCACGCCTCTGCAGGAGCCCACCTCTCCTTCCCCTCGCCTCGGAGTGCAGGTGGAGACTGGACTGTGCTGCAGCCGTGCACTCCTGTCGGGGGTCAAGGTCACAGTCACCTTGCACAGGCATTGTGAGAAATCCTGCCACGGGTGGAGCCAGTCCCCGTCTCTTGTGGACAGTCACGTGCCAAATCATGCAATTTGGGTCAATGACATATACAACATAAGACTGCGCTGCAGCCCAGGTGTGGAGTAGCTGCGTCCCCAGGTTCAGTTAAGAACACTCTGTGGGGTCCACACAAGGAAATCAGCCATTCTCGAAACAGTCCCCGTCCGCGTCACCCAACTGTAAGTGTGTGCTCTTACTTAGATACGTTTCAAACCAAAGGCACAATTCACACGGATTTTAAGAGTTTATCAAGTCACGCGGTCACGTGTAGCCAGAAGACAAGGGCATGTGAGGGCTCTGGTCTGTGGGTTGACTGTGAGGACGTGGCGTTTCTGCAGGATCGCCTTCACGGCCCAGCAACACCCCGCGTCTCCATTTATTGTCTGCCCTCTGTGCCTTCCGGGTAAGAAGCTTTGTAGAGATCTTGCACGTTCCTGTGGGAGTGGACATTTCCCAGACACTCCCCCACTCCCAGCAGCCTGTGTGTGCAGCCCCATGGACAGAGACGTCCGTGAAGAGCCAGTGATTCCTTTGGAAGCCTTTTTTATGGCCTTTTCTGGTTTGGTAGCACCTGGCATTCCCAAAACAGGGTGGGTCTCGCCGTTTGTGCCAGCGTGTGGTCACCCCAGAAGCAGCCGGCTGGTTTCGCTCTTTCTCTGTCCCCCACCAGGCTTTCCATAAACGAGGCCGCACCAATTTCTTCAGGGATGCTAAGCTCGCGGGGACAGTGGCTCAGCTCTCTGCCACCGCTGTAGCCTGAAGCCCAGTTTGGGTGGCTTAGGACGACAGGCTTGTTCTTTGCAGGTGGAGAGGGCCCGGGCCTGCAGTTCTTCTCCCTGGGTGTACGTGTGGCCCTCACCTCTGGGTCAAACTCCCGAGACAGAGCAACTGATTAGGAGAAAAGTGTATTTGGGCTCACAGTTTTGCAGCTTCCAGTCATGATCGATGGCCCCTTTGCTTTGGGGCACTTGGGGATAGAATACACTGTGGTGAGGGCATGAGTCGGAGCAAGACCATGGACCTCGTGGCCAGGGAGAGAACGGGAAGAAGGCACCAGATCCCACCATCCCTTTGAGGGCACAGCCCACACCAGGTGCAGGGCAGGCCCAAGATGGCCACAGTCAGGTTCCTGCACCTGGGGTTCCGGTGGGCTATGATCCTGGTATGGAGCCAATCACAGACACCCTGATTCAGCGAACGTACTCAGGTCATGAACATCTGCTGTGAGCTGGCGCCCACTGACGCACCTGTGGGTGCTGTGCCTTCTTCGTCCGGCCTATGTATAAAACAGGCCTATGGCAGCGCCCCTGGGGCTGGGGGCTGGAGGTGGGACGTCACCGCCTCTGAACACAGCATGTCTGCTATCCCACCTGCACCTCGCATCTTCTCCCAACGGCCGGGACCTCAAATCTGTTTCCCAGGGTCTGAGTGGCAGCTGGACACCAGACGACTCCCCGCCAGGCCCCCTCAAAGGCTCCACCACCTGCAGTAGTGACGAGCTGCCAACCGCACCGTTAACACCGGGCCTCTGGGGACACTTATCCACACATCACATTCTGTCCCAAGTCTCGGGTCCAGAGGGACACAGGGTGTGTCCAGCCCACCTCCAAGGGCCCCAGCTCTCCACCCTTCCAGCCTTGCCCAAAGTCATCGGGGTTCTTGAGTCCTTTCAGCAGGTTCCAAAACCCTGCTCTTTCATGACCTACCCCTGTGCCCGGGTCCACATTTGACCAGTTTGAGTGGGTCAGAAACCTTGATCTGGCCCCCGTTTATGATAATGGTCCCTAGGTTTCCTCTGCAGAGAGAGAGTCGTGTCGGGAGACACAGGCAGCTTTGCTTCAGCTGCTGACTCGGTCAGCTTTACGATGCTGTGACCAAGACTTGACAAGAGCACTTTTAGCCAACAAAAAGGTTCTTGGGGGCTCACAGTTTCAGAGGTCTCGGTCCATGCTCGGCCAGCTCCATAGCTCTGGGCCCAAAGTGGGCAGGGCTTCATGGTAGAAGGGCCCAGTGGAGGAAAGCAGCTCAGGACCTGACAGTCAAGAAGAGAGAGAAGCAACTCTCCTCCCCAGGGACAAATAGAAACCCCAGAGGCACCCCCCAGTGGCCCACCTCCTCCGGCCACACCCCCTCCCACAGTCACTACCCAGTTAATCCCTTCAAGGGCATGATTTAACGATTAGGTTAAGGCCCTCATAACCCAGTCATTTTACCTCTAACCTTTTTTTTTTCCTTATAATTTTGGTGGGGGTGATTCTGGGGATTGAAGCCAGGGGCGCTTAACCACTGAGCCACATCCCAGTCCTTTTTATCTTTTATTTTGAGACAGGGTCTTGCTAAGTTGCTCAGGGCCTCACTGTTTCTGAGGCTGGCCTGGAACTTGCAATCCTCCTACCTCAGCCTCCGAGTCTCTGGGAGGACAGATGTGCACCACCACACCCAGCTGTCCTTGCATTGACTCACACATGAGCTTCCGGGGGACACTCACACCTGAACCATAACGGCTGCCAACTGAAACTTGGACGCTAGCAGGAAGAGGACTCTGTATGTTCACCCTTATTCACTTTTTGTGTGTTCCTGTTGGTTTTCTTCCTCATTTTGCAAGATTCCTTCCTGGGCATTTCTGTGCTGTTTTTCGTTGTTCTGGTTTTGTGACAGTGGGGTTTAAAGCCCAGGGGCCCAGCCCTCTCGGCAGAGCACTGAAGTGCACAGCAGGTGCTGGGGGCGGGCTAGTGTAGCCCCTCTGCCACTCGGCCACCACCTCAGCTGGGCCTGGGGGCCGGGCCAGGGCAGCGTCTTGCTCTGGGTTTGGGGGGATGTTTTTCTGAGGTGACTGTTTTCCTCCTTCCAGTTGCTGGATGAGAAAGAGCTGAAAGCCAGCTGGGACCTGCTGGTGGCCACGCTTGGCCACAAAGGCACCACCCAGTCCCTGGGCCCAGGGATCAGGAGAGGCGCACTTGCCCTCTGGGTCCAGTGCCACCTCCCAGCTGATGACACTTCCTCTGAGTCTCTCCATCAGCACAGCGGAGGCTCTTTTATTTCTAACTCTCTGTGGACCTTCTTCATAATCCACGGCAACATTAAGAGCCAAACCCAACGGAGAAGATCTGAAGGAGGGTCCTAAAAAGAAAAAGGAGGAGTTTACTCCCTCCTCACGACTCAGACTCCTCTGGAAGGAGAATCGCAGAGGACTCACTGGGCTGTTTCTGGTCCTCGTCGCAGTGTCTCGTGAACATACTTTGACAACGAAGACGAGGATCCTGGTGCTGAGACATCAGGTGACTTGCCAAAATGTGCACTCGGAGTCGAGGCCAGAGACAGGAAGGAGACCTACATGGCTCCCCGCCCTGGACTTAGAGACCTGCTGCCTTTTCCACAGAAAAATCTGCTGGTGTGGAAATTCGTGAAGGAGAACGTGACTCCCGTGAATCAAGAGGAGAGTCCCAGAGTGGTCCCCACGGCAAAGATGTCCCCACTTCTGTAGGAGTCACGTGGTCTCTGGGGATCACGACCCAGAGACAGAAGACGACTCCTCCAAGGCCCCGAGCCCACGCTGATGGACAGCCAGGGGCTAAACGGGGCAAAGCTCCTGACCAGCGCCACGCCCAGGATGGGACGGGGCTGCCCCGTGCAAATGGCCTTTGCTGAGAGCTAATAGCGGTGGCCTCAGAAAGGTGAATCGTGGATTCGATAGTAAGTAGTTTTCTGATTTAAAACAGCAAATGATCCTGCAGCGCCAACGTGCTGCTTCAGATGTGCGTGGAGCCTGCGGGGAAAGCCCTTCCCAGGGGCTGGGGATGTGGCTCAAGCGGTAGGGCGCTCGCCTGGCATGTTTGTGGCCCGGGTTCAATCCTCAGCACCACCTACCAACAAAGATGTTGTGCCCGCCAAAAACTAAAAAATAAATATTAAAAAATTCTCTCTTTACTCTCTGTCTCTCACTCTCTCTTTTTTTTAAGAAAAAAAAGAAAAGCACTTCCCACCCACGTGAGGTGGGTCCCACATCTGTCAGTCCTGCGAGCACGGGACGGTCATTCTGAGAACGGGCAGGTTCCAGCGGCCGCCTTGCCATCTCCTCTGTGGCGAGCAGCGTGCCCAGCCTGGCGCTCATGCCAGTTCTGTGAACGCAGAACGAGGGACCCGGGGCCTTGCACGGTGGTAAAGGAACGTGCGTGTGAGTGACCGGAGCTGACGGCTGAGCTGCTGTGGAGGCACAGGCAATGCAGCCCCTTCAGCGCGTCCCCTTGGCGAGTGTGCACGCCCTGACTGTGAGCGTGAGCGGCCCGGGCGTGCTGCCCCCTGTGGGTGCCCCGGGCTGCGAGAGCGAGCTCAGCTGTCTGCAGGATGTTTCTGTCAGTGCTGCGGACACTCGGCAGACGGACGGTCTTCACCTGGACTCCAGCAGCCGCTGACTCGCCCCAAGGATGCAGTGACCACCTGATGACGGGGAATCGATGTCACCTCCAGCCACGAAACAGCTGGACCATTCTCTTTATTTTAACTTCTGTGATTTTTTTGTAAAATAATAAATTCAACTTTTTTTGAGATGTTAAAATGGGTAATTTGAAACACTACTTGTGAGAAAAACAACTCAGGGTCTACAAATGCTGAGCCAGACATCACCACTAAGCCACATGCCTGTGTGTGTGTGTGTGCGCGTGTGTGTGTGCGTGTTTGGTTGTGTGCGTTTGTGTGTGTGTTTGAGTGTGTATGTGTGTGTGTTTGGGGGTGTGTGTGGGTTTGAGTGTCTGTGAGTGTGTGTATGTTTGGGTGTGTGTGGGTTTGGGTGTGTGCATGTGTGCATGTATGTGTGTGTGTTTGGGTATGTGTGTTTGTGTGTGTGTGTTTGAGTGTGTGAGTGTGTGTGTGTGTGTGTGTTTGGGTGTGCGCACGCACATGGTTTTGTTTTAGCTTTTCATCTCCTTTAAGGCGGGTCCCTCTCAGTGGCTCGGTGGCCTGGGTGGCCTCAGCTGGGCTGGTGGGCTGCACCACCGTGAAGGAGCCCTGGCAGCCAAGTTCTCGGGGTGCGCCTGCTGCCAGCCAGTCCTTCTTTTCTTCCTCCCCTTCAGCGCCAGGGAGGGTTTTCCTGGAACTGAAATCTGGACTCACGATCTTTCCCTTCAGGGCTGGAAGATGCCCTTAGGTCTCTGGTTTCTGAGAACTGCCACATTTTCTCCTGTGTTCTAGTTACAGCCTGGCCACTGTCACCTTTGGTGGCAAGATAGGCCTAGCCAGCCCTTCCCGCCCTCCCTCCAGGGTTGGGACCACCCTCTCCAAGCCCACAAGGGTTCCCTGGCTCATTTTCTCCCAACATCTGTGTGCCCCAACCAAGCCCTGGGGGATTGGGCCAGGTCCACCTCATGCCTGTGCAGGCGCTGGGCACTGAGAACTGTGAGCTGCAGCAGCCCAGCTGGCCCTGGCCCTGTCTGGCTTTCACCATCCTGAGGTCTTGTCAGACCTACAACCAGGTCCAGGACCCTCAGCCCTCCCCTCCACCCCCTCTCCAATGAGGTCGTGCGTGTCCTGCAACAGGGAGAAATGTGACCCTGTGCCTGGGCACTGTGACCCAGCCAGGTGACACACAGATCCACCATTTCCCTTCCCCCAGGCTTGGCTCCATCCAGGACCCATCCTTCATGGACAGGTGGGACGAGGGAAGCAGTGATCTGTCCCGTAGGACAGTCCTGGGGTGGGGGCCAGCACCCGGGGGTCTTGACATGGGCTGGCAGAGTCCTGTGGTCAGTGTGCCCAAGCCGTAGGGGCAAGGGTGCAGAAGAGGAAGTGGGAAGTCCAGGGGTCCCAGCACGGGGAGAGTGGCTGTGCATTTCACACTCACCCACAGAAGTGGGGAGAAGGCTTCCCACCCAGCCAAGTGAGGGGGGCCCCAAGGGGAGCACAGTGGCCCTGGGGAGCCCTTCAAAGGACGGGAGCTGGAGGGCAGGCCTTGCACCCATCGGGCCACGGTGAGGGTGAGGTGGAGCAGTGCCTGAGGCCTGGCCAGTGTCAACAAGGAGGCACCTGTCCACAGCGGGGGGGCCCTTCCCCTCCCCCATTTCCTTTTGCAGCAGGAAGCCCGGTGGAGGGAGGGAGCAGGCCCACCCCATCTGCCACCCCACCTGTCACAATGGCTCCCGCAGGCAGGGAGTACACCTGCCCGCCACACCTGCGGAGAAGGCACGGGTGTGCCAGGACAGCCTTGCTGACCCAGCTGCCCTCCTGCTGAGGCTCGGCTGCCACCCAGAAGTGGCTGTTGGCCCCTGTGGCCAAGCGTGGCGATTCAGGGTGCCTCAGGAAGCCCACTCACTGCAGTCAGGAGGCACGAGGTCCCACCGAGTGTCACTAGCACAGACCACACTGGGTCCAGTCCCAGGTCCTGCCTCCTCCCTATCAGCAGGACCCGACTGGGTTTTGAGCCTGGGCAGCGGCCGAGTCTGCAGGGGTCTGACGGGCGAGGGGAGGCCTCCCGTGTGCCAGGCAGAGGCCCTGGAGGGTGTGGAGGACAGCCGGTTTGCGCGCCCTCCTGGGGGCCTCCTGTGAACCGCAGGGACCGGCTCCTTGCCTGCAGCCAGCAGGGGGCAGCAGTGCCCGGCTCCACCGGTGCCAGCACCCGCCCTGGGAGACGCTCCCTGGCGGGCTGAGGAAGAGGCAGCCACAGGGGACGGCTGGTGTGTTGGCAAGGAACCTCCCGGCCACCGCTGACCAGAAACCCAGGCCCCCGGGCATGAGGGTGGGGGCAGTTTTTGTGGTCAGGCCGTTGCCAGGGGTCGCCAGGGCAGGGTCCTTGTGGTCGTCTATCTTTTGACCAACCAGATCCTTCCAGGATTCCAAGGGCAGGAAGCAGTTCCCTTTCCCCGTCTGATAATGAAGTGTTGAAGGGCTCAGGTCAGGCTGTCAGGGTGGCCGTGGGGTGACCTGAGCAGAAGATGGAAGAGGGCCTCAGACCCTGCGGCGTCCCCACGGAGCCACCTGCCCTCTGCTCCTTCCTTCTCTCCTTTCCTCCCTGAGCCGCTGGGGCCTGGGGCTGTCCTTCCTCCATCCTGCCTCACCCCTGGCTGTCCTGCCCCCCAGGGCTGGCCAGGCTGCAGGTCCTGCTGGGCCGTTCTCATTTCTGATGGACTTATTTTTACTGACTTAAATTCCACACCTGGGGCTTTTAATGCCAGTGCCCCATGTTCTTTCCCTACCACTAAACAGAAAATGTCCAATTAGAGAGTCCAGACTCCTCTCCTCTGTAGTAGTAAGATTGAATAAAAGACTTTCTTTTTTGGAGAGGTCTTGGTGATTTTTGGTTTTGTTTTTTAATTAATAGAAATCACATCACTGGAGATTGAAAGTCCAGCTGGAGCCCTGGCTTCCTGGGCTGGAAGGGGCCCAGCGACCCTGGATTTGTGGGTACAGATCACTACCTACCCCTGGGTAAAGGTCACGGTTTGGGGCCCATGTTAAAGTAACGTCATCTACCTGGTCAGGAGAAAGGTAAGAGGTGTCTCCCTGCCGGTGGAGGACCCCGAGGTGTTTGGAGCACCCAGCCAAAGGAGCAAGTTTCGGTCGCCCTCATCATCAGTCCCCAAGCAGACTTGTCCAGCAGTCGCTTCACAGAGCACAGCCGTCAAGCACAGGACGGAGTGGGGCCCCATGATCAGAGGGACAGACAGGCAGGCAGGGCTCCACGGCCTCCTAGCCAGCCACACGCTCCTCCTTGACCACGAATAACACGTTCAGATGGTGGAGAGTTAGCCACATTGTTCCGTCCACGTGAGTACCAGTGAGACGAGGCAAAGCAACACGGGAGCGTGGTCGACAGGCCCAACATGGGTACCGCCTGGGACATGTGTTGGCGGGTTTCATGATGCTGTGGAGTCCCAGCTCAACATGAATCCGAGCATTGTATATGAGATGGCTGTGAAGCCATCCAGGGGGTCTAGTAACACAAGCGGCAGATGACTTCCTAAAAGTGACATCATGCCCAGCAGGTAACCGTCATGTATATTTTCTTTCTGTGTTAAAGTAGACACATTTTCTTAGGGAGCAGACAGTCCAGTTAAACAACATGCGAACAGCATCCACGCCCATGTTCGTAAGAGTGGACCCATTAAACAAGGTCAGGCATCATTTACCAGAGTCCAGAGCATCTTGGTGAGGCAGGGTTGTCGTGGGCAGTCTGCCGGCCACACCCGCAGGGTCTACTGAGTGTACTATGCCCAAACCAGTTCCAGCTGCACCAGCCAAGGCATCATCGCACCACGCTCTTCTCCTCCAGTTACGTTGTTTTAAAATAGGGAAAGTCAGACCTAATGCAATAGATGTTTGTGATCGTTCTGAGTTACAGTTACACAAGGTTTTAGAACTCTGTTTGAGGAGGTTTGACATCAGGGTCAGCTTGTGATATTTTAATATAGTCCCCCCGCCATACCCAGCTGTTAATCTGGGTTGCACTGACATAATACTTCAGAAGGATTAAATACAGTGCTGAAATTATATTCCTTTTTTTCTCAAAAAAATCACTAAGTAGTTTTATTAGTGACAATGTAATATTTTAACTTCACAACTGAATTTTACATATATTTCAGCATAAAATAAATACATAATCGTGCCCATGGCCACTGGCCATCATTATCTGGAGAACTGGTTCCAGGACACCATCACTCCCACCCCAAAGATACCAAAATATTTGCATACACACTTTCCCCCATATACTTTAAATCATCTCTAGACTATTCATAATGCCTAACACAATGTAAATACTATAAATAGTTGTTATAATGATTGGAGGAAATTCTGTACTTGTTCAATATGCTACAATCTTTTCTCCAAATATTTATGATTCTTTGTTGGTTGTATCTGAGGATGTGGAAGCTGCAAATACAGAGGACCAACT
This sequence comes from Marmota monax, assembly GCF_021218885.2. Taxonomy (NCBI): domain Eukaryota; kingdom Metazoa; phylum Chordata; class Mammalia; order Rodentia; family Sciuridae; genus Marmota; species Marmota monax. Next base: position 2,914,882 of record NW_026692498.1, on the reverse strand, counting down.
ATATTAAGAATTAAGATTTCCAAAATATGAAAAAAGAGATCAATTTTAAGAATCAAAGAAGTTAAGTAAAACCATGTAATTTTAAATTACCATTATTGATAGTGGGGATTGAACCCAGAGGTGCTTTACCACTGAGCCACATCCCAGTCCTTTTTTATTTTGAGGGTTTCACAAAGTTGCTGAGCACTAATCTCTAGGAGATATATATATATATATATATATATATATATATATATATATATATATATATATAAAAAATCTTAACACCAAACAACAAATAACCCAATCAACAAATGGGCCAAGGAACTGAATAGACACTTCTCAGAAGGTGATATACCATCAATCAACAAATATATGAAAAAGTGTTCAACATTTTTAGCAATTAGAGAAATACAAATCAAAGCTACTCTAAGATTTCATCTCACTCCAGTCAGAATGGCAGCTATTAAGAATATAAACAACAATAAGTGTTCGCGAGGATGTGGGGAAAAGACACATTCATACATTGCTGGTGGGACTGCAAATTGGTGCAGCCAATATGGAAAGCAGTCTGCAGATTTCTTAGAAAACTTGGAATGGAACCACCATCTGACCCATCTATCCCACTCCTTGGATTATACCCAAAAGACTTAAAAACATCAAACTACAGTGACGTAGCCATATCAATGTTTATAGCACCTCAATTCACAATAGCTAAGCTATGAAACCAATCTAGGTGCACTTCAACAGATGAATGGATAAAGAAACCTTGGTATATATGCACAATGGAATTCTACTCAGCATTAAAAATAATAAAGTCATGATATTTGCAGGTAAATGGATGGTGTTGAAAAATATTGTGCTAAGTGGAGTCATTTAATCCCAAAAAACCAAATGCTGAATATTTTCTGTTATGAGGATGCTGATCCATAATGGGGATGGGGGGAGCATGGGAGGAATGGAGGAACTTCAGATAGGGCAAAGGGGAGGGAGGGGAAGGGAGGGGGCAGGGGGTAGGAAAGACAGTGGAATGAGATGGACATCATCACCCTAAGTACATGTATGAAGACATGAATGATGTGACTCTACTTTGGGTACAACCAGAGACATGAAAAATTGTACTCTATATGTGTAATATGAACGGAGATGCATTCCGCTGTCATGTATAACAAATTAGAATAAATAAATAAATGAAAGAAAAATCTCATTCTGAAGCAACCCTTCTAAAATTTCTGAATTTAGACAAATTACTCCTTTTTAATAAGATGAAATGCTTGACACTTACTACAGTACTATGTGAAACACAGTGGAAAATGTTTGTGCTTTTTGCATATAGAATTAACACCTGTTGGAATTTTAACTCTAGTAACATTGCTTTTAGCTAAGACCCAGAAACAAAACAATCTCATAGTATTTGGGTTTTTTTGGTTTTTTGTACACACCCGGTCATTTTGTTTTCTTTTTCTGCTGTCGCGCTCTGTAGACAAGCAATAACTTGAAGAGGGTCACTGTTCCGTCATCCCCGCCCCATTCCTCACCAGGACCTGTATCTTGCTCCCATTCTTGGACTAGAGGAGAAATCAGGGGATCCGCCCATGTTGGAAAGTCACAGATGACACAGTTAGCTTCAGCCATTTTGAAGAGGTGCATGTTGTCCCCAGGATCCTGCTGACTAGATCCATCTGTATGTGTGTGCAGCTGCTGGATTTGGCAGGTCAGATCCAAAAAACAACAAAGATGGTCTCTTCATACAAGGTAGTGTTTATTTTAGTAATAATATGAAAGCAAAAGCGAGATGAGACAGAGGGAGAGGGAGAGAGAGAGAGAGAGCACCAACTCCAGGTTGGTGAGAGAGAGAGAGCACCAACTCCAGGTTAGGCCTGAGCTGAGGCAGGTCTAGTGGGACATCCTGGACATCAGTGATTCCATTTTAATTCTAGAACTACATCTTAACCCCAACCCAAAACTTATAAACTGCTAAGAGAAAGAAACGAAAGATACCCCGTTCGCCTACCTGCCCCTTTCCAAGGTCCCTAAATACAAAGTTCCGTGGGTCCCCGGCCACCTGCACTCTAGGTCCATTCCAGCTTGCTCTTTTTCCTTGTTAAAGAAAGACATAACAAACCCGTTCAAGTGACTCTGGCTGCTGGCCATCCCCTGGGCAGCCTGGCAGCCCTCTCCTGTCAGTAAACCTTGCTTTCTGGCATGAGACTTCTTTGAGCGTCTGTCCTCCCATCTTGATGCATCGGCCATGGACCTAGGAGGTCTCACCCTCAGCCCTGCTCTCCCTCCGGGATCGATCCGAGCTGCTTCAGTGAACCCCCGATTGGAGTAAAATGCTCCAATCTCTCAGGGAATCTCCTTCAATCACTTTGGAATGTCTGCTAACTACCTTAAGCCTCCCCCTTTGGCCCCAGACCTGAAGGCACAACAACTCACTTCTCTCTACAATCAAGCATGGCCTCAGTATGATTTAGACAACAACTGCAAACGGCCACCTAATGGCCCTCTTGACCCTGACATTCTTAGGAACTGACGTGACTTCTGAGCGGTCCAGGAAGTGGAGGGGACTTCTCTGAGTCCAGGCCTCTTCTTTCCTTCACACAAACCCTCTCTGCCCTTCCTCTTCACCAGCTCCCCCTGGCCACTGAGCCCCTTGGAGACTGTTCTCAACCCCAGGATCCCAAGGCCTTCCCAGCTTTCAATCCAGCCTCCTCCCTGTCACTCCTGCCTGATGTCCCACATCCGCCCCCAGCCCCCAGGCCCCCAGGGCCCTCCCAATCCGGACCTTCCTAGCCCCCCACTACCCGCTGGCGTGGACAGGCCCCCTCCAATCTTCCCAGCTTACTCCTGTCCTCCCCCTTAGGGAGGCCGCTGGAGCAGAAGGGATCCTCAGAGTCCATGTCCCCTCTGCCTCTCAGACTGCTCACAGGTGGAAAACCCCTCGGATCCTACACCACAGATCCTGATTCTGTCACCAAAGGGCTCCATGTCTGACCCAGTGCTGTGACCTCACCTGGCGTGGTATTTATCTAATCCTCTCCTCTCCCCTCAAGCCTCTCCAAAGATGGGAACTGCTCAGTCAATTCCCAGAGACACCCACTTGCCTTGTCTCTGCCAATTTTAAAACCCTCTATTCCCATAATGGTCTCAAAATCAAACACCTCATTAGGCTCAGTACTCAAATTTGGCCAAAGTACAAATTAGATAACCTCTACCAATGGCCCAAATAAGAAACCTTGGATCAAAAATTTCTTCAAAGTTAAAAAAAGGAAGAAAGAAATTACTTATTGCAAAATGACAAGGTTGTCTTAGTTAGATGTAAAATTTATGGGAACACTTTGCCAAGTTGGTGTTCTCCAAACTAAAATCATCTGTAACAAAAGTCTCAGATTTGTACAGAAGTAACAAGTTGGGTTGGTATTTATTCAGGTCATTTAATGTTTTATAGCTGGATAAAGAAACCTGTTGTCAATAAGTTATACATACAATTTTGAGTTACTCTTCACACTGGAATTGGAATTTAAATGCATTTTTTGAGATAATAAGGAGAGTCTGATTGGTTTAAAGGTAATATTATAAAACCTAAAAACATTTTGCCTTTCTCTGATTCGTGTTTTAAATGCAATGTTATGTTATGTTAACTACTGTTCCTATATACTCAAGAAACAATATATACAACTTTGTAAAATGACATTTAAGAAAGAGACAAAAATCAACTTCAAAACTAGAGCACTTCATCTAAAATTTATTAAGAGCCTCACCTTCCCAAAGATAAGGCCCTGACTTCCACCTCACTGGTGTTAGAATGGCTCCAAATAGGCCAGACTTCAGCTAATCTACAAGTATGTTCAAAATATTGATGTTTGCTGTAAAGATTGTTGTGATCTCAAACAGGGTTATAATGTCTAAGAGAGCCAAAATTCAAACAGGCTGTTACACTAACTGAACATGTTTTTATTCTTGCTAATTCCATTCTGTATTTTCCTTGTAAACTTTATAACTGTTTCCAATTAATGTTTTGCAGAGGTACTACTTCAAAAACAACCTGGGTTAATTTAAGAAAATAAGCCCTCACCTACAGGACAGATAGGTTGTAGGCTAACTTCCGGTACTGGTACAGACCCCAATTAAATATAAGAGATAAATAATTGAACTTAAAGCCCAGTACTCTTTTTTTTTTAAAAGAGAGAGAGAATTTTTAATATTTATTTTTTAGTTTTCGGCGGACACAACATCTTTGTTTGTATGTGGTGCTGAGGATCGAACCCGGGCCGCACGCATGCCAGGCGAGCGCGCTACCGCTGGAGCCACATCCCCAGCCCAAGCCCAGTACTCTTACTTTAAAACTGGTGAGACGGGCTTGCTAGATGTTTAACACTGAGGCTTAACGATTAAGGTTAAAATAAAAGGGGCCAAGAAGACCAATATTTGGCTCCTGCCCTCTGAGTCAGCCTAAACTCCGGGAATGAGAGCTTTGCAACTCTGGGCCACGTGACCTCTCCACCAGGGAGATTAATGAGGCCCTTGGAGAGAAGAAAGCCAACCAGTGCACCTGCCGCAAAGAGAAGGGTCATTGGAGAAGGGAGACATCCCTGGTGCTTCCAAGGGAAGCCACCTCTTCAAGGACACCCTACCTAGCAAACGGCACTGAAGAGCTCAAAGCTGCTCTCAAGTTCCCCAGAGTGACCCCTATGGAACTCAGCTGAGTCCAGACAACAGAGGAACCAGATCAACTTGGCCAGCTTGGGTCTTGAACATCTAGCAAAAACAGTTATAACCAAAATACAGCCATACCTGGGCATTTTAGAGGAAAAACAATAATTATTTATTTGTATTGATTTTTTGTAGTTGGACAGATGGACAGCATACTTTTATTTTATTTGTTTCATTTTTATGTGGTGCTAAGGATCGACCCAGGGCCTCACACATGCCAGGCAAGTGCTCTACCACTGAGCCACAGCCTCAGTCCCAACAATAATTCTTTTAAATAGAACTTAAGATGTACACTTACATCAGTCCCACAGCCCTGATGCCCCCTCACTTCTGAGGTTTTCTTTTTGTTTGTGAGGCTCATAAACTGGCCTCTATACCTTAATTTTCCTGATTTCCCAAACTGATATTTAACCCCACAACCCAAATCTGCCCATTCCAATAGCGATATACAGCAGACACAGGGAAGCCCCCAAAGTATCCCCTTCCTCATAGGGCTAAAAACACCCACCAGGATTAATACAGGAGCAGCAGGATTGGGAACTCTATTCACTAGAAAAACAGTCAGCACAGGTCATGGCAGACACCCAACAGGTCCCTGATCTTGTGCTGACTTTACAAAATTAGTAGACTCCCTGGCAACTGTGGCCCTCAGAGATCCACAGGCCCTCGATCTTACGCTGGCAAAAGAGGGAGCCCTGTGCGTCTTCCTCCAGGAGGAACGCTGTTTTATGTCAAGGCGTCTGGCGCAGTTAGAGATGCAGCAGACAAGCACAGAGACTGGCCACAGAAACAGCTGAAAGACCACTCCCCCGGGGCATGGGCCTCCTAGGGCGCTCCTGGCCCTCGATAGCCCCCCACCAATAGCCCCCCACCGGGCCTTTATGAATGATTCTCTTAGAAATTCTCACAGGTCCTTGCATTTTCAATGGCCTCCACGATTTCCTGATTTCCTGATGGACGGGACGAAGATCTTCACCCATCAAAGGGCCGATCAAATGGTCCTGGTAACTCCACGAGCCTCCAACCTGAGGGACAGCTGGCGGCTTGCAGAATGACCACACCCAGAAACCATACAAACCCTCAGACCCGTGACCCTCCCCTTGCCTGGAGACCCCGCCCCTTCCCAGCAGGAAGTAGCTACCGAAGACTGGCCTCTGGCCCTGTGCCATGATGAAACAAAAAGGGACTAACTAATGGGACATCCTGGACGTCAGTGATTCCATTTTAATTCTGGAACTACATCTTAACCCCAAACCGAAACTTATAAACTGCCAAGAGAAAGAAACTTAAGACACTCTGTTCCCATACTCCCCCTCTTTCCAAGGTCCCTGAATACAAAGTTCTGCTGTTACCCAGCCACCCACACTCAAGGCCGTTCCAGTGCTGCCCTCAAGGCCATTTCCAGCTTGCTCTTTTTCCTTGTTCACAAAAAAAGATATAAGCTGGGTGCAGTGGCCCACGCCTGTAATCCCAGGGGCTCCGGAGGCTGAAACAGGAGGATGGTGAGTTCAAAGCCAGCCTCAGCAATGGTGAGGCACTTGGCAACTCAGTGAGATTCTGTCTCTAAATAAAATACAAAATAGGGCTGGGATGTGGCTCAGTGTGAGTGTCCCTGAGTTCAATCCCTGGTATTTATATATATATATATATATATATATATATATATATATATATATATATATATACACACACACACACACACACACACACACACACACACCCTATTCAAGTGACTGTGGCTGCTGGGCCGTCACCTGGGCAGCCCAGCAGCCCTTTCCTCAGTACACTTTTCTTTCTGAGCATGAGACTCTGCTCCAGAGAATCTTTGAGCGTCTCTCCTGACAAGGACAAGGAGGCAGAAGGGCTGGCAGGGGAGCCACTCAGGGTGCGCGGCAGAAGCAGAGGGACAGCCTCACTCACGGGGACCCTCCTCCTCCAGCCTCGCCCCAGCTCCTGCAGGTAGGGCCGGTCAAGCCACCAGCGGTGAGTCCACTGTGGGGTTAGGGCGCCCGTCACCTCATCTTTTCACTCTGAACTTTCCTGCATTGTCTCACACAGGAGCTTTGGGGGCCCCTCACGTCTAGACCCTAACAGGAGGGAACGCTTTCTTTTCTGAGGAGCCCCGCCTCCCACGCAGCAGCTGCGCCATTGGACAGAATGTGCAGGTTCCCCCCCACACACACTGCCTGGGAAGTGACCTCCCTGACCTGGAAGGGGGGGCGTGGCTGGGTCAGGTCTGTATACAATGGCCTCCCATCCCAGGAGGCCACTCTCCCGGTGAGTTGGTGTGGTGGCCCAGGTCTACATAGGACACCAGGGGAGCTCGGCCAGCTGTGCGCCCGCCCGCTGTGCAGCCAGAGCGAAGTGGAGTCCGCCGGCCTCGGCACCCAGCCTGCTGGCTGCCTCGGGAAGCTGGGGGGAAGGAAGTGGGGGATGCAGGAGACCCCTGAGAGCCACAGGGCTCGAGGCTGCTGGAGGCAGGGGGCCGGCAGGGAGTGTGCCTCCTGTACTAGCAGACACCTGCACTGATTGTTTGGTCCTGGGAACCCCACCCGGGGTGCTTTTCCACTGAGCTACACCCCAGCTCTGTGTTTTTTACTTGAGAAAAGGTCTGGCTAAATTACTGAGGCCTGCTTCCAACTTTCCACCCTCCTGCTTCAGGATCTCTGAGTCCCGTCACCAATGAACTCCCACGTCTAGAGTGACGTCGGGATTACCTATAGGATGATCAGATAGATCTGTTCTGGCAGCCTAAGTCTCCATTAAAATTCCTCACCAGAGTGGAGAGGTTTCTCCTCTGGTTTGGCAGAAAGAAAGTGCCTTGATGTTATGACAAGTGTTCAAGGTGTTTCCAGTCCTTCCAGCAAAAGGGCCTGATATCTGGGTGTACAGCTGTGTTACCCAGAGACTGCCTTTGGAGCTCAGGATTCCTCTATGCCTCCCTCGGAGGTTAGAAAGTCAGGGGCCTGACAAGAGTAAGTTCTTGTGACTCGGGCACCAACAGTCCCAATTCAGCCCACTCCAAAACATCCAGGCCACCCTGGCCACCTTGTCCAACTCCTTCCTCGGGCATCCCGTTGGCTGTGGAGTGGCCCAGTGATTGAGTGATAGTTCCCAGGGCCACTTTGTTCCTTTCTATAACTTTGAAGAGTTGACTGAGTGGCCAGCCCAGAGCAGGGGCCTCCATAAGGTCTGTCTTTCATGGAAGGCTTTCCTCGCCTCTGGAGTCCAATTAGTAACTGCCCGTCAACGTCCCTCTGCTTCCTTAAGACACACACAGAGGGGTCTCCCTTGTCGGCATATCCAGGGACCCACACTCTATGATATCCAGCTGTTCCCAGAAAGGCCCTGAGCCGCGATGCGGCTGAGGAAGGGGGTGTGAGAGGAGGGTTGGATTCTTTCTGGGCAAAGCTTTCGAGTCCACCTTCCAGGACGGTGTCCGAGTCAGTAACTGGGGGTCAGCACAACTGAGCTCCTCTGGGGAGACTTTATACCCCCCAGTGTCCGGGAGATTGGGAAGAGAGCCAGTGCCCTCAGAGATCATTCCTTCTGAAGGTCCACACACAAGAGAGATCGTATACCACAGAAGGGACACCGTGGCAGGGTCTGACCAGTCCAGGTCAGTGCTTGTCAAAATGATGGGGCTGTCTCTAAATCCCTGGGGAAGGACTGTCCAGGTCACTTGTCCCGCCTTACAGTAGGATCCTCAAAGGCAAAGAGAGGTGGGCTTTGGGATCAGAGGAAGACAGAAAAAGCACCCTTCAAATCTAGGACAGTATAAATATCAGTTCCCTTGGGAATGGTAGTGAGGAGAGTCCATGGTTTGGACCACTGGATGCAAAGGGACTGCTGATGCACTGTACGAAGGTCTTGGACCAACCTCCATTTGTGGGGTCCCTTGGGACCCCAGTGTAGAAGTACTTTCCCAGGAGTCCCTGTCATTTCAAATTGAGTGTGATAATATCAACACCTCTTTGGCTTCCATTCCTAAGGGACATGGTTCCTGACAGGGAGGGACCCTTATGATGTACCTCAGCAGGGGCTACAGGTCGTGATCTTCCCATGACATGATCTTCCCATGACCAGGCTGCGGGATCTAGATCCAGTTCCATTAGAGGCGTACAATTATACTCCCCAGGTGGCAACGGGATTGGATCTTTAATTGAGATAATAGGTCCCTGCCTAAGATAGGGGTTGGGGTCTCTGGCATAATGAGCAAGGAGGGGGTGGCAGAAGGGGAAATCACCTCAGGAACAACAGGAGGCCTAGTAAAATATTTCTCAAGGAACTGTCCCTTTATCTTGTGACCGAGGTCCAGGAGAGAAGGACAGGACTGATTTTGCTGAATTAGGAGTGACCTAGTCTCAACTGACAAACTGTGTTCCCATTAAGGAAGGAAAGGAACTGTGGGAAGTTGCTCTGGACGAACACACCTTCCGGTTGTGACGCAGGGGCTCTGACCAGTTACTACATTTCTTAGTGACTTGGGCGTTGTCCCAGCTCCAATGGCAAGGCGTGGCTCCAGGTGCAGGCGTACCTGCTGGGGTTGAGGTCCACTCACCTGCTCCCTGTAGTCCTACCCCTTCTGCCCTCTTTTGGACAGAACTTTCTAAGAATGGCGTCCCCCAAAATAAAAGCCCACTTCCAAACCTGCTTCTCTCTCTCTCGCTCTCTCTCTCTCTCTCTCTCTCTCTCTCTCTCTCTCTCTCCCATCAGCCTCTCGTGACTTTCTCTCACTCACCCTTTTGGGGAGTTGGAGGCTGAGACCCGGGGAAAGCTGTCGGGAGGCTGTGTAAAGGTGATTCATGTCTGTGTTTTATTTTGTGTCACCCCAAATTCACAGGAGTGACCTTAGTTCAGCCGCCCGCTCTGGATGGGGGTGGCAAGGAATGTTACCAATTCTGTCGTGGTCAGTGGGGCCTATTACTCATGTTGTTGCCCAAGAGGAGAGAAAGAAAAAACAGTCAGTTTGGAAATTCAACCATGTGAGTCGTGGCTGGAGGCCTCCCCGCCTCAGAGAGCCACAGAAGTGCCAGATGGTCCATGGTCACTTTTAGGCACAGGTGTCCCCTTGAGCTGTAGTAGAGGTATCTAACGTCATCTGATTTCTGTACAGTAGCTTCTCGTGAGCATTACCCCTATGGTCAATCGAGGGATCCCTTCATCTGTGTCATTTAGGGTTCTCTTGGTGAAGCTGGTTAGGGCTTGGGTTGCCACATTGCAACTTCTAGACAAATCTGATGGATAAACATCAGGGCTCATTAATCATACCAGTGAAAAAGAGGTCAAGTTCATCCATGCAGGAGGTTAGGAAGATTTGTAGGTCCATGAGATCAGGCTCAAAATGACTCAGGACAAACTTGTGACTCTAGAGTCCTTTGTGATGGATTATTAGGCACTCCCACACAAGAACCCTAACTTTATAGCCTCCAGCTTTACTTACTTTTTGTGGCACTGGCACGAGTGTACATCTCAAGTTATGTTAAAAAAATATTCCTTTTAAATGTCCATGTATAATTGTACTTTGTTTATACTCTCCTGCCAGGAGTTGATGTCCAAGTTGGTCAACACATCTGGCTGATCTGGGGGCCAACATCAAGGAGAGGGCAGAGTGGGTTTCTTCGGAGGCTCCGCAGGTGGCCTCCCTGCCTCCGCCCACCCCCCTCCGCCGTGTGCTCCCCGGGGTGTGCCTACTTGGCTCCCACCTGCCTGTTTCCACATGGCCTCCTCCTTGCCCCTGAGTCTCTCCTTGTAAGGACACCAGTCACTGGATTTGACCCCAACCTGCCCCAGTGTGACCTCATCTGATCTCGATCCCATCCACAAAGACCTATTTCCAAATAAGGTCACAGTCTCGGGTACCAGGCATATCTTTTGGGGGTGATGGCTTCCCCTGAGACAGGCTGGTCTTGGGATCTCCCGGGGAGCTGGCAGCCTGCTGGGACCGACCCCAAGCAGTATCACCTCTAGAGCGGCCCAGCCTGGCCTTTCCTCCCCAGACGTGGTCTGGACAGGCCGTCACAAGGGCTGACTCTGTCCTGAGTCACCTCGCAGCAGCAAGCCCAGTGAGGCTGTGCTGCTGGGGAGGCTGGCTTCACCCCAGCTCTCGGAGCTTCTTGGGGGCCTCTGGGCCCTCCTCCCAGGAAGGTCAGCAGCCGAGTTGGTGTGGGTGGACCCTGTCCTCCAGTGAGGTTGGGACAGGGCCTGGCCCTGCCTACCCCCTGACCCTAGGATTAACTAAGATGGCCCAGAGCTCCCCAACTGGGCAGCAGAGGGACAGCAAATGTACAACTCTCCAGAACATTCCAGAATTGTCAACACGTTTCCTTCCTGGTCTTTATCTTTTTTCAGCCATCAATCTAAATTTTTTTAGATTGGATACACGTTCCCAAGAATAGATGGAAGATGTCTGTCAGGTTTTCTGGACTTGAGAGACGGGCGTGGAGATCAGCGTGGCGGAGTCCGGGAAGGCAGCAGAGCGGCCTGGGAAGCACTGCCTGGCGGAGACACACGCTGTCTTCCCAGGATGGAGACGGCCCTGCCTTGGCAGACCCCTGAGAGACAGACCCCAGCTGCTGACAACGTCGCAGGCGGCCTCTTGTTAGAGTTGAGGAGTTTGGGCACAAGACAGAGAGGCTCAACAGTGTCCTGACTGTAGATATGGAAAATGAAAAACCCCCAAATAGTGAGGCCTGGGAGAAGGAGGTGACCAAGAAAGGCATACATAGATAGCTTTCGTCTCTTCCAGGGGCAATCCTTCCCAGACGCTGGCCGCAGGCGGGGAGAGTGTTCCTTCAAACCCAGAGTGACAGTCTCTAGAAACACTCATCTCCTCCAAGATAACTCCTCTCCAGGTGCTGGCCGCCGACCCCCAAGCCCCAAACCCTAATTCCCAGTGCCTAGACTGACCCGCTGAATAAATCACCCGTGACCTGTATGAGCCCAGTCCCCCCTTTGTTCAGCGGCTCATTCTCCACCAGGACAGTGGGTCGGTTCCGGAGCCGGAGTCCGGTTCCTAGATGAGAGGCTGGTCCGGCCCACTCCCCTCATGCTAGCCCTCAGGAATCGGAGCTGAGCTTCTTCCCAGCACCCCCTGTAGGACCTTCACGAGTCCCAGGGGGCCGAGCGCCTTCTCATGGATTCTCTGCGAAGCCCCGTGAAGGTCGGTGCTGTGTGCGGGTCAGAGTCCTGCCCTGCAGTTGCTGCCGTGGCCTGCGGGGCCGCCGGGAGCTGGAGGGCTGTAGCCGTTGGCTGGCAGCCGTGTGGCGCGGGATGGACTCCTGGTCCTCGAAGCCTCTTCTCCAGAGGCCGAGGCTGGGAAGATCCTCATCCTTCTGCCCTGGGTCGACCGCATGGCCTGTGATGGGTCGTGTGTGGGTGCCACAGTGTGAACTAGGGTGTCCTCAGCAAGGCCGCTCGCCACCTCTGGGGGCCTGGTGGTGCTCATCTGTGCCAGGCGCCCAGACAGAGCCAGCGCTCCCAGGCCCTCCTGGGGCTTCCACCTGAGGAAAAGGCTGGGCTTGAGGTCAGACAGCAGAAAGGACAGGCAGAAAGGAGACCAACAGGAAGGGAAGAGGCCAGCAGGATCTGAGAGCTTCCCGATCACCCTGCCGTTCCTCCCAAGCCTGTCTTCCTTCAGACACAAAGTCTTTTTCTTTCTTTCTTTTAATACTTTACTTATTAGGTGCTAAGGATGGGACCCAGCGCCTCACCCATTACTAGGCAGGTGCTCTGCCACTGAGCTACAGCCCCAGCCCCACAAACCCTTTCTCTTATTCTCCTGTCCCCCTCAGCACTGGGATTGAACCCACGGGCACCGTAGCACTGAGCCACACGCCCAGCCCTGTTTACTTAATTTTCAGGCTGGGTGTGGCTAAATTGCCAGGCTGGCCTCAAACTTGCTGTCCCCTGCCTCAGCCTCCCAAGGCACTGGCGTGACAGGCGTGGCCACCGTGTTCCATTTTGAGGAGGCCACACCACAGCTGCTGCTGCAGGCACCAAGGAACACTGCCACACTGTCCCAGCAAGCACCCACCACGTGGCCGAGCGTGTACTTGGCAGAGCTTGAGGAAACAGGCACAGAGACGATCGTACCAGCGTTTCGAGTTGGAGATACAGAAGGAAGCCTGCTCCCTCCCCTGTGAGTCCGGTGGCTCATGTGGCCAGGGAGGAGAGCCTGAACACACTCGGGGACGAAGCCTGGAAAGTCGGAATTGTGAGCATTGGATTGTGTGAGACCTATGGAGAGCTGGCTCCCCAGAGATGCTTCACCTCTGAGCCACATCCCCAGCCCCTTTTGACTTTTTTTTCTTTACAGACAGGGGCTTCCTGAGTTGCTTAAGGCCCCACTAAATTGCTGAGACTGGCCACGAACTTCTGATCCCCTGCCTCAGTCTCCCAGGCCACTGGGATTACAGGTGTGCACCATGGTACCCAGCTCTAGGGAGGCTCTTGAGACCCAGACTACCAGTAGAGTTGGGCATCTGCTGGGCCCTGGGGGGGTTGATCTAATCTCTCCAGAGTAGACCCACCCCACAAAGCCCCTGAGGCCTGCTTAGCCCAGACAGGGACCTCGCCTTGTGGAACTCCAAAGCTGCCCCCGCTGTAGTGCACCCATCTGGTCTGAGTGGACGGAGCCCCAGTGGACAGTGCTCCCTCTCCATTCTCCCTGGTGCTGGTGCGAGGGGAAACTGAGAGCCACCTCAACCAGCTCCAGCCTCGGGCCACTCCAGCTGCTGTAAGAAAAATAAAAAGAGGCACAAAGACAAGATGCGGAGGCAGGAAAGATGGCAGAAAGGCAGAAGGGCCAAGTGCCCGGCTTTATATCAGGAGGTGATTTTAGGTCATTGGCATCAGTAGAACTTATTGTTCATTGTGTCACTAGGCAAGTTAGCAGTCTATTCCTCAGTCACATACTACAGTTGCAATGTGCCATGTTGGGAGGTTTCTCAAGAAAGTCCACTGTTTAAAGTCACTGTTATGTGGACAGGTTTAGGCCAGTGGAACACTGGGGTTGTCTAACCAGAGAGTTCCTTCATTCCCAGGAGCTGTGTGAGGAGATCAAAGTCGAGGCTGATAAGACTCTAGCCCAGAGCCTCCTCGGGCAGGGCACTGCCACCGCAGCCAGGCATAGCCCGTGTATTAGTTGGCTTACTGGTTCCCGGGGGAGAGCACAGGGCGTTCTGAGGGTGGGAAACACGTGCCAGTGACCCCCCGGGAGTTTGCTCACCCGAGGAAGCTTCCCATGGCCGGAGTCCCTGCAGCTGGCAGCCCAGAGGCAACACGGAAGGGGGACAGGCCAAGGGCCCCTGTTCTCTGTACACAGTTCCGAGAAGCACAGAGGAAGCCAGGCACAGGCCAGGACTGTCCACCCTCCTGGGTGGTTTCCAATTCTTTCATTGTTCATTAATAGTCCTCTTTGTCTTTTGTCCATGCTGATTGGTTCATGTACATATATACACATACATTCATTTGTTAAATTTTTTCTCATATTTGGCATTTTTTACAATTGTTATTTTCCTTTGCTTTGTTTAGGGTTTTTTGTTAATTTTGTTTGTGGTTGTTTCTCGTTTTCTCCTTTCTTCTCCCTCTAATAACTAACTCTCTTGTGCTCTCTCTTATATTCTTTTATTTTTTTCCCCTTTTTTGTTTTTGTGGTACCAGGGATTGAGCCCAATGGTGCTTTACCACTGAGCCACATCTCAGCCATTTTTTATATTTTATTTGGAGCTGACTTGCGTAGGGCCCCACTGAGTGGCTGAGGCTAACCTCAAACTCGCCATCCTCCTGCCTCAGCCTCCTGAGCCCCTGGAATTGCAGTGGTCGCACTGTATTGGCTTTCCTTCTTCTTCATGACCATCCCTGGCTGCATCTCTTCTTCATTCTCGCTTCAGATTTTGAACATCGTAGATTCTCTCCCACTCTCCCACCACATTTTCTTTTTCTTAATGAAATGAACTTTTACCAGCTTTGAGAACTATTTGGTCTGTGTAACACTCGCCCCACTGTTCACATCGTTGCAGTTGTTGGTGCTGTGGAGAGTAGTTGACACCTGCTGTTTCCGTTCCTGCCAGATGGAGTTGGCAGTGATTTCTGGATTCGGCTGTGGCAGTCGCTGCCCCACCCTGCCTGTGCTGTGGTGATGGAGGCTCTCTTGGTGGAGCAGGGTCTTTGTTCTAATGATGTGCATTGTTTGCTTCTGCTGTTGCTCTGGTTTCCTTCTCGGTGGAGTGCTGGGGTCTGCGGGGACACACAGGTGCCCAGGTGGAGACTCTGCTGCTGAGGTGAGCCCAGCCAGGGAGCAGCACAGCCTGCTCCTCGCACACCTGACCACAGTCAGACTTCAACGAAAACCCCAAACTACTGACCAGGCTCCAAGTAGGCAGGACTGGGGGTGCCCTCAGCTCCCATCGCGGTCATCCACTCCCACAACCAAACAGAGTTGACTCAAAGCTGTGGGTGTCACACCTGCAAGGGGTTGTGATGTGGATCACCCTGTTGCAGTCTAGGGGTGCGGGTTCGTTGTTTCCATTCAGCAAAGAACTGGAGAACAGGTCAGAGACAGCAGGCAAGAGCAGGTTTATCACAAAGCGGCAGAGACAGGCTTCTCCCAGGAGAAGGGCCTGAGCTGGGGATCGGGTGGGGGAGTTTTAGTCTGTTCTTTCTATGGTCTCTGGAATTTCCTCCTTTCCTACCTCCTCCCCGGTCCACACGCTCCTCACTATGACTGATTGGTGCCCCCTCTGTCCGTGTGTCTGTCTGTTTTTTATTATTAGATCCCCTGCTTAGGAGTATGTTTTAGTCATCTTTTCACTCCTGCGACTAACCAGAACAATTGTAGAGGAGGAGAAGTTTATTTGAGGGATCACAGTTCAGAGGTCTCTGTCCACAGAAAGCTGTTTCCATTCCTTGGACCTCGGGGTGAGGCAGAACATTAAGGCAGAAGAGTGTGGCAGAGAGAAGCAGCTCACCTGGTGACAGGAAGCAGAGAGAGTGGTCTCCACTGGTCAGATGCAAATATACACCCCAAAGCCACATCCCAATTCCCACCTCCTCCAGCCATACCCGATCACTTCAGTGACCACTCAGTTAATCCCTATCGGAGGATTAACTCACTGATTGAGTTAAGGCTACAATTCAACCATTTCTCCTCCGAACCTTCTCACACCATCTCACACGTGAGCTTTTGGAGGACACCTCACATCCAAACCACAACAGAGCACAAGTACAGAGTGTCAGTCTGATTGGGACCCTGGGTTGTGTCCACTTTCATCAAGCAGGAAGTTGACCTCATCAAAAGACCCTCTCTATGCTCCCTTGTTCTGAACCTGCCCTGAGCCCCTCACTCGCCATCCTGCTCCTAAGCCCTTCTGCATCTCCCTCAACCCCTGTACCCCCTTTTGAATACACAGAGCTGTTAAGTGAAAAAGAGCATCACAGAGTACCCCATATTCCCTGCTGTATACAACACAATTGCCAGATCTACAAAAGGACCCCACTTTCTTGAGACCTACAGGGAAAGTGGAACCCTCAACTTCTGATACAATATGTGCTGTAGCAAAATGCACAATCAGGGCCCAGGCTGTGGCTTAGTGGAGAGCCCTTGCCCAGCATGTGTGAGGCCCTGGGTTCAATCCCCAGCACCATATAAAAATAAAAACAAATAAAATAAAGGTATTGTGTCCATCTACAACTAAAAGAATATATTTTTTAAATGCACTAATCATCATCAAAGAACTAGCAGGAAACCACACTGCAAAACCCATTTGGAAATGTATTTAAAAATTCACAACAACCTGAAGTTCCAGAACACTTTGGTAAGTAACACTAAAAAGGGCCACACATGAGAGTGGAAGGGAACTCCATCCCAAGATACATAAAACCCAACAGAGGAATTCAAGAAATATGAAAAAAAAAAAAAGGGTTACATGCCACCTCCGGAAGTACATTATTCACCAGCAACTAATCCAAAGATATTGAAGTGGATGAAATACCAGGTCAAGAATTCAAAATTTTTATTATAAAAATAATCAATGATTTCTAAAAGAACCCGGAAAAATAACTGGATGAATTCAGGAAGCCAGCACAGGACACAAATTATAAATTCAATAAGGAGATAGAGATATTGAAAAAGAACCAATCAGAAATCTTGGAAATGAAAAACATATAGATCAAATAAAATGTTTAGTTGAAAGTCTTTCTAATAGAGTGGACCATGCTGAAGACAGAATCTCAGAGTGGGATGACAAAGTGGGCAGCCTTAAACTTTCAGACAGTATTAAAGAAAAGAAAATACGTAACCATGACAAAAATATACACGAGTTCTGGGACAACATTAAGAGACCAAATATGTGGGCTGGGGCTGGGGCTCAGAAGTAGCACACTTGCCTGGCGTGTGTGAGGCACTGGGTTTGATTCTCAGCACTGCATATAAATAAATAAAATAGAGGTCTATCAAAAAGAGACCAAATATTGGGCTGGGGATGTGGCTCAAGTGGTAGCGCGCTCGCCTGGCATGTGTGCGGCCCGGGTTCGATCCTCAGCACCACATACAAAGAGTTGTGTCCGCCGAAAACTAAAAAATAAATATTAAAAAAAAAGAGAGAAAATATAATTGTAATCAAAGAGGATTGTAAGAGGCAAGCTAATAGAATGGATAATGTCTTCCAGGAAATAATGACAAAACTTTCCTAATCTTGAGAATGAGATGGATGCCTGGAACCCCAAATAGACAAGATCAAAAAAAAAAAAGAACTCCCTATGACACATGGTAAGAAAAATGCCTAACATGCAGCACAGGATAGAATGTTAAAAGCCTCAAGGGAAAAATATCAGGTCACGTTTAAAGGCACGTCAATCAGGATTACTTCTGATTTCTCAGCACAAACTCTAAAATCCAGGAGTAGTTGGAACGATGTGTTCCAAGTCCCAAAAGAAAATCACTGTTAACCGAGATAGTTATATCCAGTAATGCTGGGCCTCAAATTTAAGAAGAAATAAAAACCTTCCAAGACAAGCAGAAACTAAAAGAATTTATGACAACTAAGCTGGCACTACAGAAAATATTTAGAGAAATACTACACAGAGAAGGAATCGAAAACAAAACCCAGAGCTCACAAATGGGCCAATCTCATTTGAAGTAAATAATAAACAGAACTAAATAAAACATTAGAAATAAGTCAAAATGCCAGAAAATAATAAGGATCTTTCCCCAATAACATTGAATGTAAATGGTCTCAACTGGCAGAATGGATTTAAAAACAAGACCTAGCTATACATTTTTTTGCAAGAGACTCACCTAACAGGCAAAAAAAAAAAAAAAAAAAAAAAAAAAAAAAAA
The DNA here is from genome assembly GCF_021218885.2 of Marmota monax. Classification (NCBI taxonomy): domain Eukaryota; kingdom Metazoa; phylum Chordata; class Mammalia; order Rodentia; family Sciuridae; genus Marmota; species Marmota monax. Next base: position 2,896,848 of record NW_026692498.1, on the reverse strand, counting down.
AAACCCACAGGCTGAAAATGAAAGAATAGAGACTGATAAGCTTGCAAATGGAGTCTCCAAACAAGCAGGAGTAGCTGATCTCAGTTCCAACAAAGTAGACTGGAAGCCAGAATTCATCAGAAGAGACAAAGAAGTTCATTTCATGCCAGTAAAGGAAAAAATCCAACAAGAGGATATAACTGTAGTGAATATTTATACCACAAATATTGTTGCACCTAATTCCATTAAACAGGCACTACTCAAAGACTCAAATAGCTTCCAGTTCAATGATATTGGTTGATTTTTACACACCTCTCTCACCAATAGATAGGTCATCCAGACATAACCCGGCAAATATTTTTCAGATCTAAAAATCATTATAAATCATATGAACTTAATGGAAATATATAGGATATTTCATCTAATGAAAACCAAACTCACTTTCTTCCAGTTGCCCATAGAACATTTTCCAAAATAGACCATATTTTCAGTCACAAAGTAACTCTTAGCAAATTAAAAAAAAATCAGTATAATTTCATGCCTCTTATTTGATCATAATGGAATGAAATTAGAAATCAACACCAAAGGGAGGAAAATCTACAAAATTATATAAACACATGGATACTGAACTGCGGGAAGCCCTCGCTGAATGATGCGCATACTCCTTCCGGTGATGGGAGAGGCTCTGTTGGTCACTTTCATACTGACCTAGATATTGCCCCGACCGTCGAAGTAGCAGAATGTGTCTTCAGACATAGGTGTGCCTTCCTGCAGCCCTGTGGGTTGAATTACTCTCACCTGTCCTTGTAACCCTGCCCCTCCTGATCTTTTTTGGATGGAACTTTCTAAGAATGAGGGTCCCCCCAATAAAAGCTCACTTCCGAACATGCCCTCTCTCTCGCTAGCCTCTCGTGACTTTCCTCACTCTCCCATTTGAGGCCGAGAGCGGAGAAGCCGTCCTGAAGCTTGATTTAAAGGTAAAGTGTGTGTCTGTGTTTTATTTGGTGTCCCAGGAAATTCACAGGAGTGACCTTAAGTTCAGCTGCCCACTCTGGTTGGGGGCAGCATTGAACAGTATACTTAAGAATGATGAGTGATAGGAGAAATTGGGAGAAATTTAAAAATTCTTAGAATCAAACTAGAACAGTGATACAACATGCTAGAACCTCTAGGACACTGTAAAGGAGGTTCTAAGAGGAAAGTTTATAGCTTATGAGTGCCTACGTGTGAAAATCAGAGAGATCCCAAATAAACAACCAAATGATGCATCTCAAGCCTCTTGAAAAAGAAGAACAAACCAACTCCAAAGCCAGTAGAAGGAAGGAAATAATTAAAATTGGAGCAGAAATTAATGAAATAGAGAATAAGAAAAAAATACAAAAGATTGGTGAAATGAAGAATTGGTTCTTTCAAAAGATAAACAAGATATATAAGCCCCTTAGCCAAAGTACCTAAGAGAAAAATAGCAGACCCAAATCACTAAATCAGAGGTGAAAAAGGAGAAATCACTATAGACATCACAGAAATCCAGAGGATCATCAGCAACTATTTTGAAAATTTATGCTAGCATAAATTGGAAAACCTAAAAGAAATGAGTAAATTTTTAGACACATGTAATCTGCCAAAATTGAACCGAGAGGGCATAGAAAACCTAAACAAATAACTAATAACGAGAGAGATGCAGTGATTAAAAGCTTTCCAACAAAGAAAAGCCCAACCTGTATTCTCAGCTGACTTCTATCAGACCTTTAACTAATGCCAATACTCCTCAAATTATTCCATGAAATAGAAAAAAATAGAACTCTTTCAAATTCATTCTATGAAGCCAATATCATCCTCATACCAAAACCAGATAAGGACCTGTCAAGGAAATAAAACTACAGACCAATATCCCTGATGACCTTAGATGCAAAAATCCTTAATAAAGCATCAGCTAAGAGAACTCAATAACAGGTCAAGAAGTTTGTACATCATGACTAAGTGGGCTTTACTCCATGGTTGCAAGGATGGTTTAACATGTGAAAAATCAAGAAATGCAAGTCACCTTATAAATACAAAAAATCACATGATCATCTCAACAGATGCAGAAAATGTCATCAACAAAATTTAGAGCCTGTTCATGTTAAAAACACTCAGGGCAAGGGCAGGAACTCCTTAACTCTGCCGCCATGCTCAGTGGAGTAGTTTAGAAATGACCCCTCTGGCCTGTGGTTGATACTTGGCCTCTTTGTTGTGGTTTGGGGATTCTTTAGAAGGTCACGCCTAGGTGGGCAGGTGCTGATTTTCTTTTTCTTCTCTTTTTTTTAAGAGAGAGAGAGAGAATTTTTTTTTAATATTTATTTCTTAGTTCTCGGCGGACACAACATCTTTGTTGGTAGATGGTGCTGAGGATGGAACCCGGGCCGCACGCAGGCCAGGCGAGTGCGAGGCGAGCGCGTGCTACCGCTGGAGCCACATCCCCAGCCCCAACAGGTGCTGATTTTCAAAATGGAATTATTTTGGCCTTAGGACCTAAAACCTAGCAAGACCCTGTCTCCGAATAAAACTTTTTAGAAAGGGGGATTTATTAGACTGACAGAAATGGGACGTCCCACGGCAGCCGTCCACAGGCTGCAGAGCCAGGAGAACCAGAGCTGCTCAGTCCAAGAAGCTGGAGCCTGGGAACATGGAGTCCAACCATGCAGTTTGGGATGAAAAACCTGGAAACTCCCTGGAGAGTCACTGGTCAAAGTCCCTGTGGAGGTGAAAGAGCTGGAGTCTGGTGTCCTCAGGCGCCCGTCACATTGCTCAAGAGCCGGCTCAAGAGAATCTCCCTGCTTCTGCTCCTACCCACGGGTTCCTCCACCTTTCTGTTCCCCATTGTTCCTAGAAAAGCCCTCACTGAGGTGCTGAGAAGCCTCTTAATCTTAGGCACCTCTTAATCCAATCAAGTGGACAATTCAGATTAGCCATTACAATAGGTGATCTAGGAATGACTATCAAAAATAAATTAGGTGCAGTGACTCTCACTTGCAATCCCAGCAGTTTGGGAGGCTCAGGCAGGACGATCACAGGTTCAAAGCCAGACTCAGGAATTTAGTGAGGCCCTGAGCAACTTAGCAAGACTCTGTCTCAAAATAAAAATAAAAAGGGCTGGGGATGTGGTTAAGTGTTCTGGTTCAACCCCTGGTACCAATGAATAAAGTAAACATGAATGGAACAAATATTTACAGACGTACATAATAGAGGTCAAACAGTCATCTATAAGTAAGAACACTGGAATATTAATTGCTAGACGTAAGTACTCTTGGCTTCTTAAATTCTAAAAGACGATACACATATAATTTCTATAATTGGGTCTATTAAATGTGTTTTCATAAATTGTTGGTGAAAGCACATGAAAGGGAATACAGACCTCAAGACCAGCTGGGGGGCATATTCTCTGGAGGGAGACTGGCCACAGCTACTGCCAGGGTCTGAGTCTGATAGGGTTCAGATCATGGAGGAATTTGGTTCCCTGCTGGAGGTGGGCTCATTTAGGGTGGGGCAGGAGGGCGGAGGGGAGCAGCTGCAGGTAAGGCAAGTTCCAGTGGCCTTGTTACACAGGACAGCAGGTTCAGCTCTAGGTAGGGCCAGGTGCAGGCGCTCTGTGCTCTCCCCCTTTCCCTTCCTGCCCTCCCTCTGGCTGAGCTGGACTCTGTTTCACCCCTTCTGCAATGACAAAAGCTCCAATTTGCCACAGACACCCACATGCCGCCGGCTGGGCCGGGCAGACAGGCCGGGCCGGGAACAGTTGTAGACCTGGGGCCCATTGTCTGAGTCCTTCAGCCGATACAGGAAAGAACAATTTAAGATGACTTTCTTTCTGGGTCTTCACTGGATAACAAGGTCACTAAGAGTTAGAATTCTAAGTAGCTTGGTCTTGTAACAGGGGCTCACTTGATGCTTTGACTCTATCCCTTGTGGCTTTGAAACTTACATGTTTTTTTCTTTTTCCCAGCTTCTCTGTGACCTTCTCCCTGATCTTCTCCTTCCTGATCTCTCCTCTAATCTCATATTCTCTGAATCACCTCTTTAATCCCCCCCCCCCACAGCCCCATTCCTTCTGATGGGCAGAATTGCAGTCTTGGGACAGGAGTCCCCTGCGTTTCTCCTTTGCTAACAAAGCAATACACTTTCTTTTTTTCCTTTTTCTCAAAACTGTGTCCTTGTTATTGGATTGGCATTGAGGACAAGGACTGAGCTTTTGGCAACACTGTTACAGGTAAAGTTTACAAAATCTGGCCCAGAAAGCAAAGATTTTGCATTTTTTTTTTTTTTTTTTTTTGGTACCACTGATTGAACTCAGGGGGCACTTGACCGCTGAGTCACATCCCCAGCCATATTTTTGCATTTTATTTAGAGACAGGGTCTCACTGAGTTGCTTAGTGCCTGGCCCTTGTTGGAGGCTGGCTTTGAACTCATGATCCTCCTGTCTCAGTCTCCCACCATGGCTGGCTAGATTTTGTGTTTTATTAAGACAAGTTCTCAGGTTTTATGCTTTGCTATGTTTTTGATTACTTTGGAAAACTAAATTTTAAGTCTTCTATTAAATTTTACCAGACCTTGCCCACTCAAGAACACCCTGAATCCTTTTAAAAACTCTACAAAGTTTTTTTGACTTCATTATCTAAAAACAAACAATAAAAAAACCCCAGCACAACCAGGTATTTAAAATCTCGGGGACGTTCTTTTCACTGGGGGTTGAAGACCCAACCTTTGTGCACATTATTTCCAGCCTCTAGGATGGAGAGAGAAGTAATTTTGCATGTTTGGGATGTTTCAGGGACCCTGAGAGATTTCTTGCCTCCCTGGCTTCAGAAGCACTGGACTACCTGTAGGCAAGCCCTGTGGGACAGGCCAGTGTGGCCTTAAAAGCACTGTTTTTCTTGTCTTCTCAAGACACAAAGCAAGGTTTGAAGCACACAACTCACAAGATTGTGGCAATACAGCTTTTATCCCGAGACCTCATCCCTTGGGTGCATGTTAAGTAACCAAAATTATTTTAAGGCGGAAAATTAAAGTAACTGACTTTTTTCTGCAATACAACTTGGTGCACAGTAAGTTGAGTGGCAAAACATGACCTCAAAATGAGGCCTTAAACTCCAATTAAACAACTTTTAAGTTTGGCCTTTGGGGTTTTCAACAGGGACAAGATTGAAGAAATCAGGGACTGGGGTTGTGGCTCAGAGGTAGAGTGCTAGCCTAGCATGCATGAGGCACTGGGTTCAATCCTCAGAACCACATAAATGTAAAGATATTGTGTCCACCTAAAACTAAACAATAAATATTAAAAAAAAAAAAAAGATTGAAGAAATCAAACAAAAAAGTCCAGAGGGACAAAGACAGTTTGAGGAAAAGCCCAATCATTTGCCCTCATGTTGGGCAACAAACCACTGCCCCCTTGGATATGCCCAGAGGTGCCATATGGAAAAGTAGCCTTGAGGCTACTCCTGCTGTAGAGATCCTGAGCACAGGAGTCGAAGGCCCAAAGTGGGGGTTACCCACACCTGTTTATGTCCCTCTACAAAGAGGAAATCACTAGCAAGAGATTGCCCTTCCCTCTGAAAGCAAGAGGGGTCATCTGTTCTAGTTATGGCTGTCCTGGAAGACTGAAGATGTCCACGTCTCTTAAAAGTGCTTTTGATCAACTGGGCATCACCTCAGGAGAGCCTCAGGTGACTCTAGCGGAGGGAAAGACTCGCTTTGCGATAGAGGCTCAGTTCTCTGGCTTGGCTGAGCCTCCTGGCCGTCTTCCAATCAGACTAGCGCTGTGGCTGGTATTGAAGGAACCCCAGGCGAGACGGTGCCTCAAACCTCGGCCTTGGTCAGTGCCTGACTTGAGTGCTCCCCTTTTATGAGCCGGGGCGTTGTTGAGGGGATGGACGGGCTGTGTGTCCATGCACTCGTGATTTAATTCGACTTCTTATTGACCTGAGTAAAGGATGGACAGTTTGTGCGTTATGGTCGTGCTGGGCAGAAAAGCGTGGTGCCGTCCACTGCACCAGGCTGCGGCTTTACCGGACAGAGGACTCGCAGAGCGCCGCCCGCTCCCCAACGCCGCGGCGGCCAGAAGCCCCGTCTTGCCCACTGCGGGCCACGCCCTGCTGCCCTCTGCCCGCCCACGCTGGCCTTCCTCCTTGGGGTCTCCCGGCATGCCGCGCGCGGGGCGTCGGAGCGCGCGTTGCCTAGCGACGCGGCGGTCCGGAAGTCGGGGGCGGGACTTCCGGGGAGGCGGTTGCATCAGATTCTGGGAAGCGTCAGTCGCTGCGGCCACGGGTCCGGGATTCCCAGCGATGGCAGGTTCCTCCGGGGAGCAGGGTGAGTGGCGCGGCCCGCGCGGAGGGGACTGACTGCCTGTGCGCCAGCGTCCAGCGGGGCTCTGAAGGCAGGGGGTCCGTGGCGCGCAGTGTCCAGCGGGGGCTCAGAGCAGGGGGCCTCCGGGGCAGATAGCATCCAGCAGGGTTCTGAGAGCGGTCGGGTCCGGGGCGGGCCGCGTCCAGCGGGGCTCTGAGGGCGGTGAGGTCAGGGGCTTGCGGTGGGCAGCGTCCGGCCGCGACTCTGAAGGTGGTGGGAGTCTGGGTGGACAACGCGCATCAGGTCTCTGAGAGGAGGGAACCGGGGGGGGGGGGGGCGGGCAGCATTCAGCCGGGCTGTGGTGGGGTATGGAGTGGGCAGTGTCCAACCTGGGCTCTGAGGGCAATGGGGCCTGGAGTGGGCCGAGGGTCTTCAAGGTAGGCAGTGACCAGGCCGTAAGAGCAATGGGGGTCTCCAGGGCAGGCAGTGGGTTCCAGGGGTGAGCAGTAGTCCTGAGGGAGCAGTGGCCAGTCCCTGGTTCTGAGGGCACTGGGTCCCTGGGATTGGCAGTGGGGGTCTGAGTTTTGAGGAGTGGTCCACAGGATTTTTTTCAGGTGGGAGCACCAGCCTGGCAGCCACCCACCCCAGCTAGTGAAGCCACTCTGTCCCCAGTCTCAGTTTTCTAGTTGGGTTGGGGGAAGTCTCCTTGCACACCCAACTGGGGAGGTGGCCTAGAGTCAGACAGTCTGTTTCTAGCTGGTGCCTGAACCAGACCTCATCTCCTCCTACCCCATTTAGAATCTGGGGGCAGGCAAAGGCTCAAGGATTGTTTTGGTTTTCTGCCCAGCCGGGTGGGTGGAAGGGCACCTGAGGTTGGTGCTCAGGGAAGTGGGGCAGAGGAAGCCAGAGCTACATGTACACACCATAAAACAGCTTGGGGTTTACCAAGTCTTTCATCTTGGGTTGAGCCAGCAGTCACAATTGGGATCTGCCTCATCAGAGCATTACTGCCCACTTTATTGCCAACCTAGGAGGCTGGGGTGGGGGGACTCTGTCAGCTCCCTGGGTCAGTCACATCAGCAGGACCAGACCAGAGCCTTGGCAGTCAGATCTCTGACAAGCAGTAGGTCTTTTCTCACTGTTCCTTCTGTAAGATTTAGGTGCTGGAAAGAATAGAGACTGTGGCCCCAGATCCTTACAGTCCGGAGCAGACTTTCCAAGGGAAACATTCTTGGCATAGGTTTTATTCTTTCTGCTGGCAAAAAGTAGGTGTGAGTTCTGACATCTCCCCTCCCTGACTCAGTGTAGGACATACCAAAATTTCTGTGGCATCCTGTGGTATCCCTTATTCCTGAGAGTCCATTCTGTGATATCCCTTATTCCTTATTCCTCCACTGGTTCTAGACAGGTGGACCTGAACACCTAGGAAACCCATGTTTCACACCCAATGGCGCACCCAGATGACAGGGCTGCCTGTCCTGTGCCTGGTGGCAGAGCTATGCAGCATTCCACTCAGCTGGCGTGCCTGGATTCCAGCACCACCTCCAAACGCCCCGGAGTCAGTAGCCTTTGGAGGTCCACCCAGACTCCTGTAGAACAGCAGTGAGGCTAAGTGCTCATCCCTAGAGCCCACCTGGCAGGGCTGGGGTCCCAGCTCTGTGCCTCCTCACAACAGCACAAAGTGATGGTGTCCATCTGGGAGAGAGCCGTGGGTAGTGAGCTCAGAGATATAAAGGTCTTACGACATGCCATGTAATATGTGGAACCCAAGTCTTTAGTTTTTAGTTTTTAAATAAAAGTGTGTGTGTGTTTCATTTGTGAAACTAAGTGGTAGAATGAGAGTATTTTAGTCAGTTTTTTCACTACTGTAACTGAAAGGCCTGACCAGCATAATTATAGAGGAGGAATAGTTTATTGAGGGCTCATGGTTTCAGAGGTCTCAGTCCACAGAGAGCTGACTCCACTCCTTAGGGCTCCAGGTGAGGCAGAACCTTGGTGCAGGAGAGTGTGGCAGAGGGAAGCAGCTCACATGATGATCAAGAAGCAGAGACTCCAGATATAAAACATATACCCAAAAGGTGCGTTCCCAATGACCCTCCACCTCTAGCCACACCCTGCCTACTTCTAGCCTCTACTCAGTTAATCCCATCAGGGGATTAATTAACCAGTTAAAACTTATAACGCCATCATTTCTCCCCTACAGCTTCTTGCGTTGTCTCACACATGAGCTTTTTGGGGGCACCTCACATTCAAACCATAACAGAGGTGTTTGGGTTTGTTTCTTATTTGTTTATTTTTTAGTTGTTCCAGAACTTTAGGCTTGCAGACCTTGAGGGATTTGGCTTATTTCTGGAGATGGCTCTGTCAGTTGGGATGAACCCCAGATGTCTGACAGCAGGTGGGCTTCCTCAGCCTAAAGCGTAGGGCCATAGCATGGCTGGTGCACTGCCCGCCCCACTCCACACACAGACCCTTCCGTGGGCTGAGCCTCAGAAAGAGGAAATAAAATGAAGTCATGAAGACCTCATGTCTCAAACAGAGACATTCTCAAGGTTGTGTGTTTCCCATTTTGGATTGTTTTTTTATTCCCCAGATTGGTTCTTTGAAAGTGACCATCTTCCCAGACTGTTCAGGGAGCTCCTCGTTTCGGGACTGTCTTCCCTAAGTTGACTGAGCACATGTGCTGCTCCCTCTTGATTGGTGGGTCCAGCCTCTCCTGCAGCCCCCGTGCAGGCCAGCTCTGTGCAGGGCCTACAACAGCGGCCCATCCAGGGCCTCTGAGGTGGATGCAGCCCATTTCAGGGCCTTTTCCTGCCGACTCAGGTCACCGCTTTGGTTACAAAATCTAACTAAAAGGGTCTTCGCAATCAACCCAACCAGTACTTCCCAGCATGCGTCAGTACTGGCGCTGTCCTGAACACCTGTCTGTCCTCCCTTGTGACGTCAGAGCAGCTCTTTGCAGTAGGTACTGTTGTATTTTCCTGTGCAGATGGGAACCCTGAGGTCCAGAGAGGTCAAGGTCCAGAGAGGTCCCAGTGTCTTAGCTAGCCAGAGGCAGAACCAGGCTCTCCTGGGCAGGCTGAGGGCAGCGGGATGTGCTGGGCTGCCTTGGTGCCTGCTGTTTGGAGTAACCAGAGGCTCCAGGTCTGAGTGTAAGGTGGGCAAAACAGAGCTCTCGTGCTTCTCTGCTTCCCAAAGCAGAGTGAAATGTACCTATTTATAGGCCATAAATATTTGCTAATCAATAACCTTAGGATTCCATGATCCCAAGTATATAGGATCTTAGGAGGAAGGGCACTCATGGTGAATACCTAGCCTTTCCAGCACCTGTGTGGTACCTCCCTGTGGTCATCCCTGCTTGTCTCAGTGTGTGAAGAAGGTGGTAGTGAATTCCCTGGGGAGAGATGATGTCTGGGAGTCACCCTGTTACGAGTGACCATTCAGGTGCGAGGTGGGAGCCCTTGGTGTGGGATATGGCTCTGGATTTGGAGTGGGCTGCATTGTCTCCGAGGCGGTGGGAGCAGGGGACATGTACCGCTCCTCCCCAGGATTCGCAAAGGTTAGTGTTTTCCAGTCCCCTTTTTGAGAGCTGCTGGTGGGGTGGGGAAGCCCCATGGGAAATATGTGGGGGCTGAAGAGAGCAGCTGAGGGAGGCGCCCTGGAGGTTGAGGGGAGCATCTACAGAAAGGGAGCCATCTGCGGTGGGTGTGGGAGGTATACCTACAGGGTGAAGAGTTCAGCTCCAGCGGGGTTGGCAGGTGGAGGGCTGAGCTCGGGAAGGTGCAGACCCTGGCGGTCGAGGCTGACCTCCAGGAGGTGTGCTGAGCACAGACCTGTGGACAGGTTCTGCATTTAGTGGGCCACCCATCTGCCTCTCCAGGTTCCTACCGCACTGGGGCAAGCACAGGGTGCTGTGGGAGCTTGTTTAAGCGCTACTTGCTGGGCCCACCCCCAGAGGTTCCAACTGGCAGGTCTCAGGCGGGCCCAAGTATGTGGCTTCCTTCTAAGTAGTCCCAGCTCCTGCTGATGCTGCAGGGGATGGGCCTTGGTTTGAAGGGCAGGGTGAGCCTCCAGGGACCGGCGGCAGGAGCAGAAGTCAGAGAGCGCAAGCCTAAGGGTGGATGGGAAGAGCGAGAGGGAGGGTGGCCCTTTGCATGTGAGGAATGTGGGTTTTGTGATGTGATTTTGGCTCAGTCCCTGTGCCAGTGTTTCAATTCATGTGGCTTAGTAAGTACTCTCTAAGGACTCCAGTAGTGTAGACTGTGATAGTCACCGTCCACCTTTGGGACATCCCCACCCTCAGATCCTCTGTCCTTTGATGTGTTTGTTGCCTGGTGGTGGACAGCCCTCCTCTGGAGACAGAGCAGGAATTTGGGCAGAGGTGTGTGGGTGCCAGGTGGGGGAGTTCTGCCTGCTCCCTGGGTTCCCGTCTCACCTGGCATCAGATGAGGGTCTGACTCAGGCCCACCCCCTGTGAAAGCTGGCCTATTCTGTTTCCTCCACACCCAAATGCAGCTTCCATAATTAGCCAAACAGCCTGGTGGAAGCGTCCCTGGCTGCCTTGCCAGCCTGAGGGGACTCTCTCTCAGTAGGGACTGGCCTAATTCCCATGTTGTCTGGGCTGCTCCACAGGGTGCATTTAGGAAGGAGGTGTGATCCCGGAAGTGCCTCTAGGAGCTCTCTGAGGGTATGAGCCCATCATGGCCATGAGCCATGATGATGATCATCATCGTAATGCAGGAGCGATTATGATAATGATGGCAAGCTGGGTGCTGGCCGTGTGCCAGGCAGTTTTACAACATTTTAAAAGTGTAATTTCACTTACTGCTCCATAGCTTTACGAGGTGGCTGCTGGTAGGGTGGTTTACACCGGAGGAAGGCAGGTGCCTGCCCCGAGGCGACCGTCTCCAGGGCCTCCCAGAGCCTCCGGCAGCATCTTCCTTAGTGCTCTAAGGCTGTTCCAGTCACTGGGACACGGTGCAGGTTTTTCCCATAAAAGTGCCATGTGCTCATGGATCAGTGTAGACAATCTGAAGAACAGGGAGAAGGCAACCGAGTCTCTCGTCACTCTGCTTGTTAGAGAGTGCTGCTGTCCCTGTTTGGGGGAGTCCTTGTAGTCGCCGCTGTCCCCAGGAGCATGGAGTGTGAGAAGGGCCTGCATGTGCCTGCTGTGGGGAGGTGGGCAGGACCCAAAGCCACCTGTGTGCTGTTGCTCCGGGATGCCCCAGGGACCCTCCGGCTCAGCTCACTGTCACCATGGCTGAGCCCATCTCTGTGTCTCACACTAGCCCTGAGTGAAGGGTCAGATCCAGGGGAGTAGTTTCCAGTGGACGCTGGAGCCCTGGGGACAGAGCTCAGGCAGGCTCCCTGATGTGTCACTAGTGACCTGCATCTCTGTCATAAGCAGGACCACTGCTGGTGCCCATACTCCTTGTTCCTTGGGTTGGCAATTAAGCACCTGAGAATGCGGAGGCAAGCATAGAAAGCAAGTTTTATTTAAGAGAGGGACAGAGGTGGCAGACCTCTGTGCTGCGGGGGTGGGGTGGGGTGCATATTGCTCTTTGTGGACCTCAGAACCCCCTCCTTCTCTTTCTTCTCCCTGTACCTGCCTAAGGGCAGGAAGGAGCAGGAACAGGGCGGGAGTGAGGTCCTGGAGGTCAGCTGTTAGCCACCCCTTGTCTTCCCTGGATGACCAGCCCTCACCTCTCAACCCCCAGCATTCAGGACCTACACTGACTGCCAGGCCTTCTGCCCCCTGCCTCAGTTTGTTGAGGATGGTGACATTTCCTGTCCCTCAGGCAGGTGGGGCTGCAGATAGACATCTTCTTGGCTAAGAAAGCACGCGGGGGTCAGTACAGTGGGCTCATTTTATAGAATTATTTTCTTAATCTCGCGTTCCCACCATCCTCATTATTTGTCCCCTTGTGGTGCCACTTAACAGGCCGCTGGGCTGTCGGGGAAAGATCCGGGTGAACTAGAAGTTTCTGGAAGGAAGTTGCTCCGTGCCAGGATTTTTTAAAAATATCTATCTTTTAGCTGTAGTTGGACACAATACCTCTCTTTTACTTATTCATGTTTTTATGTGGTGCTGAGGATCAGACTAAGGCCTGGCACGCGCTGGGCGAGCTGAGCCCAGCCCCAGCCCCAGGCCCAGGTTCTCCAGTCTCCTCTTCATCTAGGCCCTGGCCTGGCCGTCCTCAGGACTGCCCCAGCAGGGACCCGTGTAGCTGGGGAAAGGGATGCCTGCCTGGCAGGCCCCACCCCGGAAGGCAGTTCCTTCACTGTACGCAGAATTCCAGTGTTATTGCCCAGGGCCTGGAGCAAGGGGGCTGCTCCCCAAAGCCCGTGTCTGGATCCTAAGAGGTACCTGCTGGAGGAGGGAGAGCAGCTGGGCCAGGCCTCGGGCAGGGGCATTTGGAGCAGGGAGTCCTCAGCCAGAGGAGAGGCTGACCCCAGCCAAGCTCCAAGGAAAGCGAGGAGCTTGGGGGCATCTGGGGGTGTGTGTCCCCCTAAGTGCAGCAGTTAGGGTCCATATGACCAGAGGGAGGCCATTGTGAGGCTTAGAGCAGGTGGTGATGTGGCCCCTGCTTCTCAGCAGGGAAGGGCTGGGCTGTGCTGTGGGGCTGGTGTCTGCCACTGGGGAGTTGAGGTGAGAGGTGGAGCCGAGGTGAGGGCCTGGGGTCTCAGCACAGTTGAAGGTGGGCTGCACGTGGCTGTCCGAAGGACAGTCTGCCCAGGGCTGCAGCTCTGTGGTTGAAGAGAGCACCTAACCCTAGGCATCTGCTGCAGGGAGCAGGGGCCGTGGGTGTGGCTCTGCGCACTGGAGGAAAGCAGGGAGGGTCGGCACCTGCAGAACTGGCCCTGGCACCAGCAGGCGTGTTTCTGGGAAGCCTTGTGAGTACAGCATCCAGACGGAGAGTTCAAGGGGGCTTTCCACCTGGTGCCCACACCGTCCCTGCAGAGGAGGAGCTGGGGCTCTGGGACCCCTGCTGCAGCCTTGGGGGCTGGGCACTGGCTGTGGAAGGACCTGGAAGGAGGATGCAGCCCAGTTGTCGGGTGGTTTCTGCCACCACAGCTCTGCGCTTCATTTCAGCCCATCCTCACTGGTACCTTCGTGTTCTAGAAAGTTCCATTTGTAGGAATTGGGGGAAGGGCTTCCATGGCAGAACATGTGGAGAGAGGCCTGTGCCCCCGCAGTGTCCTCGCACACGTGCTGTTTTTCAGGACCATGGTTTGATTCTGGGTTGCACAGCAAGCACGAGGTGGAGGAGCAAGGAGGGACAAGTTCAAGGGGTGCAGTGTTGCTTGTGGGTTATCTCCCCTCCCCATGGCTGCTCTGCTGTGCATCGTGCACTGACCCAGGTGACCTCACAGGCTAGGCAGCTGGGCAGCATGGGGAGAGGTGATTGGGCATGTGCTCAGCACCTGAGCTCTTTGCCAGGTACAAGGTGTCTGTGTGAAGAGAATGAGCCTAGTCTTCTTCCCACTGTAGCCCTTGGCAAATGAGATGACCAGGAGGAGCTGGGCTTGGTGTGGCTCACCTCAGGGACTGGCACAGGCTCAGTTTTCTGGCCTAGGGGCCTGGCTGGCGCCACTTTCCTTCTCTGCCTCTGCTTAGGGAGCCTGGGTTTGGGGCAGCTCCTCATCCCCAGGCCCTGATGTCAAAGGTTGATGTACCCAGACTTTTGCTACAGTTCCTCGGTGACTAGGAAACAGCTGAGAGCTCTGTTTTTATTTAGCAGAGGCTTGCAGCAAGGAGGACAGGGTGGAGGGAAGGCGGCTGCTGGGTTTCTGTTCTTGTGACTAAAAGGCTCAGGGGTCACTCCAGTTGAACTGGGCTAACTGGGCTGCACGAAATAACCACACAAGAGACACAAATACCTTTTCTCTTTGGGGTCGCTGTGACGGCTCCTCTGACCTTAATGGTCTGCAGAAAGAGAGAGAGCGAGAGCACGCGCTGACCCCTTTTATTGAGGAGAAGCTATTCAAATGAGGCAAGGGGTCAGGTTTCAGGGGGCTGAGTCTATCTTCATGATGTCCACTGTCAGCAGGTTGACTGACACCTGGGTAGGCCACACCCAAGGGCACAGTAAGAGAAGGGGACACATACAAGGCATTTCCGTGGAAGATTCTATCCTGAACAGGGCAAGGGGTTAGATTACAAAGGAACAGGTGAGCATAGCTCCACCCATGGGGCTGTAGAAAGACACACGCATGCCCGAGACACCGAACCCAAGAAGGGTAGGAAAAGTTCTGCCACATTTTTTGACTGAGTGCCTCAGCACCCAGCTGGGGAGTGTGACTCAGTCACATGTAAGGTTGGTCTCCCACAGGCGGCTTAAGTGGTGCAAGTGAAAAATGACAGGGGGCTGGCCAGTGTGCAGGCCCAAGTTGCTGGGTGAGCTGGCCACGGTGCCCTCCTGGGGGTTCCTGCAGGCATAGTGCTTGGTCCTTGGAGATACTCCTGAGTGGCAGCAGGTGCAGTCTTTTAAGTCAGTGCTCTAGGGAAGGGCCAGCATGGCTGGGCCACCATGCTAGAAGTGTACCTTCTGGCAGCCCAAGCATTCTCAGGTAGGCTGGGGTCATCCTGGGGGTGTGGGTGCTGGAAGCCATGATGTCTCTGGTCATCTTGGTACAGGGGTGTGGGTGATGGCAGCATGTGCCGGGAGCTCAGGGTTCTCACCCATGCCTTGTCCCCCACACACATCCCCACTGTCTGCAGGGAGAGGCCCTGCTGTGAGAAAGGGCTCTGGGCTTTTTTTTTTCTTTCTTTCTTTCCTTTTCTGTCGTGAGTTTTAAAATTTGAGGTGAGATGGGCACAGTGGCACACCAGGTAATCCCACCAACTCCGGACTTGAGGCAGGAGGATTGCAAGTTTGAGTCTAATCGCAGCAACTTAGTGAAACCCCGTCTGAAATGTAAAACATTAGAAAGGGCTGGGGATGTGGCTTGGTGGTGGAGCACCTGGGATCAATCCCAGCACCAAAAATAAAATAAACTTAAAAATAAATAAATAGAGGTGAAAGCCCGTAGCAGTGAACTGTCTTGAAGTGCACAGCCCAGGGCGGTCAGCGCACCACGCTGCTGTCCCCTCAGCAGGGAAGCAGCTCCCTCCCCCACCGCCTTGCCCCGCATGCTGCCCCTGCACCTCTGCCGCCTGTGGATGGTTGACATCCAGGAAAGGGTTTGGACACGTGGGTCTCTTTTGACTCCTGCCCAGCAGCTCGGAGCAGTCTTCTCCTGCTTGATGCCCTGTGTCCTCTGCCTCATGTCATCAGCGCTCTGCCTCATGTTGTGTACCCTCTCCCACCTGTCTGACGTCACATGTTCTCTGCTTCGTGTCATGTGCCTCTGCCAGCCTGCTAGATGTCCTGTGTCCACTGCCTCATATTGCATGCCCTCTACCTGCCTGCCTGGCGTCAGATGTCCTCTGCCTGATGTCCTTTGCCCTCTGTCTTTGCAGCTGCCGACTACAGGTCCATTCTGAGCATTAGTGACGAGGCAGCCAGGGTGCGGGCCCTGGACGAGCACCTCAGCACGCGTAGCTATGTCCAGGGGTACACACTCTCTCAGGCAGATGTGGACGTGTTCAGGCAGCTCTCGGCCCTGCCCGCCGACTCGAGGCTCCTCCACGTGGCTCGGTGGTTCAGGCACATAGAAGCGCTCCTGGGTCGCCCTTGTGACAAGGGTGAGGCCTGCGGGCCCCAAGCAAGTGAGTACCAGCTGCTGCCCCTGCCGCTAGGGTCTGTGCTCCGAGGTCAGGGTGTTCTCCACCCCCCATGGCGTGTGGTGGCATGTGGTGGCATGTGGTGCCATGGGACAGTGGACTGTGGGAGCCTCGCCCAGGGTCCTGAGCTTGAGGTCTGGCAGGGCAGGTGCCGTGCTCAGTGGGTAGCATAGAAGCCACCCTGTGGAGTTGGTTCCTCAAGATCAGGACATTCCTGTTGCTGGCACAGCTGCAGTGACCAGCGGCCCCCTGGGGGTGTCCAGCATGCTGGGCTGTGGGCCCCAGTCCTGGGGAGCTGAGTCGGCCTCTGGCTTAACTTGTTTTTCTTTATTTCCCTAAGACCGCAGTGTGTTCCTCCCCTGGTGTGGTGCCATTAAACACTAAAGCTAGATGAAGTGGCACTGAAGTGTTCAGGCCTCAGAGAGCATTTTGAGATGAACTCAGCTGCATGGCTTCAGCTGCATCCTTTCAGTGCCGCTTGCACCCCCCCCCCCCCCCCCCCCCCGGTGCCACTGCAGTTATCTTGGGAGAAACGCTGCCGAGAGTCTCGGGGCTCAGGTTCCTGGGTGGCTTGGGGCTCTCTGGGAAGCCGAGGTGCCCCCTTCCATAGCTGCCTTGAGGCCCTGAGCGCCTGGCTTCCCCGGGGCTTTGTGCGTGCACCCTCCTTCCTGTAGGGCAGGCTGAGTGCTACCTTCCGTGGCCCCACTGGCAGCTCTGGGGGTTTCCAGACTTGGGATGGGGGATTGGGAACATGCCTCTGGGCCTCTGCTAGGTCCCAGTTTCACATGGGGCCGAGGAGTGCCAAGTCACCAAGGGTAGGGGTTTGCTTTGGTTTTCTGCATAATCCTGCTGCTAACACCCTCCTGTCACAGGGAGGGAGGAATTACTGTGTGGGTCGCTACAGCAGGTGTGCCCGGCATGGTGCATCAGGTTCCCTTCCACAGAACTCGGGCGGGTTACGCTGCTCTGCCCCAGCTTCTAAAGCATAGCCTGGAGGGGGTGAGACGGGAGGATCTGCCCCCCGGGAGGGCAGGCCTTGCCAGCACACCCTGGCCAGCTGGAGGAGAGGAGGGCTGTGCTCCTCCAGGCCTTATGACCTTCTGAGGGCAGGCGGCTCACTGCAGACCTGCACCCTGCCCAGTGAGGCTGCTCCAGGAGGGACTTGGGTGAGTGGAGGGTGGACCGTGGACAGCGCTCACAGGATTGTCCTGCCTCTGTGTCGACGGAGACTGCCTGTGAGGCTCTCTGGAGCCCAGGAAGGATGTGCGTTAGGTCGGCCCACCCTTGTGCAGAGCATGCCGTGAGCCAGGGCTGGAGGCAGAGGTGGCGCTGGAACTGAGGGCTGCCACTTGCTGTCCAGTGGTTTGGGGCAGGCCTCAGACTCCTGGGAGACCAGCTGTGAGAACCAGAGCAGCTGCCCATCCCGGACTCTTCTGATGTTCTGCCCTGGATGGTGTTCTCCCTCCTTCCGACCCTGCTCCCTGTCACCCACCTTCCCTCCCAGCACACTCATAAGCCAGTCCCCTATGGGCCATTCCGTGCTTTAAACGTGCCCACATCTGGCTTTCGAGGCACCTCCCCCAGCTTCTCCCCAGGGCTGAGGGCCTCAGCAGCTGGAGGGTCCTCTCAGACTCCGAAAGTCTCCATTGCAGCCCGTCCTGCCCACTTCCCACCTCCTCAGCCTCCTCTCTGTGGCTCCAGCACAGAGGCCAGTCCGGTCCCAGGGTGTAGAATTTGCTGGATGAGCCCTCCCTCGGAGCTGGGCTCTCTCATGCAGCCCCCACCTCTCCCAGCCCCCTGGGGGTCACGCCTAGGCTTCACTGAAGAAGGGCCCAGGTCTAGTGGCAGCGAGGCCTCCTTAGGAAGATGCAAGTTCAGCTTTGGGCTCTCCCCCTGAGGTGACTAACCCTCTACCTCAGGATGGTTTCTCTCGGTGGCTCCTTGCCGGGCCTTCTGCCAGTGCCAGCTCCTGCCCGGGGCATAGTGCTTCCTGGAGGCTTCCTGCCCTTCAGTCTCCCCGGGTCCCATTTCCAAGGCGGTTTCTGCCAGGTTGGGGCAGTGTTCCCCAGACAGTGCCTGGCCAGGTGGGACTGGTGCTGTCTGGGGTGAGTGGAGCATGTTCACTGTCACAGAGAGAACCCGGACAGAGGCTGACAGCTTCCTCGGGAGGACGCTGATGAGGACCACCAGGTGTGGGGCAGTGGTCAGAAGTCCAAGACTCTCGCTGAATGGGAGCCCGCTGACCTGGGCGAAGGGAGAGTTGTGAAAAACAGGCTGTAGTGTCACGCCTCCCAGTCTTTCCCTTCTGCAAGTCTGAATTTGTTTCTGCCAAACGTCCTTGAAACCTGAGATTTTCCTTCCAGGGCATTTGATGCATTGACCTCAGTGAGCCTCGATGCTTGATTAAGGGTCGGGGACGTCCCATGATAGGAATCTGTGGCCAGCTGTGACAGTGTCGCGGGTCAGCTGGCAAGGACCTCCTGCTTAGCGCCGTCCTCTGTGGCCTCGCACCACCTCTCCATGGTGTGCCGCCTCCCGCCCCTCAGCCTGCTGGTTACCAGTCCTCCATCTCAGCTGAGTGGCCCTGGCAAGGGCGGGGACCTGGAAATGCCAACATTTGACACTTGTGCGGGGCCTGTGAAGGCTCTTCCTGTGAGCAGAGGCACCCCCTTCCCAAGACAAACTCACCTAGGAGGCCGAGGGGCAGGGGATGAGTCACCAGTGCAGCCTAGAAGGGTAGACTGTGACCTCCATCCTGAGGGTCTTCTCTGCAGCTCAGCAGAGGCCAGCGGGAGCAAGGTCCTGCCTGGGCACAGGTGGGCACAGGAGAGCTCCACAGAGCCCGGCTCTGGGAGGGCTGAGGAGGAAAGCGGGACTTCCCGAGGAGGGGGCGGATGCTGCAGAGCAGGCGCCAAGCCAGCCCTGGGTGGTTAGAAAGTGGTCAGCTACCCAGGGCACCTCCTCAGGTCCTCATGCCCACACAGCGAGGAAGCCATCTGCCTCAGGGGGAAGGGCCCCAGACCCAGGGCACACACCAGGGTGGGCTGTGCCACATGGTGGCAGGAGCAGGCAGGAGAACACTGACTGCCTGGCAGAAAGGGACTGTGGGGACCAGCAGGGCCAGCGAGGGCCAGCCTGGGGGTGGGGTGGGGCACAGGCTGTGTCCGAGGTTGGAGCATGCTGGCAACTAACCACTCACTGCTCAAGCACAGAGCTGCAGAGGAGCTGGAGGCCCTTCTCCCCCTGACCTGTCATGGCCTCAGGAGAGGCTGAGGATAGGTAGCATCCATCAACTTTCCTTTTGCCCAGATGAGGGATCCTGGGAGACGGGGACAGTCTAGGTGGCAACAGTGTAGCCCATGGACGGTCAGGCAGCTGACCCATGGGCTGTGGACAGCAGCTTATGTGGTGAACAGCAGGACATGCGGCATTCTAGACTCACACTGGGCTCTGTTGTCATTGAGACTCATGCAGGATGGGAACAAACCCAAGAAGGTTTGCATTGCTTAGTGTTGTTTCATTGAAAATCACAGTTTTGTGGTCCAAATTAGGTCTCGAGGTGTAGGGCGACCTGTGTTTTTGGGTGCTGCTGTGTGATCTGTCTGCTCTTCTGCCACCCAGGTAAAGGCCGGCGAGTGCAGCCTAAGTGGTCTCCTCCAGCTGGGACTGAGCCCTGTAAGCTCCGTCTATACAACAGCCTCACCCGGAACAAGGTAAAGAGGGGTCAGGTGGTGTGTGTGTGTGCGTGCGCGCGCACGCGTGCGCACGTGGCTGGGATCCCTGTGTCGCAGTAAAGGGAAACTTTCCTGTTCACCACGCAGGGCTCCAGAGTTCAGCCTCTTTGGTTACTTCCTGTGCTGTGGCTGGTGTAACCTGGGGGCAGAGCTGTGACTGTGGAAGCCTGCCCACTGGCTTCTGGGTGTGGGCTACCCTGAGTAGGCACAAGTGCTTGAGGTCATTCACAGCCAGGCCAGAGCTGGTATGCCTTCAGAGCCCAGGGTTGCAGCGGGTGTTGCTCGAGCAGAGCAGGAAGGGGGCAAACTGCCTGCCAGGTGCTGGGAGCCCGAGGCTTGGAGGAGAAGGTAGGGCTAAAGCTGACCCAGCAGTGCTGCCCAGGCTGTGGTTGGGGTGTTCAAAAAAGGTTGGGATTTTGATCAGCAAGCATGCTTAGCGGGCAGGGACAGGGGCTGCGCAGCCCAGCCCACAGTCTTGTTATGGAACTCATTGGTCCTGATGTCCCCCAAAAGCTTTTGGGGTGTTGGGATGGTCTGGCCTGCAAGCCAGGCGTTCAGGGAGGGACAGACCCTGGCCAGACAAGACCCTAGGCTTGCTCTAGGGCCCAGGCTGCTGCTCTTGGCCTCAGTGACTTTTCTGAAGAAGAAAGCAGAAGCCAGACCCCTGAGGCTGTGCCTGGAGCAGGTGGGGGGCTACGAGCACCTGCTCAGGCCCAGATGCTCGCTGCCTTTGTTGCACAAGTAGCACTCCCACAAAGGATGCACACTCCAGAGCGGGACAGGACCCCAGGGGAAAGGGGCTCTAGCCGTCTCCATCAGTGGACAGTGAGCGGGGCTGCCGTGGATTCTACGGCTCCCACCAGACTACTGTAGCCTTTTTAATCCAATAAAATAGTGCTTGTGCAGAACAAAGGCAGCGGGGGGATGCGTGTTGAACTCTGGGTGCTCCTGCGCAGCTTCTGGGATCTCTTGTGACGGCTCTCCTTCACTTCTAACAAGGACGTGTTCATACCTCAAGATGGGAAAAAAGTGACCTGGTACTGCTGTGGGCCCACTGTCTATGATGCATCGCACATGGGGCATGCCAGGTAAGGTCCAGTGCCGCTGGTGATCCACCTTGCTGCAGGAAGGTTAGGGCTGACCCAGAGGCCAGTGTCCCCAGCCTGGTTGCTGTCCTGGACTCCACTCCAACACCCCCATCATGCTTTCCTTATCCCTCCAGCTCTGCAGGTCCCCTGTGCAGAGTTTCCATGGCTCTCAGACCTGAGGCCAAGTTGCCTGAGACCCTGACCTGTCTGTCCACAGGTGTGGCTTGAGGAGAGTTCGTGGCTGTTAGGGTAGAGGCCACAGAATCCTTTTACTTACACAGGTCAAATTTCCCTTTCTGGTGCTTGGAGCCAGAAGCATGTTTTATTTCGGATTTTGGAGTATTTGCGTGTATGTCGTGAGCTATCTTGGGGATAGGACCCAAGTCGAAGCAAGACATTTGTTTGTTTCATGTACACCTTATACATATAACTTGAAGGTAATAGTTTTTGCAGTTTTGTGCGTGAAGCAAAGTTTAATGGTGTGGGCTTTTCCTTCATGGCATCATTAGGCGCACATCACGAGGACTTTGGGTTTGGGGGCATTTTGGATTATCAGTTCAGGGCCGCTTAGCCTGTGCATGCTCCTGTAGTGCCCGGCTAACATACAGCATGTGCTGATGGAAGCTTGTGTGTTCACTGTTCAGGTCCTACATCTCTTTCGACATCCTGAGAAGAGTGTTAAAGGATTACTTTCAGTACGACGTCTTCTACTGCATGAACATCACAGACATTGATGACAAGGTAGGGGAGTGTTCCAGATCACTCATACTCACAGGACTCTGATCCGTAAGTAGCATGGTGTAGGTTTGAGCTAGCTTAGGCGTGACTAAATGCACCTACTTGAGTCCCCTCAATGGTTTGGTACTAGCTTATGCAGATGTGTGGACACTTACGTAGGTGTAGATGCCACTAGAACCCAGCATGTTCAGGGGCCAGGTTGAGTTTGTGTCCCTGGTGCTCTGAGAAGGGATCCTGCTCTGTATCTGGCTCTGGAGGAAGTGGGACCCAGCACCTGTTTCTCAGGCATCAGGAAGTTCACCTCTTCCGCTCAGCAAGTAGCAGATTGAGGGTGGTGTTGGGGTCCCAGGGTGCTTACCCACCATTTACACCTGCTCAGTGAGGGGGCAGCCTGCTGCACGGATGGGAGTGGGCTCTGAGCACACCCTGTCTCCCGCTGCAGATCATCAGGAGGGCCCGGCAGAATCACTTGTTTGCACAGTATCGGGAGCAGAAACCACCAGCCACCCAGCTCCTGGAGGATATTCGTGCTGCTCTGAAGGTGAGCCCTCTTCTGCTCTAGATGTTGCCCTGCCTCCTGCTTATGGCACTAGGGCCCTCTGTAGGTCATTGTCCCCAAAGTGCAGTCTGTCTCCACAGAGCAGTGCATAAGCCATTTTGTCAGGGGTACTAGAGTCTCGGCACGTGTGGCTTCTGGCCTACGGGAAAGTGAGCAGGACAGATGCATGGGGACGGAGTGCAGGGTAGGTGGCCTTCCTTCTGCTTCCAGGAGAACCTGAGGCATCACAGTGCCACTGACCACACTTGCTCCTGAGAAGACCCAGCAGCATTACTGTCCAGTTACAAAGCTGAGGTCGTGACCAGTCTGCTGCCTCTGCCCAAGTGCAGAAGTTGTGCTGGCTTGAGATCTGTTGTATCCACGATACTGCGAATCTTCAGAACGATTGAAATGCGTTTTCTCCAACTTGATAATCTAATTCTGAATAAGCATATTGTAAACGCAGTTCTGTATTGTATTACATAATATGACAAGATATGTAAGAGAAAGTCATTTTATTTGCTTTAATAACTCCCAGGAATCCCTAGTAATTAGAGTGATATTACTGGCATGTCTGTGGCATTTTATCTCTGAAAGGAAATGAAGGCATGAATTGGGGTCTCGCTGTCAGGCTAACAGGACTGGGGCCTGCTGGGCCGCAGTGGCCTTTGAGATGGAAATGGCTGCTGCTTCTCAGGGCTCTGCATATACTCTCGTTTAGCCCCCAGCAGCCTAGAAGTATTGCTCTCAGCCCCATTTTACAGGTGGCCACCGAGACACAGAGCAGTGAAGGGTCCCACCCAGTCCTGTGTGAGGAGGGCCAGCGCAGGACTGCCTCAGCTGAGGACACAGGCCTCTGGGCCCACTGCTTGGGGAAGAGCTAGGGTGCAGATTTCTCGATCACCTTGGGCCAGTGAGAAACACTGGTCTTCTCTGCCTTGAGTCAGCTCTGTGAGCACAGGTTTCAGTGTGGTATCCACCAAGGTTGATATGCCCCTTTTTCTGTAGCCATTTTCAGTAAAGTTAAGTGAGACCACAGATCCTGGCAAGAGGCAGATGCTTGAGCGAATCCAACACACAGTGGAGGTGGCCACAGGGCCACTTGACCAGGCCGTGCTCGCCGGCCTCTCTGAAGAGGAGATCAACAGCCGCGCGGAGGTGAGCACTTCCGGGGTCCCTGCCAACTCTGTGCGTAAGATGCTCTGCAGGGTGCCGCAGTCTGGCTGGGCACAAAATCACGAGCCACTCAAGCAGGAACAAACTTTATTTTTTGAAACTGCCGCCAATGTCCGGTACGCGCGGTACGCGCCCGGGAAGATTTTCGATCCACCCACGCGGCCTCCTCCCGGACCGCAGAGAGCGCTCCTCCCCCTGAACTCCCTCCTACTGTACTTCCCCAACCAATGGGAACTCTCCAGGAGTCCTGTAGCCGGCCTAGGTGAACAGCAGGAGTCCAATATCCATATGAATGCAAATCTTAACATAATCATATCATCTCAATGGCTAGCTGGCGCCTTTCGACCAAAAATGCCATGCATCATATACTTGGCTCTTAGCAGCAGGGGACCAGTCTGCGTTTTAGAGTCAGATGCCTGGGCCCCTGACTAGTGGCCTTGCTCTTGGGTGGCTGAGTTGGTGCTCCCCATCCCACGCCCTCCAGCCCCATCTCACGCCCTCCAGCCCCATCTCCTAGGTGCCGAGCAGAGAGCCACTGGAGCAAGCCCGGGATCCATGTGAGTCCCACCCTGCTTCTCCTCGGACACTTGCTCCCACCATGCCCACTGGGAACACAGGGGAGTGGCCTTCTTTGGGGATCATCCCATGGTTGTCCAGTGTCCTTCCCAGGGCCAGGGTTCTGTGGGTGAGAACCTATGGGACCGGCCTTGGCACTGGGCAGGTCTGCTGCTGTTGCTGGGAAGACCCCCTTCAGACAGGAGTGAGGGCAGTGGACATACAGGGTGCCCACTTTGCTCCTGTCCCTCCCTTCTCGCTGCCAGCGCCCTCTGCTGGCCACCATAGCTCTGGGAATGAGAAACAAGCCGGGCCTGGCCAGGGCGGGCAGCAGTACCAGAGAGGCTCTGGCAAGAGCCCACCCCGGCTCCAGACCACAGCCTTGCCGACCCTCACTACTGACTCCTGTGCCCCTGCCTCGGAGACCTGTGGCCTGAAGTCCGAGTCGGCCATTCTCCCCCAGTTTTCTTTGTAGTTTGCTCCTGCTGAGTTCCCACAGATTGCCTGGCTGAGCTTCATGAAAATGGATCCTGTGTGCATCACCTTCCAGCCACGGGCTTCCCTGAAGTCCTGTCTCTGAGGTGGACCCACATGGTCACTTTCACGCCTCCAGTGCTGCTGGGCTGAGCTGCTGGCCCAGGCTTCAGGTTTCCCTGTTACCAACAACGCTACCACAGAGCCTTTTTTTTAGTTCTTTCCAGTTGCACATGACAGTAGGGTATGTTTTGACATGGATATATACGTGGAGTGAGACTTCCCATTCGTGTGTGGTGCGTGATGTGGAGTTTCACTGGTCGTGAGTTCATGCAAGAACATAGAAAAGTGATGTTGGATTCATTCTGCTGCCTTTCCTGGTCCCAGCCCCTGCCCTTCATTCCCCTTCGTCCGGTTCAGTGAACTTCTATCCCTGCCCCACCACCACTTACTGTGAGTTAGCATCCGCATATCAGAGAAGACATTAGTCCTTTGGGGTTTTGGGGGATTGGCTTATTTCACTTAGCATGATGTCTCTAGTTCCACCCGTTTACTGGCAAATGCCATAAGTTCATTCTTCCTTATGGCTGAGTAGTATTCCATTATGTGGGGGTTTTTTACCCATTCATCTGTTGAAGGGCACCTAGGTTGGTTCCGTAGCTTAGCTATTGTGAATTGAGCTGCTATAAGCATTCGTTTGGCTGCATGACTATAATATGCTGATTTAAATCCTTTGGGTATAAGCCAAGGAGAGGGGTAGCTGAGTCAAAAGGTGATCCATTCCAGGTTTTCTGAGGAATCTCCATACAGCTTTCCAGTTTGCCATCCCACCAAGCAGTGTATCAGTGTGCCTTTCCCCCACACTTGCCAACATTTACTGTTACTTGTGTTCTTGATAATCGCTGTTCTGACTGAGATGAGATGGAATCTCTGTAGTTTTAATTGTCATTTCTCTAATTCCTAGACATGTTGAACATTTTTTTCATATATTTGTTGACCAATCGAATTTCTTCTGTGAAGTGCCTGTTTAGTTCCTTTGCCCATTTATCGGTTGGGGTATTTGTTTTTTATTTTCTGGTGTTAAGTTTTTTGAGTTCTTTATATATCCTAGAGATTAATGTTCTATCTGAGATCCAGGTGGCAAAGATTGTCTCCCATTCTGTAGACTGTCTCTTCCTGTTCTTGATTGTTTTCTTTGCTGTGAAGAAGCTTTTTAGTTTTATGCCATCCCATTTATTCCTTTTTTAAAGAAATATTTTTATAGTAGATGGACACAATACCTTTATTTAATTTTTATGTGGTGTTGTGGATCGAACTCAGTGCCTCACACGTGCCAGGCAAGCGCTCTGCCAACTGAGCTATAACCCCAGCCTCATTTATTGATTCTTGATTGTACTTCTTGCCCTTTAGGGGTCTCACTGAGGAATTTGGTTCCTAAGCTGACATGATGGAGATTTGGGCCTACTTTTTCTTCTGGTAGGCGCAGAATGTCTGATGTGATGCCAAGGTCCTTGATCCACTTTGAGTTGAGTTTTGTGCAGGGTGAGATAGAGGAGTCTAATTTCATTTTGCTACATAGGGATTTCCAGTTCTCCCAGCACCATTTGTTGAAGAGGCTTATCTTTTCTCCAACATATATATATATATATATTTTAAACAATGTTATTGTACTTTTTATACATTTATTTTATTGATTTTTATGTGGTGCTGAGGATTGAACCCAGTGCCTCACGCGTGCTAGGCGAGCGCTCTTCCTCTGAGCCACAGCCAAAGCCCCCAACATATGTTCATGGCACTTTGTCTAGGATGTGGTGACCGTATCTATGTGGGTGTGCCTCTGTCTTCTCTTCTCACCATTGGTCTTTGTGTCTGTTTTGGTGCCGTTTTTCTTACTGTTGCTCAGTAGCATGGTTTAAGGTCTGGTATTGCGATGCCCTTACTTCACTCTTCTTGCTAAGGATTGCCTTGGCTATTTTAAACCTCTTATTTTTCCGAATTAATTTTGTGACTGCTTTTTCTATTTCTATGAAGAACATCATCAGGACCTTAATAAGCATTGCGTTAATCTGTATAGCGCTTTCGGTATCATGACCATTTGACAGTGTCAATTCTGCCTATCCAAGAACATGGGAGATCTTTTCACCTCCTAAGATCTTCTTCAATGTCTTTTTTTAGTGTTCTGTAGTTTTCAGTGTAGAGGTCTTTCACCTCTTGTTAGATTGATTCCCAGATATTTTATTTTCTTTGAGGCTATTGTGAATGGGATAGTTTTCCTAAATCTCTCTTTCAGTTGATTTGTCACTGATGTATAGGGACACAATTGATTCATGGGTGTCAATTTTATATCCTGCTACTTTGATGGATTCGTTCTAGAAGTTTTCTGGTGAAGTTTTTTTGAGTTTTCTAAATATAGAATCATGTCATCAGCAAATAGGGATAGTTTGAATTCTTTTCCTATTTGTATTCCTTTAATTTCTTTCTTCTATCTAATTACTCTGGCTAGAGTTTCCAGGACTATGTTGAGTAGAAGTGGTGAAAAAAAAAAAAAAAAAATCCCTGTCTTGTTCCAGTTTTTAGAGGGAATGCTTTCAAATTTTCCCCATTTAGAATGATGCTGGCCTTGGGTTTAGCGTATACAGCTTTTACAATTTGAGGTATGTTCCTATTATCCCTAGTTTTTCTAGTGTTTTGAACGTGAATGGATGCTGTATTTTCTCAAATGCTTTTTATGCATCTATTGAGAATATACATACACACACACACACACACATATATATATATATATATAAAATCTTTAAATATATTGATGTGGTGAATTATGTTTATTGATTTCTTATGTCGAGCCAACCTTGCCTCCCTGGGATGAACCACTTGATCACGGTGCACTGTCTTTTTATTAAGAATTTTTGCCTCTGTGTTCATCAGGGATATTGATTGGTCTTAAGTTTCTTTCCTTGATGTGTCTTTGGTTGTGGTAGCAGATGATACTGGCCTCCTAGAATGAGTTTGGAAGTGCTCCCTCCTTTTCTGTTTCATGGAATACTTTGAGGAGGATTGGTGTTTGTTCTTCTTTGAAGGTCTTGTAGAACTCGGCTGAGAGTCCATCTGGTCCTGGGCTTTTCTTGGTTGGAAGGCTTTTGATGGCATCTTCAATTTCATTTCTTGAAGTTTATCTGTTTAAATTTTCTATGTCCTACTGATTCAATTTGGGTAGGTCATATGTCTCTAGAAATCTGTCAATGTCTTCAAGATTTTCTATTTTGTTAAAGTATAAATTTTCAAAATAGTTTATGATTATAATTTGTATTTCAGTAGTGTCTGTTGTGATATTTCCTTTTTCATCACAAATTTTAGTAATTTGAGTTTTCTGTCTCTCTTTGTTAGCATGACTAAGAGTTTATCAATTTCATTTTTTCAAAGAACCAACTTCTTGTTTCATCGTTTTTTTTGTTTATTTCAGTTTCATTGATTTCAGCTCTGATTTTAATCATTTCCTGTCTTCTGCTTTTGGTGTTGATTTGTTTTTTTTTTTCTAGGGCTTTGAGATGGAGTATTAGGTCATGTATTTTGTGACTTTCTATTTCTTTTAATGAATGAGCTCAATGCAATGAACTTTTCTCTTAGTACTGCCTTCATAGTGTCCCAGAGATTTTGATATGTTGTATTAGTGTTCTCATTTATCTCTCAGTATTTTTTTATTTCATCCTTGATTTCTTCTGCTATCCATTGGTAATTCAATAGCATATTATTTATTCTGAAGGTGTTAGAGTAGCTTCTATGATGTATTTTATTGTTGATTTCTATTTTCATACCATTATGATCTGATGAATGCAAGGTATCATCTCTGTTTTTTTTTGTATTTTCTAAGAGTTGCTTTGTGACCTAAGATATAGTCTGTTTTAGAGAAGGATCTGTGTGCTGAAGAAGAAAGCATATTCACTCATTGATGGATGAAGTGATCTATATATGTCTGTTAAGTTTAAATTAGTAATCGTATTTCTTATTTCTGTAGTTTCTTTATTTAGTTTTTGTTTGAAGGATCTGTCCAGTAGTGAGAGTTAAAGTCACTCAATATTATTGTATTGTGATCTATTTGATTCTTGAAATTGAGAAAGGTTTGTTGATGTATGTAGATCCTCCATTGTTTGGGGCATAAATATTTCTGATTGTTATATCTTGATGGTGTAATTCCATTAAGCGGTATGAAATGTCCTTCTTTGACCCTCCTCATTAACTTTGGCATAAAGCAGTTGTCCTACTAATAATCTTTTTTAATGTGGTAAAATATGTAACGGCCTTTCTTGTCTGATCCTGTGTAGTGCACAGAGGTGCTGGGCACGCTTTCCTGCTGTGCACCTCCTCCCCAGCCCAGAACTCTGTCCCACTCTGAAGGCTGCTTCTGCCCTCCCAGGCCTCGGCTCCCCGTCCTCTTCTGAGGGTCTCTGTGCCCCTTGTAGGGGGAGTTGGACAGTGTTGTCAGGGCTTCGCCCGGCAGGGTGTCTCCTCTGTGTTGCCTCGTGTGTCTGAGTTCCTTCTTATGGCCGACAGCATTCCAGCGTGTGGCCACGTTCGGGTAGCCACTCGCCTGTTAGTGGACGTGGTCAGCTGACGTGGATGATCCTGCCGTGAACACAGGTGGGCAGATACCTGTTTGAAACCCTCCTTTTGGTTCTGCTGTGCATATGGCCAGTGGAGGAATTGCCGGCCCTGGGATGACTCTAGTGTCATGTCCCGGGACCCACCATAGTGTTTCCACTGCCCAGGGTGGGAGAGCCGCAGGTGCCCGTGGCCTTGCCAGCGCTTGCGGTTCTGTCTGGTAATAGCCATGCCAGTGGGTGGGCAGTGGTCTCTTCTTGTGGTTTGATTTGCATTTCATTAATGACTGGTGACACTGAGCATCTTTTCACGGGCCATGGGTTGGAGCGCCACATACCTGAGAGGATGCTGGTTGTTGAACATGTATCTGGGTGATTGTCAGGGCTCCCAGCACTGCCCACACACTCTGGGTTCTCTGAAGGACTCAGGACTTGGTATCTAGTGGTCTTCTCGCCTGAGGTTTGTCACCATAACACAGCTAGGACCCCCGGCTGGGCAGAGGCATGGGAGGAGAGCTCTGGGCAGAGTGTACTTTCCTCCTCCAGGAAAGCCCAGCAGCACAGGGAGCTGTCCCTTCAGGGAAGCCCAGGAGAGACTCAGCACCCACGGGCCCTTGTCACAGGGATGGCCTCCACTCAGGATGCCCCACAGTTCGATTCCCAGGAGCAAAGCTGGGGTTCCGTCCCCATAAACCACAGTGTTGGTGCAGTAGCCACCGGGCTACTGCAGTGAGACTGGGGACCCCTGCACGGGCTCTGGGTGCAGGCCCCGGGCCCCCTGTGGCAGCCCCCTGCAGGCAGCAGCCTCGGCCTGCGGCCTGCTCCCTGCTGTCTGAAGCCTTTCTCCCACCACACCCCATCCTGGGTGTCGGCGTGTCCCCATACTCCTCCTTTGCCAGTCGAGTGAGTGCTGAGCGGGGACAGCGCTGGCTCGAGCACACCTCCTCAGCCTCCCTGAGACTGCGTCCCGGCCCCTGCTGGAGGCCAGCGTGCTTCTGGCCCGTGGCCCTCCCCGGCTGTGGTGTCTTCTGAGGGGTTGACACCTTCTCCTGCCCCTGGAGTGGCCCTCGTGGTTGGACTGCGTGGCTGGCACTTCCTCTCACTTGTGCCTTGGCGTCTGCTTTCTGTCTGGGAGCCGAGCACCTCTTCCACAGCACAGCTCTGGTCTAAGAAGTCTGTCCTACCGAGGGGGAAGATGTTCTGTGTTTTCTTCCGGGGGCTTCGAGGTCTTGATGCCTGTGCAGGGATGGGCCCTCCTCTGGCTGGGAAGCTCTCCTTTCCTGGGCACCTGCGGCCCCACCGTGGTTCCCAGGGGTCTCTGTGGGGCTCTGGGCTCTGCCATCAGCCCTGCAGGGCTCCGTGCGGGAGGTGGCTTCCTGCTGGAGGCGCTGTGGGGTGCGCGGGGCCTGCCGGGGTCCTTGCCGCCGCCCGCTGCTCATGGCTCTGGCCTCCTTCCCACTGCCCCCTCCTTCCTTTTTCCTCACGTTTATTCTGCTCCTTTTTGTCTCATTTTTTATCGGTTGAGCTCGGTTTGGTTTAAGAACGTAAGGCCACAGACTCTCCTCTGTGTGTCGTCTTTGCCTCATCCACAAATTTGACATCGTTTACTTCTGAACAGTTTTAATTTCCCCTTTGCCCTTTTTAAAGCCCAGGGCTGATTGAGTACTTCGTTTTATAGTACTGGGATTGAACCCGGGGGGCTCGAACCCGGGGTGCTCCACCACTGAGCCCATCCCCAGCCCTTTCTATTTTTTGAGACAGTCTGGCTACTTGCCAAGGCTGGCTTTGAACCTACGATCTTCCTACCTCAGCCTCCTGAGCCACTGGGATCACAGGTGTGCGCCGGCGTGCCCCACCAGGCCCCTTGGGGCCCCTCGGTGCCCGGCTAAGCCCAGCACTTATCTAGAGTATGTTCTGATTCCAGGTAGACGGCACCCTTCCTGCTCTTCAGACACCTAGTTGCTGCCCTGGGCTGGTGCTGAGCAGGAGGCCTCAGGTGCTAAGGGGCTCAGGTTCTCTCCAGCACGCTGGTGGGACTCGGCGTGCTGCCCAGCCAGTCCTGCTGGTCACTGAGCTGTTGAACCGAGCTGTTGGCGTGTCTTTGCCGACTCCTTTGCCAGCTCAGCCTGTTGATATGGTGATTGCTGGAAGTTAGCAGGAGGTCCTCTGTTGGCAGTTGTCCCTCCCTGTTCTAACACTTATTTCTTCATGTCCTGTGCTTTTCTTTTCTCCTTTTTTTTGGGGGGGGGGTGTGCTGGGGATTAAACCCAGGGCCCTGTGCATGCGAGGCAGACACTCTACCACTGAGCTGCGTCACCAGCCCGCGTCCTGTCTTTGTAGACCTGCTCTGGTTCACACTGAAACGGAGAGGCCGTCTTCCCGTGCCCTCGCACTCCCGTGCCCCCCCCCCCCACCATCGCTAGCACCCAGGTGCCACCTTTGTTAACAAGGGTGAGCCTGTGTTCACATGTGGTTGTATCAGGTCACTCTTGGTGGTGCGTGTTCTGTGGGTTTGGACGGATATGTGATGCCGAGGATCCATCCGCACAGTATCACAGGAGGTTGTCGCTGCCCTGGAAACCTGGGCTCCGCCTGGGCCTCCCTCCCTCCCCTGATCTCCTGGCCACCGCTGATGGTTTGGTGTCTCCCTGCTTCTGCCTTTCCCAGAGCGGGTTGTCCAGTGTGTGCCTTCTCAGCCGGGCTTCCATTTGAGATAAGAAAAAACTAAGCGTCTTTCCTGCTTTTCCTCTCTGTGCAGGACACTGCACCTCTGGTGGCCAAAATGTGTCTGTACCCCCCCCCCAACCTCCCCCACCGCCCCCACAGTCTCCAGGGACACCAGCTGGACGTCCTACAGTGAACTCAGTTTTGACACTGTCGACCTTGAGATGTCAGGTCCTGTGGGTTGAGGGCTGACCCCAGTTCAGATGCCAAAGTCGTAGGTTGTCACTGTGCTTCTGACCAAGGGCCTGTGATCCAGGGTTTCCATTGAGGGTTTCCTCCTCAGGGTCTGTGTGTCTGCTAGAGTGGCTCCCAGAGCTCCGGCCACGTTTCACTCAAGTTTAGTGGTTATTAATGAAGGAAATGAAAAGGACATAGAGGAAGAGGTACCTGGGGAGACCTGCAGCAAGGAGTCTGGAGTGTCCAGGCCCTCTCCAGGCCCACTGACTCCCAGCCCTCCACGTGCTCAGTGACCAGAGCTCTCTGGACTTACCTGGCATAGGCTGCTCAGCCTTCTCCCCTTCCTGGTGTTGGGAGCTGGGGCTGAAACTCCAAGCCTCTCCTCACACGGTTGGTTCTCTTGGCAGCCAGCCCCATCCTGAGGTCATCCAGCAGCCACCAGGAGTCAGCAGGAGGAGCAGACCAGTGTGTCTTTTTGGACAACATCGTGGCTTCTTTCACTTGGTGCCGTGCATTTAGGTTTCCTGCGTGTCTTTGTGGCTCCGTGGCTCGCCTCCCTCTGGCTCTGAAGGGCATCCCATACTCCACCGTCCAGAAGCCCTCATCTGAAGGTCCTCTGGGCTGCTTCACGTTTGCAGTCATGACCGATTAAAGCTGCAGGTTTTCATTGGGGCGTTTTTCAGCTCCTTCGGGTAAATGCCAGGGAGTGTGCTTTCTGGATCATGTGGCAGAAGCACGGCTAGTTGTGAAAGGAGGTGCCAAGCTGCCTTCCCAAGTGCCAGTCCACCTTGCAGCCCCGCCAGCACTGCCCGGCACCCCACGCCCTTGCCCAAATTTGATGGAGTCTGCGGTCCAAGACTCAGCTCTTGTTTTAGTAGCAGTTCCTCATGACGGATGCTGTGTGCCTGCTGATTTGGAGCCATTTTTAGTGGCATTTTAAAACGATCCTGGTTCCCACTGTTCGCAGTCACTGTGCTGAACCTGTGAGATGGTGGAGTTGTGGGCAGTGCCTGCCAGGTAGGCGGCTCTGTGGTGCGGACAGAGGCCAGGGCCCGACTCTGCAGAGGGAAGCTTTATGGCTCACCTTCTGGCTTCAGTCCCATATTGGCCCCGTGGCCTTGGGGTCTGGAAGGCAGCATGTCACCACGTGAGCATGTGGCAGTGGCAGCTGTTCAGCGCATGGTATCCAGGAAGCAGAGAGCAAGGGCCAGGGCCCCAGGGTCTCCAATAGTCACCAGTGACTTAATGTCCCTCTCCAGACCAGACCCCCTGAGGGCTCCACCGCAGGACACCAAACCTCGAACACACACACAGGCCCTTGGGGGGACGTCCAAGATGCAGACCACAGCTCCTCACACCTCACCTTCACCCCCTGGTCCTGGGAGGCCGGCAGAGGCTTTGCAGTTCCCTGTAGCTGTCTCCTTGGCTGTGAGTCAGAGGAGTTGCATTTTTCCTTCTGAGTCTTTTTGTGTCCCCTCCCCTGGTAACCATCCTCCCTTTGTCCTTTGAAGGCCAGCCATGGTGGCAGCTTCCTGAAGACCACCCCTGTGCTTCCCCTCGCCTGCTCCGTCACTTCCCCCTGCACCTTGTAGATAGTCCGGGGGTCGGGATCACTCCTGGTGCCTTTCCCAGCTCTTTATGTCACCAGCTCCCGGTGAATCCCAGGGTGGTTGGAGACCTACCCTGCGGGACTTCCTTTCAGTCTGTCAAGGTGGACTTTATGTTCCTGATGAGGTCTGTCTCTGGAATGTTCTGGAGAGCTGGGAGTGTGCTTCCTGCTGTGGGGGGTGGGGGCATCCCTAGCTGCCCTGCGTTCCCTGAGTTGCTGGGGTCCTGGAGCTCAGCTGGGTGGATCTGACGTTTGTTTCCAGAGAGCAGCTGGCTCTCCAGCTGCGAGAGTGAGTCCTCTGCTGGCCCCCGCAGGCTCAGCTTTGACCCTGGTGTCTTGACATTGTTGTAGGTGGACAGTCTCTGCCCCTTGTGGCTGGGTAGTGCCCTCTCTGTATTAGTAGAGCCACTCTGGCTTTCTTTTGGTTAGTGATAGCCTGGCACATCTCTCCCCGCCCATTCACCTTTAATTGTGCATTTTTTAAAACTTTCTTTTCTTTTCTTTTTTTTTTATTGTGGTGCTGAGGGTCAAACCCTGTGCTTCACACGTGCTAGGCAAGTGCTCTACCACTCAGCCCCAGCCCCAGCCCCAATCTTGCATTTTTATATTTAAACTGGCTTCTGGTTGACAGCACGTGACTGGGTGCTGACTTTTGGTTCTGGTTCTTGTGGTTTGGAGTGCTGGGATTGAACCCAGGGCACTGTTTTTCGGTCTACTTGGAACAGGGCTCACGTGATGCTTTGACTATATCCCTTGTGGCTTTGAAACACAGATTTTTTTTTCTTTTTCCCAATCCTTTTTTCCTTAAACTTCTCCCTGATCTTCTTTTCCCTGACCTTCTCCTTTCCGATCTCATTTTTTCTGAGTCACCTCTATAAACCCCCTGTTCCTGTGGATGGGCAGAATCACAGCCTTTGGGACAGGAGTCCTCTGTGTTTCTCCTTTTCTAACTAAGCAATAAAACTTCTTTTTCCTTTTCCTCAGGACCTTGTCTTGGTTATTGAATTGGCGTCAGAGACAAGGACCAAGCTTTTGGTGACACACTCTGACATCTCTTGTCTATTAACTGGCACATTTATACAGTTGGCGTTCAAGGCTAGGGGGCAGCTCACTGGAAGAGCACTTGCCTGCCTAGCCACATGCAAGGCCGTGGGTTCATGCCCGCATCCAAATGAATAGGTGTCTGTGTGTGTGTGTGTGTGCTCAGTAGATCGCGCGAGAGTGTGTGTGTGTGATGTAAATGATAGACACCGTTGGCATTCTGAGATGGCTGACACAGAGGGACATCAATATCTACCATGTTTGTTACTGGTTTTTATTTTTTGCTCTTGTTCTTTGTTCCTGTTCTGTCTTCTACTCTTTCTCAGCCTTTACAGTTTGTTGTTGTTGTTTGGGGCACTGGGGATTGAACTCAGGGGCACTCGACCACTGAGCCACATCCCCAGCCCTGCTTTTTATTTATTTAGAGATAGGGTCTCACTGAGTTGTTAGTGCCTTGCTTTTGCTGAGGTTGGCTTTGAACTCACGATCCTCCTGCCTCAACCTCCGAAGCCACCAGGATTACAGGCATGCGCCACTGCACCTGGCCCTTTTGTATTTTTTTTTAAAACATTTATTTCTTAGAAATAGTTGGACACGATACCTTTATTTTATTTATTTACTTTTTTGTGGTGCTGAGGATTGAACCCAGGGCCTTTCACGTTCTAGGTGAGCACTCTACTGCTGAGCCACCACCCCAGCCCCCTTTTGCAGTTTTATTGAACGCTCTCTGTGATTCCGTTTTCTTTCCCTTAACATACCCAGCTTGGTTTTCTCTGGTACAGCTGGTGCCCTGGAGTCCGCCTCGGCCTGACCCCGCCGAGCTGGCGGGCCGCAGGGGCCGCTCTTTGTGTTCCCTCACACATAAGCAGGAATAGTCGTGTCAGTTTGAACAAAGGGTCTGTTAGATTCAGGAGGAAGGAAGAGTGCCATTGGGGGTCTTTTGTTTGCTTGCCTGTTTTCATTTGTGGCCCAGGGACCAGCCTCAGGGCCTGGGGCACGTGGAGCAGGCTCTGCCTCTGCACCAGGCCCTGGAGAATGACCGTCTGTTTGACCTCCACTTCGTCTTGCTTCCATGTGCTTCCTCTTCACGGAGATCCGAGTTTCTGACCTTCACCATTTGCTTCTCTCTGAGAAGCTTTTCGGCATTTCCTGGAAGGCAGGTGCTGGCCGCAGACGCCTGGGCTCTTCTGTTTGATGAGGAAGCCTCCACTTTGAGGGTGGCTTGGCATGTGCAGGCTCCTGGTGGAGGCTCCTGTCAGCACCCCTCTTCCCCCAGCTGCTTGCAGGACTTTCCTCTTTGACAGTGGCTGCCCAGGTGTAGTGCCTTCCGGTGCCCTGAGCCGTGGTCTGGAGTCTGACAATGACTGGGGACACACTCAGGCACTGCCTCTGTCCCTCTCCCCTCCTCCTGCTCCTGTTACTGAAAGCTCCTTATCCCCCATGTCAATCCAATCACTAGGAAACAGTTTTGAGAAAAAGGAAAAAGAAGTTGCATTGCTGAGCAAGCAAAGGAGAAGACAGGGACTTCCGTCCCGGAGGCTGCGAATCTGCCCGTGGGGAGAGCAGGGGGCTTTAAAGAGGCGACTTGGGGCAGCGCCCCACCTTCTCTGTCAGCGCTGTAACTCGCCTGTTCATCTGGGGGACAGTCTGAGGTCTTCTGGGGCCTTCCCCAGGCTGAATCGCTTGGCTCCTGTGGTGGGTGTTCAAGGACAGATGACTCTGCCTGGGATGGGAAGAAAGGTGACCTGCTTCCCTGAGGTGAGGGAGGAGCCGGGCAGCAGGGCTCGTCCGCAGCATGGGGGGAGCGCTGTGAACCACCATTGCACTCCTCTGGGGTCCCACAGTCCTTGATGCTCTGTTCTCTCCAGGCTTCACTCATTCTGCTTTTCATTTCTGGAACTTTCTGCCATCAGATCCTCAGTGCAAGAGTGTTCTCCACTGTCTGCTCAGTGGTGAGCCACCAAGCACTGTCTTGTGTACCTCGGCTGGAACCCAGGGTGCTCCACCGCCGAGCCACATCCCAGCCATTTTTGTTTTGTTTTGAGATAAGGTCTCACCAGGTGGCCCCTGCTGGCCTTAACGTCCATCCTCCTGCCTCAGCTTCCCAGTAGCTGGAATACAGGTGTGCGCCACCGCAGCCACTCTTTTCTGGGACACTTTCCTCTCTAGCGTTTTTGTTGTTCTTTCTTAGAACTTCCATCTCTCTGCTCGCCTTATCTGTCCGTGAGAAACACATCTGCCCAGACCCAGCGATCGACTGGGAGACACGAGGTGCAGGGAAGCGAGACTTCAGGCTGGTCTTGTAGGATCTGGCATCTGGGCAGCAGGCGCACTCAGAGGTTACAGAGAGTATGCTGTGCCCTACTCCGTTCCCCAGTTCCCAATGGGGAACTGTGCCCTAACTGTTCCCCAGTCCCCCATTGGCCAAGTGCAATGTGGTACACAGTCTTCTGGGATGTCACCTAGGTTTTACTGTCTCCTATTGGTTTATTTTTTAAAAATGCATAACAGAAGAATTTCTGTCTCTGTTGGCCAGGCCATCTGCGTCCCTGCCTCCTGTGTGTCAAGGGCTGCTCAGGTGCATGGACTCTGAACCCGCCACACTGCGGCTGTGGTGCTGCTCTGAGCGGCGCCCGTGCCTTTCCCCTCGAGGCTGTGCGTACATCCCCAGGAGTTTCACATTGAAGGCTGAATTCTGTGTCCTGAAAGTGGACTGCTAGACTCTGTCTCCCAGGTCTGCTCTTGCTGGCTGCCTACCTGTCCGCAGGGAGGCCCTCACATATTGACTGGCTGTCACAGCTTCTGTCTGATCGTGCAGCATCCCTGCCACATCCACTTTGGATGCTGGCTTGGTCTCTACAAAACTCGCTTTGGCCTTTCAGTAGGCCTTGCTCTTGTGTGTCCAGCCGTGGAGAGGAGCTGCTGTGAACCGCCTTCGGTGGAGTGGCCAGCGGAGGGGTCAGGGCTCTGTTCAGGGAGGCTGTGCCTCGCACTGCAGACCTCATGTGCACCTCCATTTTCCTCTGCTTGTTAAAGCAGGGCGGTTGGAGCTGGCTGGAGCTGGGGACTTCCCTTTCTCTGGGCAGGTTCCACTCTGGTTAAATAGTCCTCTGAAGGGCAGTGTCTTGGGCTGTGCTGTGTTGCTGTAACAGAACACCAGACGCTGGGTAACTTAAAATGAATAGTAAGCCATTTCCTACGGTCAGGGGCTCTGGAGCTGGCAGGTTCTCTTACTGCGTCTTCCCCTGGGGAAAGGTGGGAGGGCAGCAGGGGATGTTGGAGAGACAAGGTCAGACTCTGCCTCCAGTCCTTTTCTAGTCCATGCTGACCCACTCTTGAGAGTGGGGCCCTGTGACCTAAGCCCTCCCAGTAGGCCCCCCTCCCAGCACTGCTGCGTTTGGGGAACACATTCTGACCAGAGCAGGCAGCTAAGAAGAGAGCGCTGGCGGATCTCAGGGCTCCCTTCCTGCCCTCCGCCCAGAGGAGTGCCTTGTCCGTGTCCTCCGTGAGAACTTGGCCAAGTTCCTGGAGGTGAAACTTAGAACAGCGTGGGGGTCCCTGTGACTGGGTCCCCTTGGGGCTGTTGACTATCGGCTAACCACCTCCAGGACTCGCCAGTCACGGCGCTGCCCTGGTGAGCCGGGCCTCCTGTCCACTCCCCTCCGCAACTTCTTGCCTGCTGTTAGGATGGAGGGCACCTCCCAGACTCCTGCCTGTGGGACTGGAAGCGGGAGTCTCCATCTCATCCTCTTCTGTGTATTTTGAGGCTCTTCAATTAGAGTTCCCAAGCTCAACATGATTATTGGGGGGACATTGAATCTGTGGTTGGGTTGCGAACCACTTCATCCCTCGATGACCCACGACTGGATGGCTGGCCTTAGGTGGGGGCCCGGCAAGCCCCTGCCTCCCTGACCCCAGGCTGCCTTTCCCAGGAGTGTGCTGCTGAGGCCCCCTCTGTCCTTCTCCCCCACCTGAGTGGCCTGTGCCGCAGGAGAGTCATCACCAGTAGGTGGCTGGAGAGCCTGGTGTAGGTCCGGCCTTGGGCTGGGTCTGCGCGGGGCTTGTCCGAGGCCCCAGCCCAGGCTTCTGTCCCAGCTTGGCCTCCTTTGGCCTTTGTGCGACTCCCTCCGGCACTGGCCTGGCGTCTCCAGGCCCCTGTTGAGCGCTGCACTTTGGGATGGTTCTGTGGGTGTGTGACTGAACGAGGACTCAAGTGGCCACTCTGCCCCTTCTTCCGCAGCCCTGGATCTCAGAACCCTGGCGCGTCGCTCACTCCGAGCTCACACGATGCTGCTGCCACCTGGGGGTGGGTTCTCTGTGCCCTTGCGCCTCGTTCCTTCCCATGCTCTGGACCCCCTTCCTGAGCACCTGTGGCCAGCTCACCTGGGCCGGTCAGATGCAGGTTCCCCGAGCACTGACTGCACAGCCTGGCTTCTTCAGACCACCACCGAGGCTCGTCCTGCTGCGTTGGCTCCTGTGCCTGGCAGCTGTGGAGGACGGTGGCAGTCTTCATGTCACCTTCCCTCCCTTCTGTCTGGCTCCTTGTGAAGAAACCGCCTTTCTGGCCTCTTTCCCTGAGGTCCTGTGAGAGGCCGCCAGGCCCTCCCCCTGTCAGCCTCAGCTTCCCGTCGGCGACTGCTGTGTCTCTTCTGCTCGCTGCCCTCCCTCTCTGGGACACTGCAGGTGTGAGGCCCAGCTCTCAGCCACCCCTCCTCCTGGTCTTCCCTCTCTCCTTCTGGTTTCTGTTCCTTTCAGCGACTCCTTCAGTTCTCTCCTCCTTTTCGCCGATTCCCTCTTCAACTACCTCACCCGCCCTGTTGACACTCAACAGTTAACAGACTTCATCTCCAAAAATATGGTTTATTTCTCCTTTTGAAAGTCCCTGGCCCACTTGGTGGCCTCTTTTGGCCTGCTGTTTCACATCACCTTGTGACCCTGTTTCTCTAAACATTCGACACTTGCTCTTTTCACCGTGGGTCTGGTGACGCGGGCGCCTGAAGGCTGGCATGTCTCTGATGGCTTTCCTTGTGATTGCTTGCCCTTGGGCATGTAGTGACCTTGACAAGGACTTTATTTTTGCCTGGTCCTGGTCTGGTAGTTCTAGGAACAGGATACAGGTGCCTCCCTGAGTGCCGGGGCTCATCTCCTCAAGGTCATCTCCTGGGGTTCCTGTCCTGCACTGAAGGCAGGCCTGGGTCTCTGCCTCTGGGTGCACACCTGCCTTTGCCACCTGTGCACCCTGGTGCCTGCTGGGCTGGGGAGGCACACGGGCACCTGCTGGCTGGCTTCTTGCAAGGTTGCTAGCCAGGAGCTGTTGGCAGGCAGTGCCTGGGGGCGGGGCCCTTGTGCTGCCCTGCGCCCCTCCCTCCTGCTGTGCTGGGCACCGTCCCCCGTTCTTGCTCCAGCCAGGCCACCTCTCCACCCTGCGTCTTGGCCTCCACTTCCACCGACGGCTGCCTGCCGTGAGACCCTGGCCGCCACTGCGCAGCTCAGCCTGCCACAAAGCTGGACTCCTCCAGGGCCGCCAAGGACAAAGTGTCTCCCTCCTGAGTGCAGGGACCTGTGGGTGTGGTTGGGCCATGGGGCACAGCCATGGGGCACAGCTCTGCTGTCTCGCCAGGAGGTGGTGACTCGTGGGTCCCAGCTGGGCGCTATGGGCATTGCGTGGCTCCCACCACCATGCTGGATGGGCCTGCTGAGACCTGGCACAAGCATGGGTGTTTTGTCCCCTCCTGTCCCTTCCTGTAGACGTTGCTGGAACAGGCAAAGGACTTGCTTTCTGACTGGCTGGACTCCACGTGTGGCAGCGAGGTGGCCGACAACTCCATCTTCTCTCAACTGCCCAAGTTCTGGGAAGGGGAGTTCCACAGAGACATGGAAGCTCTGAACGTGAGTGTCTGCTCCTCACTCGGCCGCGGCCCTGGCTTCCAGATCCCTGTTTTGGTAAAGCCAGGAGGCCCGTGTGACCCACAGTGTCCTCAACTTTGCAGGCCCAGCTGTGAAATACTTCCTTGGGGGCACGAGTGGCT
This sequence comes from Marmota monax, assembly GCF_021218885.2. Lineage (NCBI taxonomy): Eukaryota > Metazoa > Chordata > Mammalia > Rodentia > Sciuridae > Marmota > Marmota monax. The sequence continues at coordinate 2,856,349 of NW_026692498.1, read as the reverse complement.
TGTTCGTTTTTGTTTTCATGGATTTTTTTTTTTTTTAATATATCGTAGTCGGACACAATACCTTTATTTTATTTATTTATTTCTAGGACGGGCTGAGGATAGAACCCAGGGCCTCGAAAGTGCTAGGCAAGCGCTCTGCTGCTGAACCACGGCCCTAGCCCTGGTTTTCGGTTTTTAACCAGAATTTTCACCTTTATTGTCCCCTGGCCCAGAAAATAAGTCGGGAACTCTTAGGAAGGTTGGAAGACTCCTGTAAGGCCAGGAGGTCCTGTTGTGGTCGTCACTGCTTCTGGGCCTCTGGTGGGGAGGAAGGGCCATGGGCACAGGGACGTCTGGCCCGCAGGCCCAGGCAGGGAGAAGCAGGCCGTGCTGTCTGCGGCCTCTCTTGGTCCCATAGTCGTCCCCAGAGCTGGGCCTACCATCCATTTTACCACAAAGGAAGAAGACTCACACTGGCGCAGAGCCAAGGTAGTGAGGCAGGGACACTGGTGACCCAGCCAGCTAGTCGGTGCAGTGGGGTCCCTCGTGGCGCAGGCCCACCCGCGTGCCTGTCCCTCAGCTGGACTGTACGAGGCTTCCTGTTTGACAGACAGGTGATGTGTTCATGGAGTGTGTTCCTGGGAGGCTGAGGTGTTTGGAAGGGACATGCTGAGACTTGCCCTTGTCACCCACAGGTTCTGCCTCCCGACGCCTTGACCCGGGTTAGCGAGTATGTGCCAGAAATTGTGAACTTTGTCCAGAAGATTGTTGACAATGGCTATGGGTAAGAACAGAGCCCTCCCTCAGCGCACAGCCCTCTAGAGCAGCAGCTGCCCAGCCCCTGTCCAGGCCTGGAGCAGGGGAGCTTGTGCTCCTGGGTCACCTGGGCACTCGCCCCCTATGGTGTTTGGCCCTGCGTGGAGCTCCCGGCCCTGCCGCTGCCATCTTGGATTGCTGTGCACACGGCCGTGGGTTCCCGGCTCTGCGGTGGCTGCTGTGCAGTAGGTGTTGAACTGTGCAGGCACCTGGTGGCTCAGGGCAGGAAGCAGAAGGGACAGGTGGTGGCGGCACATAGCCTGTCCCGAAGCCCCATCAGCCATCCTCCTGCAGCTCCACACAGCCCTGGGCTGAGGAGCAGGTGTCTCGCTGACCAGCCCCTCCCGGAAGGCCTAGTGTCCTGCCCTGGGGCCACTGGATGAAGTTTCTGGAAAGCTCAGCCATTAAGACTGTGGCTCACTGGCCAAGAGCAGCTGTGGGTGTGCAGGGCTTCGGCTCCTCGTGGACGCTTCAGTGTGTGTGTCCTGGGGTCCAATCCCAGGGGCAGGGGCATGTCACCAGCATCCTGTTGCTCAGCTGAGGTTTGAGTGCACACACTACCCACCGTGCTCTGATGAGCACTCCATCGTGTCCACTGCAGGGACACTTTCCGTGTTTCTGAAGTTGGCTTTCTGCAAAGGAACCACAGTGGAAGCTAGCCGGGGTTCTGGAGCCTGTGGGCCGTGCTCGGTGTCCTAGGCTGTGGAGGGCCTTGGGCCTGCCCCTGGGTGGCTGCCCTCCCCACCCAGCTGCGTGTTCTGGCCGAAAGGGGAGCAAGGCCCCAGCTGTGTCTGCGGCAGCACTGGCTCTGACGTGAGAGGCCACCTCTCCCCCTTATCCCAGGTTGCTGCAGGCCACCATGAGATTGGGGCGAACCCCCTTCAAGGAAGACAGGTTGTTAGGCCTGGAATAACCTGGAGGCTCTTGGAGAGAGTGGCATGGCCCCGGGTGGTGGAGTGCAGGTGGGGAGAGGTGACGGCATGCTGTGCAGGGTGGTGTCGTCACTTCAGGCTGTGGCGCCCAGTAGCGGGTTCCCGAGGGACATACTGCTGGGCAGTGGCGAGGCCTCTCTGTGGTGGGCGGGAGCCCCCACTCAGCCTGCGCAGCTGGCAAGTCTTCCCAACAGCCACGGTGAAGGCGGAAACAGGAGACACAGGGGACCTTGGCTCTCGTGACTCTGCGGCCCTTGGATTCAGACTGGTGTCCTGTGGCGTCTACTTGGTCCCTGAATTCCTCTTTTGTCTTTCAGCTATGCTTCAAATGGGTCTGTCTACTTTGACACCATGAAGTTCGCCTCTAGTGAGAAACACTCCTATGGCAAGCTGGTGCCCGAAGCTGTTGGGGACCAGACCGCTCTCCAGGAAGGGGAGGGTAAGGAGCACGCCCAAGGGCGGGACTGAAAGGAGCCCCATGCAGCTGCGCTCCCCCGGGTGGCCAGCAGCAGGTGCTGCTTCCTCTAGAGGGACTTGAGGGCCTGTCCACACTGGACCATGAAATGCATTGTTTCATACAAAGCCAAGGGAGCGGCCACTATGCTGTCCTGACAAGTGGCCTGGGGCCTTGATTTGGGGGGCTGCTGTCACTATACATGAGGTTGGAACGGACGGTGAGACTCTGGGATGTGAGCAAGCGTCCTGAGTCTCTCAATCTCCAGCCACATTTTAAGCAAGGACACCAGGCTTCCCGAGCCCAGGAGAGCCCCAGCTGGGACACCTGGTCCCCATTTCTCCAGGCTCTTCCCACGAGTGAGGCTGGGGTGTTTGCAGGGCAGGTGTGGCTCCCGTGCTGGAGGCGCTTCCCACCGAGCCCTACTTCTGGAGGGCAGTTTGGCCATGAAAGTTGCTTTTCAATCAAGCACTTTCACCTGTAGGGTTCTAGTCTGGAGAAACACTAACACCTAAAACAACCCAAAGTCAGTGAAAGAGGGCAGGCTGGGCCGTTTGGGGACATGGGCCTTCGGCCCGCGGCATTAAGGCTCCAGCGTTCACAGGCATGGGAGGAGGAGTTCATGGAGATGGAGCACCTCCCCAGAGGACTCGGAGCCCCAGCTGCCGCTGCATGCCGTGCCCTTCTCAGGAGCAGAGTCAGCAGGCCAAGAGGAGCGGGGCGGGAACGGTTGGATATGGTGAAGGGGCAGAGATGAGAGGGGCAGCTCCAGAGCACTGCTCCTTTAGGCTCCCCCAACTGGGCAGCGGCAGAAGGTCTGCATGTACCCCAGAGTCGCTCTCATGGGGACCTCATTCTCCGAGCACAGCGCAGTGTGCGAGGCCCTGGTGCTGTGGGGACGTGCAAGACAGAGGCCTGTGCCTGGCGCCTGGGTGGAAGGGAAGCCACAGACAGATGCACGCAGCCAGGTGCGGCTTGTGCACTTGGGGGTTAAGGGGACACAGTGGGCAGACGAGGAGCATCGGAGGATGGCAAGACAGCACGGGGGGTGCAGATAGACACGGGGGCAAGGTGAGGGACCTGGCAAGCCAAAGGCTGCTGCTGGAGCAACGCAGAGAGGCTCGTCGCCCACAGGACACATCAGACCTCTGACTTGCTAGGTGCTAGGAACAGCAAGAGCAGAGCCCCGCCTCAGATAGGAAGGGTGGCAGAGGGCACACTCACCCTGGAAGGACATCTCCGCCCGCTCCCAAGGGCTGCGTACCCCTCCCGTGGCGGTCTGCTCCCTGTGCCCAGCGAGAGGAAGATGCCCTCAGAAGGACTGTGCAGCTGGTGTGTGCCCCATCTCCTGGGAGGCTGAGGCAGGGGTCTTAGGTTGGAAGCAGCCTGGGGACATAGTGAGACTCGGTCTCAAAATAAGGTAGAGGGGCTGCGGCTGGGGCTCAGTGGCAGGGGCGTGGCTAGCAGGAATGAGGATGGGAGGGATTGTGTGATTTCTTTCTCAAAGAGTCTGAAGCAGCCAGCTCTGCCAAGCAACGGCCTTTAAGGCCTTGGCGTGCGAGAGATACGATCCTTTTCTCTGTGGTGTTTCTAAAAGTAAGTCATGGATTCGATCCCCAGCACCACCACAAAACAAAAGTAAGTCATAATACGTGGACACTCATGAGTAAATATGCACAGCAACAGCTAATTGAAAACCTGCACGTAGGAGGGTGTCATGGAGCCACATCCGGCCATGGTTTGAGGGACTGCTGGTGGCAGACCAGCAAGAGAGGGACATGAAGACATTTCAGTCAGGTTGTCAACATACCCAGACGCTGACTGTGACGGTTTCTGGGTTGAAAGCTGGTGGCCATCGTCCTCCATGTTCAGGGCATGTCGCTGATCCTGAGGCTCGGGCTTGGGCCCTCCTTGGCATGGCCATCCCTCCCAGTGTCTTCAGGGAGGCTCAGCTATGGCCCCTCCACAGCTCCTGGCAAGATGGAGTCTGTGCCTCCTGTTCCAGGGCACACAGGGGGAGGTGTCACCAGGGAAGGGTGCAAGTCTGGCCAGCCAGGCTCTTGAGGGCCAGGCTGGGTCTTGGTGCCCTCATGCCTAGAGCTCTGCCCCTCACCAGGCCAGGTGGTCCTCAGTGTGGAGCTCGGCTGGCCTGTGGGCCATGGCCACTACACTGCTGTGCCTGCTGCTGCCACCTGTCATTCACCAAAGTACACAGAGGGAATGTACCACGAGTCTAGCAAAATGCCACCTCCCCTCCTGCAAGTCCCCAAGGGCTGCTGGCCCTCGGCTCATGGCCTTCCTGGCTGATGCTTAGCTGCTTCCCCTTGTGCCCCTTGTGAGCCCAGGAGGGAGGACACTGCCCACCTCCTGGCCCTGTAAGCTTGCACACAGCAGCTCAGCTATGCCTTGTGTCCCCAGAACTCACAGGCTGACAGCTATGCGGGCCATCGACCCAGGGATCCCCCCTGTGTGGACCTGGGTTCCCACACACTGCCCCAGTGAGCTTCACACCAGGTCGCCTCCTTGCCTCAGCCCAGAGCACCGCAGCCTGACCTAGAGGTGTGGAGAGCCAGGGCTGCAAGGAGGCAGGGTGAGGTGGGCCTCTCTGCAGCCCAGGGATTGGCTTGGCCTTGGCACGAGAACGAGTACTCTGGAGCCCACAGCAGCGTTTCCTGAATCCACCCTGTCAGCCCCAGTTCCTGTCACAGCAGACGGGTACTAGGGGGCATACTAGAGCAAGCCCGGGAGACGGGCGGGCCGCAGAGCAGCTGTGGGAGGGTGCTGGACACCCTGCAGGATGTGCCGAGTGAGGAACCCTGCCCTGCCCTCCCGCTTGCAGGCGACCTGAGCGTCTCAGCTGACCGCCTGAGTGAGAAGCGCTCGCCCAACGACTTCGCCCTGTGGAAGGCCTCCAAGCCGGGAGAGCCGTCCTGGCCGTGCCCCTGGGGGAAGGTGAGTGCGTGCCGGTGGGCTGGGCGCCTGGCACCAGCACAGCCCTGTCCCTGAGGGCAGCTCTGCATGTGAAGAACTTCGGCACCAGGGCCAGAACCTGGGGCTGGTACAGCACAGAGCCGCCTGGTCCTAGGGACCAGATGTCACACGGCCTCCCTGGGCCTCCAGAAGCCACTTGCCTTCCTGGGACTTGTACTGTCCGTCTGTGAGGGGGTGATGGGGGTGGGTTAGATGCCCCCACCTCCGCAGGCCCTCGTCTGGTGCCCTGTGGACTCCGTGGGAATATCGCTAGCTCTAGAGGGCGAGGTGGCCTGGGACAGCCGTCCTGCCTGCAGTGCTGTGGGAAGGGAAGCGGTCATTGGCCTCTTGGAGTGCTGGGGTGCTGGAAGTCGTCCCGGGTTGGTGTTTGGGTCTGGCTTTAGACTCTACAAAAGGTCACTCTGAGTGTTTGTGGGGGAGTTAACACCGTCTGGTGAGCTCAGAGGCTTGAGGTTGTACTTGGGGCCATAAAGGCCCCAGCAGGCAGCATGAGCTGTTGACGTCTGCAGGGTCGTCCGGGATGGCACATTGAGTGCTCTGCCATGGCAGGCACGCTCCTGGGAGCCTCGATGGACATTCACGGAGGGGGGTTTGACCTCCGGTTCCCCCACCACGACAACGAGCTGGCGCAGTCAGAGGTGAGTGAGGTTGGGAGCCCTGCCAGGCCTCGGGAAGGGCCTCTCCGGGTACGTCTTGCCTTTTGCATTGGGGCTTGCAAGGAATTTGACCTAGTCACGGAGCCTGATTTCCCACACTGACAGCCTGGCCGTTCTGACAGAGAGGCTCAAACTCAAACCAGTCGTGTTGCTTGTTGGCAAGCGACCTGGCATGGTCCCTCTGAGCCTCAGTTGCCCACTAGGAAAGGCAGCACTTGCCCAGTGGACGCTGCACAGTGCGGCAATAGCGCGTTCAGTGTCTGGCTCCCCCCGGAAGGCCAGGCCCTGGGGACGCTGGCCAAGCCATCCTTCCCGTCTTCCCACGCAGGCGTACTTTGAAAATGACTGCTGGGTCAGGTACTTCCTCCACACAGGTCACCTGACAATTGCAGGCTGCAAGATGTCGAAATCGCTGAAGAACTTCATCACCATCAAGGACGCCTTGAAGAAGCACTCGGGTAAGCCTGCCGCACGCGCACCCTCAGGTAGTGGCGTGGTCAAGGGGGCTACCGGGGACTGAGGCTGTCTTGTGCCTTCGCTCCGCAGCGCGGCAGTTGCGGCTGGCCTTCCTCATGCACTCCTGGAAGGACACGCTGGATTACTCCAGCAACACCATGGAGTCGGCGCTGCAGTACGAGAAGTTCATGAACGTGAGTGCCAGCTCTCGGCGGGGTGGGAGGTGGCGGACAGCAGCTCCACCGGCACCTGTGGTCCATGCAAGCGGCATCTCCCTCCTGCTCTGGCAGGCAGGGCACGGCATGGGGGAAGGTGGCTCGGGCCATGGGATGAGGGCACGCTGCCCCGAGAGGGCTGGCAGCTCGGCAGGTGTAAGAAGGTCCTGTCCCTCCTGTTCACGAGGATGGACCTTTTTGACTTGGGCTTCCTGCCAAGCACGTGTCTCACAGGCTCAAAAAGAGCGCGCTGCGGTCCCGGCTGTCAGCTTGGTTCTCTGTGGGCCTTGGGGAACTGTGGTTCTTCAGAATCTGCCTGAAGTAAAATCCCATCAGGACGGTTCATCCGAAACGTCTAGTGGGAAAGTTGCCTGAATGCTGCTAAACCGACTTTCCTAACCCCAGGAGTTCTTCTTAAACGTGAAAGACGTCCTTCGAGCGCCTGTTGACATCACGGGCCAGTTTGAAAAGTGGGAAGATGAGGAAACAGAACTGAATAAGAAGTAAGTGGAGCCTTTTCGTTGGTGTTTGTGGGCATGTGCTTGTTCTCTTCAGCCCAGGGCCTGGCCGACTATGGCCGGGCCCCAGAGCCCGAGAAGCTGGTCCCCAGGACATGCAGCACCTGCTGCCGAGCCAGCCGTGCTTGGGGAGCGTTTGGAGGATTGTTGTAGATGGTATCAAGTCTGACTGGGTTCCTTGTTCTTTCACGTGTAGCTTTTATGACAAGAAAAGGGCAGTTCACGAAGCCCTCTGTGACAACGTCGACACCCGCACCGTCATGGAAGAGATGCGAGCCTTGGTCAGTCAGTGCAACCTCTATATGGCGGCCCGGAAGGCTGCCCGGCGGAGGCCCAACCGGGCCCTGCTGGAGAGTGTCGCTGTGTACCTCACCCACATGCTGAAGGTAGGCAGGTGCCGGAAACCCAAGTTCTCTGGCTGCATGGCCCCGTGACGCCCCGTGGTGGGGAAACAGGCCTCCGTTACATGCACCCTTGGAAGCCAAGCCCTCCGCTCCTCCCGTCTCCACGCGTCAGGAGTTGAGGCTGCAGTGTTGTCCCTCTCTACCCCGTTCCCACCTTGGGGTCTGGAAAGTGAGACCATGTCCCAGGACCCAACTCTGAGCACGTCTTGTGCAGAGCCACTTCTGGAGCAGCACTGCCACAGCCCGCAGGACCTCGGGGTGGCTCTCCTGCCTCGCCCTCTCCCCATTGTCAGGCTGGGGAGGGCCAGAGTGGCCACCTGAGCCAGGGCCCAGCTGGACGACAGGCCTGCTGTGGGTTTTCAAGCTCTCGGAGCTGCTCTTCCCACCCTTCCCTGGCCGTGGAGACCCACCAGAAAGGCTGCCCTCCACCAGGCCCCGCGTACGCCAGCCGCTCGTGGGCTGCTGACCGCGCGAGACGTCTCACCTGTCCATCCTGCACATGGGTCATGTGCCATCTCTTTCTTCCTTAGATTTTCGGGGCCATAGAAGAGGAGAGCTCCCTGGGTTTCCCAGTCGGAGGGTCTAAGACCAGCCTAAATGTGAGTAGTGCGTGCCTGGGCCCACGGGTCCCTGTCCAGGGCCTCAGGCCACCCACCCTTCCCCCCTGCTTGTTCCTCTGGAGTTCCAGGAGTCTCCCCAGCCTGGCAGCCCTTAGGCATACTGAGACAGGCACAGGTTCCTTCCCCACCAACCCTGCCAGTTGCATTTCAGATGTGGCTTTGCAGCTGCACCTTGGCATGTGGAAGGGCGGCCTGGGCAGCTGGCTGTTAGGATGCCTTTGCTGCCCTGCTGTCGTGAGCTCCAACCTGGCACACCTGGCTGAATGGGTCCTTGATTGCCCCTGCCATGTCCTGCATCCCATTTCCCTAGTATCCATGTAAGTGGGATGCCAGGACCCCAGAGGTGCCAGAACCCATGGGTGCTGAGGCCCTGACATGTACCGGTGGGTTTTGTGCATAAGCCACGTGTCCTCCTGCAGTGCATGCCGTCGCTCAGTGGTCTGTGAGGCCTAATGCAGCGCCAGTGCTCCCCATGTGGTGGCTGTACCGTGGTGCAAGGGTGATGGGAGAAAGGCCTGTGTGTTCAGGGTGGACACACTCGCGTCCCTGACCGTTGCCATTCATGGTTGGCTGCACCCAACATGGCTTCACTGAAGGTCACGCATATAGATAGAGTGCTGGCTGGAGAGCGCTCCACTACCTCTCTGTCCTGTGGCTGGGCAGAACCAATGCCAGGTCCAGTCAGCTCTAGCTTTGACACTGCGCCCAGGGGCTGTGCACGCACTGCTATCCCCTGCTCTGGGAGGCATGAGAAGGTCATCCTGCAGAGTCACCATGCCAGGTGTGAGCATGCAGACAAACCCGCCCTGGCGGGCTTTGCTCGGTGCAGTCTGCCTCTCCGTTTGCAGTGATGTCAGGCTCCTCCGCTACGTGAGGGCTGCTCATCTCCGTCGTCCTCCTACCCCCCTGCCCTGTCGAGTGCTCCTTAGTCCTCCACCAGAGGGCACGGGCACACACTGAAGAGGACCTGCTGCTACCTGATGACAAGGTGCTCAGCGCAAAATAAAGGCACGACCTTCAACCTGCTTCCTACCGATAAGCAGTGAGGACCCCTGCAGGGGAGCTGCGAGGCTGCTTCTGGTGCTTTCCTGAAAGAAAATCTACAAGAGCTGTTTTGTTTTCATGTGCAGACAACACTAGGGTGTTTGTTTTCTTTGAACAAGAAGCAAAAGAGAGCTCCTAGGATAGTCATCCGTCTGCCTTTGAGTCTGTACCAGTGTTTGTGGTCTTGAACTCTGCTGTGGCTATGGCCTTCACATAGGGCTCTGTGCATCCTCCATGTGTCCTGTTAGCCCCTCTGAGTCAGCTCCTTGGAAATAGCCAGCCATGAGTGAGTGAGCCAATGGGACGAGCCTGCCAGGCCCAGTGTCCCGCGCCCACAGCTCACTCTTTCAAGTCATGTGCACCAGTTGACTTTCGAGTCCCAAATGCTGTCAAGCTGAGGAGGTGGCACCTGTTCCTCTGCCTCCTGGGTGTTGGCCGTGCATCCCAGTATAGTCAGTCAAACCATGGGGGGTCGGTAGTCCCAGGCCTCCTCGAGACAGACCCTGTCGCCATCCAAGAGCCCCCTGGGCACCCTGCTGGCCCAAGGCTGGTGCATGAATAGAGAGAAAGACCCAAAGCCACCAGGAAGCCCGGAGTCTCCACTGCACGGGAGACGGCCTCTGCCCAGGGGTCAGACGGGCCAGGATGTTCAGCTCAGACTGCTGGCTCCCAGGCCCAGCCAGCTGGTGGCCATCTGTGTTGTATCTTGGTTCTTGAGCTACCCCGTGACCTGGAGGCAGAGACCTTGCTCAGAAGCCATCTTTGATTCTGCTGAACAGACAGGAGGAAGGCGCAGGAAGAGTGGCCGGAGCTTTGTTCTGTGCACTGCTTCGCCCATCCAGCGTCCTCCCTCCTGCCTCCTCCTCAGCATTCCTCTGTGGTCAGTGCTTGTGCAGATGTTTAAGTGCGTGAACACCTCGGCAAGTGCATGTGGGACTCACGAGCAGCCCAGCGGCCACTTGTAACATAAAGAAGGTCCTCACAGTTCTGTGTCTGCCCTGCTGGGAGCATGCACTTAGTACTGTAGAGGAGCTGCTGAGCACCTCTGGCCAGAGCGTACAGGAGGCTCTGTGCCCTCTGGCCCATGTCACCTGTGCTGCAGGCCCGCAAGGTGCTTGTCACCGGCACACCTGTAGACCATGTGTTGGGGACAAGGTGTCAGGCTCTGGGACACTAGGCCCCGCAGCACTGCCCAGGCTGTCCCCGCCCTGCACTACGTTTCTGAATTGAATACCTGACGAGGCATTCAGTCACAACACAGGCGAGCTGCCCTCTGAGCCCAGACCTTCTTTCCGCAGCTCGAGTCCACAGTCATGCCCTACCTGCAGGTGTTGTCGGAATTCAGAGAAGGAGTGCGCAAGATTGCCCGGGAGGAAAAAGGTGAGGCCATTGTGCAGAGAGCAGGAGCGGCTCTTCCTCGCTGGGTGAGCACACAGCTGCTCCTCTCTGCGCTGCAGACCCCGCGCGTCTCCCTCTGTGGGCTGCCCACACGCTGCAGGCCCCATGGGGGCAGCACAAAGGGCAGAGCCTGGCAGGACTCTGGGCGAGAGCTGCGTGCACTGCTGTGGTCATCCTGCAGAGCCATGGAAGGCGCAGTTCCGCTCCTGGTGAGCCGCCGAGCCCAGGGCGGGAGCCTCCTGCTGGGGGGGGGTGGTGCTCCCAGAGTCACTGTTCTGCGTGGGGCTTGGCAGCGGAATGCCTTCATCTTGGGGGTCCCCCGCGAGGGCTTTCTGTCTGTGCTTCATTCTTGGATATCCTGACATCCTGAGTGTGTGAGACTCGAGATTTGGGAAGTGCTGGGTCTCTGCGCTTTGGTTTTTTGGCCAGTCCGTGCAGGTTGTTAAACCTGGCAGTAAGTGGTGTCCCGCGGCACTCTGGCTTCTCATGCCGCAGGGTTCTGAACCTGTGGCAGCACCACTGACGCCCGTCAGGATGCAGGGTGGCCTCACCAGCTGCTTTCCCCCACGCTGTCTTGTCTGACCTCACGGTTTTACAGAAGAGGAAAGCAGGGCCTGGAGGAGGCGGCGACCGTCCCCTGCCCCGCTCAGCTTGGTCGGTGCCAGGAGCCTGTGGTGCTGAGCCTCCACTGTGCAGAGAGCATCCTGGGCTCACTGCAGGACAGTGTCCAGGCAGGTCAGCGTCTAGGCCACGTGGCTGATGGTGGAGTGCAGGGCACCCAGGAGAGCCTCGGGCGGGGGGGGGGGGCTGCCTGTTTTTGTTGTTGGTTCGTTTTGGATACCAGGAGAGTGCGCTTTGATGTCTCGTACTTGAGGTTGTTCGCAATGGTCGTGTACTCGTGTGAACGTGGGGAAGTGGCGTCTGCTTCATTCCACTGTCTTTCCCCTTCGCCTTCCCTTCCCTTTATTCCCCTTTGTCTAATCCAGTGAACTCCGTTCCCCCACCCACCCCACATGGTGTGTTAAATCCACATATCAGAGAGGACATCTAGCTCCTTGACCTAACATGATAGTCCAGTTCCATCCACTACCAGCAAATGGAGAGGCTGCCTCTTGAAGGAGGATGCGAGGCGTGGCCAGGGGGAGGCTCGGGACCAGGTCCAGGCCTGTCTTGTGCTGGAGAGCAGAGCAAAAGGGAAGACGACTCTCAGCCTGCAGCTCCTCTGGTCAGGGGGAGTGCAGGACACGTCCAGAGGAGGCGGGCTGGGTGACCCCATTCCAAGGCTGCCTCTTGTGCCCATAGAGGGGCCTGGCCTGCCCAGCAGCCAGTGAGCAGGCTGCAGGGAGCATTTGGTGCTTGCTATCTCACCTGGTGCTTCTCAGTGATTTAAATCACTTTCACCAAACTGAGAAGCACCTGATGGCCCACTGCAGAGCTGTGTAGATCTCTCAATGTCAGCAGCCCCCATTGCCATCGCTGGGGTCCTGGGCTTGGAGCAGTGGCCCTGTGGGCAGCTGGGCATTTCCGTCGGCCTGTCAGGACATCGGAGGCTGAGCCCAGGACTCAGCCCCCAAGGGCACACAGGGAGCACACCTGTAACATGACTTCCTGAGCACACCCCAGCCCCAGGAGGAACTCGGGCACGCAGGCCAATGGGCTCCAAAGGTGGCCTGGCCATGCGGTAGCCACAGCACTGCAACACTGACCAGGGCAGGGTGTGCTTGGCCTTTAGAGCAGCCCCAGCAGGCTGGCCTCAGAGTAGCTTGTTGGCTGGCTTTTTGCTGTTTGTTTGTTACTTGGAGAGAGTGGACAGCCAGAGAAGTGGGTCATGCCAAGGGATGGGATCACCATGCTGTGCTCACATGCAGCACTCCTCTGCCCCGACGCTCAGGTGGGCTTGCAGTCAGCTTACCTGGGCCAGAGACCCCAGGGCTCTCTGGACAGTCCAGGGGCTGGAGGCATGTGCTGGACGTGGCTCTACCCACACAGCAGCAGCAGCAGCAGCAAGTGTGGCTCTGATTCCCAGCACTGTGACAGGCCCAGGAGAAGGAGAGTGGGCCGTAAGCTCCAGAGTGGACTGAGGCAGCAGTTCTGCCCAGGCCAGGCCAGGAGGGAGCAGGGGTCAGGGGAGCCTGGGACAGGGCCTGCAGGGCTGGGCAGACCTCTGTCGCCTGTGGTCACCCCCCATCGCCTCTTTGATATTCTCTACGGAGGTTACCACCGTGACTGTGTTTGGTGCACTGGGCATGTCCACTCTGCTGGGCAGCCACCGCCACCCCCAGGCTTCTGCTCTCCCCAGCCTGGACTCTGTTCTCTTGAATGTGACTCCCGCCCTCCAGCCCTGCTCCCCATCCTACTTTCTGTCTGAATTCGAGTGCTCCAGGGATCTCATGTAAGTGGAGGGCAGTGTGTCCTTCTGCACCTGTCTGCCCCCACTTAGCAGAACGTCCTCAACTCTTCCACGTCCCAGCAGCCTGAGGATTTCCATCTGTTTGGAAAGCTGAGTGGCATTCCACAAGGGGCTCCTGCGTCTTCCTGCTCCCCGGGGCTGGATCGCCGTTGCCTTGTGCGGCTTCTCCCCAGTCTGTTCTGGGCAGTAAGTTGCTCGTGGCATCACCTGCTTTCCATCCCTGTCCCGGACTCCACTGACAGGAGCCAGCTCTGATGGGTGCCCTGGGGCTCTATGGGCACATGCTCCTGGGGCAGTATGCAGTGCCCACCAAGAGGGAGAGAGGAACAGTCGCCACCCAGGGTGCTGACGGTCACCCCATCCACGCGAGCAGGACACTTCTAAGGAGTTGCTGACTGAGACAGCCACAATGGACCCTGTCATTCAGGAGCATCTCTAGTCAACAGGACCGTGAGTCCTCATGGCTGGCCCAGGTGTCCCCAGGAGGTGCCCTGTCTGGGGACCACATCCAGGGAAGGCCATGCTCCTTTGCTGTGCCCTTCGGCCTCCAGGGCAGCTGTGCCTGGTCTTCTGACCTGGGGACGCCTCTGCTCAGGCGGCCTCGGACGTGGAAGGTCCCCTCTCCTGCCTAATTCCCCTGTAGGTCCGCATTCCCAACCCCAGAAAGCAGCTGGCCACAGACCTACACCTAGCCAGAGCCGTTTTGTTTCCTTTTGTTTCTGTGTTGGGTCCTGGGGAGGGAGCCCAGGGGCACTCGACCACTGGGCCCAGGGCCCTCTACCACTGGGCCAGGGACCCTGTACCACTGAGCCACGTCACACCCATTTTAAAATTTATGTATTTTGAGGCAGGATCTCGCTAAGTTGCCCAGGCTGGCCTTGAACCTGCAATGCTCCTGCCTCGGCCTCCCAAGGTGCTGGGATTACAGGTGTGCGCCATCACGCCTGGTTCAGGCCTAAACCTAGGTAGCAACAGAGAGTTCAGAGGCTGGTCTTCCGCCCCCAACTCTTGGGTGACAGAGCCCGCGCTCTTCTGATGCGTCCACCCAGCCTGCTTTCTGTCTGTAGATAGCGTCCTGGGTGTCGGGTACAGCATCTCTCATGTGGCACCGTGTCTCCAGTGTCTGCCAGCTGGTTGTGTGGCAGTGCTTTGTGCCTTTTCAGGGCTGAGTGATACTCGGGGTGGGATGGACCACGTGTGGCTGTGGCCGTGGCCGTGGCCGTGCAGAGTGCTGCTGTGGTCTTGGGGGCCTGCACTTGTTCAGTAGCAGAGGAGAGAGCAGGCCAGGCCCGAGGCACCAAAAGGTTTCACGGGCCTGGAGGGAATTTCAAGCCGAGTGGGTACAAGCAGGCCTCAGCATGAGGGCAGGTGGCAAGTCCTGCTCCTCAGCTCTGCAGAGGCCAGGTGGGCTGTGGCGGGGGGTCTCCCAGGGAGTGTGTGTTGTGTGTGTTGGGAGCGGGAGGCCTCCCTGTGCCTGCTCTAGGGACCCCATCACAGCGGGCAGGGTCTTGGCCTGAGGATGAGGATGGTTGGCATCCTATTTGCCTGTCACACCCTGTGTTTCCCTGGTGACATTTGACGTGGGCTGGAACAGCAGATGTGGGTTAGCACTGAGGCAGGGACGGTCATAACCATTGGGAGCCAGCTGACAGTGTCCACTGTGAAAGAGGGACCATCTGCAGTGGTGGGCATGGCTGAGGTACTGCAGATGTTCACATTTCTAAGTGGAGGTCCTTCCCCAGCGTGACAAGGCCCTGCGAGTTGGGCAGTGCAGTCCGGGCGGGGGCGCTGGTGTTGGCCCCCTGCCTGACTGGGCCTCCCCTCGGGTCCAGCTGCGTTTCCTTTAGGAAAGGCTGGGTTGGTCGTGGCCAGAACTGTCTGAAATCAAGTCCTTCAGGGCTCTTGGTTTCTAAATGTGACAGGGACGGAACACTGGCCAGACCTGGAGTGGGCCCACGTGGGCCTAGGAGAGCTGTGTTGTGTGACTCCAGTGGCCTCACTGTGCTCCATGTTAAGTACCCCAGCCCCACCCCAGAGCTACAGCCTTCCCACTGCCCTCTGACCAGGTGCCAGGAAGGGATGAGTCAGCTGGTCACTGATCTTGCCCTTGGCACCAACAGAGAAAGCGACTCAGAGATTGGGAATGCCTAAACCTGCAGGACTGTCCGCAGTACAGTCCCGGTGTCCCACCACCCGGTCTGCTGTGCTGTGTCCTTCGTGAAAGAGCGCTTCAAGCGGACTGGCCTTGTCTTGTCTCCTCCAGCCGTGTGCTTTAGGGGTTCCCCTGCCTTTCATCCTGACACAGCCCGGTGGTCAGGCTGAGCCTAGGTGCTGGATAAGCAGGCTGGGCTACCCAGCCTCTGTCCTGGACCCCCTTCACCCAGCTGTGTCCTGGCTCTCTCAGGGCATTTACAGTTGGTGGCCTTGTCCTTCTCCAGCACTGAGGCCCATGAGGGGAGCAGGGAACGCTTTCAAGACTTCAGGGGCACAGGGCACAGGCCCTGAGCAGGCACAGCAGCAGCCCGAGAGGCCTGACCTACCGAGTGTGTCTCCTTCAGGATCCTGAGCCAAGATTTGGTGGCCAGGAGTTCCCAGGGCCTTTACCTGGGACCAGGGGCGCTTGGTGCCTTGGGAGCCTCGTGGTTGTGCAGTAGGAACCTGCACCAGGAAGAAGCCTGGCCCTGCTTGCTGCACCCGCTCTGGGCATCCCAGACACCCCCTGGCAAGCATCCCAGGCACTGGCCACTCTGCACAAGCTTTTGCTGGTCCTCAGGCTTACCGTGGGAGGTGGCTACTAGGCCTGGGCTCTTCTGGGCTCTGGGAGCAGCACCCCAGGTTCCCTGATGGAGGTGGCCTTGGTAATCTCCGGGCTGCTTCCGCTTCCCACAGAATCAAGCTGGTGCTTCTTCTAGGCACTGGGGACAGTGCGTGGTCCGGGGGACCTGGGATTCCCTGCATGTCTAACAGAACCACTTTTCTCTGCCAACAGTCCCTGAGGTCCTGCAGCTCAGCGATGCCCTCCGGGATGACATCCTGCCCGAGCTTGGGGTGCGGTTTGAAGATCACGAAGGTGGGTGAGCCTCTCAACCTGCTTTCCAGAGATCTGGGAAAGGACACGGGAGGGGACACACCAAGAATTCCTGAGGGCCCCACAGTTTTATGACTTCCTGATAAATCCCCAAGTGGAAGCCAAGCACAGTAGTGCTTGCTTGTAATCCCAGAAACTCAGGAGGCTGAGCAGGAGAATCATAAGTTTAAGGCCAGCCTTGGCAACTTAGCAAGGCCCCGTCTCAAAAAATAAAAGGGAGTAGGGGTGTAGCTTAGTGGTATAGTACCCCTAAGTTCTGCTCTCAGTACCAAAAAAAAAAAAAGGAATCCCCAAGTGGAATCTCCATGTTCTTCCCAAATGTCCCTAGGTGTCCCCAGCGCAGCAAGGCAGGCAGTCTTCAGGAGGGTAGTCGTGCTTTGTGATGTGTTTGGGCCTGACAGTCCAATGCCTATAGTCCTCTGGCCTCTACTGCCTTTCCTTTCCCACACTCAGGGAGCAGCCCAGGCGCTGTAGTTGTCACCGTGTCACACCTTGCCTGGTGACAGTGTGAGCCGTCAGGCAGGCCCCCTGTTGTCCACAGTGTGTGGCGTGGGGAGCTCGGCTGATGGCTCAGAGGCTGGCAGGCAGCCTGCAGGAGGACAGGTGCATGGGCCCGCGTCTCACCAGCTGTCTGCTTTTCAGGACTGCCAACGGTGGTGAAACTGGTGGACAGAGAGACCTTACTAAGAGAGAGGGAAGAGAAGAAAAGGGTTGGTAAAGTTGGAATGACTGTGCTTGATTCTGTTGAAAACAAAACACCTTTAGGGTTGTTGCATAGTTTACTTTTAAGAATTTACATTTATGCTTTTATTTTAAAATATGCCAGTGCTGGGCTGAGGTGTGACCTAGTGGTGGAGAGCTTGCAACATGTACGGAGCCCTGGGCAATCCCCAGGGCCCAAACCAAACAAATCCCTGTCCCTGTGAATGTCCGAAAGAAAAGTCAGCTCCGCAACTGCCCGACAGCCTGAACCCAACAGCAGGCCGTCTTCTCAGCTGGGGGGAGGCGAGTGACAGCAGACCCTCAGTGCCGCCTGGCTCTTCCCAGAGTGCCCCTCCCAAAGCTCCTCCACCCCAGCGAGACCCCGTGATCCAGAGATCCCATGTTCAGAGACCTGGCTGTCAGTGGGAGAAAGAACAGGAACAAAAACACATCAGAACTGCTGGACTCAGCCTGTGAGGTGCCCTCAGGGACATGTGGATTCCCAAGCCACACAGGAACGGGGAGTGGCACTGAGACAGGTGGGCCCCGGGGGTGGCCTCCAGAGCAGGTTTGGGCCGGGCCACTCGAGAGGGACTTGGAGAGGAGAGGTGATTGACAGAGCCAGGGTTGGGTCTGGGGATGGAGTTGAGAGTGGCCTGCGTTGGCACTGCAGCAAGCCCCCCACCCCCCAGGAGCAGGGCCCAAGACTCAGGTGTACACAGACTGGGTTTGCAGGGCCTGGGGACATGGGGAGGAGCTACCCATCAGCTGAGGAGAGTCAGCTGGAGCTGCCTGGGGGACTCCAGACAGTCACAGGGTGGTGACCAAGGAAGGTGTGAAGGGAGCCTGCCCTAGAGGTTGTGGCGTGACCTCCCATAGAGGCCCTCTCCATTTCTGTCACACTTGCTCTCCCCAGCCTGGGTCTCCGTCCACACGGGGCTCCCCTCCTGAACTGAGCAAGCACAGGCTCCTTAGGGGAGGTGTAGCCTGCCAGCTGCCTGGAGGTGACCAGAAGTTGGCTGGGGCCTTCCTGCACCCCCAGCCAGGGGTGGCCCAGCCTCCTGCCCACACATCTGGCCCGAAGCTGGGGTGCCTTGGCGAAACCTCTTCCCTCTGAGGCAGCAGCTCGTGGCTCCTCCAGGTCCACGGTTCGGGCCAGGGCTCTCACCACTGCGGCACGGAGCCGGGCTCCCAGGCCCTCCAGCGTGCCCCTGCCTGCTCTCCTCCAGAGTAGTCCCTCCGCACACGAGCACTCCTGCCTTGAAAGGGCCCCGAGTCCTCCTAGACAGGCCACCGTTCCTCTAGCACACTGCCGTCCTGGCGCTCTGTCGGCGCCTTCCTGCCTCCCCTCCCCAGCCCTCCCCTCCCCTGTGACCTTGCCCAGCCCACCGCTTCTCTGGTGTCCACTGGGCATTGGCCATGACCCCAGGCCCCAGCCCAGAGCCCACCTGCCATGCTCCTGCACTTGGCTGCTTACCTCATAGCTCCAGGAAGCCAGGAGCACCCGAAACCCTGGACATCCCAAAGGAATCAGGTTCTCGGCTCCCCGAACTTGTTCCTCCCTCCCATCGGTGGCAGGCACCTCCGTGCCCACGGCAGCCCGAACTCCCGACGCAGGCTTGGCCTGACCTCACCTGAAACCAGCCTGCTGCCTCCACCACCAGCCCCGGGCCAGGCCTCCCCAGCCCCTCCCCTGGATTCTGCTGGGTGGAGTGGAATCCTGGATTTTGCTCACCTCCTCCTGTCCCATCTCTTTGACTGCCCCAACGCTGGTACCCGTTCCTTGGCGCTGCTGGCCTCTGCCCTCTCCCCATCCTGCCTTGTGCCCTTGCTCTCCTGGGTACCATGACCTGTGCAGGTCGTCCCCAGGCCCCACTAGATGCAGCCCCCCTTTCCAGACCACGTTTGTCCTTCTGGTCAGTGTCCTGCTGTTGTGCCTGAAGCTTTTAATGTTGGTTTTGTCTGCTGCCCTGTCCTCACATCCAGAGCATGGTGGGCACCCAGAGGGCCACTGAGAAGCTCTGGAACAAGGGTCAGCCACTGCTGAGCACAGGTGTGCCACCTAAGCCCAGGGCACCAATCTGTCTCCCACTCCAAGGGCTGGGCTGGGCTGGACAGGAGTCCAGCCCTAGGCCAGGTCGTGGGAGACAGCAGGAGGACTGGGACCCTGGCTCATTGACCCTTTCTGTTCTCCTAGGTTGAAGAGGAGAAGAGGAAGAAGAAGGAGGAGGCCGCCCGGAGGAAGCGGGAGCAGGAAGTGAGCACGTCTGCTTGTTGGGGGGACTCCCCTGGGTAGAAATGCACTGTGGCCTGGGCCTTTGTGGCTCTTGGCCTCCCTTGGACTTGGCCAGGCCCCGGAGCACCCTCTAAAGGGAGCTCCACTGTGCCCCCACCTGCCTTCCTACATGGTGCCCTGGAACCTGGGGGTCCCCCCAGGAGGGAGACAGCCAGGGGAGCCAGCCCGCCCATCACCACACCGGGCAGCTCTTGCAGTCTGGCTGCTCTTGGGACGATTGACAGCCTTTCCTCTGTTCCACGACCGCGGGCCCCTTGAGTTCCTGCCCTGGCTTCCACATCCCTTCCAGCCATCTGAGCTTGACAGCAGTTTGGGGGCTGGGGTGGGAGTGGGCATCCTGGGGACAGTGTAAAGCCCCTGCCTGCTGCTGGGTGGTTATGACCCTACTCTGCTGCAGGCGGCGAAGCTGGCCAGGATGAAGATTCCACCTGGTGAAATGTTCCTGTCAGAAAGTGACAAATACTCCAAGTTTGATGAAGATGTAAGAAATCCTTCTCCACATTTCAGGACTCATTAGACCACCCTGAACTGGGGCGGCAGGAGTTCTCAGCCGTGGGCATGTGGGAGATTCTAGGGGAGGCTGGGGCCCAGGGGGTGTCCTCCTAGCAGGTGCCTCCACCTTGCTCCTGCCTCTGACAGTGGGAGTCACGGCCTGGGCCGGACTTCGGATGGCTGAAACAGAACCCGGCAGGGCCTAGGGCCTCGGGCCCTCAGCCGGCCCAGCTCTGGCCCACCCTCGGCCTCCCTGCCAGGTCGAGGTGTATTTGCTGCACCCCTTCAGCATGGTGGGCCCTGACAGAGACAGGGTGCCCAGACCCTGGTCGCCATTCTCCACGGTGGCCACGGTCTTAAACTCTTAAGCCAGTGCTGCTGGGTCAGCATGCTGGACCCTGAGCAGGTGGTGACCAAAAGCCCTGAGCAGAGGACGCGGCCACAGCAGGGAGAGGCGCGTGGAGGAGGAGGAGGGAGGAGGGTGCCGGGTGGCGGCCTGGCAGCTGTGTGTCGCCCTTGCAGGGCCTGCCCACGCACGACACGGAGGGCAGGGAGCTGAGCAGGGGGCTCTCCAAGAGGCTGCGGAAGCTGCATGAGGCGCAGCAGAGGCTGCACGAGGAGTACCTGCAGCTGACCCGCAACAGAAGCCCGCCCTGACGGCCGGCACTGAGGCTTCCGCCCAGGCAGCGCCCGCGCTCCTGTCCTGTGCACAGCTGTCCTCGCCCCGAGCAGAGGACTGGTTCACGTCGGTGCACGTGGCCGTCGCCCTGCAGCATTACCAATAAACCCTGTGAACAGTGAGCCCTGCCGCCCTCTCTGCCGCCGACCTCCACTCAGCTCCTGCTGGAGCTGGCAGCCGGGCCGCATGGTCAGCAGGTTGTGACTTCAGCGCTTGGTCAGTGGAGCCAGCGGAGGAATTTCCCCACATGCCAGCAGCCCGGCTAATCCCTGCTGTGTGGGTGCATTTGGAGGTATTTGAGTAGGAAAAAGACCGGCTCAGCCTGGCGGATCCCGCTGGGCCGCAGACAAAGACCGCTCAGTCTGCCTGTGCTCTGATGAACACGCACACTGCAGGTTTCCTAGAGCAGCAGGCCAGTGGCTGCGGGTGGGCCCCTGGCCAGCTGCCAGGCCTGCCACGGCTGACGCAGCCCGGGTCTGCAGGGCTGGCGGGCGAGATAAGAGTCTCCACACCGGGGGCGTGTCCTCCCCACCAGCTCCCCACAGGGTGCTCACTCCGGCTGAGGGTCTGCCCTCAGATGTGCCCAGCCGGCCTTGGTGGAGCGTTGTGCCAGGGGCAGAAGCCCCCCGTGCCTGTGAAGGCTGGTGTGGGCCAGCTCCGACTGGACCAAGGGCAGGCATTGGTGTGGGTAGGGGACCACACACTTGGGGGGTGTGGCAATGCCCAGTGGTGGACGTACCCTGTCCCTATGGTTTGGTTCTGCCTGTAGGAAGCTGCCCTGAAGGCCCCCACAAGTGTGAAATGTGGCAGCATGAGACTGTGTGAGGCTGGTGCAGCCCTGTCCCTGTAGGACCTTGGCCCAGAGCTGGCGGGCTGTCCTGTGCAGGCTGACTTTGTCGGTCTTTTGTGTGTGTGTGTGTATGTGTGATGCTGAGGATTAAGTCCAGGGCCTTGTGTGTGCAAGGCAAGCACTCTACCAACTGACCTATATCCCTAGCCCAAACTTTATTGGTATTTTATATTTAAAAGAAAAAATTCCCCCAGACAGCATTAAGCAGCCTGTCCCAGTTAGCTATTGCTACATAACAGACACCCCAGAACCTGGTGGCCGAGAACCATAGCCATCGACTACACTGGCCAGGGGCTTGGCAGGCAGTTCCTGGCAGTCAGGCAGCTCATCTGAGGTTCTCACCTGGCCCTGGGCTGGGGCTGCTGGGCACCTCTCATTGCTGTGCTCTCTCCCAGCGACTTTGGAGGCTGTGTCCAGAGAGAAGAGCTGGAGGGTCCCAACTCCAGAGGCCATGGCATCTTCCTAGTGGAGACCATCACAAAGAGCCATCCACGTCCCTGGGGAGGAGCAGGACAGGTTTTGAAGGAATCTGGGGGGGACCAGGAAACCACAGCAGCTATTTCCCAGTGTGCTGTCTGCCACTGTGGCCGGCTTGGTCCTGTGGTGGGCAGGGAACTTCATGGCAGGGAGCAAGTGGTGGAGCAGAGCCGCTCTCTGTGAAGGCCAGAAGCAGAGAGAGAGGAAGAGCAGGGCTCCCAGTCTCCCCTCAGGGTCAACCCCATAACCCTACCTCCTCCCAGTTGGACCCCCCCCCCCACCTCCCAACAGCACCATGGGCTGGAGACTAGGCCTTTACACCTGGGCCTTTGGAGGACATTCAGATCCAAACTATGGCTGCTGGAAACTGATCAGCATAGCTCAGAGACTGGCCTCTGCTAGTCACCTCCGTGGGGGCCTGCCCAGGCCAGGGGTGCACAGCAGTCCAGCGTGACATGGTAGTTCTGCCTCTAGTAACATTGGTATGGCGTTTCCAAACTCTATGTTGAGACAGAGCAAATAGCACTGATGTCAGCAACCAGGATTTTAATGTAAGAGATAAAATACAAACTTAAAAAAAACAAGTTAAGTCCCTGTGCTGTTCCGTATGAACTGGACAAAGCAATATGACCTGATTGACAGTGTGAGCCGCAGAGTGTCTCCTGGCTCTAGACGGGAAGGCGACTCCTTGGAGCAGTGAGTGCGCGGGCTCTGCGGGGCTCTAGATGCTGCCACCTCCTTCAGAATCCGCCAGTACAGACGTGGGAAGCCTGGACTCTTTGTGTCCAAAGAAGGACACTTCTAATGACTGATGGAGTCACAGCAAAAGAATATGGGCGAGCCAGTGGCATGTATGCTGGCTGGGTCTAGGAATCACACTAAGGGGAAAGCTCATCTCAGAGGTCATATGCCACCAATGTAGGTACTATTCTCAAACCTAGCTATGGGGGTGGTGGGGGTGGCTGCAGGGGACAGCAGGAGGTCACCTCAGTGGGACAGTGGTGTGTCCTTGTGGTGGCAGTTAGGCAGCTCTGCCCATGCGCTGGCCTCATGGGGAGCCACCCACTGCCAGCATGGGTGCCTGCTACTCACCTGGCATGCTCTGGCCCTGCACAGTGCGGCCTCGGGGCTCGCGGGACCCTGGCACTCGATCTACAGCTTCCCCAGGAGCTCCCCTTGGCATGTCTGGGACAGTTGGGGCAGTGGAGAGTGTGATAGCTGGAACCCAGGAGCCTCTGCTCTCCCTCAGAAACAGAGCCAAAGAGTACTGTCACTCCTGGAGCAGCTCTTGTGACAGCCCTTCCTCTACAAACCTGTTGTGCATAAGTGACCGCATCAGGCATTCTTCCTCCTTTCATGGGACTGTTTCAGGGTCACCAGATGGCCCAGCTAAAGGGAAGACTTGCCCAATGTTGCCCACTGGTAGAAGGGCGACCCTTTCTGGTCTTGATGGAGTTGCTGAGACGGCTGGAGAATTCCAGGGGCTGCATAACGCACCGTGGCAAAGTGTCCCCCCACAGGTGACTTGTGGGTTCTAGGGAGAAAGGCACAGTCACTTCACAGATGCCGAAGGGGCTGGGGTGTAGCTTGCCCGGCCTGCTCAAGGCCCGGGTTCCATCCCCAGCACCACAAAAAGAAAAGATCACATGAAGGAGACAACGTCCAGCCTGATGGAGAAACAGGCTCTTTGTGCCCTCACGTGCCTCCAGTGTCCTTCCCTGCAATGCCCTGTCATTTAGGCACCCCTCCCTCAGTGGCGGCACCCCCACGGATGGGAACAGAGATGCTGCCCACCACCACCACCGGCCCTGGCGACTTGGCGCAGCTAGCCAGATGCCGGTCTGCCTCCAGAGCTCAGTCCGCCTGAGGGACCACCTGCAAGGACAGGGAGTCCAGGAGCACAGCACAGGCCAGGTTCCCTGAGCTCCGGGTGGCAGGACCCAAGAGGAAAAGGGCTGCTGACGGCCACAGCTGGTGGCAGCACCTGGGAGGGCTGCTGGTGCAGAGCCAGAGCCACGGGGTGAGACCCTCCGTGCCCAGGAGCCCGGGGCCACCTTGGGAGTCTGATACCAGGGCTCCCCAGCCACCGCACTTAAGCAGCATCTGGGGGTTTTTACACCAAGACCCACCCCTCTCCTGCCCTCATGTCAGTGTTACAGCAGCAGGTGGCAGGGACGGAGCTCATGGGAGACTAGGGGACAAGGCAGGGGTGGCAGACTCCCTGGGTACCCACAGCTGGAGGACAGCTGAGATGGAGGGCCAGGCAGGAGCGTGGCTTAGTTCAGGAAGAACAGGGACCCTCCAGGTGAAAGGGACCTGGGCTGAGTGGGCAGTGGCTAGCCAGGCAGGCTTCTGTCCCCCGAGTCCAGCATGACTGGGCTCTAAGCAAGGGCCTTGTTCTAGCACCACCAGAGCCTGGAGCCTGAGGGCTCAGGAGCAGAAGTGAGCATGCCCCGACTCCAGCGTCTCCAGGAAGGACCAGGGACTTCAGGGAGACGGGCTGGTTCCCATGTTCTGGGTGTTGGGTTTGAAGTGGAAAACCTGCTCAGCCGGCTCCTGAGATCTTCAGACACGGGTCCAAAATGCCCGGACCACACTGTCCTCTGGGGCCAGAGCAGCGGCCACTGTGGGTGTCTGGCCCCTGTGGATGGCAGAGCAGGGGCTCTCAGTGAGGGTGGTCAGCAAGAGGCCTGTCCCCTCCCACAGCAGTGGGTCAGGCCTCAATCTCAGCCTAGCAGCTCTGAGCATTCAATATGGAATGTCCAGAAATTTGCAGCCCCACTGAGGCAAAGGGTTCACCCCACAGGGGCATGTCCCCTGAGAATGGCCACTGACACAAGAGAAGCACCAGATTCTCAGGGCATTGTACTGAGTTGAATAGGGTCCCCATGTTCATGTTCATGTTCATCCTGGACCTGCAGATGTGACCTTTTTTGAAATAGGGTCTGCACGTGTGATTAGATGGGTGAAGATAAGGTCATCTTAGAGTTGGGGGCCCTAAATCCAGTGTGACTGGCTCTGTGTAAGAGGGGCACACAGGCTGTGGTCCTGCCTGGATCCTTGGGAGGAGCCCAGCCTTGCTGAGGCCTGGATTGCGACTCCCAGCCCCCAGAGCTGAGAGAAGGGACCACTGTGGCTTCAAGCCCCCTGGTTTGTGATACTTTGCAGCAGCCACAGGAAATAGACACCAGTCTCATAAGTCACTATTCCCTGTAGCAGAGAAACGACTTAGTGCTTTATGGAAATAAATCCACCCAAGAGCCAAATGAGATACGGAAAGGGCCTGGAAAACGCGGGCACAGGGAAAGGCACATCAAGAGCACCGTGAGCTGTCCTCGCCCCCATCCGATGGCGACAATGAAAGACAAAACACAACAGGCGCAGTTGAGGATGTAGAGAAAAGGGAGCCCTGGCACAGTGCTGCTGGGGACATCGTGGGAGCAGCACGGAGGGCCCTCGAACACGGAAACAGAACTGTGCGGGACCGCTGTCCCGCTCCCCAGAACCACCAGAGCTGACGTTGGCACGTTGAAGACACCGCATGTGCAGGCCCTGCGCAGCGCCCTCTGCGGCCATCCATAAGGAGTCCTCCTGGGTGTGAGTGCAAAAGCGTCACGGAAGAGCGCTCAGCCACAGAGAGCGTCCTGCCATGTGCCACGAAACCAAGGGAACCAGAGAACCTGAGCACAGTGACACACGCCAGGCACAGGGACAAGTGCTCCGTGCTCACTTCCGCAGAAGCTAAAGCAGGGTCCCAAAGCAGCCAGTGAGGCAGTGGCCACAGAGCCCGGGCAGGGTGGGGGAGGGTGGCTGGAGAGAGGAGGCACACGGGCTCCGGGTGCAGCTGGGCAGGAGGACTGACTTCTAAAGTGCCATGGCACAGCACAGCGGAGGAACTGGCTGGCGGCAACGGAGCACTTCCCGACAGCTGGCACAGAGAGGGTCTTCACGCTCCCGCACACAGAACTGGTGGTGGGCACGCCAGTGACCCCGACCTGATCAGTACACATTGCCCCCCCCCCGGCATGGAAATGCCACTGGACCCCATCAACACCCATTATTACTGTGTGTCTATTAAAAATATGCCAGGTGCGGTGGTGCACGCCTGTAATCCCAGCGGCTCAGGAGGCTGAGGCAGGAGGGTCGCAAGTTCAAAGCCAGCCTCAACATAAACCGAGTCACTAAGCAACTTGGCAAGACCCTGTCTGTAAATAAAATACAAAATAGGGCTGGGGATGTGGTTCAGTGGTCGAGTGCCTCTGAGTTCAATCCCTGGTGCCCACTAAATAGATAAATGAAGAAATGAAACATAGAGGTGGTGCAGTGGCACCCACCTGTAACTCCAGTGGCTGGGAAGCTGAGGCAGGAGGATCATGAGATATTCGAAGCCAGCCTCAGCAACTTAGCAAGGCCCTAAGCAACTCAGCAAGACTGTCTCTAAATAAAATATAAAAAAGGGCTGGGGATGTGGCTCAGTGTTTAAGTGCCCCTGGGTTCAATCCCCAGTACCAAAAAAATAAAAATACTTATCAAAAATTCATCCAAGACTAAAATGGAGAACAGATCATGCAGTCACTGTGCAGGCAAGTAATGATTGTTACCTAATTTCAGAACAGACGGCATTTTCCAGGTTGCAAACAACCCCCTTCACGGGGTCACTCCCATTTCTGCTGGGGGTCCCAGACCCACCATGCACCGACCTGAGAGAATGCAAGAGGAACGGGCCCCCTGGGCCACCTACACGTTGCCCACAATTCCCTAGTTGCAGCCTCACCCAGGTATCACCTGCCCCTCCCCCAATCCCTGTCATACGGGGGACACCTCCCTTGTGGGCTCCCCCACACTATCTGTAGGGACATGAGCCACCCTGAGCTATCTACAGGTCCCAGAACACAGTATGCAGCTGGCCGGGCAGGCTCCACACGCCAAGCCCAGCTGGTCACTCCGTAGGTCCTCAGCTCTCAGCCCCATCAGCCTTACCCCTGGAAGCCTGCTGACACTGCTCTTTTCTAGTGGTGGGGACAAGTGAAGGACGCAGGCAGCAGTGCCTGATG
Organism: Marmota monax; assembly: GCF_021218885.2. NCBI lineage: Eukaryota > Metazoa > Chordata > Mammalia > Rodentia > Sciuridae > Marmota > Marmota monax. The sequence goes on along the minus strand of NW_026692498.1, from coordinate 2,829,818 downwards.
GAAATAAAAGGGAGGTGGCACTGGGTGGGAGCAAAGCCTCTCAGAGGGGGTGGCCATCCTCAATACCCAAGTGACTGGAGGGTGCTGATAAGGGAAGATGTGAGCAGAAAGAACGTGTGACATTCATGGCCTGCTTTTCAAACCCACGGGGCCCACCTGGAGGGTGCACATCTCCAGGCACGGGCAGGTGTATTCCTGGGTCCAACGTCCCAGCCCCAGGCAGACCCAAGAGCCAGTCTTTTAGCCCCTCAGAGCTTCGGGTTCAGCCCTGGGCTCAGCAAGCAGCTGCTCCCAGCTGCCACACATGTTCACTGTGAGCCCGGGGCCTGTGTAGGACTAGATGCACCCCAAAGCTCAGGGCAGGCTGAGCCTGGGGGTCTGCTTCCTCTCCCGTCCCAAAGGTGTCCTACTACCCGAGTGAAGGGGTGGTAAGGACAGCAGAGGCCGCATCAAGCTGGCTGCTCACTCAGTGCCTGTGCCCGTGTGAAGCAGGTACGACACTTCAGAGACGGGAGACGGGCAGGGCACTTGCCAGGGTCACCCAGCTAGAATCTGTACAGCAGGAATCCCTGCCCTTTAACCCTTGCTACCTTCTACACAGCCCAGTGGCAGGGGTGACCGGCACAGTGCCCCCCCCCTTGTGATGGGGGGCTGCATGGTGGCTTCCCAAGGCTACATTCAAGTCATAGGTCTTGGCTTGTGACATTTGGCAGTAGGTTCTTTGTAGGTGTGAACACTGAGATGGAATCCCTAGGGTACATCTTGATTGGTGACTGGCATCCTCATAAAGAAGAGACACGGGGAGGCCATATGAAGACGGAGGAGTTGGGAGTGGCAGGGTTACAATCAAGGATGCCTGGAGCCACCAGGAGTTTCCAGGGGGCAAGGAAGGTCCCTCACCCAGTGTCCCCGTGGGAGCACAGCTGCGTCACACCTTGATTTCAGCTTCCTGACCTCCAGAACCAGAGGTCTGACATGCCTGTTTCATTCACCCAGTTTGTGGTACTTTCTTGTGGTGGCCAGAGGAAACCAGTGACCACATCACAGAAGTGACGCTGGGGAAAGAACCACCACCCCCACCACCCCCACCACCCATCCCGCCTCCATCAGGCCTCCCAAGGGTTCAGCTGGGAGGCTCCCCCACCTGGTGCCTCCCACACCAACCCCCACATCCAGGCAGGGCCAGAACCAATGAAGGCAGGTGCACCTGAGACCGTGGAGTAGGGGAGACACACTGGAGCAGGCTCCAGGTTCTTTTCCTTCGTGGTCGGTCTGTGCTTCCTTTCCCGCTGTCGACAAGAGCACTGCATGGTCATTATGGAAAAGTGGGACGGCAGTTAAGGCGCACTAAGGAATCCAGGTGGCACTCAGGCCCAGGCCCGGGTGGACACCCAGCTCCTGCAGGGGGCTCGCCTTGCTTTTCCGGCCCCGAGGGGCTTTGCAGCAACCCGTGCCCTTCACCCCTCTGCCAGGAGTCTGCAGATGGTTTTAAAATCTCCCCGTCCTCCACTATAAACTCGTTAGCACAGTGAAAACCCGGTGCGGGGGGTAGGATTTATGTGTGTGTACGTGTGTAGTTTCAGAAGCACCATCACCCAAAGAAAAGGGAAGTTTTGTTTTGTTACCAGGGATTGAAACCAGGGGCGCTTAATCACTGGGACACATCCCCAGTCCTTTTTATTTTTTGAGACAGGGTCTCGTTAAGTTGGTGAGACTGGCCTCAAACTTTCGTTCCTCCTGCCTCAGCCTCCGGAACCGCTGGGTTGACAAGCGTGCGCCATCGCGCCAGGAGAAATGGAAGTTTTGAAGAGCCGCTAGGGAAGTATTACAGACCTGGGGACACAGCCGAGCATCGCCACGCACTTGGGCGCGGACGCTGCTGCGGCTGAGCTGGAAAACAGCCTACAGCCGCGCGGCCGCCAGCCGCCACGTGCTGAGTGGCGGCGGGAGAGCGCACAGGACGCGGGGCTACCCGACGTCACACACCCGATTTGCATACGGCTCGCGGGCCTGAGCGCTGCGCGGAGCCCCTGCCTCTCATCACCCCCTGATTGGTCCCCGCGCGCGGCGCCGAGGCCCAGTTGACTTGCGCTGCGTTCGCCCAATCGTAGCCCGCCTTGCTCGCTGAGGGCGGAGCCAGGCGGCGCGGCCAACCGGAGGCGGCGTTGTTGGCGGCCACGGCGGCGCAGCCCGGAGCGAGCGAAGGCACGGCCGCCACTGCCGCAGGAGGCGCGAGGTGCGGGCGCGCGGCGTCTGCGGGTAACGGCGGGCGGCCGGGCGGCCGGGAGGTCGGGGTGGCGGCGGAGCTCGGGGCGACGGGCGGAGGGCGGGCGGCGGCGGGGCGGACGGCGTCCCGCGCTCCTCCCCGCGGCGCCCGCCGCCCCGCCCGGTGAAGGTCAGCCGCGCTTTGTTCGCGCCGCGGCCGCCGCCCGCGCGCACGTGCGGCCCGCGCCCCCCGCCGGCGCCGCGCAGGCTCGGGCGGCGCGGGGCTGGGCTTCCGGGGCCGGGCGGCGGGCCGGGGCCGGGGCGGGGCGCGCTCTGGCCGCCCGAGCCGTCCGTGGGTCCGGGCCGGGCGGCGCGAGCGGCGGCCCCACCTCTGCGCCTGCCCGGCGGCTCCCGTGGCCGGGTGCGTGCGCTGCCGCGGCGGCCCGAGCGCGCGCGGAGCCCGGCCTCCTGCAGCGGCTGTGCTGGGGCGGCCGGGTCGCCTGGCCCGGTGAACCCGCCGCGTCACGGTTTGCGAGTGCCCCCTACCTGAAACGCTGGGGCCAGAGGTGTTGCTGCGGGTCTTGGAGTTTTTCCGATTTTGGAATATTTGCACGGATTTGCCAGAAGAGCTTCCCTAATCTGGAAGTCCAGAATCCGACATAGTGCTGGGGGGTGGGGGGGGCCAAGCCTGCAGATTTTTGGTCCGCAAAGCTGTTGTAAAGATAATTGTTTATGAGAGAGATCAATCTATAGATTAGGTAGGTATAAGAATTATAACCTTCCCAAATTTCCACAGGGACACTTTCGCCTGAATTTCAAGGCCTCTACTCACCGTGTGATTTTATGCACGCTTTACTGCTGTCTCAGATAACTTATTAGGCAGTCTGTTTTTTCCCCAGTCTGAGCAGTGTCATTGGTTCAGAATGTCTGCTGTTGTCTGTGTCCATATATCATTGCATCTAAAAACCAGTTTTTTTCATTTTGTTGTATTAGAATCCTGTATTTTTCAGAAAGAATGTGGAATAGTAATTGGAGGAATTGGCCGAATTCTTAACAGTAGCCAGTTTTATCATTTTCAGGTTTGATAAACTTGGTCAACTGAATTCTAAGAAAGAATGCATACGTTTTACTTATTTTGTTACAGTCACTGCACGTTGTACAGATTGGTGTATTCCCTGTGATACTTCTATACATCCATCCATTGTGCATTCATTCTGCACATCCACTGATCTACTCTCTCCCACCCCCAGCACCCTTCCCACTCCCTAAAAATCCCTCTTAATATTTTTCTGTCCCACTTCTCTTGCTCTTCCCCATTTCTAGTGACACTCTTCCGTTCCATACTTGTGTAGGTTGACTTGTTGGTTAAGAATACGTAGGTTCTGAGATGTTTCCCTCCCACCTTACAAGACATCATGGCTTTGTGACTTGGCCAGTTAGACAGTGAGCTAGAGGAGTTTACCTGTGTGAAGCATTTCATACTTCTATAGAGACTTAAGTTCTTTGAGATGGGATTGTTTGCCACTTTACAGTCTGAGTTTGTAGGTGAATCCCAAACTTTATTTCCACTAAGCTGGACATGGTGGTGCATGCCTGTGTCCTCAGCTACTCAGGAGGCTGAGGTGGGAGGATAGCTTGAGCCCACAAGTTTGAGATCTGCCTGGGCAACATAGCGAGAGCCTTTACTCCAAGGGGGAAAAAATCCATTAGCTTACCAGGGTTTTTATTTTTAGTAGCCTAGGATTGAAATCTTACATCTTCTTTTGAGCAGTTGATGGTCTAGCATTAGGAGGAGGTAATCTCAAATATGAATGTGTGAGCACAGTGGAGTTCAGAGGGGCTTGTTTTTTTTTTGGTTGTTTGCAATTTAAAACCTGTTTTGATAAGTTTATGTTGTGCTTCCAAAAATTTTGCCAAAGAATTCCAAGGCCGGCAGGCTTGGTGGCACATGCAGCAGGCCTGTAGTCCCAGTGACTCTGGAAGCTGAGGCAGGAGGATCACAAGTTTGAGACTGGTCTGGGCAATTTAGTGAGACCCTGTCTTTAAACAAAACCAAAGGCTGGAGGTGTAGCTCAGTGGTAAAGTGCCCCTCATTCAGTCCTCAGGACTACACTCCCTATGGCCTCGGATCATCAGCTATGTGAAGTGGGAAGATTGGGTGTTGCTGGGATCCAGTCATTCCAGTTAGGACCTTGAGCTTGCTGAGAGTTTGCTAGCCAAGGAATCCTTGCTTTTTGTTTAAGACAAGTGTGTTTTAGGCACCCAGAATAGAAGGCCCATCTTAGTTTGACTCTTGTACCACTGCAGTGATAGGAAGTAGCTGATGTGGAATGGCAGGAAACTGTTCTCTTCCGGTCTCTGCTTACTTTGCATGGGCCTCATGATTGTTAGCAAATTGGGAGCCTCCCTGAATGAGTCAGGGGGTTTGTCTTTGGGGGGCATATGTAATAAGTGGGAGACCCTTATTGATGGGTAGCTAGTGGAGAAATTTTTGTGTATGTGGTGCTGAGGCTCAAACCCAGTGCCTCACAATTTAAGCAAGCGCTCTACCACTAACCCCAGACCTGTTAGGACGTTTTTAAGAAAAAGTTTGGGATGGCATAGATTTGTTCTCACCTGACAGTTGTTTTCTACCCTGCCTGCTTCAGGGAAAGTCCTGTTGCTTTTGCTCTGTCTGTAGTTAAATTTTAAATTTTTTGAGTGTTTAGTAAAAGGAGGGACATTACAGCTTTGTACTATTGTAACTACAAAAAAATCACTGTGAATTTTACTCTTCATCTTGACTGCTCTATGTAGCCTTAAATTCTTAATCTGTGTAAAATGTACTCTGCCACCTCTTCAAATGTGCTTTCCTCCCATGTCCAGAGGGAAAAGAAAAGCCTATTCAAAAACAAGGTGAGATAGTTTCTGTTTAATAGTTGCAGGAGAAAGATAGTTCTGTACCTTCTGTTCAAGTTTTATAAGTATATACTTACGTTAGTACTTGTTTACTCAGTTATTCTGAGGTGGCTTTCAGTGATTTGTATCTACTTTTTTTTTTTTTTTTTGGTGCCAAGGATTGAACTGAGGAGCACTCAACCACTGAGCCATATCCCCACCCCTATTTTGTACTTTATTTAGAGACGGGGTCTCATTGAGTTTCTTAGCACCTTGCAGTTGCTGGGGCTGTCTTTGAACTCTGGATCCTCCTGTCTCAGCCTTCCAAGCCTCTGGGATTACAGGTGTGCACCACTGCGCCTGGCTGTGTCTTCTTATGTATTTGTTTTCTCATGAGTACCAAGCACAGTTCTAGGTATTGGGGTCTCCACTGAATAACACAGGATCTAAGACCCTGCTCTCATGTCTGCAGTGGGAGACAGACAAGCAAGTTACATGGTTGGAGGTGCTTTTGAGAAAAAGATAAGAGTGGAGTCTTGGGTGGTTGTAATTTGAAATAGGATGGAGAGGAAATGGCTTACTGACAAGAATGCCAAGATCTTTTAAGTACTGGATTGAGAAAACTTTTGAACATCAGATTCTCATGAATTGCCAAGAAACACATAGAAAAAGGAGTGTAGCACGGAAGACCATGCCTCAGTAAAAGTGGAGTGTTTGGTGGTTATTTCAGTAGATCTTGTAAGCAGGTATGACCACGGGAATGTCTGTTCTGTGTCCTGAGAAAGGTGCTTGGGACAGGCTGAAGTTTGAATGGGGTCTCTGGTGCCATGCTGTATGCTGGTAATAGGCAGCTGTCACTTAACAGCAGTGGATTTATTAGACAGCAATTTCCTGGCCATCTCATGCCAGATCCTGTGCTGGGCCCTGGAACTACTGCATTGAGCAGGATAGTGTCCCTGCCTTCATGGAATTTGTTCTTTGATGGGATGACAAATGTACTGCTTAGTCATTATTTCTAACACTATAATAAAAAGTTTCATCCTTTTCAAGAACAATAGTGATCCTATACCCATCACTTAGCTTCAACAATACCCTACTTGCCAGTCTTGGTTTACCTGTAACGTGTGTCTGGTTGGTTGGTTGACTTTGCAGTACTGGGGATTGAACCCAGGGCACCATAATGCTAGACAAGTGCTCTACCACCAGTTACACCCCCAGCATTATTATTTTTTATTCTGGGACAGACTTCTTAGTTGCCCAGATGATCTGGAACTTGTGATGCTCCTGAGTAGCTGAGATTACAGGCATGTGCCACCTTGCTCAGCTGTATCTGTGAATTGAAAAAAAAAATTATCTTATTATTCACTACCACATATGTGTGTCAGAAGATAAGGGAGGTATGTATAAATTAGATAATTAAATGCAGTTGGATTTAGTTTCAGCATAATTTCAAGAGCACCTGTGTGCGTTAGGATCTGACTCTCCCTCCCCCATTTTGTTAATGAAGGGTATATTGGTTTGCATTCTCCCATAGTTTGGAAATTTACACAGATTACCTGGCTGTTTAATTACTTGTTAACTTGTCTGCTGACATATTTAACTAACAACCTGGTTGACTTAAGATGCTAGGGAATGGTGATGGCTTGGGAAAGGAGCTGTGGACCGGGGCAATGAAATGAGATCTGGACTGCTGGGGCTCACGCACTGACCAGGCTTGTAGGTAGGTGTTGGGATGTCCTGTGGGGGGTCCTGATTCTTTCTTGGCATGGATGGTTCCTCTGTCCCTCCAACATAGTCCTAAGCTACAGTATGAGCCAGTGCTCTTGGAGAGTTGGACCTGAACCAAGGCTGGTCACACTCTCCAGGATCAGTAGGTGGCCTGCCACCCTCAGCTTCACCTGCGCCACTTCATGCTCTAGGGTTAATTTAACCACTGTTGCTGATTGATCAGTTAGTTATCTAGCGGGCAGGCACTGGGAACCTTTGAATCTCTTTGGTGATAGGTAGTAACTGTTCAGACTGAGGTTTTGTGAAGTGTGACCACACTCTAAGGCTCATGCCTTTGTCTTTCAAAGGAACCCAATGTGAAATTACATTGTTATTCTGGCTATCGACTGTTTTCAGGTAAAAATTACAGTTCAGTGTTGTATAGTTTTCTGTAAAAGTTCAAATGTTTTCCTGTGAAAACTTTATGTTGAGATAAAAGGAAATTAATTCATAAGTAGTAGTGTTGCAGGAGGGGGTACGGCTGAGTAAAAAAAGATCACTGTGGTGTTTTGATCCGTAAAAGCAGACTGTTGGCCCTGGGAGGGAACAGCCGCATTCTTTTGAAAATCTGTTCTGCCTGCTGTCCCTTCCGCAATCTAACTTGATTGCTTTATTTTCTTTTTGATTGGCAAATAAATATGATGTTTTGAAATTGGTACCGAATGTGGAATGGTTATAACAAAATAATTCCTGGTGATGAAACCGAAGTGAAGTCCAGCTTCTTTATAAATGTCATTGTCCTCCTATGTCAAGGGAGCAGTGTTTAGTCACTTGATTTGGTGGTCCCACAGCAGACAGCGGGTGAAACAGTCCGTGTGTGTGGGGGGGGGCATAAATGCAGAGGCAGAGGCCCAGGGCCCGGGGTGCCGCCTCTCGCCCGTGATTGCTGCAGCTGAGTGTAGAGGAAGGCTGCAGCTGGGGAGTGGGGAGGGAGGGAGGGGACGCAGAGCCACACTGCTCGCTCCTTGGGTCTGCTTTGTCCTAGGCCTCGAGTTCTGGGTCAGTTTGTTGGTTTTTAGTCATTCAGAATTATTTTCCTTTCCATCGTTTAAGTGCATTGGCCTGTTTTTCTGTCCTTGATGTGGCACTTTGTTGCTGTTGAGAGGGAAGCGTGTCAGGCTTTGCAAGCCTTTTCATGATGTTGCCAAGTACAATGGTAAAGGTGCGAGTTGGTGGAGTCTGACAGGCTGGAGGGGGGCCTTCCCGTGTCTGCTGGAGTGTCTGTGTATCCTGTGTACCTCTTGGGCACGCATCCTGGTACTAGCTGGTGAACAGGGTAGAAAAGGAATGTTCTCACCTTTCTAGACACAGTGAACTTCTTGGGAAGTTCTTAGCAGAACAGCAGGAATCCGACTGACCCTGATTGAAGCTCAAATGTGAATTGGTTAGGTTAGCCAATTGTAGCCCAGGTGAATTGTTTAGCATTCGTAGGGAGGGATGGAAGGATCTAGTTTGGAGTCCTAGATCCACATCGTGCCAGCCTGTGACCTTGGGCTAGGCCTTTTGTCTTTTCCAGCCTCGGCTTCCTCACTTAAACTGAGGGGGTCCCTCCTTGGTAGAGCTGATGTGAGTGTAGAACGCTTGAAGTGCCTGGAACAGCAGCCCTTCCCTGGTCCACGCCTGTTGGAAATGGAAGGCGTGGCCTTACTGGGCAGCATTGCTGGGTTAGCGAAGAGGCGTCTGTTCATGAAAAAGGCAGTGGTCGGTGCTTCCAGGACAGCAGGCTCCCTTTGGCAGTTAGTGTAATTGAGGGAGGGGGCCGCTGGGTGCATGTTAGGCATGGTGGCCCGAGTGTAAGTGGTGTCAGTGTGTAGGCAGCTTGGCGGAGTCAGGATCCCTTCATACTCTGACCCAGAAATACTACCACAGCAATTCTGTTATTGCCGTATAAATTAAGAATAACTGTGGTGGAGAGCCTATTACACAAAGATGCTCACAGGGACCATTACCAAAAGTATGTCATGGGGCTGGGGTTGTGCTCAGTGATAGAGCGCTTGCCTAGCATGTGTGAGGCCTAGGTTCCATCTCCAGTATAGCTCTGTGTGTGTGTGTGTGTGTGTGTGTGTGTAAAATCTCATAGAAAAACTTCAGTATGTAACAACTGGCAAATGGTGTATTCACTCAGATGTTTGGCATCAAACGCAATTATGAAGGTTGGTCTGTGTCACTCCTTGCATGTATAATGTGAGAAAAGGTGAACTGTCACCTTGGGAATCTTGTGATTGCAGCAGGTCCAGCAGAGGAGCATGCACTGAGAATAGAAGGGTGAGGTTCGCCTGGCTAGAGGGTAGGAGTTGGGTTCCCATGTGGAATGAACTGGAGCTCTGCACAAGGCCAGGGGGCCCATAAAGGGTGTTCCAGTCACACTGAGGTGGGGCTAGACCTGGCTACTGCTGTGGTGACGGTGTGGTGTGACCAGCCACCCTAGGGTTTATTGCATTTTTTTTCTTATTAGTTTACCTAAATAAATAATTTTTTAAAAAACAATATAATCTATAGTGTTTTTATATGTTTTTGTTCAAACAGTAAAAACCTAATTTAAAAGTGCAGTTGAGTTAAATGCAAAATAGTTGTAGGTCATATATTCTAATTGGAGCTGTTTGTCATGAATACAGAAGTTTCTTGCTGCTCTCTTTTCCAAAAGCTTGTGAGTGAGTGGTTTGGCTTTCTGTGCATCCTGGGAAGGAGATGGGCCAGGTTTCAGCTGGAGCAGTTCAGGCACGCAGGGTCCCCTCCATCATGCTTGAGGAGCTTTGTTCAGGTTTAGTCTACATTCAGGGCCCTTTCAGGCAGTGCATTTATATATTGGCTTGAACTTGTGACAATTGGGCTTTGCAGCTTTTTCAATATCAAGTTCTTCTATTTAAGAAAGCACCTTATGACCCATCTTTTAATATTCATGGGTAAAACGTTGTTCAGTTCTTCCATCTAGAGATGATCATATTAAACATCCTATGAAAGTGAGATTCTGAGTGTGTTTTTTGTTATTTTTGTTTTGCTTGTGGTGTTGGAATGGAACTCAGGGCCTCGAGCAGGCTAGGCAGTACATAATGTTACCTAGCAGGGCATCTTCAGTGTAGAAGTCAGAGGTGCAGAACTAGCAGATGAAATTAGAACATCGTGCTGTGCATTAATTTGAGAGCTAGTGTAAACACCAGCGGATGCTTTGAATTGGTCTGAAATAACTGGACTAGCATTATTATATTGTCATGGTGTGTTCACTCAGACGTTCCTGTTGTAAATTAGGATTAATTGTTCTTATCAAGAAGCTTGGTCTTTTTAGTGCCAGTAAGAGACATTTTATGAGTAAAATTTTCATATAATACACATTTTTTTTTCCTAGTACTGGGAATTGAACCAGGGGTGCTTAACCACTGAGCTACATCCCTAGCCCTTTAAAGTTGTTTTTTTTTTTTTTTTTTTTAATTTTGAGACAAGGTCTTGTTGAGTTGCTTAGAGCCTCAGTTGCTGAGTCTGACTCTGAACTTGTGATCCATGTGCCACTGTACCTGTTGAAATGCGCTTTTTTTTTTCCTTCCCCGCAGTGCTGGAGATTGAACTCAGGGCCTTGCACATGCTAGGCAAGTGCTCTACCACTGAGCCACATCCCCAGCCCTGAAGTGCATGTCTTAAGTACACAGTTAAATGAGTTTTAGCAAATGAGTGAACCCAAATAACATAGCCAGACCTGGAATATTAACTTCACTCCTAGAAAGTCCCCCTGGCCCTCATAGTGCATCTCCATCCCATAAACAGTGTGGAAGAGCACACTGAACAGATGTTTTTGTTTGTGAGTGTAATTGTGACTCTCTTTGATTTGTAGGAATAAGAGCATTCAGATGGCAGATAACAGGTAAGCCTGAATGGACTTTGTTCATCAGAATTTAAAGCAAGGTCAGTGAGCAAGAGCCAGGGTGGGTGTCATTCAGTTCTAGAAAAACATGTGAATGCACTCACTCTGTAGCTCTTTTGCTTCTCATGGATCCGAGCAGGTGAAGAAACGCCTCAGACAGTGGTCAAGGGAGAGGTTGTAGGTTGCTCAGGGTGGGTTTGGGCTGTGTGTTTCTGCCTTGCTTGAGGAAGGCATGTCCGTGAAGGGTCTTAGCTCTCTTCCCGTGGAGCTGCATTGTTTTAGAGAGTCTGCTGGCTTTCAGAGCACTGAGGGGACTGTGTCCCACACGGGCAGGGCTGCTCTGCTGGGTGGCATGAGCAGAGGCCAGACAGGACAAAGTTGGTAGGGTTGGTGGGTTTTGAGGGCTGGGAGCAGATTTTTAAGGGAAGAAACAACAACTAAGAAGCCCGAGTGAGGGCTGCAAGTTGGAACTCTGTGGGTGGGAGAAGGGTGCTGAGTGGTGGGCGTTTCCTTCAGGACAGGTAAGTCCCTGGGGTGACGGGACCCAGCGCATTCCCTGTCGTGTTCCCTGGTTCTGTGGCTGCAAACACTGCCTAATGTGTTGGAAAAAATGGGAGGAAAACTTATTCCTGTGGTTTGTTTTTGCAACTTTCTTGATGGTAATACTTTTTAAACACACTGTTTCAGTTTTTCAGATGGTGTGCCTCCAGATTCAGGGGAAGCTGCTAAGAATGCAGGTGGCCCAGGTCAGTCAGCTGCACCTGAAACGCAGTTGGAGGGCTCACCTGCAGGTGGGCAATTTCTTCCTCTGGAATATGTACTGTACTAACACCAGTGTGGGGTTTCAGTCTTGGAAGGGTTAGAAACATCAGTACGAGATGAAGATCTGTACCTGGTTTAGAAGTGACCATGCAATAGGAAATTCAGACTCTACACAAGTAAACCATAGCACAGCGCCCTCTGCTTACCTGCCCTCACTTAGGTGGGCTTCAGATACACATCCGTACCCTGCCTTTCCTTACCCTGCTTATTGTGAAGCAAATTCCATGTGTCATTGTATCCATAACTTCACAGGTGTGATAACTTTCCCCATTAAAAAATCTTACATATCCAGATCTACCTTTCACTGTCCAAAAGCAAGTTGTGGATATCTCCTGTTTTCCTAGTAATTTAATGTAATTCCTAAAATCTGGAATGTACTCTTAGAGACATGGTGCTATTACCACACCAAGAAGCTCAGCGCCCACCCAGTGCCATCATCCGGGGTCTGTGGCATATGTGTTTTCCTGTACTTCCAGCAGTTGCTCTTGCCCCACACCATGTCTGGGACCTGCTGGAGAGTCACATTGGCACTGGGTTGCATCTCTGCTCTGGCATCGCCTCCCTGTGGCTGGCACCCAGCATGCTCTGGCCCACACTTGTCCTGTAGCGTGCCCCATCTGGTTCTGTCCTGATGAGGTCCAGGGTGAGCCTGTTGACGAGAGCCACCCAGAGATGACGTGGTGCAGTACATCAGGTCAGGAGCCATGTGGTGCCAGCCTGGCCTCTGCTGGGGACCCTGTTGGCTTCTGTTATCGTGGTCCTTAGACCTTGTCTGTACTCACCGCTCCTCCTGATCGTCACGCCCACTGACGGTCTTGCTGGATTGGAATGACTAGAGGCTGTCAAAGGGTGCTTTTCCTGTCCTGCTCCTGCACACCGTGGACGGAAGAGCTCCCTTCCCTGTACTGAGCTGTCGGCTCAGGGTGCTGTCATGTGCTGCCCTTCCCTTGGTATGAGGTGGTCCTGTCTAGCCAGTGGGTCTCTTCCAGCTGTCCTCTTAAAGTCCCCTGCGTTTTGAAGCACCTCTGGTCTTGCAGCACAATGTGATGTTCCATTTTACCTTGAGCTTTCCTTGTCCCCCCAGACCAGGAATCACCATTTATCCAAGGAGCCCAGTTCTTTTAGTGGGGAAAGATAACCTAGAAACCAGAAAATATATATTCAGAGTCGTTGTTTCTAGTCCATTTCAGATGACACATCTAGAGATGTGTTTTTTTTTTTTTTGAATACTTTTTTAGTTGTAGTTGGACACAGTACCTGTATTTTATTTATTTATATGTGGTGCTGTGGATCAAACCCAGGGCCTTACACGTGCTAGGCAAACGCTCTACCACTGAGCCACAGCCCCAGCCCCAGGAGATGTGTTTTTATATGTGTGCAGTGCTTGGCAGATTATGCATGTACCTGCAGTTTTCTGTATGAAAAATTACATTAAGTACAATGTTTCATGTTAGTGGTTGCATTAAAATGGAGTGGTGACACACCTGCAATCCCAGCAGCTTGGAAGGCTGAGACGAGTTTGAGGTCAGCCTCAGAAACATAGGAAGACCCTAAGCAATTCAGTAAGACCCTGTCTCAAAGTGAAAAACAAACAGGGCTGGGGATGTGGCTGAGTGGTTCAGTGCCCCTGGGTTTTTGCCCCTTGATAACAACTAAATATTTAAATAGAGTAGTTGGTTGGTGTGTTTGACTTGCCCGCGTTCCATGAGTGCTCCCAAGTGTATACCTCCTCAAGTACAGGAGGGGTTTCTTTATTGTTTTAAGAGGAAAATTATTCACCAAGTCCTTCAGTCTGATGCCATGAGCCCGATATTAATCCCACTCTGTGGTCAGAGCTGAGTGAAGGACACTTTCCACCCTGTGGGTGTCGTTTTATTCTGGGAATTTGGGTTTGTGAATACCAATGGTGCAGTGTGGGACTGTGGGAGATGTCAGGGAGCAGGGTGGTGGGCAGTGTTCTGTGGAGGGTAGGGGTGAGAGCAGAAGGGCGGCGGGGGGGGAGCAGCAGAGCAGAGGACGCTGGCAGGCACAGTGTCTAGACACAGGTCACACTCTTTTCCTCAGCTAGGTTAGCAAAGCACACGTGGTTGGGTCCTGTTTTATTTGTGTTACATTCCTGGTCTTGGCTTCTGGACACCACTGTGGGACTTGGGGAGGCTGCCAGGTAGCCAGAGATAGACTGAGCTTGACAATCGTGAGGGTGCAGCATATCTACAGCAAAGAATCAGACACCTCAGGGCATCCCTGAGCACACAAAGAATATTGTGTGCTCCTAAAATAAAGTTTAACTAGCTGGGCATAGTGGTGCATCCGTAATCCCAGCAATTCTAGAGGCTGAGGCAGGAGGATCACAAATTTGGGGTCATCATGAGCAACTTAGCAAGACCCCGTCTTAAAACGAAACAAGAGTTGGGTGCAGCTGAGTAGTAGAGCATCTACCTGGCATGAGCAAGGCCCTAGCACTGCCAAGGAAAAGCCTGACTTTTCAGAATGTGTTTTTAGGAAGTCACTTGCTATGTTTAGAAATTAGTAGCTTCGCAAAACTAAGTCGATCTGCGTAGGTGCTTTCTGTCCTTGGCTGTTCTGTGTGGGTGTGTTTTAAAAACTTTTGGTCTTTTTCTGACTCTTGATAGAAAAGCTCACAGATCAGGTGATGCAGAACCCACAAGTCCTGGCAGCTCTGCAGGAGCGACTTGACAGTGTCTCTCACACTCCTTCCAGCTACATCGAAACGTAAGTACGCTACTGGTAAGACTTCAAGCCACAGGATGGAGTTGAAAAGACCTTTTCCACTGCTTCAGAATGGGGATAAGATTGCAAACCTGGCCTAGAAGAGCCAGGTCCAAAGAAGGGTGTCCTACCCTGTGGTTGGACACTCATGGGTGCAGGTGGAGTTGTCTGCTAGGAAGTGCGCAGTGCCACCCTGTGGCGGTGTGGAGAACTTCAACCATCGCTGGCAGCAGAATGTTGTCTGGCTTCCCCCACCAAGCCTGTGGCTGCTTGTGTTGCACAGTGTGAGTGATAAGAAGCCCTCCCTGTCTGCCTTCTGCAAGCAGTGAGCCTCCCATCAGGCCAGGGTTTGACCCCACAGGATGTCCCATCCTGTGTATCAGTTCCTATTTAGGGTTCATTGATGCCCCCAGGGCTGTAATAGAGGGGACACTGGGGTTTGCTTTGTCCATTTGGAGGGTTCTCTGGGGATTACCTGGTGGGTAAGGCTTGGTTTGGTTTGGGTTGATCTGGCTTGGTTTTTGATAGGGTATTGAACCAAGAGCCTCATGGGTAGTGGTCAAGGTTTTCCCAGGGTGTTTCTTAGAGACAGAATTGGAGATAGACCTGAGTGGGTATGACTGTGGAAACTGAGCAAGCAGGTGTCTTTCATTCCCTGACAGGAGTTGCAGGCTTGGGGACAAGGTTCTCTGGGCACAGAATTGGTTCCACACTGGCCTGGTGCATGAGGATGCGAATGTGCTTCCTCCAGTGCTGGCTGACACTGGAAGACCGGGTTCGGGAACCGCTCTGTTCCTCTCGATTGTGACTAAGCACTTTTCTTTAAATAAATGATTGTCCTGGGTCCAGAAAAAGCTTTAATTAATTTATAGGACTACTTCATACAAACGTAAAACAAGCAAACAACAGCAACAAAAAAGGACATAGAACAAAACAGGCAAAAAGCTCTTCCTTAGGGCATTATATCCACCTAAAACTAAAAAAATAAATATTAAAGTTCTTTCTTAGTTAGTCTGGTTGAAAGAAGAGCTTGCCCTGTTGGTGAGTTCACAAGGACCTGCATGTGGTACCAGATAGTTCTGGACAGCATGACCTAGGCCATTCTGAGTCCTGATCAGCTCCTCTTATGCCAGTTTTCTGTTTGTTTTGGGTTTTGTTTAGAAGTCCTTCATGCGGCTGGCCCAGGGGCTCTACCACTGAGCCACATCCCCGGCCCTATTTTGTATTTTATTTATTTAGATATAGGGTCTCACTGAGTAGCTTAGCACCTTGCCATTGCTGAGTCTGGCTTTGAACCCATGATCCTCCCATCTTTGGTTATTTCCTCCCAAGCCTCTGGGATTACAGGCATGTGCCACCACACCTGGCCCTTTTTATTTTGAGACTCACTGAGGGTCTTACTGAGTTGTTAAGGGCCTCGCTACATTGCGAGGGCTGACCTCAAGCTTCAGTCCTCCTGGCTCAGCCCCGGGGGTAGCTGGGATTAAAGGTGTGCACCACCACGCCCAGTTTGTTAGTTGTCACAATAGTGATGTTCCCTGCACTGTGCTGGGTGAATATCTGGTTATTTCCTTAGGATGAGTTCTTAGTGGTATGATTATTGCATCAGTGAACATGTCCAGAGTTCCCATCAGCCCCTAAGAAAGATGAGTCTGCAGGCTTTCGTGCCCTCGGCCTCCTCAATCCTAGGGGTGGTGTTGTGTTAACCACTAATTTTGCTAAGGAAAACTTCTTCCAGATGTACATGTTTGGGGTTTTTTCCATGAGGTCGAACCTTCCTGTGGGACAGTTTTCTTTTGTGAATTATCTGTTCCGCTTCTTCTCTCTTGGCCATTGTGTGCTTCTCTTAATGGCTTTGGGAGCTCTTGTCGGTAGCAGGGGGTGAGTTCCATGCCTAGCGAGGTTGCTGTGCTGAGGCTGAGGAGGCTCCCCACTCCCTCTCTTAGCTTGCCCAGGGCCGTCAAGAGGAGAATCAATGCGCTGAAGCAGCTCCAGGTGAGGTGTGCACACATAGAGGCCAAGTTCTACGAGGAGGTGCATGACCTGGAGAGGAAGTACGCAGCCCTGTACCAGCCTCTGTTCGACAAGGTGGGCAGCGCTGGGGGGCGGCCTCTGCCTGGGGCCTGGGGTCCCCCGTCTGGGAGACGTGGTGCAGACATTCTTCTGGCTCTGGAGTTTCCGAGTTGCCTCAGGTTCTAAGGGGTTTTGTATTCACACAGAGGAGAGAATTCATCACTGGTGATGTGGAGCCGACAGACGCAGAGTCAGAGTGGCACAGTGAAAATGAAGAGGACGACAAGTTGGCTGTAAGGTTCTGGGAAAAAAATGAGTGGGTGGACTATGTGTTCTGTAAGAAACAACGTTTCCATGGGCTTTTTTTTTTTTTTTTTTTTAGTTATAGGTGGACAAATATCTTTATATTATTTTTATGTGGTGCTGAGGATTGAACCCAGTGCCTCATGCATGCTAGGCGAGCACTCTACCTCTGAGCCACAACCCCAGCCCCTGATTTGGTGGTTTTAAATCAGCAGTAAAGCTTTTTCCAGAGAAAAGCGCTCCTA
Source organism: Marmota monax (assembly GCF_021218885.2). Taxonomy (NCBI): domain Eukaryota; kingdom Metazoa; phylum Chordata; class Mammalia; order Rodentia; family Sciuridae; genus Marmota; species Marmota monax. The sequence continues at coordinate 2,813,003 of NW_026692498.1, read as the reverse complement.
GCAACAGGTGCTTCTTCCCCCTCAGGTTGGGCACTTGGGTCCCTGTGGCGAGGGAGGCACAGCTCCTTTTGGTGTGTCTGAGGCACTGTGTTGGAATAAAGGATTGGGTGAGCCAGGAGCAGTCACACCCCAGTGAAGGTCATGGTCCAGAGAAAGCGGGGGTCAGCAGGGGTGCCACACACCTGTGTTCCTAGTCACTGGAAAGCTAACGGTGTGGGGGGGAGACCTCGTGGAATACCCGCCGCCAAGTGTAGTGCAACATGACAGTGTTTTCCTTTTGTGGTGCTGGTGGTGGGACCCAGACACCCTGCCCCTGGGCCACACCCCATGCACATCAGCCTCATTTCACATTCACAACGCAAGTAGGTTTATCTTATAGCATTATGCTTTTTTAAAATGTGTGTTAGTTTTGGTAGCCATCTATAGTTTGGTCTTTTGGAAATGGGCAGGGCCTGGCCTGGTTGGAACTCTGACTATGGGTGAGAGTCCGTTCCTTACAACCCAGGACACCCTGCCTTTGCCAGCTGGGAAGCCCTGCGAGGCTGTTCTGAGCTAACCAGCCCTATGACCAGGAACCTCCCTCCGTGTTCCTTTTCCCTGGGGCCATGTTGTTCCAAGACCCCCATCCACGCTGCCAGGTGCCTCTGGTCACCACCCCGATGTTTGCCTAGTACTTGCTTATCCACATGTGTAGCTGGGCAGTTTCTCTACGCTAAAGGTACTGCTGCATGCAGCAAAGGTTTGTTTTTCTTACTTCAACTCCCCTGCCTTGCAGCCCATTTTAAGTAGATGTGGGTTCAGTCTGCTGGCATTTGCCACTTCAGGCTTTTTCCCCACTGTGACATTGTGTCATTGGTGCTTCTGGATATAGTGGCTTGAGTGATTTTTTTCCCTCCATGGTGTGGAGACACCAAGTCGGAAGGAAGAAGTTTCAAGTAGAAGTTTGTGCAGTACTAAAATTTCGCTCCTCTAAGCCTTCAGGCCAATTGCTAATTTGTTTTTGTGACAACTATTCTGTTTTGCATCTCTATGGTTTAGGGAGACATGAAAAACAAAGTAGTTATAGCCGAGAAACCAGCAGCAGAAGAGCCAAATCCCAGAGGAATCCCGGAGTTCTGGTTCACCATCTTCAGAAACGTGGACATGCTCAGTGAGCTGGTGCAGGTGAGCCGCTGCTGCCTGGTGGCTGGGAGGTGCTTTCCCTGGGCAGGCGTTTGGGCAGCAGCCTCGTCCCTGCCTCGAAGCTCTGGGGGCAAGGCTGGCAGTGCAGGCGGAGTCTCACCCTGTGTGGGTCGCTCCCCCTCCTGGGGCCACGCGTCGCCCTCAGAGTCTGTTCACAGGTGGGGGCTGCTCATGGGCTATGAGCAGCAGCAGCTGAGGACAGGACCCTAGCGGGTGGGTCAGCCAGCTGGAGGAGGGCTTTGAGTGTCTGCGCGTCTCCTCCTCGGGGTGCTGTTGGAAGGGCCTTGTGCCCCTCGCTGCATGCATGCAAGACAAGCTGCTGGTATGTTCTGACCATTGCCATTGAAAAGTCTCTTTTTAACAAAAAGGAGTAGCCAGCCTTTCTGTGTCCCACTCACCCACCTTCCTGTAACCAGAGAAGTGGTGTGTAACTTTCCTGGAAGTGAGTCACAGAGTTCTGCCCAAGCCTCATTGACTGACCTGCTGCACGGTCACAGAAACTGCATATGGACATCCAGGATGGCACAGCTCGACCCACAGGGCTGGTGCTTCTGCTAGGGCACAGCCACCTTGTGCCCTGCCCAGAGTTTTGTGATACTGAGTGGTGACTTTGAGGGTCCCTTGTTGAGTCTTTACTGCCTGCTTGTGATGGTCCTGCCTGGCTTGCCTTCACTCACGCCATACCTGGGAAAGGGTGGGAAGAGTAGCTGCTTTCTCACTCCAGGCCTGGGAGGCATCTGAAGTAGAAGAGCCTTGGTTTTCCTGGTCCAAGCTTCCTTTTGGTATGAAAAGATGAGATTAACGAAAACTGGACCATACTTTGTAAAGCCTGCTACAGGACAGGGTTTGGAAAGATGCAATCTCTACCAGCTATATTTTTACCTATGTTCGACTCACCTGGCAACTTTTGAAACTACTTAGCGTCATTATTAGTGCCTCTCATGCTGCCCCCAAATCAGTGAGGTGACTTTCTTGGTGCTTTTAATTTGTTCTGGTTGTTTTGTGGTCCTGGGGATGGAACTCAGGGCCTCGAGTTTTGCCACTGAGCCACACCCCAGCCCTGGTGGTATAAGAAGCTAATCTATTCTAAGGATTATAAAAACCCCATTGACGGGCTAGGGCTGGGGCTCGGTGGTAGAGCACTTGCTTATAGCACATGTGAGGCCCTGGGTTCAATTTTCAGCACCACATGCAAATAAGAAAATAAAACCAAAGATCTACCAGCAACTTAAAAAAACTGATAGCAGGGTTAGCGCAGTCCCACCTCCGGAGGCTGAAGCAGGACGATCACGAGTTCCATTCAGACTGAGTGATTGTGCGAAACCCTGTCTCGAAATAAACTAAAAAGGGTTGGGATGGGCTGGGTGGTAAAGCACCCCGGATGTGACCCCCATTACCAAAGGGAAGAGCACCACATCAGGGGAGCAGAAAGAGGAAAGGCGGGTTGTGGATCTGGTCAGGGTGGGGCCTGCGCGCTTGGCCAGGCACAGCGAGGCGAGGCTCTGATGGGTAGTGGGAGATCTGGCCGCCATCCTCTGTGTGTGGCAGCGTCACATGGTGTTAGGGACCTGAGGGCAATTACACTGCTGCGCAGGGATGGAGGCAGTTCTTACTTCCTATGTGGAGAGGGAGGTCACTTGTCCTGTTCCTCTTGGTTCACGTGAAATCTCTGCCTGGTGTCCTTTAATTCTGTGCTGGGGCATCTCCAGGATCAAGTGCTGCCGACGGGCTAGGCCCTGGGCCTCTCGGGGTTCCCTGCTCACAGGTACCTGGTGGCTGAGGGGGAGATCACAGCTGAAGTGTTCGGGTTGAGGACAGTAGTGCTTGTGCCGTGGTGGAGCTGGGGCTGTTCATATGGCAGTTGCACAGCAAGCCCAGTGCTGTCTGCTCTGGCCCTGAGGAACGGGCTTCCTTTCTGAATCGCGTGAGCAGAGTGGGTTTAGACACGTGCTAGGTCTCTTATTACTGTGGCTGGCTTTTGCCGGCATCTTTTCTGTGCTATCACCAGAACGTAAAGTTGGGAAGTCGGCAGTTACCAGATTGACTTCCTAAATGTCAGTGGAACCTCCAGGCTCTGGGCCCACAGGCTTCAGGGTGAAGTGGCTCTGGTGGCGCACACCCCTGGACACGCGCATGAGCATTGCAGCTGGCCACAGCCGTAGTTTGCTTTTTCTCATGGACTCATACAATGATGGGTTAGGTGAGCTCTGAGGTGAGATGACGGTCACTTGTAAAAGTGCACAGTCACATGAGTTGTAAGTTCTTGCAGGTTGGACAGTGGGCACACTTTGTGCTGTGGATTTGGGATCTTTACTGCCACAGATGGGAAAGTGGCCACCAGTGTGGGTTGGTGGCACTGTTCCTCTGTGTGTGGTGGCAGGTGGCACAGGAGAGCAGACAGGTACCAGAGGTAGTTTTACAGCCAGCATTGATGGTCACTGTTTTGCCAGCCAGAGATAGATGGCACATGGTTCTTGGCATATGTTGTTGCCATCACTGTTGGGAAACAGGTGGGGCCACTCCTGGAGGTGGGTCTTGGGGCAGGATCCAGGTGGCCAGCCACCCTCAGGCATGCCCACTGCCCTACCCTGCACACCTTGGTTTAAAAGCCAATTGGAATTTTTTTCCCTATTTTTCCTTAGGAATATGATGAACCAATCTTGAAACACCTGCAGGATATTAAAGTGAAGTTTTCCGACCCTGGCCAGCCTATGGTGAGTACCAGCTGCATTTCAGTTGGCTGTGGGGCCTGAAGTTGGGAGCTGGAGGTCCAGACCCTGTCGCCTGTTGCCAGGCAGCCCTGAGAGGGATGTTCCCCAGGGTCAGGCTTCATAGCCTGTGCCCTTTGTGCCTCACTGAGCACTGGAGTTGGGTGAGTGGCAGCATGGCATGGGCCACATCCTGCCCTGGGCATTGTGACACAGCTCCTCAGAAACCTGTGGTAGAAGGACCCCCTAGAGCACACAGGTTCAAGACCAGCCTGCGCGATATAAGGAGGCCTCATCTCAAAAGGGAAAGGATGGGAGGTGTGTGCACCAACAGGAGCACCTGCACGGAGGTCCCAGGTACTGAGGAGGGGCCCGTCAGGGTTCAGGCTCAAATGTAATGGCAGATGCAACTGAAGAATGCTTTCCTACTCTGGTGTCACAAAACATCTTTCTAGAATGACCGTCCCACAGGAGTGTCAGTGGGAGTGGGCCTGCTCCCGGCCGTCCCCTGGCCCTCCAGGTTGCACTGTTCGTAATCCTTCAGCCTGGCTGTGGCTGGCGGGTTCCATTCCAGTGCCACAGCATCTCCAGCAACACATGACTGACTGACCAGTGGCTTTCAGTTTCAGGTCTTGGAGACAGTGTTTTAGGAGGGGCTGTGGGTTAGGGATCTTCGGAGCCTGGGACCTGGGACCGGCTCTGTGGCCTGCTTGGCCTTCTGTGACTTCTCCCAGTCTGGTGTCCAGGGCGCCTACAATTCTGAGGTTCTGTTTTCTTGCTCTTCTCTCTTGCCCATAGATCTTCCAGATGAAGTTGACATTTTCCCTCTGGGGAAGCCCCTTTTTCTCACTGGTGGCTTGCTTGGTGATTGTCGGGGTCCCTCTTCCTTTCTCAGCATCTTCTTGTCTTCCATCTCACATGGCTCTTAGACTAGAGCCTTGGTGTAGGCTTGTCACCTCCTCTTTCCTCTTGTCTCCCTTGTTATAAAAGCCAGGTGTGCTTCTTAGGGAGAATGTAGAAAGCAGAGTGTCCCCTTCTCAGCAGCTGTCCCCAGCTCTGCGTTTCCCCACCGTCTTTCCTTTAGAAGTCCTGTGCAGATCCAAGAAGGCAAAACCGCCTGACTCCAAGGGGGCCACCTGTGCAGAGGCGCAGGTCACTCCTGGCTGGGGAGCTTGTGTGGCTCTGGCCATCAGCTCTGTGTGACCTTCCCCAGGTGTGCCAGCCCTCCCCAGTCGGCCACGACTCACTGTTGCAGCTCCTTGGTGTGAGGAGGTGGAAGAGTGGCCACCAGCTGACTCTCTTCCTGCTGGGGGAAGTGGTCTGATTTTAGTTACGTTCTTTTGTTGGGGTGAGGCTGGCGGGTGGGGGTGGGTGGCATGCCAGGTTGTGGCAGGTCGGCAGGGCAGTCTGACCTTAGGTCTCTTCTCTCTTGATTAAGCAAGGGCAGCGGGGTCAGAAAAATTAGAAAATAGGAAGAAACGTGATATTGAGAAGTGACAAAAGGAGGTGAGGAGGGGAGGGAACACGGTTCCACCTGTGCAGAAGTGCTGGTGGCTGGGACCAGAAGCAGCAGTGTGCTGGCATCTGAGGCAGCTTCCCTGACCACTGCTGGATGCTTGCTAGTTGCCCTCTCTTACAGTGCTGGGAGTGGCATCCAGGGCGTGCGTGGTGTGTGCTGGACAGCCCCCCAGCCCACTTTGCATTGCCCACCCTCGCTGTGGGGTTTATTTTGAGCTCTTCTGGTCAGGAGGGTGTGTTTCCTCAGGGGCTGCGGTGCCTGCCACGGCTTCCCGTCTTCTCTCCCACTGACTGCTTTGCCAGGACCAGGCTCTGTTCTGATTGCTTTGGTGTCACATGTCGCTGTGTCCAGCCAGATGGTTGCCTCAAGCAAGACAGAATTCCTGGAAATCTTGGATTAGGGTCAGGGAATGGGCTTTTTACTTAACATCTGGGTCCTGCCCCGTGTCCCTCCTGAGCCTGTGCACATCCTAGGAGTAAGCCCAGTGTCCCCGTGTCCCTCCTGAGCCTGTGCACATCCTAGGAGTAAGCCCAGTGTCCCGGAAAGTCCGTCTGCCCTGCGGTGTGTTTTGTACGTTTACCCCCAGAGAAGGGCCTCTCTGTCTTTCAGCTGTGTGGCTTGTGGGTGAGCTCTTCCTTTGGCTGGCTCGGCCTCACCCACACCTGTCTCTGTGCACACCTCTACTTGCTGCTCAGGGTGCCCGTTTCTTCCAGGTCTGCCAGGGCTTCCCGAGTGCCGGGCCTGTTCTGTCCTCCTGCATCTTGGTGCTGTCTCCTGTCAGCAGAGCAGCATGGTTGCTGCCCGCTTTCTCTGCCAGCCCACAGACCAGAGCCCTGTTGCCGGTGGGTAGACTTTACTTGCTGCTGACTCTGAGTTTCTGCTTCAGTCTTTTGTGTTAGAGTTCCACTTCGAGCCCAATGACTACTTCACCAACCCAGTCCTGACGAAAACGTACAAGATGAAGTCAGAGCCCGACAAGGCCGACCCCTTCTCCTTTGAAGGTCCTGAAATAGTGGACTGCGATGGGTAAGAAGAGGCATTCCTGACTTTCCTTGAAACAAAAGCAGAAGGTAGTTTGGAATGTTATGGCAAAAAGATAGTAGGAATGATGTGCAAAGTCTCGTACTTGCTTAAACGCACAGGGTTGCGAGTGCGTGCAGATGCAGAGCGGGGTGCCGTGGGAAACGGGTCTCAAGGTTTTGTGCCATCTGAACGCAGAGGGTTGGGTTTCCTAGACACCAACACTTGAACTTGTTTGGGAGGGGCAGGTACAGGGGTTGACCCCAGGGCGCTCTACCACTGAGCTACACCCCAGCCTTTTCTGTATCTTATTTTGAAACAGAGTCTCACTAGGTTACCGAGGCCCCAACCTTGCAGTCCTCCTGCATCAGCCTCCCTAGCAGCTACAATTTAGAAATGTGTGCTTCAGTTTAGCTAGGCGTGGTGGGTGGTTCATTCTTCAGAACCACCAAAAAACAAAACAAAAAAACTGCATGTGAGTATTTTGTCGAATGAATAAGTCAGTGTGGATCAGTATTGCTCTAGTGGTTTCTTTTGAAATTGGCAGCGTATCTGCTGTTTGCTTGGGTGATTTTTATCTCTGTAGACCACCAACGACAGAATCTGACTTAGGAAATTGTTCTATTTTGAATTAACATGCTTATGCATTAGAAGCAAATATTTATTGTTGAAAATCTCTCTGTGTAAGTAGTTTGGGACTCTTTATTAAAATACCGCTAGGCTTGAAGGACTGAGTGGTGAGGAAAGATGGTCACAAGGCAAGGCCCTCATGCGGAAGGGCCTGGCCTTCCCAGGTGTGCTCTTGCATAGATGACACTCAGCTGCTACTAGGGCCATGTGTGTCCAAGGTGACAGAGAGGCAAAGGTGGGCACATCCCAGGCCCTGCGTTCCTCGCTGGTTGTCAGCTGTCACAGTGGTCCCCTGTTGGTTGACTTGGGACTTTGAGTGCAGGTATATGAGCGTGACTCCACATGTTCTCTGGGCTCGGGTAGCAGATGGCAGGCAGGGTCCTGCTGTCGTGCAGACCTGAAGAGGCCTCGACACAGAAAACACACTTTCACGCTCCGTGTGGGACACCTGGGGGATGGGTGCCCTCCTGCTTTCTGAAGTCGAAGCAGCAGGCAGGCTTCCAGCCCTGGAGCCCATGTCGGCTCTCCTGAGTGTCACCACTCAATGGCCATCTCCCCTGCAGGTGCACCATTGACTGGAAGAAAGGAAGAAACGTCACTGTCAAGACCATCAAGAAGAAGCAGAAACACAAGGGGCGGGGTACTGTCAGGACCATCACTAAGCAAGTCCCCAACGAGTCATTTTTCAACTTCTTCAATCCTCTGAAAGGTCTGTTGGCAGGGCTGCTGGCTGTGTCCTGCACATGAAGTTGTGTGGCTGTGTGACGCGGAGTATTCCCAGCTGTCTCAGCAGGGAATGGCGGCCGCACCCCGAGTTGCGCTTGGTGCCCAGGCGAGCATTCCAGGCAGGGTCTGGGGCGGTGGAGTAGGAGTGTCATCCGCAGGGGAAGAGCAGGCCTTTTCTTACATCTGCCTAGCTAGTCCCACCCAGGAACCTATAGCTGCACTTCAGGGAAGCCAAAGGGGCACCTGCTCCGCTGCTGCTCCTCTGCTGCTTCCTGGGCACCCCTGGGGAGCCAGACATCGCTCTGCAGGACCCCTCTTGACCTCTCATCATCAGGCTCCTTTCCTTAGCACACTCTTCCCTCCTGCCTCCACATCGGACACAAGCTGGCGCTGGTTCCTCATTGGCACATAGCGTGTCATGCACATGGTGTGAGGGTTGGTTCTGCATCAGCACCAACTTCGCTCTTTTGTGGGTTTTTTTTTTTTTTTCTTAGTACTAGAGATTCCACCTCCGGCACTTGACTACTGAGCTAGGGATTCTACCCTGGGTACTTGACCACTGAGCTATATCTCCCATTCTTTTTTTACTTAGAGACAGGGTTTCAGTAAGTTGCCTAGGCTAACCTGGAACTCACCGTCCTCCTGATGTGGCCTCCCAAGTTGCTGGGACAGCAGCATGGCCGTTGTACCTAGCTAGCTGCACATAGAGTTCTGCAGGGCACGAGTTAAATCCCTTTGTGGCATAAATGCACCAAGTGGCCTGTCTGAACCCTCATAGGCTTTCCTCCTGGTGACCCTTTAGACTCTGCCCTGCTTTTCTGAACCTTGGCCTTTTCTGCCGAAGTTTGGGCAGCAGCCCATGACTGGGCAGAGCAGACGGGACTAGGGCAGCGTCAGAAGTGGGTGAGATGGCCAAGGCTCCCTCGGCTGCCAAGTGTCTGTCCTGTGCCGGTCGATGGAGCTTTCTCCTCTGGGTTTAAGACTTGGTTGTCAGTGTGACTCAGACTTGTTTTGCCTTTTCTTTTTCCAGCCTCGGGTGATGGAGAATCACTGGTAAGATGTGTGTTGTCAGAAGTCTTTATTTCTAATCCATTCCCGCTCCCGTAGGCCCTGGGGTTCATGTGAAGTTCTCGCACCTGGGGGTGGCTCTCCACCTTGGCTTCAGAATAGACATTGTCCTTCTGTCCTGCCCATTCCCCCTGGGGCTCTGATACCCTCTACTCTGAAACCTTTGGGCAGGAAAAAAGCTTAGGCCCACTTTGGAAATGCCTAAGCTCATTTTGAGTGGCTTTTTTTGTGTGTGTGGTAGCCATTACCCAGAAGTGCAGAAATTTGGTGTTTGAAGTCCAATAAACCAGAAGGGAGGGGGATGGAGTGTTTATCCCACTGAAATGAGTTAACATGTTGGCTTTTCCCTCTCAGGATGAAGATTCCGAGTTCACGTTAGCCTCGGATTTTGAGATTGGACACTTCTTCCGTGAGCGGATTGTGCCTCGGGCTGTGCTTTACTTCACTGGGGAGGCCATCGAGGATGACGACAATGTGTGTGGCTGGGGACAGGTGGGGGTGGGCTGTCTTGGGTACCTAGTCTCTGGGGATATGCATGCAGGGAAGGCCTTCGAGCCTCAGATTTGCATGGCACCTGGACAGCGGCATAGGCCCCACTGGTCTCCTGTGTCTGGGAAACAGGAGAAGGGGGCTCCTAGAAGGAGCTGCAAGGAAAGCAGGTTTCTGAGGCTGTTGACCCCATCACCTGGTTAGCCTGCTTGCTGACTCTCCCCACCGTGCCCTGTGGAAGGCCGCCTCAGGGAGGTCTGGCCTCCCTGAGCAGTTATTGGCAGTGGACTCACTCTAGCTGGGGCAGGACAGTCAAACAGAGACCTCTGCTCCCACAGGCAGGCCCTGCGCTTTGCTAGAAGCCATCAGTGGTGGCCGAGGCCCGGGTTGCTCCTAGTGGTCTCAGTTGCTGGATGTGATTGGCTGTGCAGCCTCTGCTGTCTGCCTGCGGAGCTCAGGCAGGATCCAGGGGCCTGGCCCACTTCCCACCTCCCTGTGTACTGAGGGTCCTCTGGCAGTGGCAAGAGGACAGGCCAGTCTTGTGTGTTGGGAGGGCGGTCTTAGACTCATGTTTGACTTGTAAAATACAGCTGCCCGGCCAAGGATGAAGGTGGTCAGTGTGAGGACACATGGACATTCAGCTCAGTGTTGGGTTCCTAAGGCCCAAAGCAGCTGCAGAAATGTAGGTCTTAGCTCCTGGTGGTCACTTGGAGGTCTTGACTAGCACTTTCCAGTAGCGTTTTCCTTTAACATGGAAATGTGCCTGCTCTGTCCAGTGTGGCTGGACTGCCCACAGGGGCCATTGTTTTGACGCCTTGAAAATGACTCTTGTGACCAAGGCAGTAGTGTTTAGTTAGTGTAAGGGTAAGGGTGAGTGGACATCGGAAAGCTCACTGCCAGTCATGTCTTCGGCTCTTAATCGTGAACCCATGGATGTGAAAGGCCCTGTGGGCGGTGTTTGCTTCTGCTGAGCTTAGGAGGACCAGCTCCTGCCAGCTCCTTAGATGAGTCCTTTTCCTTCCCTTAGTCATGGTGTGCCTGTACCTTAGTGTCCTCCACTGTAAAAGGAGCTGATGGCAATGACGCCCCTTGTGCCAGGCATTTGGGCTTTAGCAGGTGCTGGTGTAAGAAGTGCCTTGTGGATGTTCAGTGCGGGAGGAAGGGCAGTGGTATGCTTGGTTGGATAGGCCTCAGGCCCACACCGGAGCCTCCGCTAGGTAGGTTCCCTAAGCCTGAGAGGCTGGTGCTTGGATCTTGGGGACTTGGTGCATGAAGTTCTTCATGTGTGGCTTTCTAAAGTGTAAGGTGCAAGTCACCCCGCTGCCACTCAGGAAAGAGGAGGAAACACGTCTCTGTAGCCAGTTTCCTCGGTTGCTGTGCAGTGCCCGAGGGATGTCTGTGCCCGGGAAGTCTGGCACATGCCAGGTGCCGTGGCTCTGCAGCCCGCAGCCATGGGGTTGCATTCACCTTTGCCTCTGTCTCGTGTGGAGCTTGAAACTGAGTCTGACCAGCCTTGCGTTGGGTGGAGGATGCGTCGACCCGGACAGCTGGCTGTAAGCGGAGGTCCTGTAGGGTGAAACACCAGGGCTTATTGCACTGCTTTTGGATAAAGGCCACTTTGCCCCTTGCGTGAGGTATGAAATGACAGCAGAGTGCCTGCATGTGATAGAATTACGCTAGCAGTCATTTAACTCATCACGCTGCAGACACCTGTTCCTGGCAGCCCTGCTTCAGCATGAAGACCACAGTGGGCCCTGGGTCCAGCAGGCCCTTGCTGGCAGCTCCCTGGGCAGCCCTCCCCATCCTTACCTCTGGTCTTTGAGTGAATTTAGGTTTCCCACATCCTAGGAAAATGCAGAGCTCATGAGCACCTGGCCCCCTCCAAGCAGGCAGTGCGCGTCCCAGAACCCAGGCAGCCGCACACCTGCCTCCGAGTCGCTGGGGGGCCAGCACCGCACAGCAGCTGGGCGTCTGCTCTCCAAGCCAGACTGGTGGGGGCGCTTGGTGGGGGCTGGCGTCTAGGGCAGCATGACCGTGGTTTTCCACACCTGAAAAGGCTTTTTCATTTTCTCCCCCTCCAGTTTGAAGAAGGCGAGGAAGGAGAGGAGGAGGTAAGGAACCCAGGCAGGAAATGTCATCCTTCCCTCACAGTGTGAGTCGCAGGCCACATGGTGCCCTCTCCCCATGGGGTACCTTTGACCAGCAGTTGGCTTGTAAGATGTGCCTTAGAGAAGTTCCTGAATGGGTGTCACCTCCCTGTAAAGAAGCGTGTGCCTTGCTGGGTTATCTGAGGGGGAGACGCCCCAAACGGCTTGCCTCCAGGGGAGGAGAGCAGCCCTGGTGGGCAGTGGCACCCACACCCTCCTTCTGAAACAGAGGGTTGCTTCTGCATAGTGGACTCCGGGAAGTCCAGCCTGCAGTTGACTCTCCTGGCTGACTCACTCCTTTTCACACAGGAATTGGAAGGTGACGAGGAGGGAGAAGACGAGGATGATGCCGAAGTTACCCCCAAGGTCAGTCATCCTGAGGCTCCTGACCCGCAGTGCTGCAGTGCTGGACTTGGACCGATGCTCCCCACTTTGGGGCGGTGGCGGTGCATGTAGTTGTGTGTGTGTGATTTTCTACTGAGAACACTTAAAATGTGTCAGGAAAACACTTGGATGAGGAGCTATCTGGACCCTTGGTGACAGGTTTAGTACAGGTGTTCAGGAGAGAGCCTCAGGCCTTCCCACAGCCGCGTCTCACCTGCAGACTCCATCAGCTGCGCACCTTTAACTCCAGATCTCACCTCTCGGGGATGATTAAACTAACCACTTGGCCCGCTTGGGTGTGGTGGGAGAGATGTGAGGAGGCGGCTCTGAGGGCTGCTGTGGCTCAGAGGCAGAACAGTGGACGCGAGGACATCACCTAGCTGTCCTTGGGCTGAGGATGTTGAGAAGACAGCGCAGGTGTCTAGACGTGTCTCAGGTAGCCTTAATAAGTGACAGAGTTCACTGAGGAGATTTAAAAGGAAGGCGAGAGAGCGGCCCCCGGTTTGCCTGGACCTGGTCCTCCTGGGGCCTTGGGCACACACCACCATCCAGAGCTGCACTGGTGCAGGGCTGAGCTGTGGGCACCTCTGAGCACAGGGTGGGCGGTGGGCTGTGCCAGCACCTGGTGTTTCCGTGGCCTGTCTCTGACCAGCTGTCCTTCCCTGTCTGTGCTGTTCGCCTGGGTGGGGTGTGCACTCGAAGCTGAGGGTGCGGGGCCGACATTGAGAGGAGCACGTTCGCACAGTGGATCCCTCAGGAGGGTGGAGAAGGGCTTCTCAGAAACAGGCTTCACAAATACCACTCGGCGAGCTTGGGGGACGCCCCTCCTGTAAAGGTTGCCCTGTGGGCCTCAGGCTCTGCGCTACAGTGTGCTTGGCCGTGGGTGATGGGCTCCCAGCCGCAGTCCACTTGCGGGAGCCAGGACGTGTGGCTGCCCTGTGGGCGTGTGGCGGGCCTGAGGCAGGTGTGTGATTGGCTGGGTGAGCACGTGGTCTGATGTGGGTGGAGGGCAGGACTGGAGACACCTGCCAGTCCCTGTCCTCGGTTCCGTGGCCTGTGTGGTGCTTGTGTCACTGTTCTGCAGGCTCTGTTCCTTCGTTTCTTCTCCCGTGTCATGACCTCCCTTCTGTCTCTTCCCATGCCTGTTTCTGAAGGAGCATCTACCAGGTGGCTCCAGGTGGTCAGCATGGAGCGAGTCCCATGCTGACCCCTGCAGCCTGGTTTCGCTGCCCGGGTTGGGGCGTGGCTGGGGCACTGATGGCTGATGAGCTCTCCACCACATTCCTGAGTTGTCCGCTGTCCTTGGCTCACAGTGCCCTGTCTCTGTCCCCTCACGTGCACCTGTCCAGGGTGTCTGCAAGGCCAGGATGGGGGGTGTGGCTGGTGTCGGGGTGACCAGGCTCTGGAACCGGGCACTGCGCTGGCCTGCTGGAGGGACAGCTCTGCTGCGTTGAGTTGCCCACGTCTAGCACTCTGCGGCCCTTCTGTGTTAGGAGAATCGTGGCTGTCTCTTCCTGTATAATTTTGTGCATTTCGTTTTCTTTCATGCTGACGGTTCCTTTCAATTTTTTTCCCCATTTAGGTGTAATTTTTGTCTGTTAATCATTCATACGTTCCTAGGTAAGGTGGAATCCATTCGTACCTAACTTCCAAACTGCTGGTCTATACTTTGCCGTGTGATGCTTGGACCTGGGGGACACAGAAAGTCGCCCTCCCGGCATATGTGGTGTGCTGCAGGGTGCACGGGCTTCCCATGGGGAGTGCTTTGTGCAGGGCCCGTGGCTGGTCTTGGAAAACCAACAGGCAGAAGCTAGATCTGGCATCTTCCTGAGCCCTGGGTGGCACTGCTGGTGAAGGAGTAGCCCTGAGGCCTAGGGGCACTGCTAGTGATGGTGGTGCTGCTATTCAGGAGGGACCACAACAGGCAGCCCCAGGGGTCAGCATTTTGCAGAATCAGAATGGCCCTGACACACTTGTTGTCCCCAGCCGTACCGCTGTGGAGACGGGTCAAATGCTGGCAGTAGAACACAACCAGTCATAGGTGGAAGTGAGCCATTGGGAGCTGCCTCCACCCATGTTCAACCTGGCAGCTCCCTTGGTCACCGGGGTGGTGGCAGTGGGGTTGGCAGAGATCCTTGCCATGCACCAGACCCTCCCCCGAGGAAGAGGAAAGGCGGGAGCAAGAAGTCACAGCAGAGCCCCTGCCCATTGGCATAGGCAGACTTTGGTTTACCAGGGGAGCCTTGGACCTGGTGCCCTGTGAAGTCTTGCCATAGCATTTTGACCCCAGCAGCTAACCTGAGCCAGGCCAAGTGCATGTCGTCCGTCAGTGTTGAGCATGTTCTCCCCAGGGGCCTGTGGCCCCTGTCCTTGGTGCAGCTGGTGTAGCCAGCTGTGTTAGTGGCCTGGCTTTACCCTCCCTTGGCCTGACGGGTATCCCAGAAGCCCAGCTGCAGGAGTCCCATGGTGGGCAGGGTCTGGTCAGGTGGCTGCCTTTGAGAACATCCGCTGCCTTCTGAGCAGTCGTGTTGGCATTGAGTGAGCAAGCTCTGATCAGAGGTAGTGACATGCGGGTGCTGGGTGTGGCCCAGGTGTGGAGCACTTGGTCTATGGCCCAGTATGCGCAAGGCCCCAGGTTTGATCCCCAGTACCAAAAATACAAAAAAATAAATTGACGTGCAGGACACTCAGTTAAGGTGCACCTTAGTCTCTGCCAGTGTGTGATGTACACATGGCGAATGTCCGTTAATGAAACCCATTCCCAGAGTTCTTCCTGCCCACCTGCAGGAGCTGGGTGCTGCATTGCTCCGTAGCCCAGCAGGGTTCGGTCGCAACTGTCCTCATGCCCAGAGGGGAGGCAGCTCCTCAGACCTGGGGGCCCAGCACCAGCGAGGCCCACTGGTTGTCCTCCCTCAGAACTGTCATCTGCAATCAAGTCAGTGGGGTTTTTGTGTTTTCTTTGTTTTGAGTAAGTGGAACCCAGGTCCTCTCGCACACCAAGCATGTACATTGTAGCCCTGAGCCACATCCCCAGCCATTTTATTTTGAGATAGGGTCTCCCTAAATTACCCAGGCTGACCTCAACCTTGGAATCCTCCCGCCTCAGTCTTGGTTTTATTTAAGACCAGTAGATGCCATTCTGGTTGAAAATTAACATGGATTCACTGGTGTACCATAGGCTAAATGACACAGTACTCTGTGTTATGTGACACTGGGTTTAATTCACGCGTACATAGGTATGTGGAGACTCCATCTGCTCAGAACCCTAGTTCTCCCTGCAGAACCTCTTGAATGGCTTTCTTTTATTTGCAGTGCCTGGGGTAGAACCCAGAGCCTTCTGCATGCTGGGCAGGAGCTGTACCCCCACCTGCACCCCAGAGCCTGGTTTCTGTTTCCTAGCCCAGTCCCAATGTGGCAGCACACACGGATGTCCTGCTCTGGCTGCACCTACACAGGTCACCCCCACTTCCCCACAGTCTTCTGTGTTGGGCCACCGCTGGGTTCAGCCTGGACAGACTGACAGCACTCAATTACGTCTTTTTGGCCTAGGTGTGAGGCTGGACTTGGGTTCCTTGGGCAGCCTGCTGGGCAGGTGAGGCTTAGGAAGGGTAATCTGCCTCCTAGAGCAGCTTGTCATTGTGCCAGGCAGAGAAGTGGAGGGTGGGTTGCAATTTAGACCAGGGACTGAGGTTTTTCCTTGATGCTTTTATGCATCTGTAATATGTACTTTCTATCCTTTAAGTGACTTCTCAAAGCATGAACTGTAACCCAAGCTTCAGTGGATAGGCTTACCTTCGATGTTTTTTAGCAATTGGGTTTGGTCTGGGTGGTACTGGAGATTGAGCCAGGGGGCACTTTACCACTAAGCTGTATCCCAACCCTTTTATTTTCTGTTTTGAAACAGAGTCTCCATACGTTGCACACACTGGCCTTTCACCTTACCATCCTCTTACCTCTGCTCAAGTGGCTGGGGTTACTGGGATTACAGGCATGACCACTAGCCCTCACCACACATTCCTTTGAACCACATGGCACAGGCCTTTCCTAGACATTGAGGCTTATCAAGTTATAGTCAGAGTAAATTTTTTAAAATCTTGGCTGCCAGGAATTGTGTTACAGATTGATAAATATCCCAGCTCAGAAGTAGTTAGTGTGAGATCATCATCATTTCTTAGGTTGTACTCAGCTCTACGCTGTGTTCCTGGGGTTCTGGGTGGGCTTGGGAGGTGTGTGATCTGGGAGTGAGTCAACCTGCCCCTCAGGCGAGGATGCGTTTCCTGGTGACTGTACAGGAGGGCAGAATTTCCCACTGCTGAGACTGGGCGTGGGCGAGCTCACCCACAGGTTGTGAGCCCCTCATCACCTGTGGGTGCACCCTAGGCTGCTGCTGGGGCGCGAGTTGCTTGGACGCTATTCCCAGCTAGTGAGAAAAGCAGCCCCTCTACGCAGGACGCTTTCCCGCTGAGGTTCATGGCCAGGACTGCACCTCAGCCGTGAGGACTGTTGGATGGGCAGTAGGGCGGGCCCCCTGTCTTACATGGAGCCCTATGCAGATAATTAACCTGTGGCCTTGGGAGACCCTCTAGTCTAATCCAGCGGGAGTCTCCAAGACAAAGTAGCTGGGCTCCGTGGCCACACCAGTCACGTCAGCAGCTGGGAGGCTGAGGCAGGAGGGTGGAAGTCCCACACCAGCCTGGGAGACTTGGGTCCTGTCTCAGAAACCCAGAGGGCCGGGTGGGGGGTAGCTCAGTGGTAGATTGCCCCTGGGTTTAGTCCCGAGTGTCCCGGCATCCCGAGGTCCCTGTGCAGCAGCCCTCTTGTCAGGTGGGGAGCTCCCGGGTCTTGGTCGCGTGTGGGTTGGAGGTGCTTGGTGAGCGAGCCACGTGGCTTTGGCCTCTCCAAGTCCTCTCTCCTCTCCTTGCAGAAAGAGCCCAGCCAGCCAGCAGAGTGCAAGCAGCAGTGAGAGACCGCGGCACGGGTGGCGCCCATGGCCGCTGTCAGGACGGGCCTGGTCCTGCTGCAGCAGGTGGACAGTGCTCACGACATCTAACGCGCTTTCAAGTGCATGACCTTGACTTTTCCTTTCCCTCCTTGTTTTGCTTAACTTGTACGGTGGCGACAGCGCACTCCAGGACCCCGGGGGCTATAGACCCTGTGGGTGGAGCCGGGCGAGGGCCTGCCTGCCTCCCAGGCCCCCTGATCTGAGGAGCCCACCCCGTTGCCGCCACAAGCCTGCTCAGAGCCGCTGCAGCCCTGGCGCCGGCCGTCCCAGTTCTTAGAGTGTTCTCTTGCGTTGTAGTCTCTAGGGGTCGGGTGGGTTGTGCACACCTCTGAGGCAGGAGCTTAGGGGCCCATCCTCATATTTATTTATTCATTGATGCTTGGAGGACTTTGAACTCACTGTTACTTATCCTTACCATAGTGAGACCCGGCTGGTGGCTGGGCCAGAGGGTGTGCTGGTGGGAGCACTGCTTCCTGCTGCTCTGCTGAGGGCAGGAGCTGCTCCTGTGACCCACAGGCCTACCTGGTGCCGCTGTTGGGACGGCGGCAGCCAGAGGGCCAGGGTCCTCGTCCCCTCTGGAGGGGAGAGGGCAACAGTGGAGGTCACGTGTTGTTTTCTGAGTAACCCCACCTCTCACCCCACCACTCATCCTGTCTTAAAGCCCTGGGTCTGGTTGACCAGTCAGCAGCTGGTGTGAGGTTTCCAAGTATGTGGTGGTGCTGGTCTCTGGCAGCCGGGGACAGCCGTGACCAGGCGTGTAGAGTGCGCAGCCTTACCTGATAACACATTTGTACCTGAATACGGTGTTTTCAATTTGTACAGAATAGTTAGAATATTCTATTAAAGTTGTGAAACACGAGGCGATGCTGTGTGGAGTCTTCCCTTGCTGCCCCTGCGGCGACCCACCTGTGTGGTGGGCCAGCAGGCCTGTCGTCTCCTGCGCCTGCCCCCAAGGCCCATCTCGCTGTGTGCAGTCCTGGGGCCTGGCAGGCTTTTTGCTGCTGTGGGAAAGGCTTTACCTCGAGGTGTGCCTTGTGGGTCCAGGAGCCTCCCCTTGAAGCCCGTGTTGGATGCTTTCTCTAGGTCTCTTCAGATGTCTCCCTAATGAGAGGGGAAGCGTTCGGCCCAGCAGGTGGGAATCCGGGCCCCAACCCAGATGAGGCCACGGTAGCTGGTTGCTGCCTCCTGCAGCTGGCCCCTGGCTTGCCTTCAGCATGCCCTGGCGTGGGAGAGCCAGGGTGCCCACTGCACCCCTTTCTCATCCCCCTCCTGTGAAGTACTCGAGGCAGCTTGGCCTTACCTGGCCGCCTGTGGGACAGGGGCAGTGTCCCAGAAGGCAGACCTACACGCTGACCCTTCTACTCTATGGCTGGAGTGCCCTTGGGAAGGTCCTCAGGGTGTTGCCCGTACTCCCTGGTGGCCCAGAGAGGTCGGGTCTCCAGAGCCTGCTTGTGAGTATGTGGCTCACAAGTCATTTCAAGAACAGAAGTCACTGCGCAGGGTGCTGCGCCTGGGTGACTTTCATAGGAATGGTTGCAGCGCTAGGGAGGAAGCCTCAGTGGCCCGGCTGGCCACAGCTGTGCTGAGGGCTACTCTGCAAGCCTGGCCCCTCCAGCTCCTGGACATTGTCATCCACTGGCCACACTCAACTCTCAGGGGACACTCAGCCTCACGGTGGGGGCAGGGGGAGTTGGGGAGAGGCTGCCTCGGGCTGGTGGTAAGTAGCAGGGTGTCGGGCACTGGTGGAGCCGCATGTCCATGAGGGTCTGCACATGAGGACGGGCCACCTGGTGGGGGTCAGGCAGATTGAAGCAGACCGGGGCCTCCTGCGTGGCATGCCCTAGCAGCAGGCCAGCTGGGTTCCGTGATATCCTGGTGTCCCGGGTGCTGCTGTAGAGCCCTCTCTGAAATGCATCAGGAGGATGGGACGGGAGGGAACTGGGGAGAGGGCAGGCAGCGAGGGAACTCCTTCTGGGGTGGCCCTTGCTGCTGTCCCTGCTGTGAACTGCTTGCCTGTGGCTACCAGTCAAGAAGCCCTATGTGATGGCCTAGAGGTGTGTGCGTTTATTTTCCCTAATCAACGCTGACCCCTGACCTCCCCTGCAGCTCCTGGCATCCCCTGCAGGGCCCCCAGCCCACCTGGGTGTGCTGTGCAAGCTGGGTTCCTGCATTGTGGTTGGCTGGCTGTCCACCACGGGATCAGGGGCCTGGGATCACTGTGCCCAAGTGTTTCCAAGAGCAGTTCCCTCACGTGGGAGGCCCCTCTGGAGACCCCACGACGCCATGTGGTCTAAACTTGGGACCCGGTTCCCACCCAGCTGTATACATCCTGCCTGCTCCCAAGGGTCACAGGAAGGCCCCAGGTAGCACCAACCTAGGTGTGCTCCAAGACCTGGTTGCATGTAGCATAGTCGTCACCACAAGCCCACCCGCCAGGTGCTGGATCCAGTCAGAGGTACCCGGGAGGCCAGTACCTCCTCCCCGGTCCTGGGGTCCAGCCCCACTGCTCAGGACCTCCACCTCGGCCTGTCTGTCCTGGCCAACCCCAGGGTGGCCCCAGGCTCTGCTGGGGTTCTGCAGAGCCTGCCCGCCCAACTTCTCTTGAGGACGTCCCCAGCCCAGGCTGGCACAGTGCTCTTTCCAAGGGCCTTCCTTCCCAGGACACTGGGAGCTGCTCCAGTCTATCCCCACATGCTTGCCCCTAGCAGCCACCCCCTGGGGAGCTGTGTCCCTCAGGCCTGGGTCTCCTGTGTCACAGGAGCAACCAATGAGGCACTTCAGACCCCAGCTGAGCACCGCACTAGAGCTTCCACACAGCCTCTGGTCGGACCAGCTCGGGGCAGGGAGTCCATGGGAACGGCCTGGCAGCTGGGCAGGGCTGGGGAGCACTGAGCAATGGGGACGTGGGTGCCCCCAGTCAGCAGAGACACTCAGAAGGGGCTCAGTGAAGGTGTGTCTATGAAGTCACCCTGCCCTGTGGCCTGTCTGCTGTATGGGCTGCCACCTGTTTACCTAGGGCAGGGGTCCCGCAGAGGCCTGACCCCTGACCTCCCCTGCAGCTCCTGGCATCCCATGCCCAAAGAAAGGATCCCAGGAGACCAAGTCCACCAGCCTGGCCCTCTGCTACCCATTGCTCACCAGAATGGCCAGATCTGGCCCCAGTGACCCCAGCCCCCTCTCCTGCCGGGATCTGGAGGTGCTCTGAGGTGGGAGTTGGGTGCAGTGCCAAGAGGGAGCAGCTGGGGTGTGGGTGGTGGGCCCCTGGGCCTCCCGCAGTGGGTCCATCTGCCTCTACCCCCCAACCTGTTTGGCTCTGAGTCCTGCTGGGGAGGAGGGGTTCAGGGGAGCGCTGGGACAGGCGGTGGGAGACATGGCCATCTCTGCCTTCTGCCTCTAGCCCCAACACCTGGAGGGAGCTCTCCTTTTAGAGAAGGTGCGGACCCCTCATTGGGCCTCACATCCCCGTTATGGGCGTCCTTGGCTCCCTGCCTGCAGGGCCACCCGCTGCCCACTGGGTGGACTCTGCCCTCTGCAGGCCCTTCCCAGCTGCCAGCACCTCTGGAGGCAGACACCCCCCTCCCTGCCTGGGGCACCTGGTGGCAGGCCCCAGGAGCCCTGGCGGACCTGCTGAGCGCCTTTCCCTGGCACTTTGTGAGAGTCAGAGGCTTGTCCCAGGGTGCACAGGCTGCAGAACCTGGAGCCCTTTCTCAGCCTCCTCGGCCACCTACTGAGACTGAGCCACCTCTGTGTGCCCAAGCAGAGCCCCGCCTGCAGACCCAGGCTGTCACCACTGTGGCCAGTCACCACCTGGTCCGGGCTGACTCAACACTCTGGGAGGGCGGTAGCCGGATGTAACTTTCCATGACAACCCAGCACAGGTGCCCGGGGCAGGCATTCCTGGGCTCCTAGGAGTCTGGTACTCTCAGACCCCAGCGTCTGCCTCCAAGAAGTGGGGAGACCCCTGGTAGGGTCAGGGCTACCCCAGCTGCCCTCCCAGTCTGGCGGAAGGCTGGGCCCTTGGCCCTGGCGAGCCGGGAGAGCACTGTGCAGGGGCCCAGAGGAGGCTTCAGGGCTCCCCCTGCCCTGTTCCCGCTCTGCAGGGAGGGAGGGGAGGGCAGCTGTGAGTGCACTCCAGGCCCTGCTCTTGGGGTCACCTCAGAGGCAGAGCTGGGGACAAAGGGGCCCTCAGTGCATTCAGCAAAAGGCTAGAGAGGGACTGGGGTCAGTGAGGGGCCCTCTGAGAGTCCCCACTGTGTAGAGGAGGGGTGGGATGCAGAAGAGATGCTCATGTCCTGGTCCCCAGGTGTCAGGAAAGGGGAACTTGAGGGGCAAGGTAACCTGGGTCATGGGCTGGGCCAGGGGTCATTGTGTTCCCAAGAGAGGCAGTAGGGGCAGCTGGGGAAGGCACCCCTGCCGGCGCCTCCCCAGGGACACAGGAATGTGCCCAAGCCTGCTCCTCCCTGGCCTCCTGGGTCAGAGTCCGCCTCCGCCCTCACAGTCCACGATTTAGATGCCAGAGCTGTTGGGCATCTCTGTCCCCCACAGTGCCATGTCCACTCTGGGCCAGCTGATCCAGGGAACCCGGCCTCTGGCTGTCTGCCTGGACCTGGAGGTGTTTCTGTCCTTGTCCAGACCTGGCCGGGGAAGGTCAGCTAGTGAAGGCAGCCTAGCCCAGGGATGCTGCCTGGGTCCCAGCTGGCCAGATTCCCCTGCCCACCACATAAGGAGTGGGCAGGAAGGGGAGAAGGACAAGAACTTCATGCAGTTTGATGAAACTGGGAGACGCAGCCAGTGTTTCTCCTCTGCCCCCACCCCCCCCCCCACACACACACACACAGCTGTTAAGGCTCGGAAACCAGAGCTGGGCACTGTCGGTCTGCAAATGTAGCCGGCCTGGAAAGGGGGCAAAGTGGGGAAGCAGAGGAGCCTGGGCCAGCCAGCCAGGAGGGAGCTGGCGCCCATCAGCCTTACGGGCACCCTCCTTGCCCACCCTCAGCTTCGGGAAGGGGTGCTACCGACAGCCTCTGCTCTCAGCCCGAGGAAGGTGTTCCTGGTCTCGGGGGGCCCCCAGATCCAGTCTGTTTCAGGCTCCTCGGATCTCCTCTGCCGTGGGGCCTTTCCTGGCCTCACCAGCTGCAGCCTCCGGTACCCACACATCCATCCCGACCTGAGCCTGGCTCCAGCCCCACCCCCTGGGCTGCTGAAGAAGGACCCCAACCAGGCCAGGTGGGAGGTCAGGGTGTGCCGGGGCTGCACTCTGAAGGCCACCGGGCTCCAGGCCACTCCATCTCTGCCTCTGTCTTCACATGGCCTTCCCTGTGGGCACTCTCCTCCTCACGCTTCTCTTAGAGGACACTTGAGATGGCATTTAGGGCCAACCAGGTAATAACTCACTCACATCTCCTTCCTAAAGGTCACACTAACATATTCTGGGGATTGGGACATGAACATGTGATTTGGGGGCCACCATTCAGCTCATGATGGGCTGATAGGAAAGGAGAAATGACCGTCAGGGAACAGGCCATGCATATCTGGAGGCATGGGCACAGAAAGCCCCAAGGAAGCTGGGAGTGGTGGCATACACCGTCCACCAGCGACCCTCGAGGCTAAGGCAGGACGATGGCAAGCTCCAGGCCAGCCTCAGCGACCTAGTGAGGTCCTGTCCTAGAACAAAAAATAGAAAGGGCTGAGCGTGGAACTCAGTGGTTAAGCTGACCCCATGACGCTGCGGGTGGCACCGCACGGCCGGCTTGCCTCCTGACCACCGCTAGCAGCCGGCGCCGGGCACACTCTCTAGGTTTGCGGTGTCACGCCTCCACCTCCGCAGCTTCCTCCTCGCCCACACCGGCTCCCGGGCCCAGGCTCCCGTGTCACTCTGATCGCTCTCAGGCCACGTGGAACAGATGGCACCGTGTCTGCCCTTTGTGACTGGCTTATCAGCATGGTGGCCGCCCGCCTGGCTGCAGTGTGTCAGCGTGCCCTTCCTTCCCAGGTGGAAACCTCCCTGTCTGTCCTCCGCCCTCTCCGTCCCTGCTTTCAGTTCTGTGACCACGCGGCAGTCCTGTTAAATGTACAAGGAGACGCAGGTGCACCTAGTTTTACTTTAGACAGGGTGTCACCGAGTTGCCCCGGGTGGCCTTGGCCTGTGGTCCTCCCGCTTCAGCCCCAGGTAGGTGTGCTGACAGCCACGGCAAAAACCAGGCCTGTCCATATTTTTTAAAAGGATCAAAGGCCACGTCGTCCTTGGTGGGGACAAATGAGGTTTTAGCCTTTTTTCTTCCCTTTTGTGTCTACAACTGGTAACTGATTTTGGTAATTCTTTTTTTAGTATTTACTTTTTGGTTGTAGTTGCACACAATACCTTGACTTAACGTTAAGTGTTTTTTGTGGGGTGCCAGGGGTGGAACCAGGGCTCTGCCCCTGCTGGGTGAGAGCCTTACCACTGAGCCCCAGCCCAGCCCCTGGTCATTCTTTACAGTAGGGAAGAACTCACGGGAAACTCGCGTGGAGGCCTGTCCCCCACCTGCCAAAGGAGGAGCCGGGCAGGGCGGGCCGCGAGCAGACACGGTCTCTGTGCCTGAGGAGCCTCTGGGGACTGGCCACCCTCCAGGATGGGGGCCACCTCAGTCCCTTCCTGCTTTGTTCATCCATTCAGTTCTCTCCAGGGTCCCCTGCTCGTCAGCGGGCTGCTCCTCCCCATTCTGTGGGTGACACAGGTGTCAGACAGGACCCTTCTCCCCTAACCCTGGAGGGTCCACATCCTGTCCAGCTGTCAGGTGACTCCACCCCAGCTGGGCAGAGGTGCTGGCCCTGCCCTGCAGTACCCCTCAGCTGGGGCCCCCCTGGACCGCCAGGGCTGCTCTCTGGAGCACACAAGGCGGACGATCCTCTGTCCGGAGGGGGCTCCAGGACACTCCCACCGCCTGTCCCAGCGCTCCTCAGATGTCCCTCCCCAGCAGGACTCAGAGCCAAACAGGTTGGGGGGTGGGGGCAGATGGACCCACAGGGGGAGGCCCAGGGGCCCACTGCCCACACCCCAGCTGCTCCCTCTTGGCATTGCACCCAGCCCCCACCTCAGCAAGTTCGGATCCCGGCAGGAGAGGGGGCTGGGGTCACTGGGGCAGATGGGCCATTTTGGTGAGCAGTGGGTAGAGAGGGCCAGGCTGGTGGACCGGGCCTCCTGGGATCCTTCCTGGCAGGGTGCTGAGGCATGAAGAGGGCTCACCCTTATGCCAAGGAGGGGAGGTGTCCTGGGTAGCAGCGCTGTTTGTCACTGGGTCCTCAATACCTGGTGAGGTGGCACCTGTGCTTCAAGGCTCCAGGCAGGGGGCTCAGGGAGCCCGAGATGGGAGTCACCCCCGGGGCCTAGCCATGGTGACTGAAACCAGGTGGGGCAGGCCTACCCGCCTCCCGCCCTGGGCCTCTCACTTTCCTCAGGCTGCGGCTGGGAGGAGAGGCCCAGGGAGGGCTGAGTCACAGTCCCTGGCTTGGGCCACATGACTCCGGCCCCCAGGTTCCTGTGTGAGCAGCTGGGCCCGAGCAGTAGACGCAGGGTGCCCTGGCAATCCCAGGAGACTTCCTGGAGGAGGAGGAGGAGAGCAGGGGTCCTGGCAGCAGGGGAACAGGAGACTTTCCTCAAGCCGCCCACAGGAAGAGGTGGAATCCCGCCCCAGGTACCATGACACACAGCTTCCTCACAGGCCCCAGACTGTCCTGCTGGTTGGGCGAGTGCCTGAGGGCTGGTCTCGTCACCACGGGGAAGTGACCTCACTCACTTCTCACTCGGGAGTTTCAAAGAGGTGTCCCCATTCCGCCCACTGCTGGGCTCCAGCACCAAGGGGCCAGGGAGCTGGGCAGGGCAGTGAGTGTCCAGGCCGGATGTTTGGGGACCCAGTCTGACCTGCCGCTGCCTGTGGTGGAGGCCCTCTGCCCAGGCTCTGGGAATCCCGGATGCAGCCCTCAGATAGATATTAGTAAACTTGGCTGGGACTGACGCCGCCTGACCCCACCAAGTGAGGCAGAGCCAGCACGGCCCGTCCAGGTCTCAGCCACAGGGGCAGGAGACTGCAGGGGGCGCAGAACGGGCCTCGGAATGCTGTGTGGTCCTGACTGGGTTGCTTCACCTCTCTGAGTACCACTCCTGAGTACACATCTCCCTCTCCAGCACCTGCCTGGCCTAGAGCCCTGGCAGACACAGCTTCCGGGAGGCAGCCCAGATCCACACCAGGGCCCTGTGGCCAGCAGGAAGTTGGTGGGTCCTGGTCTCCAACCACTGAAGGACCTCTGGGCTCTGGCCTGTCAAACAGCCTGCGAGGCTCCCAAGGTCCTCACTCGGGTTCCTACACGGAGCTTTGCCCCCTCCGCATCCCTATCCCCAAAAGCCTGAGAAACAGGGTCCACAGTCCCCATGCTCCAGAGAGGGCCCTGAGGTGGCCCACCTGGGGCATTGGACGGGGCCTGGTGGCAGTGTGACCGTGCATGCTGCTGCTCCTGTTTGAGCATTTGTAAGGGGGTAACTGCTCCCAGGGTGTCACTGAGGTGGAGGTTGGCAGCAGCTCCCAAGGTCCTAAGCAGAGGGCTTTGGCCAGGCAGGAGCCCAGGTCATCAGCAGTGGGGGTCCTCGGGCTTCTGGGTGGGGCTGTTGACGGTGGGCCCGGCCTCGGCCTGCCCCGAGTCCATCAGGAGCGACACACCGTACCTGGTCTGGCCTGTGCAGAGAGCCCAGGGGCCTGGGCTGGGCTGGCAGGAAGCCCGGAGAGGCCCCCACCAGGCCTCACGCCCTGCCCCACGCTGGTCCCTGTCCAGTGGGGGTGAGGTTCCCTGAGAGTGCAGGGCTCGGGCGAGAGGAGCAGGGGCCCGCAGCAAGCAGGGCGGCTTCTCGCACTGGCCTCCTGGGGCCCCAGCGTCTCCCCAGCCAGGCTTTTTCACCTAGAGGGTAGAACACCCACTTCAGGTGTTCCCTGGCTAGTGGGTGGCGGCTGGGAATAGTGCCCAGCACACTGGTACCACCTGGCCTTTGGGGTCTCCTCAGGACTTCCAGCAGAGTCCTCCAAGCTGTCCTCTCCGTCCCATGGTCCCCTGCCACCTGTTCCCATGTGTGCCATGCCCCTGCTGGCACCTGCAGTGAAGTGGGTCTCCCCTCCCCTCTCCTCTGGGGTCCCAGCACCAGCCAGGCCCGTAGGTGCTCAAGCAATGCCAGGTGCCTGGGAGGCCCAGGGCCGAGGCTCCACTGGCTGGTTCTGGGAGGGGGAGGTGAGCTGGGGGGCTCTGTTGGGTCTGGGGGTTCCAGGCAGGGCACTGGGCACCTGTGGGCTTGTAGTGACTCTGCCTCTCGTCCCTTCCCCTACCTCCCACTTCCCAGAGGAGACTCTTGCCCAGCCTGTCTGCTCGCAGCCCACGACCTGCACAGGACAGAGCAGGACAGTGACCAGGCTGCTGGGGGAGGGCCCAGGGAGAGTCCACAGCCTCCTGAGGTCTCCCCTAGCATGATCCTGTGTTACCCCCGCCCACCTGCGGCTGACCAGTCAGCCGGGATGCCTGCAGGGATGGGGAGCTCACTCCCTATTAATGGAGGGTCCTGCGGGGGAATCTCTCCTCACTCACCCCTCTGGCCTGCTCACCCCACAGGTCACAGGCAGGACCAGATGCCTGGCCACGAGTCCTTATGCTGGTGTTCTCCACAGGCCAGAATCCTGGGCGCCCCACTCTGGGTCCACCCCCCTGGCCCTCCCACACCCACCCCACCTGGCCATGCTCCTAGCCCTCTGTGCCTGCCCAGCTCCTTTAACTCCTCAAAGTGACCCTGAGGGCCCGATCCTGGACTGTGCTCTGGGAGGTTAAGGGGCTTGTCCAGGACACGCAGGGTGGGGCAGGGTGGGTCCAGGAACTCGGTTGTGTGCTCTGTTATCACTTCTGAACTTTGTAGTGTCCTGAACCCAGGGCCGGCCTTTCACTTTTGCCAGTCTTGCAGAGGAGGAAGCTGGGGAGGCTGTTCCCAGCCTCAGTGTGGGACTTCCGGGCAGCACCCCTGCCAGGACTGCCCCTGGTGGGGGCCCTGGAACAGCCTGGCACCCCCACCCCCACCCCTGGGAACCGGGAGCTGGCCTTGGCTTCCTGCTCCTATTAAGCCCTTTAAAGGAAGACGATAAATGACAGCCTGGCTGCCCGGCTGGGAGGCGATGACGCAGCCGCCGCCGTGGCCCCTGGCGGTCAGGCTGGTCCCGTGGGCATATCCCTGCTGGCCGCCACCCCCTATACCCCCCTGGCCTCTCTCCGGTCTGGGCTGCATCATCCCTGCCAGAGTCCTCTCCCAGCTGGGGACACACACGGGCCCACGGAGGAGGGTAAATGCCTTCCTCCTGCCGGTTGCTGAACCCTTCCCATGTGCTGCCTGAGCTAATAACGGTCACTGTCCCCATTTGACAGAAGGGAAACAGGCTCAGGGGGAAGTCCAAGCGCAGTCCCTGGGTGCCAAGATGGTCAATAAGGCCTGCTGGGGCAGGGCCATTTTTGGAGAGCGTCTGGGGTGACCCCGAAAGCGACCTCGAGAGGCGCCGCGACCCAGAGCTCTGGAACGGCAGGGCCAGATCTCGGGTCGCCTGGGCGAACGGGTCCCAGGCCTACTGTCCCCCTTCCCGGACCAGTCCAGGGCCCGCGGGCGCTTCCCGGCGGTGAGTCACCGCGGGCACGGCCGGCTGCAGCGCATTCCTCCGCGGGGCCGGCGCCCGGGTGGGGTGGAGATCGCGAGTCACCCTACCGGGCCGGGCAGCTGGGACGTCAGGAGCAGGAGAGGCTGGGGCAGGGACGCGGAGGCCAGCCCCGGAAGGCCGGCGGGGTGGGCCCAGGGCGTGGCCTGCGGGGGCGTGACGCGGGGCGGGGCCGGCCGCGGGGCGGGGCCTACATAAGCGCCGCGCCGGGCCGCGAGGCGCACAGCCGGCGCCGCCACCGCCCGAGCGCTCGCCCGACATGAAGACCCCCGGCGAGGTGCTGCGCGAGGGCGAGCTGGAGAAGCGCAGCGACAGCCTGTTCCAGCTGTGGAAGAAGAAGCGCGGCGTGCTCACCCCCGACCGCCTGCGCCTCTTCCCCGCCGGGCCCGGCGCGCGCCCCAAGGAGCTGCGCTTCCACTCCATCCTCAAGGTGGACTGCGTGGAGCGCACGGGCAAGTACGTCTACTTCACCATCGTCACCACCGACCGCAAGGAGATCGACTTCCGCTGCGCCGGCGAGAGCTGCTGGAACGCGGCCATCACTCTGGCGCTTATCGACTTCCAGAACCGCCGCGCCCTGGAGGACTTCCGCAGCCGCCAGGAGCGCGCCGCGCCCGCCGCGCAGCCCGAGCCCGGCTCGGCCCGTGCGCCCTGAGCCCGCGCCGCGGTGAGTGTCGCCCGCGCGTCCCGGGCGGCGTCGGGCCGGGGTCTCCGGGGAGCCCTCGGGGTGGGGGCCCTGACCCTCAGCCGGAGACCCGCGCCCTTGGGAAAACTCCAACTTCCGATTCCGGAGGGAGGTTTTGCTACCTCGGGGACCTGGCACCGCACAACCACGGCGTCTCGGGTGCGCGGCAGGAGCCGTCCCTTGCCCCACTCGCGTCAGGATCTCGGGGACCCACAAGCTGCCCCCCGACTCGCTCTGGCACGCCTGCCTGACCCAGCCCTCTCCCCACAGAGCCACACCGGACCAGTCTGGCCGAACCGGCCGCATGGCCGTGTTGGGCAGGAGCCCAAGGGGTGCCCGGGACGGCGGGAGCTCGGGCGGGCGGTACACCCGCTGACCACGCGAGGACAAGGCGCCGCTTTCCTGCCCCATAGAGGAGGACGTTCCCGTGCGTGCGGAACCTCGCCCCGCTGCGCGGGCGCATTAACTTATTGGACTATCTATGTATTTATTTTGATGTTATTTGTTGTCAAACGTTCTGTCTTTAATATTTTGTTTTTGCAACCAAGTGCCCATTCCAAATAAATGACATGACTTATTCTTTTTCTACCAGCCAGTCGTGGGCAGGTTCCTGCTGGGAGGGTGGAGGGAAGGGCTGCAGTCCCGGCCCTGGCCAGCCAGAAGACAGGAAAGTAGCTTTGAATGAACATTGTCATTGCTGGGTGGGGTCCAAAGCCTCCCCAGAGGCCAGGAAATGCCTTGGGTGTGGCCCTGGCTACCCTCTACTCCTGGGTGTGGTGTGAGGACAAGACTGGTGGCTATGCCTGCCGTGGGAGTCCACTCACTGCCTGTCCCCAAAGCCAGTGCACCTCCCCCAGACCTGAGCTGCTGCTGTACAGGGAGGGGCGGCTGTCCTCAACTGCCTCCTCTTGCCCACACACCACCTGTCCAGTGGCCAGCCAACAGGAAGGCCTTCTGGCTGCCTGCCCCAATGCACTCCCCTTGACCCCACCCTGGGCCCGACCATGATGGCTCTAGAGTCCAGCTGCCAGTCCTCCTGGCCAGTGCCTGAGACATGGGGCCAGCAGGTGGGGATCGTGTTCCCAGGCCGTCTCCAAGGTGGGGCAGGCTGGCCCAGGACTGACTTGGGTGGGAGCCCTGAGAGCCCACTCCCAGGGATACCTGTCGGGCTGTAACTCCTCCCTCTGCACCTGGCTGTGTCCTCTATGAAATAAACGCAGAGAATCGGTGCCACCTGGCCCCTGGCCGGCAGGGCACAGGAAGTGGGTCACCTCCCCGTAAGATCGAGGGGTAGAGGAAGAGGGAAGAGACGCCAGCTGTTCCCAGGCTGGGGGGCTGCCTGGTGAAGGGCAGGGTGAGGGAGTGGAGGACCAGAACTGAGCCCTAATGCCTGCCGCTGACCCTCCATGTGGGGAGGGTCTCAGGCTTCTCAGGGGGCCAGAACTAGGGAGGGGCTGTCCGTTTGCTGAGTGGCCTGCAAGAGTCTTGGGTGCTGGCTCCAGAGAGGAAATTATTGTTCCTTGTGAGGAATTTTCTCCTGAGTATGTCTTCGGGAGGAGTTCCAAAGGGCTAACAAGAGCACAGGGACCTCACAATGACTGTGTCCCAGCCCCCCAAGATGTCTCCCACACAGCCTCACCTGGAGGAGTGACCAAGCTCAGGAGGTGAGCCCTGTGCGGGGCAGGGTTCAGGCAGGCACGGGGTCCAGCTGGGAGTGGGTGATCTGAGGTGTCTCCCTGAGGGCGCTCCCAGTGTGGGGACTTTGGAATTCTGAGGTTCGGGTTTTCAGGTTTTAATGGCTTCCTGTGTGGTCTCAGTAGCATCTCAGTCTCCTGTCCTGGTGGTGGTCTTCAAATTGGTCAACTGGTCTCCACAGCAGCGCTGGCCTCCCCACACCAATGTCTGTTATCCCAGGAGGTGTGGGGCAGGTGGTGAGAGTGGGGGTGCCGTTCCCTTGGTCTCTCCCTCCTGGCCTAGGGCAAGTGGCCAGGAATGCCCCCCAGTGGGGGTCTTGGGGAGATGGGCTAGCCCAGCGTCTGTGGTGCAGTTCCGGAGCTGGGGGAATTGGGAGACCACTGGGGGCTCCCTAACACACATCCTTTCCAAGACTTGTTTCCTTGATCTTTTCTTTTGTTTTTTTTTAAATTTTTTTGCCTACTATATGTACTCAAATACCCCCAAGTACCCCTGTTCTGCAGGTTGGATGCAGTTACTTCTGTCCAAGTGCACTGCTCTGGAAAATTAGGTGTGTGGGTTTTTTGTTTTTTTGGTACAACGGATGGAACCTGTGGGTGCTTTAACCCTGAGCTGCATCTCCATTTTTATTTTTGAGACAGCGTCTCAGTAAGTTGCTTAGGGCCTCACTAAGTTGCTGAGGCTGGCCTCGACCTTGTGATCCTCCTGCTTCAGCCTCCCAAGCCACCTGGACAGATGTGCATCTCTGTGCCTGGCATTCTTCCCTCTAAGCCCACTCACTTGAGCTCCTGGTGCTACACTGCAGGCCGGGTGGGCAGAGAGCTCCCTGCCTCTGGGAAATGAGAGCCGGCTGAGCGGCAGCAGGGCATTCCCCACCGGCTGCGCTGGTGGACTCCATGGCTGGACGAATGCCCTGGGAGGAACTGGGGTTATCCTGTGCCTGGAACTCGGGGGTCAGCTGCAGGCCCCTCCCCTGGGCAGCATTTCGGCCTCTGAAGCCCCCTTGCTCGCCCCCCCACTTCCGCTGACAGACGCAGGCGGGAGCCCACAGGAATCAGGCCATAAGGAGGTCCCAGGAAAGTTTATTGCTGGGGCTGGTCACCAGGCTTTGTCCCTTTTGTGTGTCATGGGCTTCCTCCAGAGGACCAGGAGGAGGAAGAAGTTGACAGCAAACTGCACATGGCCAAAGATGGGGACTCCAAAGCTGCGGTACAGGAGGCCACCCAGAGTGGGCCCCAGGGTGCGGGTCAGTGGCTGCACAGAGGCACAGAGGCCCAGCATGGTCCCTGGGGAAAGAGGAGACAGCCGTCACGCCCTGAGCAGGTCCCTGGACAGGCACATCACTGCCTGGGCTCAGCCCACTCCTGTCCCCAGACACTCCTAGCTCCAGGCCCAGCCAGTCTCCACGCAGCACCGGAGGCCTGGGCTACCCCATATCACCCGCCCTGCGCCCCCACCCGGGGCCTCCACCTGCTCCTCACCTCCACCCACGGGCCTGTGGACCCCAGGGGCCTCACAGGTGCCTCCCCAGATATGGGGCTGAGTCTTCTCTACTCGAGAAAGTTCCCTGGTGCGGGAGGAGCTGAGGATGGGCCCCAGGTCAGGTGCAGGCTCCACCCCCCAGGCCTGCCCAGGGGGACGGCACCTGCACCTGGCCAGCCCCGCCCAGAACATCCGGGAGCTCTCTCAGCGCTCCTTCCCAGGGCCTGGGCTGCCGGGCCAGGCCCACTGGTGGCTGGAGTGGGCTGAGTGGGCTGGCCAGGCAGGGTCTTCTAAGACACCATGGGGCTCGGGGCAGGGTTCTGGGTGGGCACAACACCCCAGTGCCATCCCACAGCCCCTCCTGACCTGCCTCTTCTCCCACTGTCCGCCCCCAGGAATCTCCTAGACACCCTGTGGACTCCCCTTGGGGCAGGGGAGGGACTTCAGGGAGTACAGCAGGACCCAGGGACAATGAGCACCCTTCTGGCTCCCCGCTGCCCGAGCCCCCACCTGAGCAGCCAGCTCTTTCACCTGTTGCCAGGTCTCCACGCCCTCTGGGCGCTGTCCCAGGGTGGACATGCCTAGGATGGCTGCTGTCCACCCTCCGACAGCATTCGGCCCCCGAAACTCCCCTCCCAGGCCTGCAGGGTCCCGGGTCCCAGTCCCAGGGGTGGTACGTCCGCTCCCCACTGCCCAGAGGGGCTCTGGCCCTGGGCTTCTGAACCCAGGCCCCTTGGAGTTCAGCGGGGATAAGGGCCTGTGGAGGCCCCTCCCTCGCCCTGGGCCTGGCGTGGGGAAATGTCAGAGTGCCCTCTCCCACTGCCCACGACGCCCAGACACCAGGGCGATTACCGCCTCCCTGCGGCTACGTTCCCAGGCTGCTGCTGGGCCTGGTCCTACTCCTTCCAAGCCAAAGGGTGGTGTTGCTGGCATGACGTGGCCCTGGTGGCCTGGCCTGCTCCTCCCTTCCAGGCCCTGCCCTCCTCTCTGCAGGCCTTAGTCACCTTCTCCTTTGTGCCTCTCCAATGGCCGCCTCCTCCAGGAAGCCCTCCTGGTCCCGCTGTTTGGAGACCGGCTCTCCTAGCACCATGGCTTCACAGGCCTGGAAGGGCTTGGAGGCCCAGGAGGCCAGGAGGCCAGCAGAAGAGGGCTACCCCTGTCTTCCCTTCTTGGGCAGTTGGTCAGCTGAAGGCCGGTCCAGCCCTCAAGCTTTCTGGCCCTGCGACCGGGAATGCCTGGAAGGAGCCCAAGCCTAGCACAGCCAGCTCACAGGAGCACCCTGAACCAGCCAGCGTGTGCCAGCTCAGGGCAGGGCCAAGCCTGGCACAGGACTCCTGGCCTCCAGAAGGACAGCTGGGTCCAGACGGGCCTGGGAGAGTCCTGGGTTCACTAGCTGTGCCCACTCAGGAAGCCTGGAGGAGCCCTGGCCTGTCCAGGGAGGGCGGCCAGGCCCTCCTGTGCTCTGCTCCCCTGCCCCCCCCCCCATTTCCGTCCCCAGGCGGGCCTCCTGACTGGCTGGCAGGGCCTTTGGGTCCACACCTCCGCACACGCCCTGCCTGGAGTGCAGCCACCCGCCTCCTTCAGTGTGATCCTGCCGTGTCTGAGCCGGGCTGAGCCAAGCCGTCCCCCACGCCCCCAGCTGGGCCCGGGCTGGTCAGCAGGGCCCGGTGCAGGGCTGGGTGTGGGCAAGATTCTCACCTGATCCCTCTTGCTGCCACCCCCTCAGGTCCCAGGCTGCCTGGTCCGCTGCCCACCCACTAGGCAGCTCAGCAGTCTCCCAGGGAGGAGGGCCTGCCCGCCCTTCCCCAGCTGGCCCCCCGCACCCCTTCCCATGCAGCATCACCTGTGTCTGAGGCCGAGACAGCCTTGGTCAGCATGCTGTCGGTGACCACGTTGAGGGTGCAGAGGCTGAAGACCAGGCCAGGCACCAGGAAGCAGAAGTGGAGGACAGTGGACATCAGCGCCTAGCAGGGGCAATGGTCAGGGTCACACTGAGCAGGGGCTGCACAGGGCAGGTGGGCCCTCGCTGAGGACGCACCTGCTCCTCTCTCTCCGCCCTGACTGCTGCCCCCTAGAGCTGGGCTGGGGAAGAGGGGGCCAGAGGGCCGGCGTGACGTGGCTGGAGGTAGACCCTGGGGCTCGGGCACAGACAGGGCACCAGGAGTGGCCTTGCCCAGGTGCAGAGGGGCAGAGAATTGGCCTGGGACCCCCTATTTTGTGGGGAGATCCAAAGTGGGCACTCTTACCATGGCCAGTCCCACCACCATGAAGACCAGCACGCTGGCCCGGAGCAGGGCTTCCTCGGAGAAGTGACTGCTTAGCCGCCCGATGACCAGGCCCTGGACCACCTAGGCAGGGTGGGGGTAGAGGCGGACATGGGAGAGGGCCAGAGGATCTGGACTGTGGCCTAAGTCTCGCGTCAGGGCCCCCCAGGCTGGCTGGGCACCATTCTCAGAAATGGCCCCTCACCATCTGAAGGGGAGATGGGCTCCTGCTGGGATGGAAGGAAAGCTTGCCCCAGGGAGGGACACCAGGGACACCAGGGCAGCCTGCAGGCCACTCCCAGCCAGGGCGCGGCTGCCTATCTGGCCACCTCGCTCCCTCACCTGCAGGAAGTGCCGGGCGAGGCCGGGAGGGGAGGGAGGCGGCAGGCATGGGGCTGCAGGGGCAGCGGGGGCCAGGAGGGCCTGGGCGGTGGGGCCGGCCCAGCCTGGGGAGCCCGCCCTCTGCCTGGCAGGGCTCACTGCTTCCGGCGGAGCTGCCCATGTCCCTCAATCTACTTTCAGCCTTAGGTTCCCTTAGTTTTCACAGGAAGACCTACTGGGCGTGCGTCAGTCAGACCTCAGCACCAGGCGCGGCCCACCAGGTAGAGGCCTCTCCCGGCAGCACCCAGACCCACCCAAACCCTCAGCAAGCCCAAGGGCCCATCTCCACGGCCTCCGAAGGACCTTCAGAGTGTCACCAGAGCTGGACTCCCTTTTCCTCACCCTCCCAGCTGCTAGCTGACCCATCCGCCTGTCCACATGACCCCAGATGGTCGCCTGACCCCAACGCATCTCTGCTGGGGTGCTCACCCTCCTCCACACAGTGGCCGAAGCAGAGGAGTCCCTCCTGCACGCGGACTGGCACATCACGCTCCGCCGTGAGCGTCCTCTCTGGCTGGCTCCCTAGGCCTTGCTCTACAGACACCCACATGTCCTGAGGCCCCTCACTTTTTGGGGTGCTCCCACACAGCCCCCCCCACCGCCTCCCTAGAGCAGCGCCACTTCCGATGCCCTCTCCTCTCTGTACCCACGACCTGGGGTATCACCCAGTGGGGTGGGGGCGCCTCGCTCCCCATCACTGACAGTCCCACCTGGTACCCCAGTTGCTCTGTGCATCCTCTCCCGGCCCTCTCCAAATGACTAGTGCCTGGGGGCAGCTGTGGGTCAGGGGGAGGTGGCCGGGCCACAGGGAGGTCTCTCTCCAAGGGTCTTTAAGGGATGGAGGTCTGCAAGCTAGTCAGGGTCACGACCCACGCCTCGTCTCAGGGTGTGTGGGTGCCACTCCTCCAGTGCCCAGCCCAGCCCCCCCACACTGGAAGCAGCACCCACTGGGACGCTGGGCCTCCTCTGGGCCGCAGCTTAGGGTGGACGTGATCTGCAGGGAGCCACAGGCAGAGGACCAGCTGTTGGAGCTCAGGGGCTCTGGATGCCCACCTACCCTGATGGGGTCAGGGAACGCCTCAAGAAGGTGGCAGACACCAGGCCCAGGCCTCAGCACCCAGCCAGGGCCGGGGGCCTGCATGCCTGCCTCAGGCCTGGCTCCTGCCCCACCCAGGCCACCGTCCTCCCTCTGAACTCACTGCAGCCCTGCTCGGCCCCTGCCCCAGCGCTGGCCACAGCTGCCAGTGTCTGTCCCCAGGGAGGCTGCCCCAGGCAGGAGGGAAGGTCCCTCAGGGCAAGGCTCCTGGGGCGACCTCCTGAGGCTGGGCTTCCACCAGAGCGGCCCTCCTGGCGGCCCCAGAGCAGGGGCCTTCCTCGCCCACAGCAGGGCCAGCCCCTCCCGAGAGAGGCTAATTTAGTACCAGGGCTAGGCCAGCCTGGGCCTGGAGGCAGAGCAGGTGGCTCGGAGGTGCCAGGAATGCCACAGGCTTCCGGAGAGGCCGAGCGCCCCCTCCCACTCCAGTCCCAGAATAGCCCCTCCCTGGGCCTGCTGTCAGGAGGCCGTCCCTGGCCCTGGCCGGGAGGGTGTGGGGCCTGTCACCACCTGTGTCCACTCCCCAGGGTCCGGTTAGATGCCCAGGAGGTTCTGGGGTTGGGGGAGCTGGGCTTGGGTAGGGATGGCCATGGGCTGACAGATGCCTGTTCCCCA
The DNA here is from genome assembly GCF_021218885.2 of Marmota monax. Classification (NCBI taxonomy): domain Eukaryota; kingdom Metazoa; phylum Chordata; class Mammalia; order Rodentia; family Sciuridae; genus Marmota; species Marmota monax. The sequence goes on along the minus strand of NW_026692498.1, from coordinate 2,777,207 downwards.
CCTCAAGCTGCTCTAGGGGCACCTCATGACCCTCGTGCTGCAGCGGAGTGGCATCCTGCAAGGACAGCCCAGCAGCCGGGTGAGTCCCGGGCTCTTGTGGCCATGGGGGCTTTCCGCCTCAGTCCATGCATGTGCTCAGACCCTGCGGGGTGGGCACCATGGTCAGCCTCACTTACCCATCAGGAGCAGCTGGGGGCCAGAGGGCAGGACGCAGCCCAGCCAGAGCCCACCACCTCCCACCACGACCACCTCCGGGAGCTGCAGTCCCTCCCCGCCCTGTCTGCTGCCCACTCAGTGGCCCATGGACCCCGACACGCTGCAAGACAGGAGCACATGTCCCTGCTTCCCCTCTTGTCAGGACCCAGGTGGTGGCTGGGTGGGCAGGCCGTGGGCACACAGGGCTGACCCTGCGGGGCCTGAGTGCAGCCCAGCCTCGGAGCAGGGGGAGGGGGCAGCGGCGGGGGCAGAGCTTTGAGGGAGGGGAGGAGCAGACGCGCTCAGAGCAGGAGGCGGCCCCTCCTGAGGCACCCAACACTGTGCACGGGCCCCCACTTACCATCTGCAGGACCCCGAAGAAGGACATGAGGTAGCCAGCCTGGGAAGGCCCCAGCTGGAAGAAGTCCATGGAGATGATGGAGAACATGATCATGAAGAGACCTGGCGGAGCGGGTGGACAGGGCCCTGCTGATGTCCAGGCTGCTCCCCCAGGTAAGCCCCACCAGGTGAGGCCCACAGCCTTGCCACCGCGTCCACTTCCCCTCTGACTCCCGGGGAGGGCGCCTGCCTGGCCAGGTGGGGACCCGTGACACCAGCTGGACCCAAGGCCCTTTCTGGGATCCCACTGCCCAGCTGCAGTCTGAGTGGGGAGGTTCTAGACGGGCAGAGCCAGGGCGGCCATGTGGAGCATCTGGCCCCGAGCCTCACTGTGACTCCAGCCCTAGCCCTCAAAGGCCTTCACGGAAGCTGCGGCTTGGGCTCCAGGCATGGCCCCTGGGTGGGTGGGGCAGGCCCTGGGCGGTCAGCAGGGCCCCCAGCCAGGGGCAGGGACACGAGCCCTGGGCTCCTGCTTAGGAGAGGCCCACCTTCAGCCGTGACTGTCCCTGCAGCTGGTGTCACTCAGAAACCCCACGTTAGAACTGGGCAGAGTGTCTGAGTGACAGGATCCCCACTGGACACGACCATGGCTGGGTAAACTGTGACCAGTGCTGCCCTACGGGCCCTGCAGTGGTCGTGGGCTGCATGTCATTTCCCAGGTGACTGGGACACGGAGTCCCTGGAACACCTGCTCACTCCAGACGTACAGAAAACCCTGGTGCAGTACGGCCGGAGAGTGCGAGGTGGGGCCTGTGGGCCTCGCGCCGCCCCGGGTGACCCCTCCTTGGTTCCTCCAGGGCTGGGGTCTGCAGGGGGCAGGGAAGTGAGGGAGACACCTGTTTTGCCGTCTTCTCCTGAGCGGGACACCTGCGTGAGCCTTGTGGTCTCCAGGGAAGGTGAGACTGACCAGGACTACCTGGAGCATGGGGGAGGGGCCGCCCCTCGACCGTGGGCTTCCTTTCCCAGAGCCGGGACTTGGCCCCACCAGGCCCTGGGCAGCCCTGGGGAGGGGAGGTCTGGACTGACCTGAGGGGAAGCCAGAGACCACCTTGATGAGGAAGACTGGCAAGACGCCGGGCAGCAGGAGCAGGCGGCTGATGGCCTTCAGGTCGAACACACTGGCCTTGGGTCCACCTGTCCAGGCACACTGGTCAGAGGCTGGAGGCCCTTGGCCTGGCTGCAGGGCAGGGCTTCAGGGCTCCCTCCCCAGGCCCAGGCAGGAATGGGAGTTGACTGCAGGCTCGGTCCCCCTCACAGTGCTGGTGGGCACCGTGCAGTCAGCACCCCGACAGGGCCATGGATTCTGGGAGGTGCTCAGGTAACTGGGCCTGGGCCTGGACAGGAGCAGGGGCGACCCTCAGTTCCCAGCCCAGGTGACCCAGGGCTGGCGACGGCCAGTAGGGCATGCCCGACCCCCTGGACGTTTCCGAGCAGTGTCTGGGCCTCCCAGCTGCTCTTGGCTGCTCCCTGCCTCTGGCCCCCACCCCAGGCCCTGCCCTGGCCCCTCTCTGGCCATCTGTCATGGCCCCCTATCCCAGGTGGTCTCTCCATCTGACCTCTTAGTCACTGGGCAGAGGCACGGGGTCTTGCCACATGCCAGGCATAAGTAGGGCCTAATGGGGGCCACCCTCGAGGGGTCCCCTCTGAGGAGCTCACCTGGCCTGCACTCTGCCCCTCCTGCTGCCCTCAGATGTGCATGGAGCCCCGGACCAGCGCCCTTACACTGCCCGGGACACTCGGACCCCAGGGACCTTGCAGCCTGCCAGCCCCGCTCCATGTCACTCCCGGTTTTACCCAGGTCTCTCTGTGTCCCCTCTAAGGCCTCCTGGGCAGGTGGACTTGGTGGGGCTTACCCGGGGGAGGAGCCTGGACATCAACAGTGGCCCCTTTGGTGCTGGCTGGGATGCAGGTGACACTGATGATGGCTCCCAGGAGGTTGGCCACAAGTGCCACGATCGCTGGACAGTGGACCCTGGTGGGTGTTGCAGGGTGTGTGGGTCCCAGGGCCCGGGCCCTGTCCTGCAGCTACGCTGAGGCCTGAGCTGCAGGAGGCCACGCCATGCCAGCACCCTTCCCTGTAGCCCCAGAGGAAGGCACCAGGACCCCAGGGCACCTTTACGAGGTGACAGACAGCGGGTGAGTGCCAGCCACCCCTGACCTTTGCCACGGCACACAGGCCTGGCAGCCTCTGTGGGTGGGTGGGTGGGTGGCAGAGCCAGAAGGCGAGCCCAGAGCGGGGAGCAGGACAGGCCCCAGAGGTCAGGCCTGGGGTGTGTGTGTCCCCGGAGAACCCTTCAGCGACCTGGGGCCTGGCACTGTGTCACAGGACGGCTGCACTGCCCTCGGCATGGAGGACAGCGGACACCTAGAGGTCCTCAGGAAACGCCTCCCCTCCCCACTGCCTAGAGGCTGGGGCATGCTGGGTCTGGGAGGGCTTCGGCCGGGCGCCCCAGAGGCCCTGACTTGCCCACTGCCCTCCGACCCCACCACGTCCTGCAAGGCCCAGGCGCACCCACTCCTCTGAAGCAGGACTCCTCACTGAGCCAGGCTGCGGCCTCCAGACTGGGACACCTTTCCCTTGCGGTGTAGCAAACCCCTGTCCATCCCAGTGAGGCCCAGGCCCTTCTCCCCAGCTGAACCCAGTCTGTAGGGCCCTGGTCTCAGAACTCGCTTCACCAGATGGTCAGAACCTGGCCCCTGCGGGCCTGTGGGCCTAGGCTGAACCCGGTGCAGACCCAAGCAAGTGTGAGAGCCATTCACATGGGCAAAGTCCCGCCTTAGCCCTCATCAGTGCCCCCACATCTGCCCTGGTCAAGGCCTCAGGGTGCAGACACAAGGGGAGGTCAGGGTCCTGGGAGAGCCCGAGTCCCCAGACAGGGACACGCGAGCTGCCTGGGTTCCTCCCAGGTCAGACCCCCTGTCCTTCCCCAGGGTCACAGGTGTCTGTACACACGCACGTGCACACACAGGCACACCTGCGTCCGAGCTCTGGCCGAAACCCAGGGGCAGGAAAGGACGGGGCTGCCAGCGAGGCCACAGAGCAGAGCCAGGCCTCTGCCAGTCCTGTTCCCTGGCTGGGAGCGTCAGCTCCCACCGTCCTCAGCAGGGCTCCCCCACCATCCAGGGCCCCAGGCTCACTGCCCAGGAAGCTGGGCGTGCGGGCTGCCAGGGTTCCACACAGATGGGCCTTTCATCGACCAGCAGGCAGGGAGGTCAGAGGGCAATGGACCCCAGAGCAGGGCCTCTCCGGGCCCTGGAGACCGGCAGGAAGTGATGTGTGCGTAGAGAGGGACCCCCACCAGGGCTGCCCGGAGAGGAGCCTCTCTTCTGGGCTCTGTTCTCTGAGGCTCGGACGTCACTGTCGGGGACTGGCCAGGCAGGGACAAAACCTGCTTTCTTTGCCAGATGCCCCGGAAGCGTCCAGGGCAGAGGCGGCCCCTCAGATGGTTATTTTGGGAAGCTGGTGACAAGTGAGGGTGGGTGGCAGGGGGCCAAGTCCCTACTTCTCATGTCTTGGTGTCCCTTGAGTGATGGCCAGCAAGCCAAAGGCCAGGGCTTTCTTGGAGATAGAGGGCCTGGTGCTGGGAGACCTGGGTGGGCCCTGGGGGGACTCAGGCCCCCAAGTCCCCCAGAGCCCCTGCGGGCCGCTGTCCGGGGAGCCCGAGGAGGGCCATTCTTTTCCCGACTCAGAGCTCCCTCCGACTTCCCAGAGCAAAACGCCTGAAAGGGGCTGGGGATGTGGCTCCAGCGGTAGCGCGCTCGCCTGGCATGCGTGCGGCCCGGGTTCCATCCTCAGCACCACATACCAACAAAGATGTTGTGTCGGCCGAAAACTAAAAAATAAATATTAAAAATTCTCTCTCCCTCCCTCCCTCTCTCACTCTATCTTTAAAAAAACCTCCTAAAAGGAGACTGGAAGTGACAGGGCATTTGGCGGGCAGCCTGCCCGGGGCCCTCTGCGTGCTGCTTCTCCACCAGGAAGCACCTTCCAGCTCTGCACCTCGCCAGACACTGTGGCCTTGTCCCAGGGGCCTGCGGGCCACGCACCCCAGCACACGGCCCTCCCCCGGATCTGCCCGGGGCAGGTGGCCCAGGAGGGCGCTGGGCTGCGCTTGGCCCCACTGGCTTGGTCCACTCTGTTCTGGTGCTGGGATGGAACCCAGGCCTAGCGCATGCCAGGCAACCGCTCTACCACTGAGCACACCCCAGCCTCGTGATTTCTCATTTTGAGACAGGGTCTCCCTAAGTTGCCGAGGCTGAGCCTGAACTTGAAGTTTTCCTGCCTCAGTCTCTCAAGTCTCTGGGATTACAGGCCTGCACCACCACATGTGGTCATTCTATGATTTTTTTTTTTTAATGTATAAACTGAGCCAAGGTTGTGTGACCCATTGGGGCCTCGCCTTCTACAAGGGCGGGTGTCCTCCAGCCCTGACCCGGGGATCAGGGAAGTCCCCCACCTTAGCCACGCACTCCAAGCTTAGCTGTAATACATCAGCTCCGTCCTCTGCTGGTCTGGCTGGCCCTAGCCCCATGCACCCTGCCACCTGAGCACAGGGTGGCCACATGTGAACAGGGGGTGCAGCTGTGACCCACTGGGGCCTCGCCTTCCACAGGGGGCAGCCTGGACTTGGCCTGGGGGCCACAGTCTGCCAATGCCCATTCCACGTAGCTGCTTCCTAGATCATTGGGTTGTCTAGCCCCCCTCTTCTGGGTGAATACAGGAACAGGAGGCTGATGACAGGTGTATTGGAAGGGCAATGGGCAGGCCTCGGTGATCTGGCTACCCAGTCCTTCCCTGGCTACCTTGCTGGGTGACCTCATTCCATCAGGGGCACAATAGGGCTGTCCTGGAAGCCATTCCATCCCCCATGCTGCCTGCCAGCCACCCGAGAGGCCTCTGGCACCCGCAGCCACACCTCAGGCAAACAGCAGCAGCCACGGGCCTTTCATCCTTATCTCCAGGGCCAGAGTTTGCCAACTTCATCAGGAGCGGGCGGCCTGGGCCCGCCTCCCCCATTCAGGCTCTGCCCCTTCCGTCCCTCTGCCCGACTCTGGGAGCCTGCCTGGGAGGGAAGACAGCAGCTCACCAAGCCGGTGCCCCTGCCAACTGGCCCTGGGCTCCAACAGGACCCCTGCTGCCCGCTGTGGCTCAGGCCCTGCTGTGCACCCCACTCCACGTGCCGCTCAGGGTCCCTGCTGTGCACCTGCCTCATGTCCCAGGCTGGAGTCAGCTGGGACCCAAATTCTTATGGCACCTGTCTTGAAAGGAGCAGAGACAGGGGGTCCAGAGAGCCCTGGGGCCCAGGGCGAAGCCCCTTCCCCACCGGCCCTCACCCTATGGTGCTGTCGCAACCAGGCCATCCTGCAGGGTCACTTCTGACACACACTCTGGCTTCCAGGGACCCAGAAAGAGGTCCGAGCCCTCTCTGGCCCGACACTCCAGGCCTGCTCCCTCCACCCCTCAGGCCTCCAGCCACCCACCAGAGCTTCCTGCCCAGGGCCCTTCCGCCATCTTCCTTCCTCTGTGCCTCCTCCTCTCAGGTGGCCCCCGCAGCTGGTCCCTTTTGGCCTCTCCTGCCCTGTCCCTGTGCTTTCAGCACTCAGGACACCAGGTCCTTCTGTCCTTCCCCGCGGGCCTGGTTCCCTCCTGGCCATCAGCAGCGTTGCCCAGGTGAGCTGTGGGTCTGCCGCCGCCTGCTGTGCCGGAGTCACTCCTGTCTCCGCTGTCCCAGCGGCCTGGACGGCTACCCATGAACCTCCAGGGACACCGGTCAGCAGGGTAGGGGCCCCCGCTCCCTCGCCCACACCCAGGTCCCAGGGGCCACTCAGGTGTGAGAAAATGTGTGCTGAGTCACCCGGAGGCCTCCATGGGTACAGCTCAGGGCTAGGATCACACCAGCCACTTGGTGCTCATCTCGGGGCAGCCTGACCTTCAGAGCTGTGCAGCGTCCGCGGAGCGTCCAGCACTGGGATTCCTGCTAGCCCAGTGGTGTGTGTTCAAACCTGACTGCTTCTAGGTGGGCAGAGCCCTCTGGGGGCTGAGGCAGGAGTCCTGGGCTGTGACTCACTGTGTGGCCCTCACTGACCGAGTGTCCTTCCTGGAGGCAAGGGCGGGTGTCCTCCAGCCCTGACCTGGGGATCAGGGAAGTCCCCCACCTTAGCCACGCACTCCAAGCTTACTGTAATACATCAGCTCCGTCCTCCGCTGGTCTGGCTGGCCCTAGCCCCATGCACCCTGCTGCCTGAGCACAGGGTGGCCACATGTGAACAGGCAGGTGCAGCTGTGACCCACTGGGGCCTCGCCTTCCACAGGGGGCAGCCTGGACTTGGCCTGGGGGCTGCAGTCTGCCAATGCCCCTTCCACGTAGCTGCTTCCTAGATCAAGAGCTTCATGGCCAGGCCCTCTTCCCTGCCCCTCAGCACTGAACAGGAACTTCTGAGAGTGCCTCAAGCCCAACACGTCCTACACTGGACTCCCAGTCTCCCTGCTCCATCTCCTTCCGGTTGCTCAGGCCAGACGGGGGTCTTCCCAGACAGCCCACACCCACCCTCAGCAGACCCTTTTGGCTCTATCTTCAACTGGGCCCGGGGCTGACCTCTGCTCAGGCTGCACTGACCCCTTCTCGGCTCACCCACCTCTCAGCCCGTAGCCTCAACAACACCCCCAGCAGCACCCACCTGCCCTGAGGTCCACCCCACATCAACAGGGATCTTCCAGCCAACATCACTGGGTCCCTCGGCCCTGTGCTTGGCGCTGGTGGCCCCCTGGGACATTCAGGCAAAGGCAGAATCCTCGCTGCCCTCCCCCTCCCTCTGGCCTTTGTCCCTCCCCTGCTTGGCTCCAGTCACCCTGGCCCCTTGCTTCTTCTGCCCGCAGGGCTGCATCCCAGCTGCCAGGACCCCATGTCTCATGTGCTGCCGCCTGGCGGGTGGCCACCTGCACACCGGGCAGCTCCACGCTGTGGCCCAGGGCCTGCCTGGACTGGAGGCAGGCACACAGCAGGCTCCATGAACCTGTGCTGGGTCCCGGAGGCCTGTGGGCCGTCCCCAGGCAGGGACTCAAGGCCATGAGTCACAGAACCACATCCACCTGCTGGTGTGCTGGCTCTGGGTTCAGTCCCCGCCCCCCCACCTCCGGGCAGCCTGGCCTCCCAACCCTGAGCTCAAGGCTGAGCCCAAACCAGTTAAACCGGTGCCTGCTCCCACAGGCCCCATGCCAGGGCCACTTCCTCCTCCCTCTGTGTCTGGGCGGCAGGGAAGGGGCATGCCTGGGACCCTTCAGGGGCAGAAGGCACCCAGATGGGCAGCGAGATGGCAGCCAAGGGGTCTCCACATCCTACTTGGTTCTATCAGGGGGAGGGGAGGACAGGCTTGGTGTGGCTGTCAGTGACCCAGGGCAGGCTTCGGGGTTATGGGGTGGCCTGAAGGAGGGAGACAGCATCCAGGCCCTGCAGCCCACCTCCCCGGCCCCCAGGTGGGAATGGGACCACGTAACACCACTGGGAGACAAGGCCACCCACAGCTGTGTGGACCCTGGTGGACAGCGTGGCTCAGAGGACGGTTGGCCAGCCCCCTCTGGAAGGAACAAGAGCAGAGCTGAGAGTCAAGCCACCCTCTCTCCCTACTCTGGACAGCCAGCGCAGGGGGCTGGAGGGGCAGCTCTGGCCTGAGGGCCCCGCAGCACCCGGAGTCTCCAGTGTGGCATGAAGACTGTAGGTCCCCAAGTGCACTTTGCACACCCCCCAGCCCTGGGCCTTGGACCCCCCGCTCCTGGGCCTGTTTCCCCCCATCAAAGGAAGTGTGGAGGTTGACCTGGTTACAGATAAACGTCAGGTTATAAAGGGCCTCAGATCCTCAGCAAGCAAGGAGGCTGATGGAATGTTCTGGGAGTGGGGGCAAGAGTGGCAGCCATCTTGGGGAGCTGTGGGAAGTGAGCAGTGTCCTCTAGCTCAGGGGCTGGGATGCAGAAAGGACAGGTGAAAGAACAGGGAACGGATGGGGGGCCAGGCAGGTGAGGCGGCCGGCGGAGCCTGTGTGGGTGCACTTGCTCCCACACACCTTCAGCCCCGGTATTGCCCTGCACGTGGGGACCCCCTGAAGCACTCCTCAGCCAGTGCAGGCTGATGGGCCCACTTCACAGGTGAGAAAATCTGGCGAGGTAAGGGGCCCCTGCTGATGGCCCTGAGGTGACCCCACCTGTCTGGGCTGTGTCCCCGAGTGGGTGGCATCCCACAGGGCCCTCCTCCCAGCCCTGATACCTGCTTGGGTCCCCTCTGCATCCCCTCCATGCCTCTCCTCACCCTAGTTGCCCTGAGAGACTGGCCCTCAGAGGCAGCAGTGACCAGCTCCTGCCCCCCACTGGCTCCCCTCATGCCTGGCCCATACCTGCCTTCCTTCTGTGTCTTCCTGCTGCCCCACCAGGGCTGCCCTGCATGTGCACCCTGACCCCAGGCCCCAGGAAGACCCCCAGGAAGGCTACCCAGCCCCAGGTCAGCCAGCCCTTCCTGCTCCCTGTCCTGCTCCCCGGGGTCCTTCCCAGGGGTGCCTCCCCCCCTGAGCAGAGCCCACCTCGGCAGCCTTGGCCTCCTTTGGAAGTCAGAACTTGGGGCCCTTGTTGCTGCACAGAAGCACTCTGGCCACTACTGGGCCAGGGCTTCCTCGGCCACTGGCAGCCATGAGTGCCCCCTAAGCACCACCTGGCCCTCTGCTGTCTTCTTGTCCTACATGCCAAGTGCCAGAGGTGCGGACCCAGCGCCCTCATGTTGGAAGACAGCCCCTTCCCCTTCCCCGGCTGCACAGTCCCTCATCTGGCTGCCTAGGCCAGAGCTGCCTGAGGCCCAAGGCACCCAGCTAGAATAAGACTCAACCCCCACAGTGCTTCGGGCCGCCCGGGGCCAGCCCGAGTTAGGGCATAGCCTTGGCATTGTGTCTGCACCCTCCTCCCACCCATCACCAAAGCAGGCCAAAGCTGCCCTCTCCCTGTGGCCAACGGATGGTGCAGGAGCCACCTCCCACGCCTCTGTGTCCCTGCCGAGGGCTCACCACCACTCAGCTGTGTGGTCCAGCTGCCACTCTCCTCGGGCCTCTGGACCAAGGGCTCCTCACCTGCCTGCACCCAGCACCTCTGCACCTGCTGCTTGCCTGCACCTGCTCAGGTCTCTGCTCACAGGTCACCCCCTTGGAGAGTCCCTGGTGACCATCCATCTCTCTTATTCCTGGTCCTGGTTTATTCCTCTTTTCAGAGCTGGGGATGAAGCCCAAGGCCCACATGTGCTAGGCGAGGGCTCAGCCGCTGAGTCCCACCCAGCCTTGGTTTCTTCCTTTCTATACCACATGGTGCTACCTGACCTAGAACACCATGGACATGAGGGACTTGGCCTGTCTTGCTCCCCAATGCGTCCCAGCACCTGGAATCACAGGGGCACTTATTAGGTGTCCAATAAACATCAGGGAGTAAACAGACTCAGGCTCTGACGGAACACGGGGAGGACTCCCAGGGCCTGAACAAGCCCCGGGGCCATACCTAGAGCCCTTCCTGCAAAAGGGACCAGCCGGCTGCTGCCCCAGTCCTGGGGCTCGATCATTACCTTGCTGTCTCTACCACTGCCTGGGCTTGTTTGGGAGCACGTGGGATCCCTGGGCAGTGCCTGGCCTGGGGAAACCAAGGATCCCAAGTCCAGGGCGTGGCGCCGCTCACCCAAGTTTGGAAAAACTGGAGGTGACCTAGTGCCTGCCCCACAGCTTAGGGGTCTGCCACCAGGAAGGCTCCGTCCCAGGAGAGCCAGGGTGGCCCCTGCAGGCCTGTGGAGGGTGGGTGGGCCACCTGCTGGCCTGGAGGCTCCTCTGGCCAGGGAGCAGGTAGAAGCCTCCACCCCTGCTGGGTGGAGCCCCGAACCCAGCACCACCCAGACCCAAACCGGTGGCTTGGCCAGGATGGAAACTGGCTTGAGGGCTGCAGGAGTTGGGGGGAAGGAGGAATGGGTGGGGCTGCAGGGGGAGCCTCTCCAGGTCCAGGTGTGCTAGACAAGGTCAAGCTCTGGTCCCAAGAGGCCCACCAAGGGCTGTGGGTGTCGATGGCCTGTCCACAGCACTGCAGGGGGCCAGGCAGACCTGGCAGGAACTCATGCCACAGATGCTGAGCCCTGAGCACTGGCACTGAGCAGACTGAATGGTGCAGGACAGGGCCTAGGAGGGCCTGTGTGCACAGATGGGGTGGGGACAGAGGCCTTGACATGAATTCCTTTAAGCTCCTCACAAGCCTGTGAGCCGCTGCCAGGATTCAGTTCTAGAGGAGGGGAAACTGAGGCACGCAAAGGCTGGCAGCAGACCAGGGTTCCTCCTGCCTCCGAGCCCCATTTCCCACACCCACTCAAAGGGGCCCCTGCCACAGTCCCCTCCTTGGGGATGGCCACCCTCAGAGCCTCCTGAGACCGACTGGAAAGGGATTCTTCCCGGCTGAAAGTTCCTAAGACTGAGGAGGCAGAAGTGCCCAGTCCACAGAGGGGCCAGATGTGTCTCCCCTGTCCTCCCGTCTCTTGGTGGCCAGGGCCTCCCTGGACGGTGTCTTTAGGGACTGGGCGGCACCGGAGGGAGGCTTCCGCGCGGGGCGACGGCGCCCCCTGGCGGCCACGCCGCATCAGGACGCCCCAACCCGCGGCGAGGGAGGCAGGGAAGCCGCGGCCCTCGGAAGTGGCGGGCGGAGCCCGGGGCACCAACCCAGCGCTTCCCGCCCGTCACTCACCCGCACGCGGAGTTCAGGGTCCCGCCGAGCAGGGAGCCGAGGATGACGCCGACGCCGAAGCACAGCCCCAGCCGGCCCAGGGCCGCGGGCCGCTCGGCCGGCGCAGACAGGTCGGTGACCACCATCTGGGCGGCTGCGGGAGAGCGCGGCTGAGCGGGGTGCTGCGCCCTGCCCCCCAGGCCACGCTCCCAGGACCCCTCCGCTCGGTCCGCCCCACCCCTCCACCCCGGGCCGGCCCCGGTCACACTCCCACCGTCCCCTCCTCCCGGATCTACCCCCCGGGCCACACGCCCACGTCCCCGATGTGCCCCCAAGCCACGCCCCCACGTCACCCTCGGCGCGGGTCCCTACCGGGCAGCGTGTGCATGAAGGCTCCAGGCAGGCGGGAGGCGAAGAGCAGGAGGACGCCGGGCAGGGCTGGGCTGCAGGCGGCCGCCAGGAGCAGGTACAGAGCCGAGGCCGCCAGGAAGGACAGCGAGAGCGCCGCGCGCGCCCCGTGCTGGTCTGCGAACCTGCGCGGGGCGGGTCAGAGGCGGGCGCTGGGTGGCGGGGAAGGCTTGCCCCGGGGGATGCAGGCCTCCTCCTGGGCAGGCCTGGGACCTCCTGGGCCTCAGTTTTCCCATCGTCCCAGTGGGACTGTGCAGGTCTGGCTGCAGTGAGAGGGTGGGGTAGGAGTGGGGGCATGTCTGGCCCAGGGGGACAGTGACCCCCTGGGAAAGTGGTGGAACCTACAGGCTGTACAGAATGCGGCTGTTTGCCTGGGTGGGTGTCCCTTCTTTCTGCCTAAAGTTGCTCCCTCTGGCCACCTGTGCTGCTCGGGCCCACTGTTCTGTGCCACTGTCACCAAGACAGCTGTGTGTGTGTGTTTGCTGTCCCAGCCTAGTGTTCCTCTAACATCCTGACCCGGGGGCTCAGGGTACCCAGGGCCATGTGTCCCTGCAGCTCCTGCCTGCTAAGATTGATGGTGGGACTCCCAGCTCACTGCACACGGCATGGACAGACACGATACCCTCAATAATTAAATCTTCCTTCTGGACATAAGTGGATGTCACAGGTGGGGCCCCTGGGAACCTACAAGGGACCGTAGCACCTCAGCACCTGAGTTTGCTTCTCTGTGAAAAATGGTGATGCCACATTTCATGGCCCAGTGTGAGCTCAAGGGACCTGGCAGGACTCAGTTCATGGCCTCCGAGGAGAGGGCCTGGGTGAAGGGACACAGGCATCCCCCTCTTCTCTGTACCTGCCAAACACCGGCCCGCCCAGCAGCTGAAGCACCCCGAAGGTCGTCTGCAGGTAGCCAAAGGCGACGGAATCCAGGCCCAGGCTCCGGGACAAATACTGAAACACAGTTGGGGCCCCATGGGAAGGACTTGGAGTCCTGGGCCTTTGGATGGGCAGGGGATGAAGGACGAGCCTGGGTTGGGTGGGAGGAAGCTGGAGGTGACCCTGCCCGCCCTCCCCAGGTGGGATCTGAGTGGCCCTCAGGATGCAGGCCCAGTGAAGGCGCTGCTGGCCCTCCTTCCCCTCTGCAGGACACACTTCAGGTGGGGCATGGACAGGCACCTGCTGTTTGCTTCACCCAAGGCTCTGTGGAGTCACATTGTCCTGCCAAGAGTGTCCCAAGCATCTTAATGACACAGGAGGTGGTGTGCTGCCCAGTAAGGCACAGTGTGCTCTGTGAGGCTCTCAGTCCTCAGCCCCTCGGGGAGGATGCCCTTGGGGGAGGAACAGGGCATGGGAGCGCCCCTCCAGAGCACCCGAGGAGTCCCTGGGACCCCAGACCCGCCTGCCCTAATTCTCTGACTTTAAGACCCCCTCCCTCCCTGGGTTCCGCCCCGTCCTCCAGAATGATGGCTGAATTCATGTTGGGGCCCTAATCCTGGCACTTCAGAATGTGACCTTATTTGGAGGCAGTCGAGTTCAAATGAGGACATCAGGGTGGGCCCTAGTTCCGCTGACTGCTGCCCTGTCAGCAGGGTCTTGTGGACACAGACACACAGGGATGACCACATGAAATACATGAAGAGGGACGCACAGCCTGGAGGGGCAGCTGCAGCCAGGCCCTGGGAGGGCCAGGGGGACCTGGCCTTGCTGACCCCTTGACCTCAGACTTGCGGCCTCCAAAGGCCAGTACCCTGCCTCTCCTGCCTCAAACCCTGGACGTCCCCTGAAGCCCCTGTGGGGCATCACAGGCTGCTTGAGTGCCCCACACTCCGGATGGCGAGGGCTGAACTGCCCTCTACCCGATGTCTCCGTGAGCTTGATGGACAGTCCCCCCACCGCCTCTGGCCCTGCGGCCTTCCACCTGCTCCTCCTCCTCTCACCCCTGCCTCCTGCTCCCCCCAGAGTGCTGCTCCCTTGGCCCCTCCTCTGCTGTCTGAAACCACCTCAGTGCAACCCGTGCGAAGCTGGCTCCTCTTGTAGCTGCCCCCTCTCCCCTCTCCATTGCCGACGCCTCCATCCTCCCGAGGGCTCAGGCCCAAGCTCTCAGTGCCATTCGTGACTCCCCTTCTCTCAGAAACCTCCTATATCCAGTCCATCAGTGGGAGATCCAGATCCACACTCCCCCACAGCCATCCCTGAGTCCTCAGAGTATCTCCTGGACATGGCCCTCCCTGGCCTTGCCGTCTGTCCACTCCTCTCCAGATGCAGGAATCTCACCACTGCCCCAGGGCCTTTGCACTGGCTGTGCCTCACCTGCTTCCTTTGAGCCTAAGCATCAATGCTGTCTTCTCAGTGAAGTCTTCCTGGCCCCCAAACTGCCACATGTCCTCAGGTTCTGTCTCTCCAGCATGCTACCACTTGTTCCCTACTGCACCACTGAATTTGACGTTTGCTGTGATGGACGCACACAGTGTGCCCCCAGCTCCCGGATGGGAATGTGGTCTTTTGGCTCTGCTGTCCAGTTCAGGAAGAGGGGCTGCTCGTGGGTGCTCAACACAGACTTGGCTGGACAACTGTCCTCCCGTGAGAGGAGAGCTCTAGGAGGCTGGCAGGTGCCCTGCTGTGTGGGCTGTTCTGGGGGCTCACAGGCTCACTCCTGTTCCTTGAAGCAGCCTTGCTAGTAAGGGGCAGCCACCATCTCTTTAGAACCTGCCCAGGCTGCCCTGCTGCTGGGTGGGGCTCGGGGCTGGACCCAGGTCATCCGCAGGGCGTGAGCTGGGCTCAGGAGGCCTGGTGGGAGGGGTCCTCGGAGTGCCCCCCATGCCCAGAATAGCGACACGGGCCAATCAACGCTCACTCCCACCCAGACCCCCAGGCCTGGAGGGAGGGCAAGGTGCAGGAACGCTCTGGGCCCCGGTGGGCCTCCCGGGGGTAGAGGCTCTGGGGCGGCCCTGACTCAGCCTGGCTTTTTGGTGATATGTAACTTTGTTCCAAAGAGTCCCTGAGCCTCTTTGGGGACACCATGAGTGGGGAATTGGCCTCAGTCACGACCACTGTGGGCCCTAGGACCTCATTTCTGCCCAGCCTGGGGCCAACAGCACACTGGGTGGGCCCTGACCTGAGCCCAGCACGGAGCCAACCAGCACCTTGCTTCAGGGAGCCAGGCCTCGAGAGTCTCCATGGGAACTTGTGACTGTGTGTGTTTCGTAGGGGACTGAACCCACGGCACACTGAGCTACGCCCTGCAGCCCTGTTTACTTTTTTTTAATTTTCGGACAGGACCTCGCTAAGTTGCTGATGCTGGCCTTGAACTTGCAATCCTCCTGCCTCATCTTCCCGAGTAGCTGGGATCACAGGCGTGCACTACCAAGCCCAGCTTTATCTGCCTTTAAGAACTGCAGTTCACAGCATCTAGGGGACCCAATCCCCTCTTTCAAACAGAAACTGACCATCACCGAGACGGAGAAGAGCCCGGAGGGTCTCTGGGTTCTCCCAAACTCCCTGGGCGCTGTTGCCCATGGAAGATGTGACCCTGTGGGCTGCCTCCATAGGGTTTGTCGAATGAATAAACAAGAGTGAAAAGTGGGAATGAAGAGAAGGTGGGAGGGGGGTGGCACCTGGCAGCCAATAGTGACGGCGTAGCCACCTGCCATGAGCCAGGCTGAGTTGAGGAAACCAGCCCTGGCAATCGCCACCCTCACATTCTGGTCGGGGAGAAAAACAAACGGCAAAAATGTCCAGTAAGTGGGACAGGAAACATGGAGCAGGACAGAGCCTGCTGGGAACATGACAGTAAGGTGCAGGCCGCTGTGGGGACCTTTCTGAGGGGGTGACCTACCCAGAGGCCTGCACTACCAGGACATGGGCTGAGTAGGCGTCAGGCAGGGGATGGACAGGGCAAAGGCCCCAGGTGGGGGGCAGCAGGCACAGGGCTGGGACAGTCACGTGCAGGGCGTGCTGCCGGGAGGGCAGTGGGGGTGGCTCCCTGAGGCTCTGTCCAGGGCTGCTGCAGCAGGCAGACAGCACAGCACATGCTGATGGGGGTCACCAGGAGCAGTTCCTGGGCCCCTCACTTTATTCAGCTCATGTGGCAAGGGGTCCCCAGTGGGAGGAGCCTGGCAGCATCAAGCACCACCTGGGCTCCCTGCTACCACCCACCTGGATGGCAGGCGGGGCAGTGAGGGACCTCTGGCCTGCTGGGGGCATTACTCACTGGCAGGATGGAGAACTGCATGAAGAGGCAGGTAAGCTCCAGGGCGGCCAGCACGTAGGTGAGTGGAACTACCCAGGGCAGACCCAGAGTGTCCTTCTTGCTGGGGGATCGGCCTTGGCCCCTGGGGGCCGCGGCTCCCTGCATCCTGGGCTGGCGCTGTAGGGAGGCCAGGGAGGGATCCAACAGGACGCTGGCAGAGCCTTGGGAGCGGTCAAGGGGCAAAAGTCCGGTTGCTCCGGGTGCGGGTGCTGAGTCACCAGGCTGGAGGCGGGCAGAACAGCCTAGGGGAGAGGACAAGAGGACAGCGCTGCAGACTGCAGACCACAGACTCCCACCCTGGGCCCTCCAGCCACCTGACCTTGGAGAGCCAGTCGGGTTTCCCTCCTCCACACATCTGAAAACTCCCGGTCTCCAGCACGGGCCTCCACAGGAGGGAAGACAAGGGTGACCCCTGCCCTGCAGCTGGGCCAGGCCCCAGGGGTTTAAAGGGAAATCGAGGCCCAGGGTGGTTGCTGACTGCTGCTCAGGCCGGGCTTCCTGTGGGCACGGGGCTGGCTGTGCCAGAGGCCTCCCTAGGCCCACAGTGCCCTTCTTTGCCAGGGGCTCCAGCCAGAGCCCCGGGGACTTCTGGAATGGTTCTGGGTAGAAGCAAGGAGTCACGGCTCTGCCTTCCAGGCCCCCAGTAGGGCAGCTCTGTCTCACCTCCCACAGCAGGATGCTGTCCCCCCTCTCCTGACCCACCACCGGCGGGAAGGGGATTTTGTGGCCCACTGAGGTTTTTCCAAAGTTTTGCCAACCTATGCGACTAGAGTCGGGCCCTGGGCGGCCTTCCTCTTCAGACAGCCCAGGGCGGGGCGGCTGCGCCCGCTGCCCTGCCCATCCCGGGTGCCCGGGTCTGCGGGAGCCCGCCGCGCACTCGCACGCACGCACGTGTGGGCGCATCGCGGGCAGAGCCTCGACCTGGTGCGGGTTCGGGGCTCAGCACCTGTCCTCGCCCTAATGAGCTCGGGTACCTGCTCCGCCGGGTGAGCTCAGGCGCGGCCTGGGGGGATGAGTCCTCTCGGGGTGACCCGGACACCCACCCTTCCGGGGTGAGCCCTGGCCCGCCCTTTCGGGGTGACTTGGGACGGGCTCTTCCCGCCCCCGAGGCCTGGCCCACCTCCTCGCTCCGCCCCCAGGGAGCACTCGCCCCGCCCACCCGCCTAGCTCGTCCTGCGCTCCGGGCGCCCGCCCGCGGCCTCTGCGCGCTCATTGGCCCAGCGGAGGCCTGCCCACCGCCCCGCCCCGCCCGTCGGGCGTCGGGCTGCTGCGCGGGGTATTGCTGCTGATGGTGTCTAGCAGCTCTGTGTGTGTGAGCGTGAGTGTGAGTGTGTGTGTGTGTGTGTGTTCCCCCATCTCGGTGTTGGTGTGTGTGTGTGTGTGTTCCCCCCATCTCGGTGTTGGTGTGTGTGTGTGTGTGTGTGTTCCCCCCATCTCGGTGTTGGTGTGTGTGTGTGTGTGTGTGTGTGTGCTTCCCCATCTCGGTATTGGGGTGTGTGTGTGTGTGTGTGTTTCCCCATCTCGGTATTGGTGTGTGTGTGTGTGTGTGTGAGTGTGTTCCACCATCTCGGTACTGGTGATGGAACCCAGGGCCTCACACATACTGGCCCACTTCCTGGGGGTTTCAGATGGCCCTGCCGGCAGGCCTCTGGTTATATGGCTCTGTCCCCTAACTGCTGCTTCTCATTGGACACTCCCATATCCGACCCACCCTGACCTGAGCTCCTTGTCCTCTGCAGCTTCCTGTTGGAGCTAAGGTTAAGGCATGCAGAGGGGACACTGGTTCTCACTTTTGGGCCCAGTGTGTGGCCCCTGCCTGGGTTGCAGGGCAGGAGGCAGGGCTAGTGTCCTGAAAGAGCATCCTGCTGGAATGAGCACCTTGGAAAGGTCAGTTCAGTGGCTCTCCCAGCGTCCTACACCTCCAGCTCTTTTTATGTTTTACCTTTTTTTGAGAAAGGGTCTTACTAAGCCTAGTTGGTCAGGGTCGCACAAAATGGCTTGTGATGATCCTTCTGCCTCAGCCTCCCCGGCCCCTGGGATTACAGGCTGGTAAATGCTGCATGGCTTGCAGCTTTTATCTAGCCCCGAGCCTTTGGCTGTGGGAGCGGGATCCCTGACCCCTGGAGTGGCAGCATAGGGTGTCCATTTCCAGGTGAGAAGGGGAAGCGTGGGGAGGGGAATGGGAATGGAGGAGGAACTTGGGACCAACAGGAAGAAGGGGTGGGGAGAAGCAAGGAGAGGGAAGAAAGGTCTAGTCTAGCCTGCCAGCTCCTGAGAGTCGGCTGGAGCCCCAGAGGAGGGGCAGGGAAGGGAGCAATCTGTGAACAGTTCTGAGCTCCTCCCTAGCAGCCCCTTACCCCCAGGCCAGGAGGCTGCTGGGAGCTACTGAGATGCTATGTTTCTCCATGTCAGCTCTCCTGTCATGTCCCTATCACTGGCCGGGCCACGGAGATGCATGGCACCTGGGTACGGTAGCTTTGTGGCCCACACTGAGTGCCTTAGGAGTCTGCAGGAGCATGTACTGCCTGAGCACTTGTCCCCGGTGCCACACACCCTCAGTGCTCTCCGGCTAGTTGGTGATTGCTGGGTGAGCAGGTGCTCACTCAGGACCCTGGCTCCACTCTCCTGTTCTGCAACCCAGGCAAGGGCCAGGCCACAGGCCTAAATGTCAGAACCAGTGTCCCCTCGGCACATTTTAACTTCAGCTCAAGCAGAATGCTGCAGCAGATAGAGGAGCTGGCATCAGGATGGGGTGGACATGGAGGATCCCCTCAGGTTGCCCAGTGAGAGCAGGCCACAGAACTGACAGTTGGGGCAGAGACACATAGCCTGAGGCCTGCTGGCAGGGCCATTTGAAGTCCCCAGGAAGTGGGGTGGCGCCTACTGCTCTGTGGTTGGTGCATGCACTGTGCCGAGGGAGATTCCAGGGCCAACAGTGCTGATGGGGGAAAGCGTTGGCATCTGGGGGCAAGTTCCAGGTCCTGTAGGCTCAGTTTCAGAAGCGGCACCTCTGGCCTCCGTGGGGACACTAGGAGGATGGCTTCAGCCAGGGCCAGGAGCCTGGGCAGCCAGCATTTCCTGGAAGGGTGCACAGGAAGGCTGGCCTGGGAAGAGTGGGGGCTGGGTCTAGGAATCTCAGGGGACTCAGATTGAGGAGCCCTAGAGGGCTGGTGTGCAGATGGTCTGTCCTCTGTGGGTGAGGGCGAGGCACTGTCCCCAAGAGGTGCCAGACTCCCCATCAGACTCTGGGACCTATCCGCCTCTCACAGATCTGGCCAGAGGTGGGCCAATGTCAGCTCGCCCAGGGGCCTGGGGCTGAGGTGGGAGGTGAGCCTCTGAAACTGCCCAGAGGCAGGTCGTGAGAACGAGGGTCCCCTGGAGCTGGTGGGTGCCAGGAAGGGGCTTCTACTCACCACTCTTCCTCCTGTGCCAGAGCGGGACCTGTGGTGGCAGGGAACTGGTTGGGCACACTAGCTTTTGTTTTTGTCAAGAAGGGCTCAGTAGGGGTGGGACAGCTTCCTGGTTGCCAGGGAGTGTGGGAAAATTGCCCTTTGGGGTGGAAGAGGAAAGAGAAGCACTCAAAACGCTGGCCCCTTGGATCTCCTCCTCCAGAGGAAGAGATTCTGGTTGTAGGCCAATGGGACCAACATGCACCTGGCCACTCAACAGACACTTTCCCAGGTGAGACCTGGTGACAGTTCTGCCAGGAGACTGTCTAGGCTGGCTGCAAGCAGGACTTCATTGATCTGGGGTGGGTGAGGAAAAGGCTGGGGGGGGATGCCCATCAGGGGCCTTAGGGAAGCACGGATCTGGTGTGTGCAGGGATAGCCTTCCAGGCAGCGGGGACAGTGAGACAAAAGCTGAGAGCTGAGCCCAGGCTTGGTGTTCAGGAAACCAAGAACACTCGATAGGCCTGCGGCATCAGATTCGCAGTGGGGTGGGGGTGCAGAAACCCATTCTGGAGGGCAGGAATGTGGTCAGATGTCCTGAGAAGAACTGCTGTGTGCTGGGGGCTGGATCCCTGAGAACCTGCAGACGAGGGGAGCCCCAGCCTGCACTGCTGCCTGGACCATGAGTGGCCATGAGCTGTAGTACAGGGACCTGAGCACTGCTATGTGCAGGCTGTGTCCCAGGCATGGCTACTCTTTGTAGCATGCGCTACTGTGGTGTGTGTAGGGAGCAGGTAACACACCTGAGAGGGTTGTGGGCCCGACTCACTGGCGTGGAACGCTTTGGCTTCTGCTCTGTATGCAGTGGTTCTGACCCGCCTTGTGTTCTAGGACGATCTCTGGCTGGCATGCTGATGAGGGACTGGGGCAGAGTGGCCAGCATGGGGGGGGCGGTCTGCACAGAAGTGGGTTTCTATACCCCTCTGGAGGGAAGAGCCAGGTGGGTAGGTTGGGCTCAGAGAACTGACCTAGGCCTGTGCCCTGTGGGAATTGCTGGTGTCAGCGAAACGGGGCACTGGGGAGAGCTGGCCTCCCAAGGAGGACCAGGGCTCAGTGCCCTGCATCAGGCAGGAGCCTGTGGGCCACAGAGCATTGCGGGGTGCTGTTTGGGACCGTGGGCTGAGCCGGCATATAATCTGGAGAGTCTTCTGCATCGAAAAGGTATTTAGAGCCCTGACCCTGGATAGGGTAACCCAGAGTGGACAGGGATTGGGAGGGGCATCAGGGCCAAGGCTGGGCCCCTCGCTAGAATGGGGACCCCAGGGACTAACTAGGAGGAAAAATGGGAGTGGGAGGCTGAGGGCTGTCCATCCAGTCTGGCCAGTGGAGGTCTCTGGAAGGAACACTGTTGGCAGGGGCTGGAGCCACGGGGACCGGCTGAGTCAGGGCTGCAAACCTGATCTGAAGTTTTTTTCCCAGAGTATCCAAGAAATGGGACGGTGGCGGGGTGGGGAAATGAGATAGAGAAAACTTTTGTTAAACATTTTAAGATATTTAAGAAATGTGATACCACACAGGAAGGAAGATGGAAGACAACCTGAGGGAACTGTCTGGCCCAAGGGGCAGCCGACAATGGAGTCCTGGAGATGGGCATGCCCCCCCCCCGCCCCCCGCCCGGAGGCCTTCTCCTCACCCACCCCAGATCAATGAAGTTCCCTGGAGCACCCCGGGGTTTGGGATGAGCCCCATGGAAGGTGCTGGGCTTCCAGTTACGCCTCCTATTATCCCAGAGGACTCACCTCAGTGTCACTTCTTTAGGGAATCCAACAGAGTTCTGGCTGGGGTGGGACCAGAACCTGGGAAATGTCTAATATGGGTCCGGGTGGTACCAGCCCTGAAGAATTCACCGCTCTACACCTGGCCACCAGCCGATCATGCACTTCCGGTCCCAGTGAGGTGCATTTTCAGGCCTTGGCCAGCAGGGGGAGCCCCAGCAAGGCCCTGTCACTAGCCTCCTGGTCAGGGTGGAATTTAGTGGCTGTCCTTGGAGCCACCCTAGTCTAGTAAGGGGCATGGGGGCTTGGCCTTGGTTCCTTGCTACATCTTGGAGGCTGTAAGCTGAGTCTGGGGGTTGGGTTCAAAGGTCCCTCACACCTACCTGTCCTTTGGTCACTAGAGGGGGTGGAGAGGCTGCCCTGGGGATAGAGACTGAAGACTTTGAGAAGGAAGGGGCAGGGCTGAATCTTTGAGCCAAGGGTTGGGTTTCTGCTCACCCTGAGGATGGGCAAGTCGACTTGAGGACTTTGAGCCACAGCCTGGCCATGTCCTTGGGGGAGGTTCTGCTCCCCAAATGGGCTTCTCCACCAGGGCTGGTCTGTGTCCAGTGATCCTGGGCCAGACCTGAATGCCAGCCTTCAGATACAGGGAGGACAGCGGCCTGCCATGGGCTCCTGGGGCAGAGCCCTGGGCACTGGGGCGGGCAGACATCCTGACCTCATCCGATTAACTCCTCCGTAGACCAGGACCAGGACCCACAGGGGGACATGGCTCAGCATGGCCACACTGAAGAGTGCTGAGGCCTCGATGGGGAACATATGCTGAAGGCCGTGCAGCCATGTCCACGGTGAGGGCCTGAAGACGGCAGACCTCAGGGGTTTCAAGTGACAGCTGAGTGCAGGCTAGAGGAGCCGCTGTCCCCTGTCTCCCACCACAGGCTGAGTGACCAGAGACCAGAGCTGGATCTGGACCCAGCCCTGGGGCAGCTCTGTTCTGCTCTCTTTCCCCCAGACAGAGGAGTTTCTGGAATGTGGGACTTCCCATGCTAATGTGGGGACAGTCGTGGACAGACCTGGAACTCTGGTCAACCTCCTCTCCCAGAGCCCTGGAGGCCCCCACTGGCCTGAGGCCTGCCCAGCCCAGAGAACATCTCAGGGAGCCTGGGAGTTGGTTCCCTTGTGGCAGCCCCCCGACATCTCCATGAGGACAAGGAGCCCTCTGCTCCAGGAACCCCTGTCCTGGGTCTTAGGTACAGCTGCTCAGCTCAGGGCCACCAGGGCCAGGGCTGCTCCCCCCCGCCACTGGCTTTTTTTGGTAGTTGTACATAGACAGAATGCCTTTACTTGTCGATTTATATGTGGTGCTAAGGATTGAACCCAGTGCTTCACGTGTGTAGGCAAGTGCTCTGCCACTGAGCCCCAGCCTCAGCCCCCTCTGGCTTTTGAACACTCCAAGACAGCCTGAGACATGACCCTGGCCTCTAGCCCTGCCCAAGGTGCAAGAGCGCTGCACCTCTGAAGGCGTCTGTGCCCTTGTCCCCTTGCCTGGAACTTTCCTCTTGCCTGCTGGGGTCAGCCCAAGTGGTCCCTGAACATCCTCCTGGTCCCTTGTCATATTAGGCAGCTGGCTCCCTCTGCTCCCTCTGGCCTTCACAGAAGCCCTGGAGGGCACAGTTGCCCCTGGGGCCCCTGAGAGATGCTTGCTGAGTGGATGGATAGAGATAGGAGCCAAGTCCCTAAGACCAGGCCCATTGGACATGCGCAGACAAGGGGCTGCTGTAGCCACCCAGAACCAGGCCTGGCACAGCGCAGGATGCCACAGCTTGTGTCCACATAGAGGTAAGACCCAGCACCTGCTTGGATCACAACCTGACGTTACCGAGACAGGGTAGTGGAAGGGGTGCAGCAGGGGTCCCACTCTTTTTTAAAAATTTTATTATATTTATTGTGGAAAGAACCTGATTATCACAAGCTAATGCTATTGAATTCAGTCTTTTTTTTTTTTTTTTTTTAGGGAGAGAGAGAGAAAGAGAGAGAGAATTTTTTTAAATATTTATTTTTTAGTTTTTCGGCGGACACAACATTTTGTTAGCATGTGGTGCTGAGGATGGAACCCGGGCCGCACGCATGCCAGACGAGCGCGCTACCGCTTGAGCCACATCCCCAGTCCAAATTCAGTCTTTTTATTGCAAAAAAAAAAAAAAATACAGATCACGTCTCATTCAACTTTTTTTATTATGACATGCCATTGTTTCATACCGAGAACCATAAATTTTTGAAATATAATTGCAAATAACAAAACATTTGGAGTTTGGAAAAATAATTATTCATTAGCATGCATATTTACAAGTCCATTAATTAGATTCTCATTTTCAAAGTTTTATAAAACTCCTTTAGAAATTATGGAGCATAAATATGGAACAAAGGGGCAAGAGACTTTCCACTAAAAGGTGAATTGTAAGCTAGAAACAAGCACAAATATTTTGTGACAAACATGGAGGGTAAATACTTGGGAATGACATTGGGCAAAATATATCATTATGTTGTGTGTGTGTATGCATGTGGGAAAACTCCTATTATGTGCAATGACTATGCAACTTTAAAAATATGGAATATCACCTTATATACATTCAAACAATGTATAATAATGGCATCTTCAACAAGATTCTCCTGAAAAACAAAACTAATAATATGTAGTGGGGGATGTAAGAAAAAGAGAGAGAAAAGAGGGTATTTTAAGTAATTGGCTCACACAATATAGAGGGGCTGGCACTTTTGAAATCTGCACTGCAGGATGGCCGGCAGCAGATCCAAGGAAGAGTTGATGTTTCAAGTCTAGAGGTGCAGACAGAATACCATCTACCTGGGGGACTTCATTCTTCTATCTTAAGGTCTTCAACTGATTGCAAGAGTCTCAGACTGCTTAGCTGGCATATGATTGCAGCAAGAGTACTGTTGGTTACACATTCAAGTTCACTGGTGATTCCTTCTGACAGAGCTCCCTGGCACAAGTGCCAGGGTTCAATGTTCCTCTTCACTAAAGGCATGGCTCACAATCGGTCCATGGTCCCACCGCCGGCGCCGGAGCTGCGCTTCGAGCTCCATCGTGCCACTTCCTGCAACACACCACCGGGGGTCCCACTCTTTAAAACCCTAGGAGTGGGCTGGGGACACAGCTCAGTTGGTAGAGTGCTTGCCTCACAGGCACAAGGCCCTGGTTCCATCCCCAGCAGCACAGAACAAACAAACACAAAATGACCCCAGGAGCCAGCTTTATGCAGGGTTTTTTTTTTTTTTAATAATTTAAAAAATTTGTTTTAATTGTTACACATGACAGTAGAATGCACTTTGATACATCATATATAATGGAGTATAATTTCCCATTCTTCTGGTTGTACATGGAGTAGGATCCCATGGATGTGCAGTTACACATGCAAGAGGGTGACAGTGTCCGCTTCATTCTGCCTTCCTGCTTGCTCTGCCTCCCCCCCCCCCCCCCCCCCCCCCCCCCCGCCGCATGGGAAGACCCTCGAGTCTCCCCCGGCCCCTGTGAGTTAGCACCCGCATGTCAGAGAGAACATTCTGTGTCAGGTTTGTACTTGCCACAGAGCCAGGCGTAGGTGCAGGGCCCTGCAGTTGGCCCCTCTGGGCTGGCATCCCACTGACTGCCAGGCCTGGGCAAGGCTCTGGTCCTGTCCAACCTGGTCTTCCCATCTGTGACATGGGACAGCACTGCTCCCTGCGTCCTCGGGTGCTTGTGAGGACTAAATCAGATACTTTGCACCTGAAGAGCCCAGGAGGCTGCTGCCCGGCACAGAGGGTATGGCACCAGCAGCAGCTGGATGTGACCAGCATCCAGGGACCGGGACATCACAGGTGGCCTGCCCAGGGCAGCATCAGGAGGAAGAGGCCTGCCTGCACTCGGAGGGGGCCTGAATGCAGACCACCCACCAGAGACACTCAGGCAGTCTCCCGGGGACCCCTGGATTCTGGGCCTCTGGGTTTGACCAGGCGTTGAGTGCAGGAAAATGTGTGACCCCGTAAGTGTCTGTTGGTGTCTGAGTCATCCCCAGGACTAGGCCAATGTCCAGTTTGTGCTGATACAGTGGGTGGTGGTGGCCCTTGGTCAGTGTCCTGCCCACCTCTAGGCTGGAGGGGAGATGGATGAGGAGGAAAGTCATTGGACACCCTTGGGGAGGACTGCGGCACCCGACACAAACCAGCTACTCGGTCCCCAAGCCTCAGGGGGGAAGCAGAGGCACAGAGAGGTTAAGCAGCAGCCAGCAAGAGGCAGCAGCTCCGTCCAGCCCCACAGCGCCCAGGTGTGCCCTTGCCAGGCAGTGAGTCCTGCTCCCCTCCCGGGCAGGTGCCCTAAAGTGTTTCTGACACCTTTCTGGAGGGGTCAGTCCCTGGGCTGGAGCCCTGTCCCTCCCTGGCCCCTGCACCCTCTCCAGCACCATCCTGCCCTGCTCACTCTCTGGGCACCTGTGTTGGCAAGCCTGGGGCCCTCACTGCCCCTGGGAGCCCATGCATGGCCACCTCCTCAGCAGGGGGTGCTGCCTGGCAGGGCCTGCGTCTGTCCCGAAGGCCACTGGAACCTTACTGTTGGGCTCTGTACCTGAAGGTGTGTGAGTGTGTGTCCCCACATGGTCACCCAGACTCTGGGACGGTGACAGCCAGGGCCAGGCGGGCGAAGGTGAGCAGAGGCCCAGGTCTCCTCCGAGCGCCTGGTGGTGGCCTGGGGGCCTTGGGAAGCAGCTGTGGCGAGGGAAGCAGGGCAGAGGGCACGGGAGGCAGGACGGCTGTGGGGACAGGGCAGGAAGAGGAAGAGGAGGGCCTGGGAGGAGGGAAGGAAGGAGAGGAGAGCTGAGGGCTCCGAGGGAAAGCAGGGGAGGGTGGCCGGCGGTGGGGCTGCTTTTGGTTTTCCTCCTGTTTGGGTGTGGGTCCCTCTCAGGTGTTAGTGCTGCTCTCTGTCTCCTCCCCCCCCCCCTCCACGCTCCTTAGCTTCCTGCCTGCCCTCTGGGACAGGAGGTGTGAGCGACAGCCCCCCCGCACCTAATGTGCTGTGGCTTTTTAAAAATGAGGCTTTAGTCCTCTGCAGCCCCGACTGGACACGCTGGGCAGAATCCCATCCTAGACTCAAGGGGATTCAAGGTCACAGGGAGCAAGGCCCCTGTCAAGTCACCCACAGGTGTGAGGCACAAGGGAGCTGGGCAGGGTGTCCCCAGTGGGGCCAGCTGCTGTGTTCCTACTGCCATTCCGTTTCAGAACACCAGGTGGCAGCAGGTGTCCAGTTTTGGCCCTTAGGGCTACAGGCTCTGCAGCAGGAGGCCTTAAGGCAGGCTCCCCTGCTAGCTGGGGTACAGAAGGGATGGGTGCCCCGTCTGCTGAGCACTCGACTGAGCAGTCCTTGGCCTGCTGCACGTCCAGAAGGACTGGCCAGGATGAAGCCAGTCCTGGGAGCGGGCCAGGACACTGCTACGGTCGCCTCCTGGGCTGGCAATCTGCTCTTCACCTTCAGGACTGGACTAGAGGAGGTGGGCGCAGCGCAAGGCAGGCGGGAATGATGGAGTGATGGGCCCCTCCCAGCACACAGGCAGCCGTCAAGGACCGCCTTCCTCATTCTCGCCCTCCTGTGGGACCCCGGACAGGTCACCCACCTCTCTGGCCTGTTTCCTGCACAGGGATGTGACAGGATTAAGCGAGGTTACACTAGAATAGGGGCTCAACGCTAGTCTAGAATAAAGCCCCCCAGGCCTAGGAAGCCCCCTTCACTTCTGAGGTCCTAACAGGGACTGGTGGTGGGGTCTTCTGCCCCATGATCCTCCGTAACTACTGCCTGGGCCTGGGCCGCCCCTCCCTGCATGGGCAGGTTGGGGTGGAGATGGGGCCCCTCAGGTGTCCTCCCCTCAGCCCTGCCAGGTCCTGGCCTCCTCTGGACACTGTGGTGTGGTATTGGAAGTAGAGGGGGAGGTGGGTAGCCGGGAAGGGCCTGGGGTCCTGCACCGTGTGGGCAGGAGATGCTGATTCTCCAGGGTCCCCACTAGCTCTGACAAGGACACGGGGGCACAGGGACAAGGGATCTGCTCGCACCCCATTTTGTTTTCTCTGGCAAAGTGAGCAGAGTGGGGGGACCCCTGCGGTCTGCGTCCTGCCCATGGGGTGGAGGGAACGCCTGGGGGTAGGGGTGCCCTTTGGACCTTCCCCAGCCCTGAGAGGGGTCTTCTGGGGCCTAGGATGACCTGAAGTCCTAGGGCTCAGGGACACTCGGTGCTGAAACCAGGAAGCCCCCTGCACGCCGGGGCCAGGAGCCCCTCCTCCATCCCCGGGGCGGCTGCCTGCGCGTGTTTGGGAGCGGCTCCTGTCCGCGGCTGTTCCATGTTGCCGCCGGTCCTCCCCGCGGGGCCAGCCCGGCCCCTCCCCCGCTCGCTGGGAAGCGAGGACCCCTGGCCCGGGACCCCAAGCACAAGGCAGCCCCTGTAATCGGAGCTCGTGCCGCATGTGGCCGCGTCACCGGAGGGAGGCCGGCACCTGCGGCGGACGTGCCTGGCAGCGGCCCCGAGAACAGCCCGTGCTGGGGGCGGGGCGAGCCGAGCGCGGGAACTGGTGCGGGAGGGACGTTTGCGCGGCGCCTGGCCTGGGCCCCCGCCAAGTGCGCGCCCGGCGCTGCCTGCTGCTGGGGGCCGGCGGGTTAATCTGTAACTCCCCACACCCCTGGGCCTCCGCGCCGGCCGACTCCCACCCGGGTTAGGAAGCAGAAGGTGCAGGCTCGGGGGGCAGAGAGGAGCCGGGCCTGATCCAGGCACAGGCTGCCGAGTGATGCAGCTTGAGGCCAAAGACGTGGTCCTTCCCGGGCCAGCCGACCCTGGACAGAGGCTACACTGTACTGTTGTCTACCCCTGGCTCCAGGGCTTGGATGGGGGCCTGTCAGCCGAGGTCTACCAGGACCCTTGCTCACAGAAGCCCAGGAGAGGGTCGCAGCACAGGGAAGGCAGGTCCCACCTCCAGTCGCAGCGCCGCCTCGAGATCTCAGGCAGTTAGCTTAATTTCCCTGCGCCTCTGTCTCCTCCTTTGCAGAACAGGTATGAAAAGGCCTTCCTCCTGTCCAGTAGTGGAAGGATTAAAGGGCCAAGGCAGGGTCCTGAGCGGGCACTGGATTGGGGCAGCTAGGGATTGCCTCATTTATCATGTGCCTCCAGCCTCCTCGGAAGGGCACCACCACCTGGGTAGGAGTCGTGGGCAGCCCCAGGGCACACTGTGCAGGACCCTTGGGGAACTGCAGGATGTCCGCCATTGGGCAGGTGCTTGGCCCCCCAGTGGGCTTGCAGAAGCAGTGGTGTGAGACGCCTCGTCCCCTGGCCTTCTCTCTTTTGCCTTGACCTGGCGCCTGCAGTCTTCAGCCTTCTGTGATGGATGGCTGACATGTGGCCAGTGGCTTGGTGGAAAATTCTTCAAGGCCTTAATTTATTTGAAAAGACAGCTCAGGGTCTCGGGATCCAGGGAACCAGCCTGAGGCAGGTTTGACCAAGGGTCAGAGAGGAGGGTGAAGTCCCAGCCCCATCCTTGGTCACCCCCTGGAAGGGCCCCCAGGCCAATTGCCCCATGTTTCCAGACTTTGGATTCCCTGAGGCTCTGGGACAGCCATCCCTCCCCTGGGAAGCCAGTTGCAGCACACATTCTTGGTGGGGTGTGTGATCATGCCAGGACATAGCCCACAGAGAAGGGGGACCCAGGGGCCAGGTGAGGTGCTGGTGCAGAGGCCGGACACCAGGGGGCAGCAGGAGGCCGCAGTACGGATCTTCTGGGTCTGCAGCTCTGCCGCTCAATGGCAGAAGAGTACGCTGAGAGCTTCTTGAAGCTGAAAGATGGGCCCACAACAGGGACTGACAGACATGGAGGTGTTGTAAGGACTGGCACGTGGGTGGCGCCTGGGGGAACTGAGCAGGTTTAACTGCCCCAGTCTCCCCTAAGAACCACACTCCAGGAGGGTGGGGTGGGGCTGGATCTGGGGCTGCATCTGGAGCTTGCCTGCACCACAGCCCAGGGATCAGGTCCAAGAGCCGGGAGAGAGAACTGGGCTGCCTGGGGGTGCCATGCCTTGACTGCCTGGGCTCTGGAGCAAGGTTTTACTTCTCCGCAGCTTGTCTCCCCAGCTGACCATGCCGCTGGAATGTATGCCTGCCCTGTGATGCCAGCCCAGAGACCAAAAGGCCTGACCCTCAGCAGCTGGAGATGCACTTGAAGTCTACTCCTCACTCCACCCCACCCCCACGCCCCAGGTAACGTGGGTGTGCCTACCGTGGCATCGATGGCCCGCCCCTCTAGGGGCTGCTCCGGAGCCTTGCAGCTGTCCCCAGGTCCCCATCTGGCCAGCAGAGGGGGCAGAAGGACTGCTCTGATATTCTGGACAGCCACACCTGGAAGCGAACCGATTCCTGGCCAAAATGGACACAGAGGACTGGGGACTGTGGTCTTTCCGGGGGCTCAGAGGAGAGCAAACAGCTGGGGTCATACGCTTGCTGCGTGGGATCTGGAGAGTCACAAGAGATGAACGGGCGTACTGCTTGGCAGGGGCCAGGCAGGGGACCCTAGAGCTCACCACTTTCTATAAGTGGAGTCCCACTCCTGTGTAAGCAGGATTCGGGGTACTAGAGTAGCCCAGGAAACCTGTCCAAGATGAGCACAGCCCACCTTCTGGTTCCAGCACCCCCACCCCCAACTTCAGCTTTCTGCAGCAACGGAGTACAAAGATTGTTCTTTTTGTTTCCTTTTTCCTTTGAATGTATTTTTAATTACAAAAATAGAACTTGATTGTTGTACACAGACAGATGTTCGCTCGCTTCCAGGCCCCTTGGGGTGGAGGGTTGGGCCTCCTCTTGATGCCCAGCCCCCCCTCCCCAGCTCCTGCATGTCTTTGTCCAGGTGAGCCCCTTCCTCGGGTGGAAGAAGGAACAGCTTTAACAAGCCTGTTGTTACCATCCTTGATGGAATTCAGAGTCACAGACTCTAGAAGAGACAGTCACCTCCCGTGCTGTAATGTGGCTGACAGAGGGGGAGTCCCGCAGCACCTGGTTTAACTCCATAATTAAACGGGTAAAGTAGAAAAATAAAAGTGGGAACTGAATGAAAACCAGAAAGCCAGGCAGCCCAGGGGTCCCAGCCTGCTCCTTCTCCTGGGGTACCTCCCCCAAAAGGTGGTGGAGTTGGGGTGATGGGAGCTGCACTGAACAGAGCACCACAAGGTCCGAGCAAGAGGGACGCACAAGATGACCCTGAGGAGCTCTTGGCACAGGCTGCAGGCTGGATGGGGTTCTCCAACCGGCCCTCCTTGACCGCTGACGCCCAGGCATTCAGACCTTTTAGGAGACCCTGGGGACAAGATGGTCACTAACCAGTGTGGCCTTGTGCCCAGGGTCTATAGGAAAGTCAGTCTCTGCAAAGGACTGAATAAGACCCTGCCTTCTACTGACCTCAGGCCACTTGATAGCAGCCCTGCTCCAGGGGTTCTGGGGTCCCTTGGTTAGCTTCTCTTTATTTCCTTAAAGATAAACACTTTTGACATCAATGCCTGTAGGGAATAAGAACTATAACATACAGAGAAAAATAAAGCAGTCCACACAAATCCCTGCCTTTGGTACTGCCATCCCAGCATGGTGTCACTCTGGGCACACGCCCTTGTCCTGTTCAGTTTGCTCCTGGCTTCAAAACTCAGAAGACCACTTGTGGCCACATCTTCATGTTGACGCAGCACCCCCTTCCCTGCAACCCATCTGACTCTGGAAGGGAGTCTGGTTCGGGTGGGTGAGCCTCACTTTCCCTCCCTCCCAGAGACCTCTCAGCCTGAAAGGGCTGAGAGCTCAGGGCTCTCTTGGGACCTCCAGTGGGGACCTGAAAGTTCTGGCTCCCCACCTGGGTTGCTCCTGGCTTGTGGAGTGAGGGAGTCCAGGCATTTCCTGGTCCATGCCCCACAGCCAGCTGGACAAAGGAAGGTGGCAGAAAATAATGGTCTTCCTTGGTGTCTTTTCTGGTGGGAGTGTGTGTGCGTGCCCCCAAAGGAGCTGTGTGGGAGAGGGGCACGGCCTTCAAAGGCTCTTCCAGGTGACCTCTGGAGGTCCTTCCTTTTCTCCTGTCCAAAAGCCTCCAGCGCAGGGCAGGCAGATCCTGGTCAGACCCAATCCCAAGGAGGCTGAGGAACGGGTCAGTGGTCAGTGACATGATGGGCACAGCCTGGTCCCATCTACTGGGCCCACATATCGGGCTCCAGACCCCACCTCGGAAGAGCCGGAGAACGACGGCAGGCTCTCAAGGTGTTCCCCACTTGGCCCTTCAGGAAGGGAACTGATTCCTGTCGTCGCCTTCCGCTCGAGGGCCTTGGGGCCAGCAGGTGTACTAGGATCCAGGTGCGCAGACCCCTCCCAAGCAGGCACAAATTCGAGCGCCAAAGACTGCCCAAGACCCCGTCCTGCTCCCGCCAGGGACGCACTGGCAGCGGCGGGTTGAAGCCCATCAGCTGGCACAGGAGGCTCAGTGGCGATCGCGGGCAGCAGGGGCCCGAGGGACCTGGCCGGACGCCGGGCCCGCGGGGGACGGTGCCCACCGCTTCGCCGAGGGGGCGCCCGCGCCGCCGCCCCACAACCCCCGCCCCACAGCCCCCGCCTGCAGACAAAGGAGCCGGCGGGAGAGGGGGCGGGGGGGGGGATGGGGCGAGGGGGCGGGGCGCCGCGGTGTCACGTTACCGCCCGCAGCGCCCTTTAACTCGCGCCCCGCCCCCGCCCGCTGCAGCGCGCTCGCGGGGCCGCCAATCAGCCACGCCAGGCCGCGCGCCCCGCCCGTCCCCGGGTGTGTGCGCGCGGCCAATGGGGCGGCGCGCGGGGGCCGGGCTGCGGGGGGCGGGGCGGCGCGGCGCCGGCCAATCGCCGCGGTGTTGTTGAAACTGAAAATACTACATTATGCTAATCGTGGCGGGGCCCGCGCGCGCGGGGGTGGGGCCCGCGCGTATAAAGGGGGCGCAGGCGGCTGGGCGTTCCACAGGCCAAGTGCTCTGTGCTCGAGGGGTGCCGAATAGGCCCGAGTGAGCAAGCGAGCAGTCAGGCAGCTCTGAGGGGGCGCGGCCGCAGCCGGACAGGACCAGCGAACCAGCCGTGGAAGCCGTCCACCACCAGACAGCCAGGTAGTCCCCGCGCCCGCACTCCCGCCGCGTCCCTTAGACCCCTACTTCGCGGGGTCCCACTTTTGCCCAGCCTCCCCCCTCCTCCTCGCCTCTCTTCCTCCTCCTCTCGCTCCCCTCTCCTCTCTCGTTGCCCGGGGTCACAGAGCCCCTGGCCAAGTCCGACGTGTACCTCCACAGCACAGCAGAGATGGAGCGCCTCGTCAGCGGTGAGACCTATCCTGTACTGGTGCGCACTAGCGCCTGCCGTAGCCTCTTCGGGCCGGTGGACCATGAGGAGCTGGGCCGCGAGCTGCAGATGCGCCTGGCGGAGCTGAACGCGGAGGACCAGAACCGCTGGGACTTCAACTTCCAGCAGGACGTGCCGCTGCGGGGCCCTGGGCGCCTGCAGTGGACCGAGGTGGACAGCGAGTCCGTGCCTGCCTTCTACCGCGAGACGGTGCAGGTGGGGCGCTGTCGCCTGCTGCTGGCGCCCCGGCCCCCCCCGGTGGCCGTGGCTGTCATCCCGTCCCCTGAGCCGCCGGCCACTGAGTCCGTCGACGGCCTCGAGGAGGCGCCTGAGTCACCTAGCGCCCCGGCGGCGGCGCCCACCCCGCCCCCAGCCCCGGCCCAGGTCCTGGACCCGGCCCCGGCCCCAGTCCCGGACCCGGACCCGGCACCAGCTCAGGCCACGGTCTCGGCCTCAGACCTGGCCTCTGACGCCGACCCGGACCCGGACGCGGCGCCCCAGGACGGCGCCGAGCCAGATGAGAACCAGCGCAGCCAGGAGCCGCTCGCTGACCAGATGCACGCGGGGATTCCGGGACGTCCCGCGGCCGGCACCGCTGCAGCGGGAGCTAACAGCAGCGCGGCGATCAAGAAGCTGTCGGGGCCTCTCATCTCTGGTAAGTATCTGGCGGCCCCGCCCCGGTCCAGCCCGGCCCCGCTTTGTCCGGCCGGCCGGTCTCTCCCCAGCCCTCGGGGGCCTCTCTTGGTCCCCGCCTCCTCCCGTGGCGTTAAAGGGCCCGCAGCGCGAAGGGCGCGGCTGAGTCCGCAGCCCCTCCTCGCTTGTCGGTGGTAGTCTCTAGCGGATCGAGAGAGCGCGACGGGGGGCTGAGCCCGGTCCCGACCCTGTCAGAGCGAGGGTTTCGGCTCCGGCCGCAGGAGTCTGTCCCAGGCGCGTCCGGCGCAAAAAAACGCGGCGCCGAGGGGGTTAAGTGCGGCGGCAGCCCCGGGGGGCTTGGCCGCGGGACAAGGGGAAATGCTTACACAGCACATTGCGCGGCGACGTAAACAAAGCTGACCCGCCGCGGACCTCGGCGCGGGCGGGGACGGCGCCCCCACCCCAGCCCGAGCGCCCCGAGTCTTTTCCCGGCCCCCTCTCTGGGTTCCCGCCGACCCCGCCCTGATCCGCCGCGCGATGTCGCCAGCAGATTTCTTCGCCAAGCGCAAGAGATCTGCGCCTGAGAAGTCGTCGGGCGATGTCCCTGCGGGGTGTCCCTCTGCTAGCGCGGCTCCTGGGGTGGGCGCCGTGGAGCAGACCCCGCGCAAGCGTCTGCGATGAGTTAGGTGAGTCCGGCGCCACCGGGGGCCGCGGAGGGCCACTCCGCGGGGTCCCCGCAGTCTTTGCTCACAATTCCCTCTCCTTTCCAGTTTAGAGCCCTGAGAATTCCTGGGCGGCGGATGTTGGAAGACAGCTGGGCCTCGGCTGGGACCGTACATGTAGCAGCAACCGGCGGCGGCTGCCGCAGAGCAGCGATTGGCTTCGTGTTTAAAAATCTGAAACGTGTGCAATGTGTAATGACGTCTCTATATCAAGATGTATCTGCACAGGAGTACACTGGTCCCAAGGTGTAAAGCTTTAAGAGTCATTTATATAAAATGTTTAATCTCTGCTGAAACTCTGCAAAAAAAAAAAAAAAAAAAAAAAAAAAAAAGAGAAAAGTATAAAAAAAAGTACAAAAGAGAAAAAAGAAAAAAAAGGATAAAAAGAAAAAAACCCATGTATATTTGTACAAAAAGTTTTTAAAAGTTATACTAACTTATATGTTCTATTTATGTCCGGGCATGGGCATCTCCACCATGCCCTGCCCGGTCATTGGTCATGCCAAAGGCACTATATCTCATCCTTCTCAGTTATCCACAAATGTAAATTGAATAGCGGGCTTTAGGGGAGGGGGGGGGTCGCTCACAAATTAGCTGCCACACATATGCACCTAGCTTGCAGCCTTTTCACGCTTTTGCTCTTTTATAATCATTGTATTTTAAACTTGAAGACAAATCTGTTAAAAGTGGTTCCCGAGCCGTTTGTACCACTGCCCCAGCTCCACATCCGTCAAATTCTAAATAAAGAGGCCAAAAATGCTGCACCTCCAGTCTACTGTGCTTTTACGATCGTGTCCCCCCAAAGCTGGGGAGATAGAACACGCGGGGGGGGGGGGGGGGGGGGGTGGGGGAGTGGAGGGCAAACACTTGGCCCTTGGCAGAGTAAAGCCTGTTGAAAAGGGAGGGGGCTTCCTCCTGGTCGGCACACTCACCAGCTTCAGCCCTGCATTTTGGGCTTGAAGACAAATGTCCCAGTTGATGACTTCCCTTTCTCCAAGGAACCACTAATGGGTACCTGCAGGGATTGGATAAGACCCTACACTGCTGACTGCAGTGCCCTTGGGGTCCTTCTCAAAGTGGAGCCCCAACTGTCCCCAGTTTCATGGGACAGGGTACCCCAAGAGTGGGCCACATTATGGCCTTGATGGAAGAAAAGCAGAGCAATGACAAGGGGAGGATGGCCTGTGAACAGGTGGGACAACTCAAGGCTCCGTCACCTGCCCCCATCACACTTGCTGGGCACAGCAATGGCCTCCTGGTTTCAAAGTGCTCCCTTTGATTCAAAAGTGGAAGTTTATTTTTTATAGCTGACCTATAAACCTCTGAAAATCAGCTCACAATGGAGAGGGTGATGGGACACAGCAAAGTCAGACCCACAGCGGGTTCTGCTGGTGCCCTGAGGTGGGAAGGGAGAGCAGTGGGCATGATGGGCTGCGTGCGGCACTGGACAAGACGGGGATTGTCAAGATGTGTGGGTGGTGTACAGTTAACCCTTCCCCAGCTGCCCAAGACCCTGCAGGGGCCAGGCCCTGGGAAAGGCCCCAGGAAAGGCTCCCATCCCTACCAAGTGGCAGGCCCTGATGCCTTCAGAAGCCCTTGGCCTGTGGTGGCCTGGGAATCACACCTGAGCAGACCTGGGGAGAGGGGCCCACACCCACCCGGTGGCCAGAGCAAAGCCCTGTCCTCTGAAGTGGGGGACAAGTTGTAGTACAGGCAGTGGAGCTAAGGGGGACCCAAGTGAGTGGCTTTTGTGGTGACAGAATCCCGATGGTACTGTCTCAGGTCCACTTACGCGGCTCTGCAGAAGCCCCCATAGGAAGGGTCGCCAGGCCTCTGCCCCCTCTCTGCTTCTCACCGCCCTTGCCCCGGGGCTTGCGGACCTGGGGTGCTCTCCTGCTGCCTTGCCTCCTGATGTTACTTGACCGGCTTTCTCAAAAACAGGGAGGGCTGTGTGGGGACACAAAGGTGGGCACGGCCTTTGCCATTTCCCAGTGCAACTCCTACTCCAGCGGGAACCCGCAGCCGCCCCCGGAGACCACCCTCCATAGGGAAACAGCATTGTGATTGTGCCCTGTGTGTGTCACAGTGTGACTCTGGCCCAGGCGACCCCAGGAAATCTTACTCTCTGGGGCCTCAGTTTTCCTGTGAGGCTGAGAATGTCCGAGGTGCCTTCCAGCTCTGGTGTCCCGTGACTTATGAAGACAGTCATGGGGACGGTGACAATCCATGGCACTGCTGGAAAGCCCTTCTTTCATGTGAGCTGCTGATGACAGCAGGATCAGCATGTGCCCCAGTCCTTACCCAGGGTGGCAGCGGGCTCGCAGCTAACAGCCGCGTGGGTCAGCTGGCCCCGCTCCCTGGGCATCCAGGGTAAAACTGAGAGGCTGTCCTGTCCTGTGGACCTGGCTGGGCAGAGAGACCGTGGGCCTGCTGTCCACAGGGGTGATGCTGGGAGGGATTTTCCCTGGGCAGTGGTGGGTAGGCCTCAAGCTGGTGCCCCAGGAAGTCCCCCAGAGAACAGCCCGGGCCCAGCCCAGAGGGAGGATGGGTGCGTGTTGGAGTCTGAGGGTCAGGGTGAGGCAGGAGAAGTGGGGCTGAGGGGTACTTGGAGTCAGCCCTGGTGCCAGGAGCCTGAGCTGGCCTGCTGGTGGCTGTGGGGCCAGCACACATGTCACTGTCACGTTACTCAGCGCGAGAGTGTGCTTTGGGTCCTGCCTCTGCGCCTCCCCCTTCCTGTTCTCTGGTACTGGTATCCAGTCCCTTCCTGGGCTGGGTCAAAGGTTAGATTTTGTCTTTAGGAGCCCCTGGGGGGGCTGCAGCCAGGGGAGGTGGCTGCTGGGTAGAGAACCAGAGAGCCTGTGGGAGGGGCTGGAGGGGCCAGGAAGCCACTGGCCGCTGAGGCAGAGGTACTGGGTGGTGGGCCTCCCCATGTCAGGCCCTGCCCCAGGCACCAGAGACGCAGAAGGGAACACGATTCCCTGCTCCTGGGGTCTCTTCCACGGCCAAGGTGGCATGGTGAGCCCAAGACAGGGCCGGGGAGCACGCAAAGGGGACCAGTGAGGGCAAACAGTCAGGCGCAGGGGGCGTGTGCGGACATGGGGCACGCAGGTACCCTGCTCCAGTTCCTATCAGGTGACACATGCCCATCCGCAGGGCGGGGGTGGGGGAGTGAGAGGGAACAGGGCCAAGGCCCTGGGGCTGGGATGGGAGAGGGGCGCTGTCCCTCGGGACAGCTGGTGAGTTGGTGGGGTGGGCAGGAACTCAGACTCAGGCAGCCTCCTGGGTTCCTAGAGTGGTGTGAAGTGGCCCTTCCCAGGCTGCGTCGGCCTCCCCAGAGAAGCGGGAACAGAGGACCTAAGTCCCTTCTTTGGGATGTAAGCTGGGATTCCGACCTCTGCCTGTCCTGCTTTCTACCCTTGGCTGCCGGGCCCCAGAGCACCATCCGGTTCAGTCAGCAGCCCTGCCTGCGGCCCCGAGGCCTCGGGCCACTCGGCGAGGCTATTCCCTGACCGTCTCTCTCTTTCTCTCCGACTGGGTTTGAACCCAGAGCTGCTCCGCCACTGAGCTGCATCCTCAGCCCTTTTTATTTTGAGACAGGGTCTCACCGCGTTGCTGGGGCTGGCCTCCACCTGGTCTCAGCTTCCCGGGGTTCTGGGATTCCAGCCTAGGGCACCGCCCAGGCCTGATGCTATCTGAGGAGACTGTGCCCTGTTTGTTTTCTGCTTGTGTTTTATGATACATTGTTACTAACAGTGGCTAGTTTACATTAGGGTTCGCTTTTAGCTGTTGGTGCCCATTCAATGGCATGTGTCATCCTCCAGTGCAAGATCATTCAGGGCATGTCACTGTCCTGGAACGCCTTCCTGCTCCCCCGTTTCTCCCCTTCCTGCCCCACCCCCAGACCCCTGGCCATCATTGATCTTTTTACCATCTTCCTTGTGTCCCTCTTCCAGAATCTCTCTTAGTTGCAAGCGTGGCCTTTTCCGATTGCTTCTTTCTCTTTGTGGTGGGTGACCAGTTCCCCCAGGGCTTTGCAAGGCAGAAGAGTCCATTCCTTTTGCACTGAACCAGATCCCTCGGTCTGATGTACTTCTCCCATCCTCTAGCACCCTGAAGGACATCTTGGTTGCTTGCGGGCTTGGGCAATTTTGAATAAAGCGGCTAGAGACATCTGTGTGCGGGGTTTTGTGTGGTTGCAAGTTTTCAACTCCTTTGGGTGAATCCCAAGGAGCACGGCGGCTGGATCAAATGCTGAGAGCATGTTAAGATTTGTAAGCAACCACCGAGCCAGCTTCAAAGTGGCTGCACCGTCTCCCCTCCTCACGGCAGAGCGGGTTTCTTTTGAAGAGCACTGTTTTCTGGGTGTTTCTCCTCTGTGGACCACATCTACCTTCTCTTTAGGTGGATTAAAAGACAAAACGTAGCCAGGCCCTCTGGCACACACCTGCAATCCCTGTTACTTGAGAGGCTGAGTCAGGAAGATGGCAAGTTCAAGGCTCACCTGGACAACTTAGAACCCATCTCAAAATACAATTTTAAAAGGGCTGGGAGTGTAGCTCAGTGGTAGAGGCCTAGCCTGGGTTCAATCCCAAGTACTGCCAAAAAACAAACAAAACAAAACAAAAAAACTTGCCACTGATAATTGTGGCTTATCTCGGGGTGCTGGCATGTTTGACCTGGCCGGGCATGAAGGGCTCACCGTGGGTCAATTCCTCATCCAGTTGGCCCCTGGTAGATTGCATTATTGTCCAAATATTTGCTGCCCCACCCTGCCTCTGCGTCTCCTGCATGTTGCTATTAGGCCTGGCCACGTGACTTGCTCTGGCCATTGAAATGGGGTGGACGTGACATATGTGGCTGCCCAGGTCAGCATTCTGCCATCTTATCTCTTTGCTTTGATACCAGCAAGATCCCAGATTGGGGGCTGCTGTTGCCCACCGGCCATGGGACTGCTATAACCAGTGGAAGACCCTCTACCCTTGGGCTAGTCCCTGAGAGGTGGGGGCTTGTTTGTTACGCAGCATGATATGAACAACACTGACACAGGCGGTTTCTTTAAGGATCCCACTCACAGTTGACAGGAAGGACAGCTGGGCCTGGTGGCATGACTGGGTCTTCTGGGTACTCCAACCATGTTTTGGGTGTGTTTCAGCAAGTCCCCCAAGGGGTCATGTGTTGGAAGCTAGGTCCCTGGTGCTTGAAGAGGTGGGGGCCTAGTAGGAAGTCTTTAGCAAACTGGGTGTGTTGTTGGAAGGGAGAGTCTCTCTCTGACTTTTGTGATGTGATCTTTCTCTCTTTCATGTGCTCCCACTGTTGTGATGCCATCCACCATGGGGTCCTCTCCAGAGCTGTGCTGATGTCAGCCTTGTGTCCTTGATCCTCCAGAACTGTGAGTTATAGAAACTTGTTTTCCTTATAAGATTACCCAGCCTCAGGTGTTTTGTCACAGTCACAGAATATCTAAGACACTGGTACATGTGTCTAGAAATTATGCTGACACTCCCAAGAGCTGCATGTCAGGGTCCTGCAGGTGCTACCTCTAGCCTGGCACTTTAAGGGGCTGGAGGCTGAGTGTTTGCACTTGACAGTGCGTGAGCCCAGTGTCCTCTCTGGTTACTGTTTGTTCTGCATACTGTTTGTATGTGCTTTTAAAGTGTCCAATAATTGATCTAATTTTTTCTTTGTACAGGAAGGAAATTATCCTGGTTTGGAAAAGGGTCAACATTTCAGAGGCTGAGCTGTTTGCCCCACAATTTGGCATGCTTTAGAAATCTCATTCATTCTGAAAATTAAGTGCTATGCTATTTGAGCTCTGGCATGTTTGGGGAGAAGAGAAGATACCAGTGACAACTTTGGATGTGCTCCATGGACAAGCCCCTTGAATAAAGAGTGGACGTGGCCTCTCATGGCCCCATGGGCCTCAGGAACCAATGTGTGATCTCAGTGTTCTTTCAGGCGCCAGGAGTGGGTCTCCTCAGGTGGTCTGCGGCAGCGTCTCATGGCCTCCGCTCAGCACCCCTCCAGCACCCCTCCAGCACCCCTCCATCACCACACTGCCCAGTGCAGCACCAGGGCACAAAGTCAGGTGGGGACTGGTGGCCTGTGCCGTCTCTCAGGTCAGAGTAACACCTGTCCTGCTGATCTCTTGCCAAGGGAAACCTACCCCAGCCCTTGGTGGTCTAAAGCGGAGGCTTCATTTATACCTGTGATTGATCATGAGCTGAGCTTGGGAAGAGCTGAGGGTAGCTGTCACTGCTTCACGCCGCGACAGTGGGTGGGATGTAACCTTTTAAGTGGCTCAGTCTCATGCCTGGCAGATACAGGGCGGCCAGCCCGGCCCGCGCTTCCTTTTCCCAGGGGCTTCTTCCTTGGGCCTGCCTGGGCTTCCTCACAGCATGGCCGACGGGGTCTGCGGCAAGTCTTCTGGAGGCCCAGGAGGAAGCCATGAGGCTGCTGCAGACCTTGCCTGGGAAGGCCCGCAGGGTCACTATTGGCCCCCAGCCATGCAGCAGCAGGTGGTAAGGCCAGGGCCACCCAGGTTCAAGGGAGGGGAACCAGCGTCCACTTCCCCACGACCATTGTGGCAACTATGCCCTCCTGACAGGCCCCAGTGGACGCCCAGCTCAGGCTGGCCGCTGACTTCAGGACTCACGAGACAACCATCTCCTACATTCACAACCTTCTCCCCTCTATTTTCCGTGGTAATAGAAAAGAAAAATTGCAGAGTACTCCTTGTGTTTGACTCAGCAAATTCCAGGGGTGGCTTCCTGCTAGGCAGGTCAGGAAAACGTGGGACTAGGCAGGAGGCAGGTGGCTGCAGACCCACGGCAGCAAGGACACGTCATCCCTAGGGCCACCGAGAGGGTGCCAGAAGCACTATATAAGGGCGTCTGTCAGCAGCCCTGGCTTCTTATAGCATGTGTGTGTGTGTGTGAGTGTGTGTGTGTGTGTGCAATGTATATATGTGTATAAAGGTCACACACATACACACATAATATGTACACCTCACATACACATACATCCCACACATATGTACGAGTGAGCAGGTGAATATCATGCTCACACACTGGATACCAATAAACATGTAGTCTATACCTACTATATACATGCCATGCATTTATATGTGTCTACATGCATATATAAATACAATTTCTCTTTGTTTGTTAACTTTGTATCTGGTGTAGATTTTCTCAACACTTTGTAATAGTATCACACTTCCTTAGACAAATTCTTAGGAAATCTGCAAACATGCAGAAGTTGCAGACTCATGCAGGGAGCTCCCTACCTGCTGGCCTCAGCGATGGTTACATTCTCCAGAGAGCCTCAGTGTTTCCTCCCCCACCTGCACCGTGTCCCACTCCCAGGGTTTGAGCAGATCCCTGAGCTGCTGTCCTCTCACCTGCAGACCCTACTCCCTCCACTCCAGCACACTCGGTTCCTCTGAGCATCCACTTGGTCTGGGAATGCATTCCTTCTCACATATTCTGGAAGAACCCCAAGAGCTTCCAGGGAAGCTCTGGGCTTAGTCTGATAATGACATAGAACCCGTGAGCAAATGCCATTATCTGACCAAGACTCAGGAGCCCCTGCCAGGCGCGGTGTGCACACCTATGATTCTAGCAGCTTGGGAGGCTGAGGCAGGAGGATTGTTGAGTTCAAGTTCAGCCTCAGCAATTTAGCGAGGTAAGCAACTCAGAAAGACTCTTTCTTTCTTTCTTTCTTTCTTGTAGTTATAGATGGACAGAATGCCTTTATTTTATTTATTTTTATGTGGTGCTAAGGATCAAACCCAGTGCCTCACACATGCCAGGCAAGCGCTCTGCCACTGAACCACAACCCCAGCCCAAGACTCTGTCTTTAAATAAAATATTTTTTAAGAAGGGGCTGGGGATGTGGCTCAGAGGTAAAGTGCCCCTAGGTTCAATCCCTGATATCAAAAATGAACAAACAAAAACAAAAAACCCTTGCAGCAAGAATGTCCCCTCATCCAGCACCCCGATTTACCAGGTGGATGGCCCATGCATGGAGGGCACACCCCACGCTTGCCCCAAGAGCGCTGTTGCTGCCTGCCGAGCCTCTTTGAGCTACTGGTGCATTCTGGGTGAGCAAAATGGTTTTACAAATGGAAAGGCCACAGTACTAGACATGCAGCCACGTCGCTGGGGATGCTGCTCTGCTGCCTGGATTTGCCCCGCAGGGCAGCACGTTCTCTGTGTGACTCGAAGCCCCTTCCTTTTTCTTTCGAAACTGCCGAGTGCCTATGGCTACTCGCCTTATGGTCCCAGGGCCTGGGGCTGCCCTTGGGCCGGTGGACCAGGGTTTGGGTCAGGACGGGCTCATGGTTGGCAACACTCGGTGGCTTCTACTGGTCTGTGACTCCTGCGTGGGGAGTGTGCACCAGCCTAGCACGTCCCGGGAGGGGTGGGCCTGGCCTTGAGCAGGAAACGGCAGGGTGCTGGCTTGTGACCAGCACTGGGCTCATTCTGTCTCCCATTCAGAACCTCCCCCTCCTTTTGGGGGTGTATCGGGGGCCTCATGGTCCCTTGATGGGGGAGCTGTGTGCAGTGAGAGAGCTGAAGCACAGGCTCTTCCCCTCTCTGGGCCTCAGTTTCTCCTCTCTGAAGGGGGCACCTGGGGATGGAGTGCCCCTGAGGGCCTGCCTAGTGTCACATTCTTTGGGAATATGAAGCTTGGTGCTGACCCCACCCTGGAGGCTTTGCCAGCGGGAGCGGT
The DNA here is from genome assembly GCF_021218885.2 of Marmota monax. Lineage (NCBI taxonomy): Eukaryota > Metazoa > Chordata > Mammalia > Rodentia > Sciuridae > Marmota > Marmota monax. Next base: position 2,734,588 of record NW_026692498.1, on the reverse strand, counting down.
GGGAGACTCGCACTGGTCCGTCCAGGCAGCGGGAGCCCCCACTCTGCTCTGGCAAATCCCCGCTGACATGCCTGGGGATCCCTTGTCTAACTCTGATGTCACTCAGGCCTGGAAGAGATCCAAGGTCCAGAGGACAAGTCATTGAGCCTGAGAGATGTGGCAAGGCCAGAGCTGTGGGGGCCACCTGGCACTGGGGTCTGAACGTGCCTCCATAGTCCATGTGCTGGGACTTAATGTCCAACATGGGGCCTTCGGGAGGTGATTCAGGTCACAGGCCTCCTCCGTTGTGAGTGGATTCTTGTGAAAGAGGCCCCATGCAGTGTCCGCTTCCCTTTCAGACAGGTGCCACCTTGGAAGCCGAGAGCTGCCCTCACCCGTCCCCAAACCAGCCTCAAAGCTGTGAGAAACAAGTTTCTGTTCTTTATCAATTACCCAGTCTCGGGTATTTTGTTACTGCCGTACGAATGGACTAACACACCTGGTGGCCACCACCTGAGGCTCCTGTCCCCTCTGTGCAGGGATCCATGTGTATCCCAGGGGTGTGCAGTGGGCAGGGACTTGGCAGGAGGCTGACCCACTCCTGCAGCAGTGACATAAAGGATCCGGGTCCCGGTCCTTGTGCAGGACTCTAGCTGAGGACTCAGACAAAGGAGAGCTGGTCTCCTTTGGTTTCTTATAGCACACCCTGCTCACAGCCACTGTGCCTTGTGTTGAGGGACCCCTTCTTGGAGGGACATTCCAGAGGGCCAGGGACTTTGCACTTAGCTTTCCTGTACTCCCAAGTCCAGCACCCAGTACAGAGCCCTGAGATACTCCCATTGATTCCTGCTGTGCTTTAATCACAGAGCCATGTTCCCAAGAAAGGAGGGTGGGGAGAGGAAGAGAGAGGGAGGAGACAAGAGAGAGGAGGAGGAAGACAAGAAAGGATGGATGGATGGATGGACGGATGGATGGATGTGAGGATAGATGGATGGACGAATGGATGGATGGATGGGTGGATAGACAGGTGGATGGATGGTTGTATGTATGGATGTATGTATGGATGGATGGGCGGATGGATGGATGGGAGGGTGGATGGATGGGTGGGTGGATGGGTGTATGGACAGGTATATGGATGGATGATTGTATGTATGTATGTATGTATGGATGGATGGATGGATGGGTGGATGGATGGATGGGCAGGTGGATGGATGGGCAGGTGGATGGGCAGGTGAATGGGTGTATGGATGGGCGGATGGATGGATGGGAGGGTGGATGGATGGGTGGGTGGATGGGTGTATGGACAGGTGTATGGATGGATGATTGTATGTATGTATGTATGTATGGATGGATGGATGGGTGGATGGATGGATGGGCAGGTGGATGGGCAGGTGAATGGGTGTATGGATGGGTGGATAAATGGGTATATGGATGGCTGGATGGGTGTATGTATGTATGTATATATGGATGGATGGATGGACGGATGGATGAATGAATGGCCATATGTATGAATGGATGGATGGGTGGGTGGGTGTATGGGTGTATGGACAGGTGGATGGATGGATGATTGTATGTATGCATGTATGTATGTATGGATGGATGGGTAGATGGATGGGTGGGTGGATGAACAGGTGAATGGGTGTATGGATGAGTGGATGGGTGGATAAATGGGTATATGGATGGCTGGATGGGTGTATGTATGTATGTATGTATGGATGGATGGATGGACGGATGGCTGAATGAATGGCCATATGTATGAATGGATGGATGGATGGGAGGGTGGATGGGTGGGTGGATGGGTGTATGGACAGGTGGATGGATCGATGATTGTATGTATGTATGTATGTATGTATGTATGGATGGATGGATGGCCGTATGTATGAATGGATGGGTGGATGGGTGGATGGATGGGTATATGTATGTATGTGTGGGTGGGTAGATGAATGGTTGGGTAGATGGATGGATGGGTGGGTTGATGGGTGTATGTGTGGATGGATAGATGGGTGGGTGATAGGTGGATGGATAGATACACTTGAATTCTGTCAAGTGACTGGTTTGTTTTCTCTTGTTCTGTTTTTTAATGGCTCCTTGGGGTTTCCCTCAGTTTTCTCCTTGCTGCTTTGGAGCCTGTATAGCCAGGCTTGGGAAGGAGCCCCCATCCCTGCTGGGCTCCTCCATCTCCCCCCAGGCCTCCAGATGCCCAGACCAGCTTCAGCGGGGGCTTGGGATGTTGAGCCCGCCTTCCACCCAGCTCAACTCTTCCAAGCATCCTGCTGAAGGGGGAATATGTCAGAAATAGGAAGAAGAGGGGAAGACCATCTTCCACATGGTAGACTACCCTTAGAGCCTGGGAAGTAGGTGGAAAGGAGGAAGCAAAGTGAGGTGCCCAGTGGCTGCAGAGTAAGGAAGGGACCCTCTGGAAGGAGCCTTTGGGTGGAGCACCAAGGGGAAGATCAGCTAGCAGCCAGGACAGGCGGTCACAGAGTGTCCCACACTGGAGTCACTGGAAGTCACAAATGCCTAAGCAGGAAATGAGACGCAACTTGTAAAAGACATCAAAGGAAATGGGAAACGTGCTTCTAATGCGTCAAGGGTACCGTGGAGAGGGATGAAGGCTGGCCTGTCATGTGGGGGCGGGGAGGGATGATGGGAAGGGCACCAGAAGGCCAGGGATAATGACAGTAGAAATGAACATCCATCTGAGGTGGGAATGGGCACCTGCAGCAGCGTGAGTGGTGGCTGCTGGTTGCTCCTCAACCAGGAGGCACCCAGTGGACAGCCACCTCAGAACTGGTATTGGTGAAGACCTGTAACTAAAAGGCATGTCTTCTTCTGGAACAAAATCTAGCAGTTTCCATTTGCCAACACCCAAAGAGACCAGAAGGCATGGCACTGCCAGGCCCACTGTCTCCACAGAGAGGCAGGGGGTCCCATGGAGGGGAGGCTGCTGTTGAGGGAGGAGGTGGGACCTGTGTCCTCCACTGTAGCCAGGCCACAGCCTCCTTCTCTCTGCTCAGGCCTGGCCCACCTCTCCTGTTCACACAGGTTAGCTGTACCTAGGGGGCCCTTCTCCCTGACTCCTGCCCCTGGAGAACTTTGTGAGCCTTTCCACGGGTCTAGGAGCAACCAGGTGAGCTGCTCAGACTGCTGCTGTCACCCCCACAGCGGGCCTTGACCTTCCGTCCATCTCCAGCTGGCAGGAGGATTTATGTCCACCCATCTTCCATCTTCAAGTAGCTTCTCAAAGCAAGTGGCCTCATGTGGGGAGGTGGTCAAAGCTCCCAGTCCTCTCCAGAAGGCTGCACAGAGGGTCTGCAGGCATTGCAAGAGACTTGCCTGGTGCCCCTACCGGCTTCCACCAGGGAGCCTGGGATTGCAGACGCTGGCTGTGCGCTGATTTTCTTTATTGTGAAGGGAAGTTGGCGCTGGTGTATGTTTAAGTTTCCCCAGAGCCATGAATTCATCCAGGGCCTGTGTCACTTCCTGCTCAGCCCGGCACCGAAGGGAAGTGGGTAGGAAGTCGAGGTTTCAGCCTCTGTATTGCGGGTGGATGCCTCGCCTCAGGTCAAGTCCAAAGGGGCTGGGCCTTAGTTTAGCAAAACGGGGTTACCAGAAACCTGGGGGGCAGAGCGCAGCAGCCCTGGGGGGCGGGGCGGGTTGTTTTCCCAGGGCCTGGGGAAGTAAGGGGGAGTCTGTTATTCCGGAGAGCAGGAGAGCGACACTTTCCCGGGCTCCAAGCACTGTAAACAGCGGCGACAGTCACAACTGGGGTTCAAAAGTTCAAGAAGCGGGTTCAAAGGCGGCCTAATGTACACCCCAAGCCCGGGAGGACGGAAGCCGCCCCCAGGGTGCGTCCCTACTGGGGCACTCGCTGGAGGGGCACTCGCCACCCCGGGGGCGGCTGCCTGCGCTCGGGCTCCACAGGGGAGGCCGCAGCGGTTCCGTCGGGGCGCGCGGGCAGCTGCGGGGAGGCGGAAGGAGCGCGGCGGTGGCCCTGGCAGTCCTGCCCGGACTGACGGACCGAGCCTCCCCCTCCCGGCCGCGGCCGCGCTCGGCTCGCCGGTCCGCAGGGAGGGGCGGGAAGGCAGCTGGACGCGACGGCGATTTATGGGCCTTTCAGGCGAGCAGGTGCCTCCTCGGGCCGCCCATTGTCTCGCCCGCCTCACAATGGGGCTGCTGCAGCCGCAGTGCCGGCCCCCGCCGCGCCCCGAGGCCTGCACGGGCGCGACGGCCCCGGGGTGGCGCGGGCCGGGCGGGCGGCCGAGGCGCGGGAGGCCGCGGTGCGTGCGTCCGTCCGCGCGCTGCCCGTGCGCCGTCGGCTTAGAGAGGCCTGCGCGCCCGCGGGGCTGGCCACAGGGACCACGCACCCGACGGTGCGCTCGCGGCCGGGCGCCCGCTCTCCTGCGCCGTCCGTCGGGCACCCGGGCTCCGCCAGGCTGGCCCGGCCCGCGCCGCCGAGTCCCCGTCGCGCACACAGGGGCTCATTCTTCCCGGCTCCGCGCAACCATATGGCAAATCCGCGTCGACACAGCAGCCCCCGCTCATTCAGGCGCAGAATGTCCCGCAACAGAGAACAATCACAACTCTGTTCGTGTCTATTATGGATGCGAACGGGGCGAGAAAAAAAATCATTTCACTCCAAGAGATGGCCAGCTAATTACCAACCATATGTGAGCCCGGACTCAAAGCCGCGCCGAGGAGGAGTTCATTCTGAGTCCGGGCGACTTTATTAGGTATAGAGCACAGATGTCCCGACGGCCCACGCATCACAGAAAATCGTGTCAGAGAGTTCTTGAAACGAGGGGAGAGGTCTTTAAACATTAAAGACCCAGCCCGCTGATGGACTGGGCTGGGGTCCTCTGGGATCCCCAGACCGAGGAGCAGGGCTTAGCCACCGCGTGCGACTGCCAGAGTCAAGGCCTGGCTGGCCCAGGGAGGGGGTCCCCTCTGGGTGCCTCCCGGTCCCTTTCTCTTGGACGGAGACCCAGGCGACTCAGGTGCTGTGGGGGTCCCAGGGAGAAACAAAGAGCCTCCTCCGGCCTGCGCAGTGATGGTTCCTCATGCTCCGTGACGCCTCCGAAGACTGGGGGATGGCTCTGTTGGGGCTCGGAGTCTCCTGTTTGCCCCTAAGGAAAGAGCTGAGGAGGAAGCTGCCTTGGGAGTGTCCGGTTACACTGGCCAAGCAGCAGCCTGGCCCCTGCATACAATGGGTCTTCCCTTGGAGTTCAGGGAATGAGCGAAGCCGTGGATGAAGGAGTGAGCCCGTGGTGTGGCAGCCAGGACGGCGGCAGTCCCTGGGGGGCTGGTGGGAGTGGGGACAATAGCGGAAGCAAAACACTCCTGATTTCTTTACCAAGAAAATAGCCTCTGGCCATGCGCCTCGGATTCTGTGAGGAGGGGAAGAGGAGAAAGCTCCTTAGAGAGAGAGAAAAAATCTCTCTCTGTTTTCCATGCAATGCAATTATGTCCCAGCTTTCCCTCCTTGTTATTCTTTTAAGCCAAATGTCTGAATAAAAGGATTATTCCCCCCCTCCCCACCAGGACTGACTGTGCTGCTGTTAGCAGGCGGGGGCCACTAGCACTAGCTAGATTAACTGCGGCCCACGGCTTCCGCATTTCTCCTATGAAAATAAGTGAGGTCAGCAACCATTCAATTGTCGCAGCACATATATTTGAAAATTTAAATATTTGAATCAAAGGAAAAAGGGGGATTTGCATTTCTGCTCAACGCGACAAGCCCGTTCCGCAAACCCGCACAATGGCCACGTTTCAATCGGATGAATTGTCCCCTCGCAGGAGGATTCTGCAGGAGAGGCGGCCACTGCTTTCCCTTTTGTTTCTTGTGCTTTGTTTTGTGTTGTGTTTTTCTTTCCTCTTACCCGCTCCAATCCAGAAGGGTGTTTTCTGAAACTTGGGGACTGACTTTGGTTTTGAGGACATAAAGAAACATGGAAAACCTCCCAGGACACATTCACATTGGAGGCCTCTCTGGCACAAAAGCGAAATTTAATTGAACATGTGCGGGTGAAAAAACAGATACGGGGGACTCCCGATGCCACTTAGACCAGGCTAATCAGCTGACTCCAGCTGGTCTGGCCCCGGCTGTTAATGAAGCCCCTGGTGCGCAGGGGGGAGGCCCAGGACTCCTCTCCAGAAGCCCTGGGCAGCCCTGGTCGGGTGGGGTCTTGAATGGGTCTGGATTCTCCAGGGCATCAAATCTCCCCAGCCCCCAAGTCAGTCCTGACTTAGCATTTAAGGATTTGCAGACAGAGAGTCTGCGTGGGACTCTTTTGCTCTAGCCTGGGAAGACACATGTTCATGGTGGGTCCCTAGGTTTTGGTACTGAAGGACACCATCTGAGAGCAGGCTTCAGGTCCTGTTGGGGGGGGGTGGGGGGTGGCTGTAGACCTGGAGTTCCTGGGCGTGGTGTCTCCATCCTCCCTGGCTGTCTGGGCCTGGACAGGCACTTTCCCCTCTGGGGGGCTAGAGTGCGGTGGGGGCTGAGGCCACCACCACAAAGCTTTGAGTGGGGCTTACAGAGACTCCTGGGGGCTGGGAGTGCAGGACTGAGGGGTCGCCCGCAGGCTGGCCCCTCCCGAAGCTCAGTTGGAGTCTTCTCCCTGTGTCTTCACATGGCCCTCTGTGTGTCTGTGTCCTCATCTCCTCCTCTTACAAGGACACCAGTCATATTGAATTAGGGCCCACCCACCCTAATGACCCTGGTTCTCCGGAGCCTGACCCCTCCCCTTCAGGTGTGATATTCTCAAAGATGAGCATCGGGAGCAGAGGCGCGGTCCAGGCACCAAGCGTAGGTGGCACTGTCTCAGGCTAGGGAAGGGCCACGGCACACCTGAAGCAAGTCCCCACTGGGGGCTACACGCCACTGTGCTGTGCCAAGCCCCTGCCTGGAGGGTCTGTCCCTGGCTTTGGTGCCTGCCTCTGGCTTTCCTTTTCTTCCCCCATTTCTGGTTTCTTCTCTTCCCCAAATCTGTTCCCTTACCCCAACAAATTCCTAAATCCAAACAAAGGCCCAGCAGGGGCTGAAAAGGGAGGTATCTGCCCCGCCAAGCAGGATGGCCTGACCCCAGCCCTGATGTGTACCCTTGCATTAGCCACCCTGCTGCTGTGTGACCAGGTGGGTAGGCTGACCTCTCTGAGCCTTGGCCTGCCTGCTTCCTGGTGAGCAAAATGCTGACCTGTCTCAGGCAGAGCGAGAAGGAGCTAATGAAAATGACTGAAAAAACACTCCAGGCATTTAAAAAATGTCACGTAATTGCAAAATAATAACGATAACAACAATATACTTAGGAATTTTGCTGGAACTGAGAGCAGGCCCGAGTGGAATTTGGCACTAAGTGGGTCTGCCCTGGCCTCAGTCCAAGGGGCTTTAGTTACTGAGGCGCCCCCAGGACTCCATTCTGAGGCAGCCCTCTCCTAAGGTGGTCCTGCCCCCAGACTCTGGTGCTGGGCTGGGGCAGGGGCTGGGCTGGGGTGACCCCGTCGGCTGGGGGCCAGCTTGGGGCATTGTTGCTACAACCCCAGGTCACATGGCTGGCAAGCCAACAGTGTTTTTTATTTTTTTTAATCCCGCAAGTGAAAATAGCCTTATATCTCCCCCAATTGTAGAAATATCATGTGCTTGCTGTAAAAAGGAAAAAAAAATGCAAACGATACAGAAACGTACGAAAAAGAAAGTAAAGTTCCCCCCAGACAGATGACCGTGGAAGGCAGTCTGGGGGCTCCACTTTACGTCAGTGGGACCCACATTACTTTTTAGGTAAGAAGTACACATTTGAAAGCATTAGAATACACACATCCACGTGCTCCGTGGCTTCTGATGGGTTACAGTCCAATAAACCCACTCGGTCCAGCGAGGCCCCCAAATACCAGAGCTTCACCTCGCTGGCCATGACCCTGAGATCCCATCAGTCTACAGCTGGGCGAAATCACCTAACGCAGTGTCAAATCACTCACAAGATCTGTTGTGTGCTGTATTCAAGGTGAAGAGCAGAATGGGTGTAAGGTCCAAATTGAAATCCACAGTTTGGTTTCTACTGCGTGGGTATCAGTTTCACACCATTGTAAAGTCGAAAAATCATCAGTGAGCCATGGTACGTCAGGCCACGGTAAGTCAGGCCATGGTAAGTGACACCATGGTAACTCAGGCCATGGTGAGTTGCCCATGGTAATTTGGGGACTGGCTGTATATTGTTTTCATTGAAAAATGTTTAACCAATATGAGAGGGTTAAGAGAGGGTTAAGAGACAAGAGTGTGGTGAACACAGAAACAGTGAAAGACAGTTGGGTACAATTGGCAGCTGATGACCTCACCAGCACTGGAGAAGATGCTGTGTCTTGCTTCATGTTGGAAAAGGGACTGCAGAATTTGGATGTGCTGAGCAGGAGTGGCAGCAGAAGGGAGGAAGTCACAGATACTCTCAGGAGATCACACTGTGCGTGGTGAATGTAACCAAAGCAGGGGACCCCGCGAGGCCCAGCCCAGGCAGCAGGGTGCAGACCACTGTGAGTGAGTAGTCTCCCTGGAGGAGGATGGAGACCCGGGCTAATGCAGGACCTGCAGGGTTTAGGACCAATGCATGCTGGTTTCACATGGGTGAAAAAATCCCATTTGAACCGTTTCCTGGAAAGAAAAGCAAGGGAGGGGGCGCCTGTTATTTCCGCATCGATAGGAAACAGTTTCCATCCTGTGACCATGGAAACTTACATGGTACGTCCTGGCTCTGCTGCCCCATGCCACAGAGCAGAGCTGTTGGCACTGGTCAGGGCGGTGCCCTGCCCTCCTGACACACAGGGTGGGCACTGAGGATTGAGCCCTGGGCTGTGGGCAGGCCTGGTGCTAGGCACCCAGAGAGGAAGGAGGACAGGGATGTCCCTCCAGGAACATCTGCTTTCAGACAGAAGCTAGGTGAGGGAGGTGTGGCCCAGGGCAAAGCAAGGGGCTCCTGGGCTGCCCAGGGAGAGGGGTGTGGGTGGAGAGGAGTCCACAGGGGAGGTGCTGCTGTGGACCAGGGCTGGAGGGCCACACTGAGGCCTTGGGGTGGGATGGTGGCAGGTGGACCAGATTCACCACTGGGCTGACTTCAGACCCTGTGGGCGCCAGTTGGTGGGCCTGCCTGTGACGGCCTGTCCGCTTTGCCAGAGTGAATCTAGGGGACAGATGATGCTTTTTAAAAGGTCTCTGGCTGAACTGCGTGTTGGGCATCTTCACTCCCCAGAAAACGGCCCTGTCACTTTCACAGCGGGTGGTGGGGCAGGTCATCACCCACCAAGGTGTGGGTTTTCTGTCTGTGGTCGGCATTTTGCTGTAGAAGGGGAAATCACGGAGGGACCGGCCGAGTCTCTCGTCGTTGCTCCGCATTCATTCTGTCCGAAGGCCCCGGCCCTGCTCCCACCCTGCAGGCTGAGGGGTCAGGCGGCGGGTTCTGGGCACAGGCCCCGCGGGCACCGCGAGGATCTTCCCTTGGCCTTTGGGGCCGGAGGCCTGGGCCCTGCTGGGGCTGGGCTGGAGGCCGTCTGACCCCCGAGATCGTGCGGCCCGGCCCAGCCTGGGAATGTTTCTGCCTTGAAAGGCGGAAGGTGACGGGGCGGGGCGGCGCGGGCGCCTCATTACGGTTGATTGAAACGTCCAGGACCCCGGGCTCGGGTTAGAGACCCACGTCTGCGGGGCCGCCGGCCGGCCAGGGGCCGAGGGGCGCAGGGGTGGGGTCCCGGGCACCCCGCTGCCCGCCCCAGCCTCCCGGGCTGCGCCCAGGCTCCCACCGCGCGGTGCGTCTGTGCGGAGAAGAAAGCGGGCCAATTTGTTTTCATTCAGAATCACTTAAGATCCCATTTTGGAGAAATGAAAGGCGGAGAGCGCGCTCCCCGCGCCCGGCGCGCTGGGTGCTCCCCGTGCCGGCCGCGCGCTGGGGGGCCCCGCGGCCGCGCCCCGCCCCGCCCCCACCCGCGCTCCCGGCGCTCGCGGAGGCCGCGGGCCGAGGCGGCCGCTCATCTGCATGAAGCGCACACTCGCGGCCCATCTGCAAAGGCGCAATTAAACGCGGGGGGCGGGGGGCGCCCGAAATTAGCATTTCCGCGGCCATCTGGCGCGAGGAGCGGGCGCGGCCGGACAAAGGGCGCCGGGCGAGGGGAGAGGCGAGTGTGCCGCGGTATTGACCTGCAAATGAGGCTTTGTCCGCGCATTAAAGCTCGCCGGACCCCCGACCCCGGGCCCCGCCCCGCCCGCTCGGCCCGCGGCCCCTCGCGGTCCAGGCCCGGACCGGGCACTCGGAGGCCTGGTGGCCGGCCGCGCCGCGCAAGGCGCCCCGAGCTTGGTGCCCCACACACGGTCCGGGGCCTCCGCGTGCCCTGCGCCTCCCCTGGCCAGGCCCCTTAGAGGCAGGGCGTCCTGCTGCAGGCCCCAGGGGAGGGCATGACTGGACGGGACGCTTGACAGGGAGATGCTGAGAAAGGGCAGACAGCCACGTGGACAGGTTTTGTTTTTGCACCGTGGTCCTTGACGCCCTGAATCGTGGAGAACAGGCCTGCAACACGCGGGGTGGATGGGCTGGCTGGGCCGGAGACGCAGAGTGGGCGGCCTGTGCCCACAGGAACCCCCAGACTCCCGCCAGGTACTGCCTACTGGAGGCTGCCCAGTCTGGGAGTCCTGGGGATTGTGGGACCCCTCAGGAAGCCTGGTCATTTGGGGACCCCCTGATTGGTTCCTGAACTTTCCACAGTGGGGCTCAGACTCTGGGCACCCTCAAGCAGGGGCCCTGGGTGGGCTGCTACAGCAACCCTCAGGGTCCCTAAAGGCCTGGGGACCAGTAGAGGCAGACTCTGGGCCTCAGTTTCCCTGGGCCATTTGTCCAAGTGGGAGTCTTGGTGATACTGTTGGGGTGGGTCCATCTGTGGCCTCTGTCTGTCCTCCCCATTTAGCTCGGGCTCTGGGTAGTCAGTAGGAAGCCTGTGGGTCCAGCCGGAGGGTGATGAGGGGGTTTCTTGGAGGAGGTAGGCTGAACTGAGGTTTGAATGAGGCCCAGGAAAGGGGGTGGTCATGGCCTGGCCTGGGGTCACCTGTGTGGGCTGGACCTGGGATTTGGTCTGGGATTAGATGCAGGAGGGTGCTGGCAAAGGCTGGACCCTAAGCCTGTGAGTGAGACTGACGTTGATGGGGATCCTCAGATACTTCCCATTAGCAGGGGCGGGAATGTCCAAATCTGCGCAGAGATCCACACTACAGGGCTCAGATGAGGCCCTCTCAGGTTCTCCTTCCAGGGCGAAAATACTGTCCAAAAAGAAGAAACTGGAAATTGGGAAGTCAATAATACTCTAGTGAGAATTACCTTGCCAACTAATTTCCTCAGAAACCAGGGTCCAGGGACAAGTGCATAAACCTAAGTCCTCTGGACAGGCACGTTCAAACTGGGAGGCCGAGGCATGCAGAGATTCCCCAGACAGCCTGGCTTAGGCCACTGGTGTGGGGTTTGGCTGCCAGCTGTCCTCAGGGGCAGGTCCTCAGGAGCCTGGCCTGGACCCCCTGAGCTAAGGGAGGGGGCTTCTCCACCAGGCCTTGTACTTTGCCTGGATAGACTGGGCGGAGCAGGCTGCTCCTGACCTTGCTACAGGGGAGTGGGAGGGTGGGCAGCTAGCACTCAAGTGTTCTTTGGAAACTGGAGTGAGGTCTATCAGACCAGGGTATGTGTGTGAGAGGCAGGACCAGCGACATGAAGCCAGGGGTGATGGTGTGGAGGGTGGTGGCCACTTTCTGCCATGCTGGGTAGTGCTCTGGGCTGGGCACCTGGCATCTGACTGTCCTGACACTCAGTGGGCTTGCCCACAAGGAGATAGGGTGCATCGGGTGAGGCTGTGGGATGCGGTTGAGTCCTGGGTAGGGGTGTCTGGGGGGACAGGTATACATGGGCTGGGCCCAGGGATGTAGGCACAAGCCTAGGAGTGGCCACACATATGAGAGGCCCGGGGGCTCCTGAGGCTGCAGTGGGCGGGTCTGTGGGGACACGTGCTGGAGGTGGTTGGTGCAGGGCCTGGAGCTGCGCCTGGCTTCCATCATTCCCAGTGGACATTTCCCAGTCTCCAGGGCCAGGTCCCAGGCTACAGCAAATAGTGGAGCCTAATGTGAGTGACCACGGGTCCCTGCTCTTTGTCCTCAGGAGTTCACAAGTCCAGTCTTCCTGCAGGCCAGCATTTCCTGGTCCCCAAGGAGTCACCTTGTCACATGTCCTCTGTGTAATGCAGCCTGGGGACACTGCCCATCTGGAGGGGAGTCAACTGCCAGGACAGACTGTCTGCTTGGGCCTGGTGCTGTGAAGGGGGAGCCTGGGCCACCCTGGGAAGGCGTCGGGAAAAGGGCCCGGGTGCTGGGTTTTGCAGGATGAGTAAGAGCTTGTTCCACGGAGACTGGAGAAAGGGCCCGCTGGCAGGTGGCGGTGGCTTTGGGAGGAGCTGAGGGGGTGGGCGGGGGGGTGGGCCTGGGCTGGGCTCCGCTGCCTGGTTGCTGGTGTGCTTCCTTGGGCTGGGTTGGCACTGACAGCCATGCCTCCCGGCCACAGGATGCTCTTTTCAGTATGACCAGCCGGGCAGAAGAGCTGAGTGACAGGCAACTCGTGGCCCTGGGAAGGCAGGGCTGGGCGGGGTCCCGGCCTGGATGCTCAGGAGGGAACCAGGCAGCCTGAGCGAGCACCTCTGGGCCTGCACCACACCTCTGAGGCCTGAATGTCCAGTGGCCTGAGACCACCTCTGTGTCCCTGCCCCACCATCCTTGTCTTCCTGCTTGGCCCCTAAGTGGCCAGTCTGGCCTGCTAGGGGAGAAATGGCCTCTTTTTGCCGGGGGGGGGGGTGTCAAGCCTCACCTAGGGCCTGGATCTTGTCCCTCCCCAGGGCCCTTGAGGCCACAGGCTCAGCCATTTTCTTCCACAGGGAACTTGGGGGCAGTGGGGCTGATCTTTGCAGCCCTGGGCTGGGGTGGGGACAGGAAGTGAGACTGTCTGTGGCTGGAGGTCTCAGGCCCCAGAGGCTCTCTGGTTTCTCCTGTTGGAGAGGAAAGCGTGGTGGGGGTCTCCTGTCCGCATGGCAACGCAGGTGGGGCTGGCCACACCCTAGAACCCACCTGCCCCTCTGTGAGGGGTCCGGGGAGCCCTGCCCGGCCAGACTGCCCTGCAGCCCAGGGCCCTTCTCTGCTCACTCAGGGGGACCCTGGAGGTGGGTGCAGGCAGGACTGCTCTGCTCCTCATTAGTACAGGAACCCGAGCAGGTGAGGTGCCTGGGCCCCGGCCTCCTCGTGTATCGGACTGACCGCTCTCGTGCTGGCCTTGGAGGGTCCCTGGCCTGGCTCTGGGTGGTCTGCTGTCTGTGAGGCACTGGAAGTGGGCGGCCTTCTCCAGCCATCCCGGGCCCCAGGGTGAGCATGTCCCTGGCTGAGGTCCCTGGGCCCCGGGCTCGGGAGTGGGTCTGGGTGGGGAGGTGGCTCCAGGCTCGGCCAGTCTGGCCCCCGTGGGGGCTGAGTGAGCACTCTGTCCCCGACCTGCAGCTGTCATCTGCTTCTGGGATTCAGTTTCCCGAGCTGGTGGCTGCAGGTGGATTCCGGAGGCCTGGTGACCTCACAGCCTGGAGCCTGGGTGTCTCCTGAGCCAGGCGGTGGCTGAGGGGACAATGCAGCCTGTTCCCCGGGGAGAGGGCCCAGCCAGCTGCAGGAAAGCAGTCTGCCTGCGCCGAGGCCTCTCAGGCTCCTGGGCAGTGGGGGCCGCTGGAGCCAGGCCTGGGCAGGGCTCTCAGAGCTGGGCAGTGGGCCGCTGGGTGGCTGAAGCCGCTGGACACGGGGGCTGTGGGCACATTCAGGACGCAGGTCTGCCTGCTTGGCCCGAGGCAGGGGGAGGCGGGTGGGGCGGGGCAGGGCTGACGCCCACTGGGGAGAACAGGGGTGTCCTCTGCACACCCCTTAGGGAGCCACAGGTGTTCCGGGTGGTATGGGGAGTGGAAAGCGGCCTCCTCCTACCACCATGGACTCTGTGACTGGGCTGCAGGTGAAACTGACACAGGGAACTCAACAGGACAAGAGACCCACTTTGTCAGGTGGGCATGTGTGAGAGTCCCACAGGACATGCCTGGAGGGACGGTCAGACCAGGGCTTCAGGTGGCCCGGGGGCCGAGGGCAAGCTGCTGGGCTCCATCGGGGTGGAGAGCTGCGTGGGGAGGCCACTGTCTGCAGGTCAGTCTCTCAGGTAGAAGGTGAATAGGGGACCCCTCCAGTCACACCCGAGCTGCCTATTGGGGTGGTATTTCCTAAACTCCCAAGTGGGGGGCGTGGGGGGCTTGCTGCCAGCCAAGAGCTTTGCGTTTGGGTGTGACAGGTGTACCTGCTCCTTGGGCCTTGGGCACGGGCCTGGGTCACATCCTGTCCCGTTGGATGTGTGTATGCGTGGGGAGGACACAGTAGCCACGTCCAGGCCTGACTAGCGCAGGGCAGACACTTCCTGCTTTCGAGCTCAAGCTGCCCCTTCTGGGAGCCCCGCCCAGCCAGGCTGCCCTCTCTGCAGGGTGTCTCCCCTGGTTGGGGTCATTCCTACTGGGGGCAGGGGAGGTAGCCAGTGGACATGGGTGTCGGGCAGGAGGAGCAGAAGGCCCCTTCCAGGTGTTCCCACTAAGTCATTTTCCTCATATGTCTAATCCCCCCGTCCACCTGGGTGTAGTGGCCAGTCTGGGTCCCAGTGAGGGTGTGAGGCTGTGGTCCCCAGGTTCACCTAGGCTGGCCACATCCTGGGAACCAGCAGATGTCCCTCTGCAGAGGCTGCTGAACGCAGGGCTGAACCCCAGGACTGTGTGCAGGAGATGAGACGGTCGGTTCCCAGAGAAGGTCAGCCAGCTCCGCAGTGTGGGGGAGGGTGCCAGCCGCAGCCCCGCCGCCCGCCGGGTGACATCCCTTCAGTCAGTGAGGGAGCTCCTGCGGTGAGCCCAGGAGGAGTGCTGGGGGCGGGCGGAAGGGCCCTCTTCTCCCATCTGTGGATTTGGGGTGTCGAAACCTGCACCAGGGGTTTGTCTGTCCAGGGAGAAGCAGAGTTCTCGGGGGACTCTGAATGGCCCGCCAGGACCACAGGTGGCTGGGCTGCAGCAGTCATGGGGGACATTCGGGAAGCTGTCACTGCGCCCAGGCCACAGCCCCGCGGGGCCGTCGTGTGGAGCCACAGCGCAGCCAGTTCAGAGGGCAGCAGAGCTTCTGGCCAAGCCCCCAGGCCGGAAACCCAGACTCCAGAGGCCCCGAGGCCTCCTGCGGGTACCAGGCTCGCCCTGCCTCAGTTTCCCCTCCTGTGGTGCACGGTGGTCCTCAGTAGCCACCCTACTGAGTGTTGGGGGGCAGGACAGACATCACCCCGGGGCCCCGCGGGGACACGGTGGGGGTGGAGCAGGAGTCCCTCGGCCCGGACGGCAGGGCCGGCCAGTCAAGTGGAAGACCCAAGTCCATTGTCCGTGCCTGCTCCCCTCTCCACAGTGCTTTGACATGATCCTGTGGACGGGAGAGGGGATTTGATTAAGGCCCTTTGAAGCCACTTAATGCCATTAGCCACCGTGCTGACAACCCCTCGAGTCCCAGGACAGGCCCTTCTCCCAGGCGACGCTGTGGGCTGGCTCCCTGGGCTTCCGCAAGGGTCCCCCAGGGGCCGGCTCAGGCCTGGCCCCCCAGCACTCAGGGCCTGGGGAGCCTCACCCTGGCTCCAGGGCTGGGCCTCAGGTCCAAGCCTTGCCCAGCACGATCGCCTCTGGTGAGTGGCCGCGCCTTCTCTGCCTGTCACTCCCATTGCCCTGGGCAGGAGGCGCAGTGGAGACGGTGCTTCCCGTGTGCCTGTCCCGAGGCCCTTCTGCAAGGTCCTCTGGCCCCTCCATCCCTGGGCTGTGTTGGCTGCCCTTGCCATTCAGGGAGAACTAGACGGATTTGGAGGCCCTTGCCAGCTGGGTCACTGGCGCTGGACGAGGCCCTGCCGGGAGGTGCTGCCCACTCCCTGGGGACCTGCTCTGTGGACTGCTGCCTCAGAGTCGTCTCTGTGCTGGTGCTGAGAGGAGCCCACCCGTCTCCAGGTGCAGCACGCTCCACCTTGGCCCTGGTCAGTGGCTTCACACTCATGTCTGCAGCCAGCACTGGGGAGTGGGGCTGCGATGACCTCTCAGCCCAGAGAGGTCAGGGGTCCTGCCCAAGGACACAAAGGAGCATGGCTGAGCCAGGAGAGGGACTGGATCCCTGGCTTCCAGCTTTAGCTTGTCCTTCATTCCACTGCCTTCATATGTTTTCACAATGGAGGTGACTTTCATCTCGTGTGTGTGTGTGTGTGTGTGTGTGTGTGTATGTATGCACAGGGGGGATGTAGGGAGGGATAAATATAAGAAACAACCACAAGGGTTTGGTGGGGTTTGGGCTAGCTCATCAATGGTCACGCATAATAGATATTTTCTTGAAAATCCAATTGGACTACCCCTGTGGCTGGAGCAATGGCAGCCTTCTTGGAACTAGTGGGCATGCCCTGAAGGGCGTTCTGGCTTTTGGCTATCTCAGGCAGGTTCAGTGCTGTATGACTCACCAACCTGTGTGGGCCAGCAGACCAGCTGCATTGGGTCCTGGGAATTTTCCTCAGACTTGGCCCTGGTATCCCTGGGGTCCCGGAAGGCCAGCTTGTTTTTGGCCAGGCCGTTCTTCCCTGCCCTCTGGCTTCCTGGCCCAGAAATGGACTTTTCTGCTGCTGGAAGCTCCATTTCTTCTCTGAGGATTTTCTTTTCTTTTTTCCCCACATTTTTTTATTGGTGCATTATAGTTGTACACAATGGGGGGATTTGTCGATCCATGTTTGTCCACGCACACAATGCAGCAGCGTGGCCCGGCCAGTGCCCGCCCCCCCCCCGCACTCCCCCTTCCTCCTTCCTCCCACCCTGGTCCCTTCCTCTACTGATCTTCCTTTGATTTTCATGAGACCCCCTCTTTCTTTTCCTTTTTCCTCTCGAGCTTCTGCATATGAGAAAAAACACATGACCCATGACCTTCTGAGTTTGGTTTAATTCACTTAACACAATGCTCTCAAGTTCCATCCATTTTCCTGCAAATAGCATAATTTCCTTCTTCTTTGTGGCTGACTAAATCTCCACTGTGCATGTCCACCACATTTTCTTTATCCCCCCGTCCATCGACGGACACCTAGGCTGGCTCCGTCGTCTGGCGGCTGTGAATGGTGTGTACGTGTGTCACTGTAGTGAGATGATTTAACTCCTCAGGGTCAATACCGAGGAGTGGGACAGCTGGGTCACGTGGAGGGTCCCTGCCTGATCTTTTAGGAGCCTCCCTACTGATTTCCACGGGGGTCTGCTAATTCACAGTCCACCCACAGTGTAAAGGGTTCCTTCCCCCACATCCTCCAGCACTGATTGGCATTTATAGTCTTTTTTAAAAATTGAAGTGTGTAGACAGACACAATACCTTTATTTGGTTTATTTATTCCTATGTGGTGCTGCGGATCCGACCGAGTGCCTCACATGTGCCCCAGCCCCAGCCCTGCCTGACTGGCCGGTGTGGGACGACAGCTCAGTGTGGATTTGATTTGCATTTCCCTAATTGCTAAAGATGTTGAACATTTTTTCATGTATTTTTTGACCATTTGTATTTCTTCTGTTGAGAAGTTCTGTTCAATTCATTTGCCCCTTTGTTAACTGGGTCATTTGTTTGGAGTTGTTCATATATTGTCGGTTTCAGTCCTCTATCAGAGAGGAGGCTCCTCTGTGGGTTCTCCATTCGCATTCCTAATTGTGTTCTTTGTGGTGCAGATGTGTTTTTAATTTGATGCCACCCATTTATTAATCCTTGGCTTATTTCCTGAGCTTTGGGGGTCCTGTTGAGGACGTCATTGCCTGTGCCTACAGGCTGGAATGTCCCCTGCATTTTCTTGTAGGAGTGGCGTAGTTTCTGGTCTAACTCTGAGGCCTTTGAGACATTTTCAGTTGACTTTTGTGTGCATGGTGAGAGATAAGGGTCTAGTCTTTCTTTCCTTCCTTCCTTCCTTCCTTCCTTTCTGTATGATGGATTGAACCCAAAGGGTTCTTAACCACTGAATCATATCCCAGCCTTAAAAAAAAAATTCTTTAGAGATAGAGTCTCGCTGAGTTGCTTAGGGCCTTGCTAAGTTGCTGAGGCTGGCTTTGAGTGTGTGATCCTCCTGCCTCAGCTTCCCCAGTCACTGGGATGGCAGCTTATGCCACCAGACCCCGCGAGGTCAGTCTTTTCTGAGGATTTTCTAACGTACAGTCACACCTTGCCTGGCCCTGCCCAGGGGCCCGGTTTCTCCGTCGGCACCTGGCGGGGAAGACCAGTGCTCTGAGGTGTCCGCTCGGGTGCCTGCTCGGCCTCCCCTGGGTGACTCACCCCTGGAGCACCCTGTTGTGGCTCCAGGGTTTTACCAGGGCTTCCTGGGCACGGGCCCTGCAGGAAGATGGTGCCCGGCAGCCCGTGCCACCCTTTGAAATCTGTCTCAGAAAGATTATGCTCTTCATGGAAGAAGTGTCAGGGGCAGATGGGACGAGCCGGGGATGGGTCTCCAGGGCTGTGGGTCCACAGCAAGAAGCAGAAGGGGCGCAGGTGGAGCCAGCTGCCGAGGCCATCTTGGGCAGCTCCAGGCTCGGCTTCGGCCTCGTTGGGCTGAGGGGCCCCTGAACTGAGGTCACCTCCCTCTCAAGCAGGTAAGAAGACAGCAGCTGGCTGGGAGGTCAGAGGTGGCTGGCTCGGGGGCTCCTCTGCCCCCGACGGGGCCCTGCAGGCTTGCCCACGTGCTGTGCTGCATAGTGGAGCTGGAGAGTGGCCTGGTGGGAGCTGCCGGGGCCCAGGGGGACTGGAACTCTGCTCAACTCTGGCTGCCCCGGGCACACCCCAGGCCCCGTTGCCCCCAGCCGTGGCTGGCCCAGGTGAGGACCTGCCCTGGGCAAGGGTCAGAGTGGGGGTGACAGGGCTCAGGGCCTGGACCACCTCCCCAGCTCATAAGCTCCATCCCAGGCCTCAAGAATGGGGCCAGAGGGAGACATGGGGGCAGGGAGTCACTGGGGGCCAGAGGAGACGGGGAAACAGCCTTGGGACCCACAGGGTGCCCCTGCAGGCCAGAGGGCAGCACCAGGGTGGAGCTGGGGAGTGGGTCCTCAGAGACGCATAGATCTACCGTGCTGGCTTGGGTGTCCTAGAGCCACAGCTCAGCTGTGGGTGGGCCTGGGCTGGCCTGGTCCCTTCCCTCAGGCCCGGAGTGTGTCCCCTCCCCCGGGTGCCCCTCAGATGGCATCCCCTACTGGTCCCTGCCACAGCCAGGCGCCCCGTGGCCAGAGCAGTGCTGGGTCACTTCTTTCCAGGCGGGCATGAGATTCCTTCACTGGCACTTTCTAAGCACCCAGTGGGGCAGACCTGTGCCAGCTGCCTGGTTCCAGGCTCCCTGCAGTCCCTTCCTCCCGTGGGGCCACCTGCCTGCTTCAATGGCTGGAAGGAAGTCTTTCCCTTAAAGGGGAAGGAGCTGGGAGGAGCTGGGGTCACTGGCTGGAGAAACTGGGCTCTGGGAGAGGGGCCCGCAGGCAGGGCAGCACCTCAGGAGCTGGCCAGGCAGTGGACACCAGAGTCGGCTGGGGGTGGGGGTGCAGGGCTCGGGCAGCTGTTCAGCTGGGAGTGGGGAGGGGCTCCCGAGGGTGAAGCTGGATGCAGGAGGGCCGGGGAGGAGCCTGGGGTCAAGCAGGCCCGTGAGGGGCTAGAGCCCAGTGTCACACCCTCGGGCGATGTTTCTGGCTACCTCTATTAAGCACCTACTGTGTGCCTGAGCTTACTGTCGGATTTCCATCGACCCCCTTCCCATACCTGCTCCAGGGCGCTTTGCACAGCCAGGGGTGGGAGGTGCGTGGGCGGCACCTGCCCTGCCAAGGCTCCTCTTCTCAGCACTGGCCTAAAGGTGGGAGAACCCCAGGCTGACCAGTGCCAGCCCGCGGGACTGGCCACCCCAGGGCCAAGTCCAGTGCCCACGGAGGGCAGCCTGGCAGGGGGAGCCTGGGCAGAGGAGCTGGGTGCCCCGGGAGGCAGGAGCCCCTCCTGGCCCCCCCCAGCAGATGCTCCTGGCACCCATTGGTCGTTGAGGACCTCAATAAGGGAGCCCAATTTGGAGACAAAGGCCCAGCTCTGCGGACAAATACTCATGGGTATTGTCAGCCCAGGCCGCCAGGCAGCCGAGGCGAGGCCCACAAAGGGCCGAAGAAAGGGGCCGAGGGAGGGGGCCGTGAATGGGCCTGGGCTGCACATGCCACTGTTGCCCGGGCGACGGCCCTCTCACGGAGAGGTCTGCCGGGCCATTGTCCGGGGCCCGCAGGACGTGTCACACACCAGATGGTCGTGTGCTGTCTAGGTCACTTATCGGGGGACAGAGTGAAGGAATGTGGCCGGCGCGGCAGGCCGGGCGCCATCTGTTCCCTCAGACGCGGGCATCGGGCGGGCACTGAGCGCTTGGCCGCTGGGCCCAGCCTGCACCAAGGCTTTAATTAGCTAATTCCATAATTGGACTTTATTTCAGGTAAATTGCATTTCACACCCGAGAGGGCTGCAAAGGCCCTTCCAGGAGCAAAGCCCTCGGGCACACAGTGGGTAAGGTGGCAGCAAAGCGGGCGGGCGCGGCAGCCGGGCTTGCCATGGCGGCTGGCCGGGCACCGTGGAGGGCCTGCCTCGCGGTGGCCAGCGCTTCCCGGGGTTTCCACAGATGTTTACGCAACGAGCCGACAGTGGCTTCTGCATTCCAGCAGTTGTCCTCGACGTTCGCGCCTCCCGTGGGTGTGGACGGGAGGTCAGTGCCAGTCAGGAGGACACCAAGGCCTCATGGGGGGAGTCCCCAGGAGTCACAGGCCTTGGGGTGCTCAGCATGAAGGGACCTGGAGTTCATTCCCTGCCACCTCACACCTGGGTCCTTGTCCCCACTGCTGGCCACCTCCTGCTTGCACACACTCAGTACAGCTCTGTCCTGGCACCTTCAGATGCCCTTGGCTCTGATGGCCTGGTCAGGATGGATCTTGGAAGGACAGGGGTAGGACAGAGTCCAGAGCATTGAGACTGGCCTGAAGACCAGGGTGTCTTGAAGACGGGCACTGTTCAAATTCACAGGCCGCTGCGAGGATGGCATGCCATGAATGAACTGTGGGCACCGGCCCAGGGCAGGCAGATGGAGCCCACCTGGCATATGCCTTCCACCCAGAAGGCGGGACAGGTGGGGGACATCATCTCGCCAACGGGAGGGCAAGGCTGCGAGGGCTGGGGTGAGCACGGGGGAGGCCTGGCCCTTCCTTGCATCCCAGCACCTTAAAGGCCAAAACTTGAGGTCCTGGAGAGGGGGCGTCCTGGGTCAAGGGCCAGCAAGGACTGGGTAGGGCGGATGGAGAGGCCCTGGCTTGTCTCTGAGGGTGGTTGCCCAGGGGCACATCAGTGCTGCCCCAGCCAGACCAGGCTCTGGACCAGACTTACGTGCTCTAAGTCCAGGGTCTGCTGGGAGACAGACAGTGACCACACCATGGTCATGTGTGGCCAACACCACCTGAAGTGGAATCCCCAGGGCCACCAGGGCTTTGACACGTGTCACAGCCCCTCTGAGCTTCTGAGTGTCCCCTCCAGTGTGGATAGGGGACACCTGCTCAGGCTGCCTAGGCACCCTGCCTCTAAGGGAACCATAGGGGTCCCGCCGTGAGGGGCTGTGGACGGGGAGGGACAGTTTCCTCTCCAGGTAGGGGAGCTTGGACCAGGAGGGGCAGATGCCCAGGGCAGCCATGGGAGATAGGAGGGCAGGGCCCGAGGTCTCATTGATCCTCCAGAATCAAGGCGAGAGCAGGGCCAAGATCAACCATGGCCCTCCGTGTTTATTGGGAAAGGCTTGCGCAATCAGCAATCAAAATCACACCGTGACCTCATTAGAACAGACCCAGCCACCGCAGACCAGCCGACAATGCCCGGAGGAGCCCGTCCCGCATGGAAATCCCCTGGCTTGGCAGCTGGTGAGGGGTGTGTGGCTCCGTCTGCGGGTCTGTCCAGCTGCTCCCACCAGGCGAGAATCACAGGCAGGGACCACATGCAGGGGTTGCTGTCCACAGGGGGTGGGAGAAGCTGCCTGTCCAGAGTGGGCAGTGGGCACCCCCATCCCCTGCCCCAGGGTCAGCATCTCTAGAGAACCAGGGAGTCGAGCCAGGCTCTCAGGCCTTGTGGTAGGCTGTCCTCTGGTCATTCTGCCTGTGCCCTGCTGGGCCCTGAATTGGAGGCAGGGCTCAAAGACCCACAGACCCTATCCGGGCTATTCCTGTGTCTCCCCCAGGAAGCCCCCTCATCTAACCGGGCTGGCCCCCCTCGGCCTGGGCCACATCCTGGCTCTGTGTGCCCAGGCCAGGCCCAATGCCCTGGGTATACCCTACCGTCGTGCCTCAGCGGCCATGCACGTGATGCCGTCACCACAGTTGGGGTGATGGCCTAGCCTAAGAGGGGCCCAACACCCAGCTGAGTCCTAGTACCCATTGGTGGGGAGGAGGTGGCTGGCCTAGGCCCTAAGCCTGGGCTCTGCTGGTGGCATGGCTCCGATACGGGAACCACGTCGTGCTCCCAGGGTCTTTGGGGAGGTGGCCAGGTCCAGGTGGGTACCCTGCTAAGAGGGGAGGTGGGGAGGGCCGCTGGGCTTCCACAGGCCTCCCCACCTAGGCCCACCCTGCCCAGCCCCCATCAGGATGCCTCATCAGGTCCTCTCCGGGGCACGGTCAGCTGTTCGTAGGTGGGCAGAGAGTTGCCGGGCAGGAAGAGCTTCGGGTGGACAGAGCCACCTTCGCTGCAGGACTGGACCACTTGGGCCCCGCCCCCACCAGGGGGGCCGCCCTGGTGCAGGGAGAGCAGCCGGTGGAGCAGGTCCGTGATGACCACCAGCCTCTGGTCCAGCTGCGTCACCTGCGGGGACAGGAACAGAGCTGAGTGTGAAGGTGGGGGCAGCCCAGTGCAGAGCCCCTCCAGCGTCACGGCAGACACGCCACTCATGACCTGGTCAGCGCTGCCCTCGACCCTGCTCATGTGTGCATGTGCCTACTGTGGAGTCTGTCCCCCTCCACGGCCTCCCCTGGACCTGGCGGCTGGAGGTCTCTCAGCCTGCTCCCAGCCTCTGCAGCTCTGGCCAGGCCCTCAGGGGCATCCAGGTGACCTGGCTCCGGAGTACTGACTTTACCACCATCTTGAGCTTCCTGGGGCCAGGCCAGGCTCCTCCCGGGTGGGGTCAGAGAGACCAGGGCTGTGTCTGCTCAGTCTGGAGGACATGAAGGCTGGACACAGCCGGGCCTAGTGTAGCAGGACTGGTGCGTGGCAGAGACCAGGGCTGGACACTGTTTAGGGCCTGGGAGGGTTCAGAGGACAGGGCCTGGAGGTGGCTTAGAGGTGGGTCAGGACCTGGAATGAACACGGCAGAGTGGGTGCCCCACAGAGGTGGCCCCATGGCTGCTGGGCCAACAGAGAAGCCCCACATGAACCAGGAACCGGAGGACGGTGTGGAAGAAAGAGGCCGCCGGCCCCGAGGGTAGTACAGATGAGAAGGCCCTGCCCGGGAGGTCAGAGCCAGGCAGCGGGCAGTCAGAGAGGGGGTGCCCATCCAGGAGCAGTGTGCTCTCCTGCATGGTGGGGTCTAGGGAGGTCGTGGGGCTCCGTTGGTGGCTCAGGGCTGGGTCGGGGCCAGTACTTGGTCTGCAGGGTACTTGGGGTCGTCCCCTCAGGTACGCTGTTAGATTTGTAGTCCCCTCCCCCACCCAGAGCACTGGAAACACCAGGAATGGTGGTGGGGGGGGCTGGGGACCTGGGGGCCAGGCCTACAGAACGGCTTCATGGAGCAGAGACCACGGAGAAGACTCAGGCACGAGCTGCCTGCTGGGCCCCGAGGAGTCCGCCGGGCCTCTGTCCACCACACATGCACGCGCTGTCCCTGGCAGGCCTGACCCCTTGGGCCCACCTGGCCCCTAGGGTTGGGGCCGAGCTGGAGTGTAGGGGTGCTGGAGGCAAAGTGGGCACCAACCCTGCACTGGCCAGGTGGGCAGCCCGTTGATTCTGTGGGTCCAGGCCCAGCTCCACAGGATGGTGCCACGGTCCTCGACCCTCCTGCATACAGTGGACTCTGGGTGCAGGGAAGGAGGAGCGGCAGCCTAGGGCCTGCCCAAGGGGCTGAGGGAGAGGAGCCGTCTCTCCTGGGTTGGGGGCGGAAGGCCTGTCCTGCATCCCAGAATGACCGACAGGCTCCTTCCACGGCGAGGGCCTCTGCCCTTCCAGGAGGAGGAAGCCTGGTGTCCCCAACCTGGAGCCATGGTGGCTGCATCATCTCCAGGACACTTCCAGTCCCTCCTGCTCTGCCTCCAGCCATCCCAGGCCCAGGGACAGCTGTGTGTCTGAGGTCGGACTGCCCAGGCCACGGGGGCCTCATTCCTTATTTTCCCCAGTTGAACTTGATGTGCCCACACTGTGACGAGGCTGCAGGGCTGCCTGGCTTGGTTGGGCTGGGGGCCTGGAGCCACTCTGTGGCCCCTGCCCCAGGGGCCCACCAGCATCCTAATTCTCTGTAAGTCACAGAGGACAGCCACCGCCAGCAGCCACAGATGCCAATGCTAGGCTCGGCAGAAGAGGGGCCTTGCTCAGGGTCACTGTTGGGACCCCTGAGGTCCACCTGGCCCCCTGTAGCCCCCCCCCCCCAGGGCTCCACACTAGGGGCAAAACTGGAGGATAGTTGGTGTTGGGTCAAGGGCAGAGCTGGGTAGGGGCTGGAACCAAACCCCCCAGGAGCAGCCGCTGAGAGCCGAGGGCGGAGCTGACGCAGGAGGGAGGCAGCCAGGTAGAGGGCAAGGCGGGGTGTCCCTCTCGTTCACCTGCTGGACCCCTGGGGCTCATGTTGCCAGCCCCCTCAGTCCCTACCTACTTCTGCCCTGGGAGAACAGTGGGGGGGGGCAGCCCGGCTTCAGGGGCTGAGTGGGGAAACTGAGGCCCAGGGACCTGCGGATGCACAGAAGGTGGGTGTAGCCAACGCCAGGCTTGCTCCTTTTGGGTGGATCCTGGTTTCTCCTCCTGGATGGTGCCTGGGGCGCTGCATGGCTTCCTGGCCTGGGTTAAGTTTGCTGGATATTGATTGGTTTGGCATTAATTAAAGCACCAAATACATTGCAGAGGAAAATCTGTGGTTTCATAAATTTTCACTTTACGGCATTTGAACATCTGTTGGAGCCCCATGTGTGCTAATGGGTTGGGAAGCCTTTGTAGGGACTTCTTGGGGAACATCATTCAGAGGATGGTGGCTGTTGGGTGTGGCTCTGTGTTGAGCCACCTTGGGGTGACAGGGAGGACAAGCATCGTGGAGAGCTGTGCTCAGCCTCCTGCAGAGGAATGGGGTGGGGGCATGGGGTGGGGTGGGGGTGGTGGCTGCAGGCTGAGCACAGCTGAGCCTCCCTTCCAGTGCCACTGAAGAAGTCCCTGAAGGGTCCTGCTGGGGCTGGTTCCCAAGCTCATTGTGACCCTGCGGCTGTTGCCATGCAACTGGTGTTTTGAGGGACTGTCAGGGTCTCTGGTCCCCAGGGACGTCTCATTAGTGGGCTGCTGGGTCCCTGAGCTGGCCCAGAGTCTGGGGCCTCACTGCCACCTCCTCACACAAGAAGAACAGGGCTGAGAAGGCAGGGAGAAAGAGTGGACCTCTCCAAAGCCTCTGGGTGCCGGGGTGGATACCTGGGTCCCTCTGGTCATCTGTGGGGTCTCCCAGCTCCCCCCGCTGCCTGCAGGATCTTCCTGAGTAATCCTGGTCACCCACAGGGCTGTCCTGCATTGTGGGCTGCCGTGCGTCCTCTTGGGTCATCTAGTCACCTCTGGGTTCTTCCCACACTGTCCCCCAGATCCACGCCTGGTGGGGAGAGCTGCTCTTCCAGACCAGCGTGGACACCATGTACTCCTCCGGGCCGTCCCCCCAGAGCAAGGCCCGAGGCTGGGAACCACACTGTTCGCCTGTTGGCTCTGCCGGGCCCAGTGGGGTGGGGTGGAGCTGTGCTCAGACTGGTCCTGGAGGCCAAGTGAGACGCAGGTACTGGACCTGGAGAGGCTTCCTTTCCTCTTCTGACAAGCTCGTGTTCCCAGCAGGTCATGTGCTGGGGTGGGGAGGAGCTTGCTTACCTGTACCTCCGCGGGGTGCCAGGGCTCTGGGGGCACCCCGTGGAAGGGGCCTTCCCTGCCCTGCCTGCGTCCAGCCCTGCTGACCTGCCACGGGAAGGGCCCTGGCCTGGGCTTAGGGTGGTGCCTCTCAGTCCCAGACCTCAGTTCCTGAGACAGGACTTCAAACAGAGATGGACCCTGAGTTGCCTGGCCCAGGAGCCCCCTCTGGGGTCCTGGTGATGCTGCCGAAGGAGCGGAGGGGCACCCTCACCAGCAGCCCAGGCCTCCACCCCAGGGAGATGCCTCTGAATGGGCAGGTGCCTGCAAGGCACTGCCACCTTTGAGAGAAGGCAGTGCCCACACTGGGCACTGGCTTGGTGTTCCCCAAGAGCCATGAGACAGATCAGTTTTGGGGATCTCAGATCTCCCCACTATTTGCAGTTTGACAGTGATTCAAAGGGCAGGGCCAACAGAAGCCCCTTTGTGCCCTGCCTCGACTCAGCGATTAACAACCATAGACGACTTATGCGGGCTTCGGAAGAGAGAAAAGCAACTAGAATAACAGCTAGTCAGAGGCCCGCGGCGGCTGCCGATCAGACCCGAGGCAATGGGGGTTTCTGTTTGATGTGGTTATGAATTTGTTTTCAAAAGAAAATCTTGAAAAAGAGTCTTTCAAGAGAAATTTTTGCAGAACCTGCCCAGCCTTGATCCCTGCTTGGGACCCCCGAAGGCATGGATCCTCGGACTGCCTTAGCCAGCCGGGCAGGCCAGGCCAGGCCAGGGACGCTAGGGCCCAGCCCCAGGGGAGGAAGCCCGTGATGTGCCCGGGCTGGACGCCCTGGGGCAGCAGCCCATGCTTCCCTGGGATCCTTGTTGGACGGTGTTCAAGGCAGGGTGGTCCTCCTGGAGGGAGTCCCTGTGGGGTCACAAGGTGAAGGCCACCCTGGGAGCCACCCTCAGGGCCAACCTCAAGATGCTTAATGCTGGCATGGGGTTAGTGGGTGCCAGCCCTGGCACCAAAGTGGCCACAGGGAGCAGGGGAGAGGCCCCAGGAAAAGGGCAGGTGTGTGGGAGACTGGCCAGCAAGCTCTGCCGGGCTGGGGTCCCCAGCCCACCTGCGCACCGGCCGGCTCTTACTGCACTGCACCCGGCATCCACAGGCCAGGAGATGAAAAGGAAGCCCGACTCCCCCGGAGCTGCCCCGGCTGCTGCTCCCGACTCTGCTCTTGTGCAGCTTCCCTGGCATGGGCGAGGGTGGGCGGATACCACCGCAGTGGGGTCCCACGTCACGCGGGACGCACATGGGGATTGGTGAGAGGAGGAAGTCGGCCCTGCGTCCCCAGGGCATAGTGAGGAGTTTGGACAGAAGTTGGGGGCTGGTGTGGGGCCCATGATAGGCCTTTATTAAGTCCTACTGTGTGCTGGGATTTATGTGTCTCATTTCTAAGTCCCTTTGGGGGCAGAGCCACTGCTGCTCATTCCACAGACTCCGGCAGAGGCAGGGCGAGGCTCCAGGAGGGCTGTGTGAGGGAGGCCGCTCCTGGGGGGGTCTCCACCTCCCTCCCAGCTGCAAGCCCTCGGGTGCCTCAGGCTCTGGTGGGCCTGCATACTGGACACTCTGGGCTCCCGTCCCTGCATATCCAGCCCAGCCTGGCAGCCCTCTCTTGCTGGGACTGCTCCGGTAGCCGAGGGGCTCACGTCCCCACCCCGCTGCACTCCCACACGGTGGTCTTTTCAAAACACAAACCAGTTCACGTCTCTGCCCTGCTGGTCCAGGACCCCCGTGGCCCCTAAGGTGTCGGACACACCCCCACATCCCTGTGGTTCCTTCTCTTCCTGCTCTCTCCACTCTGGGCCTTTGCTGCTCCTCAAACATGGTGGTGTCCCTGCCTCTAGTCCTTTGTCCCTGCTGCTGGGCTCAGGTCTTGCCAACGTCACCTCCATCCTCAGCCCCCCCCCCAGCCTGCGGGCCTTCCTCACCTGTTATCTCCCCCCCGGGGCCCCCCCCACCTCCTTGCCGAGTGGCCTCAGTGGCAGCACTGGGGGACCCAGCACTGTTCAAGGAATATGGCGGTGCCTGGGGCAGGGGAGGCAGGTTCCTGCCTACCTGGGCCCAGAACTGGTGTCCACGGTGGGACTGGGTCCTTGATGCTTTGTAAGGTGGGTGTCACCTTAGAGGCTATGAATCAAGGGCCCTGTCCCACTGCTGTCCTCATGTCTCTCACCATTCTGCCTGCTGGGTGGCCAGAAGACGCCACACTGTGGAAGTGACCTGAGCCACTGCCACCATCAACCCTACCATGGCCCCGTGACCAAAGGCCTCTCCGGAATGCAGGCTCCTGCCCTCTGAGCGGTGCCAGGGCAGGAAGAGTCCCTCCACTAGGTTCACCAGCATAGCCTCAGGCTTCTGCCAGCTCCCCCTCCTGATGGGGGCCTGGCCCTGAGAACCCTCACCAGCGCCAGGCCCTAGCAAGTGGCCCCCAGGGTGGGGCGACCCTGCCTGCCCCCCACACTCAGTCTGGGCCCCTCTGCTGGCCCCTCTGCACGAGGCTGTGTCTTCTTGGGGCTCCAGGACCCCATCTCCAAGCCATACAGGTTCATTCGCACCTCGGCTCGGCAGGCCAATGAGGACGCAGAGCCCCAGCTGCCACCAGCCTCCTCCTCCATCTCAGAAAACGGCCCGACACCCACACGGTGTGACCGACTCTCCAGACGCCTGGTTTAGACCACTTCCCACCGGCTGGGGGGCCTTTGCCCCTCAGGAGTCCTAGTTCTCCTCTTTCCTTCTTCACTTTTTCCTGAAGCCATGTCCCCCCTGGGTCGTCCGGGCCTGTGCCTGCTTGAACAGTCTTCCCCAGACCGATGCTGACATGTTTCCTTCTAGTACATTTAGGTTCGCATTTTATTGGGGAGGCTTGGATTCGTGAGGGACGGTTTTGAACCACAGACTTGCCTTTGGTGTGACCGCTTATACTCCACTGAGTCGTGACATCCCTTTAGGACAAGTTCCCCAAATGTCTACATCGACTGGAGGATCCTCACCAGACAGCTTTAATGTGGGGGCAGGGTGAGGGAGGTGGCCAGGAAACATCTGGGTGACCTTGAGGACTTTGCTCTGCCTCCCTAGTCTGAGAGGGAGGCCACTCGCTCCTCTATTTAGAACACACAGAGGCCTGCCCCTCACCCCTCCTTTGCATTCTGAGCAAAAGATGAAGTCATTCCCGAGGCCAAGGGGTGCCCTGGGATCCTGGCCTCTGCTGCCCCTCCTAGCCACCTCTTCTCCACTGGCCCTGGTCACAGGGGCTTCCTCTCTGCTCCTCTAGCTGCTGGAATGTCCTCCTGGGTGGTCATGCGGCTCACACTCTGCCTGGCCCTTAGCCCCTGGGGGTCCGAGTGTGTCCAGTCGCAGCCCTTTGGGCTGGCACCGAGGGGCCCCACACGGCTGACATGTGGCCTCGCCCCACCTCAGCATCCCTGCTGGGGCTGACATGCACCTGGAGCCGCCCTTGGCCACAGCCTCCCCAGCACTGCCGACACCATCCTGGAGGAGGGCTCAGGACAGAGGTGACCGAGTGGCAGCTCGAGGGGCCTGCAGAGCACACAGCTCCCGCATGGCCTTTGTCCCCATTCCCGGAGCGGGGCCTGGTGGCAGAACTCAGTGCACAGAGGGCAGGAATCTGCCTAGGACCCCTGACAGGTGGGGAGGGGAGGGAGGAGACCTGCCCTCCCCAAGGGTCTGCCCAGCCCCTCCCTGGCCTTGCGAGGTCCTGCCTGGGGAGGCAGCTGCCCCCGCCCTCCTGCCCGTCTCCAGCAGCCCTGCCTGGGCAGGCGAGTGGGTATGCAGGGCAGGCTGGAAAGGCGCTGGGAGCCGAGAAGCCGTGTTTGTGCTGGCCCCGGCCCGGGCCCCACCTGCATTTGATTCTCCTCTGACGACCGCCTGCCTCCCGGAAGCCAGGAGGGCGCCAGGCAGAACACTCTGTGCCGGGAAGGCAGGGAGCTCCACTGCCTCGGCCAAAGCAGGCGGCCAGCGACCCTGGGCCCTGGGAGGTGGCAGGTGGGCAGCAGCCCCTGGGGTCCAGTCTGCCCCGGGCTGCCTCCGTGGGCCCTGCGCTGACTGCGCTCCCGCCAGCTCCCCGCAACACCTGGGGCCTGGGCAGCACAGGACCCCAGATGCACCCCGCCCCAGGATCCCAGCAAACCTCTCCCTGTCCTCATGCCCAGCCGTCCCTTTGTCCCCTTCCTTTGTCCCTGGAAAACCATGACCCTGTGGCTGCAGGGCCTCAGAACTCCTCCTGGCTTCCGTTTCCATGCCAGAACCACTGTGTCCTCTCTGACCTGCCTCTGTGCCCCCCTCGGCCAGCAATGGGGTCCGTCTGGACACACTCGGTGGAGCCCCTCCTCGTGACCGTCACTCATTCACCCAACAGACGTCTTGTGTTCCCCTCATGGCCAAGCCTCTGGGAAGTGGCACTGCCGTCCCCTCCCCCTGGTGCCAGCGCTGGCCACCTGCTGGATCATGCCTCGTGGGGTCTCCTGACCACAGTGTGGGCTCCACCCGTACCTGGCTGTCCCTGTGGCCACACTGACATTGACCCGCCCTTCCCTGGCCGATCTTCTCCAGGAGACACCGCCAGCTCTCCCTCTGTGGGACACTCTGCCTTGGCCATCTGGGGCTTCCTTCCATGGCTCTCCTCTTTCTAGAACATTCTCATGAACCCTCTAGACATGGATGTCTCCCCAGCTTTCACTCCAGCCCAGGCCTGAGGCCCCAGGGTGCTGGATGCCTGCTCCGGACATCTCGTGGGCATCTCAGGCTCCAGGGTGGGGCGGCTTTATGTCCCTGTTTCTTGTCCACGCACTTCTGTCCATCCCATTACCACCTAACCGCTGCCTCCCTCCAGGCAGGGGCGTGGCCAGGCTAATAGCGGCCACGTCCCTCACCTGTTGGGTGACCTGGGCTTTGGCACCCCTCAGCAGGGAGGGCTCAGTGATTCTGTTCTGTGGCTCAGGGCAGCCGTGGGGCTCGGGCTGGTCACATCTGGGGGCTGAGGCTAAGGTGGGACCCCTGGGCACTTCAGAGCTGCCTCTGGCCACTTCCCCAGCCCCTGACACGGGTTGGACCCACCCCGGGTGTCTCTCCCTTGCCCGTCTGTCAGGCCATCCCTGGTCCCTCCTTGCCCAGGACTGTGGCCTTGCACTGGACCCTTGGGACAGCCTCCCAGGCTGCTCCTGGCCACACTGGCCCAACCGCTGCCCGTCAAGGAGCTGCCGTGCGCCTGCCCGCTGGAGCCCTGCGCCCAGGCCTGCCGCGCTGGCGCTGCCTCGACGTCCGTCTGTTCCTGGGTTCTGCGATGGAAGCTCTGTGCGGCTCTGGGTGAGGCTGAGGCGGCGGCCTGCTGGACCTGCTGGCCTCCCTCCAGGCCGCCCCCTGCAGCAGGCACGCCAGCGCCCCTGTTGACCCTCCCGGCTATTTCCACCATCGTGGCACAGGAGCTGCGACATCCCGGTGGCGGGGACATCAGAGGTAACCTGATACGGCCTGGCTTTGCTTGCTTGTTGTGCTCAGCGCAGGTTTGGAGGCTGCCTTTGAAACAGGTCCCCGGGGGCTTGTGCCTCTGGCCACAGCCTCCTCCAGGGACCTGCATGCCCCGAGACCCGGGCCCTCATGGTGGACACAGAAGCTGACGGCGCCCTTCTCTCCAGGATCCTGGGGAGGGGACCCCTGCTCTGAGGATGGCCGTGCCCTGGGGACCTACCCGCAGGCTCTGAGCTGCCTTCCGGCTTGCGGCTGTCCCCTGCCTGGGCTGTCACCCAGCCCCACCTCCTGGCTGAGATCCCACCTGCGTCCCCAGGTGGGGTGGGTCCCCCGCTCCTCACGATGTCTCCTGCCTCCTTTTCTGAAGCCCCACTTTGGGGTCATCCGACAGCACCCCAAGCCTCCCTAATTCTCCCAGCCCTGGCCCTGGCTTCTGCCTCGAACCTTTGCCCCCAGTCGTCCCCCTCATAGTAACTGGCATTTTCCAAACATTCCAAGCCTCTGGTCTCCCTTTCCTCACCCCTGATAAGGACCTGACCTCTGCCCCAGGCCCCCACCGTCACACCACAGTGGCCCCTCCTTGGGGCAGTTTTTCCCCCACTGTTGGCCTCTATGCCTCCAATGACCTCGACTTCCATGTGCCCTTGAGCCCACTGACTGAGCCCCAAGGGAGCACATCGCCTTCCTAGCCCACCCCTGCTGGTGTGGCTGGCCACCTCCCCCCAGCCCCACTGGCTCCTGTCCTTCCTGGACACTTGGGCAGGCTCTGCTTTAGGCCTTTGCTCTTGTCGCTCCATGAACCCAGGCTGCCCTTCCCCGGGGGGGTATTAGCAGCACCCCTCCCAGGTCGCCCACGCCCTTGCCCCACGGACACTGCCTCGTCCATTTTCTCTGGGGCCATCAGCACTTCTGGTTTCCTGAAGTGAGGCGAGGGAATCAGGCCCACCAAGAGGCCAGACTGTCTGGACTTCTGCTGGTGGGTGACCGTGTGTGTTCCTGGGGCTCTGGGGCAGGTTCCACTGCAGCTGTGTGGCCCCGCGCTGTGGGGGAGGGAGCCAGGAGCCAGGCTGCGGGGCAGAACCCCGGCTGGTGGCGGGCACTGAGGGGGACCTGGGTACAGGGGGCTGGATGTCCATCCCCACCACCACTCCTCACTCAGTCCCAGCCTGGAGACGGTGGCCCCATGACTCAGCCGAGCGAGCAGGGCCGAGCTGCAGCTGCAGCTGACCTAGACGGGTGGGCAGCCCCCAGCCCCGGCCTACCCAGGACAGGGCCTCTCTCCCTCCCTCCCCCGCTTCCGGCTCCTGCTCCTAGGACAGAATTCCCTGGATTCAGAGCCCCTGGGGCTGGAGCCAGGTTGGAGGCTGGGCCTGGGGCCTCTGGGCTGGGGTCCCAGAAGGGGGCTGGGTAGCCAGGCCTGGAAGCTGGGATCAGACTCTTTCCTGGCACCTGGGAGAGCCGTGTGGGGAGGCAGGGCGGGCTCCACCAACACCAGGGTGCATGCCCCCGGAAGCCGCTCTCCTGTGGAAGCTGCAGGGACCCCTTTCTGCTCGGGCCGTGCCCGGCACTTGCTGTCCCCACTTGGGGACAGGATGGCACCTCCCATATCTGTTTCTCCCCAGCCTCTGGGGCCCAGATCCCCAGCCAGCAGCCCCCAGCTTCTGTCCTGCCCTCTTGCAACCTCAGGCCCCCTCCCGCTGCCCCTTTGGGGTGGGAGCCTGGTGCCAGCCCCAGGCTGTCCCTGTGGGGGGAGCCAAGATGGTCTCTGAGGAGACCTGGGGGCCGGCCCTCTGAACTGGACTAGGGCAGGGCTGGCGGTGGACGAGAAGGCCTTCAACGCCTTGAAGGCACATGTGAAGGAGTGACCTGGGGTCCTGGTCTCCCACTGTGCCCACCGTCCACCTCCCCCTCCTCCCCAGGGCTCGGCCATGGTGCCCAGGCTGCTCCTCGGTGCTGCACTGGGGCATGTACTCTGCATGCCACCCCACCTGGACATGTGGCCTGAGAGGGTGCTCCAGTCACCCGCGGGGCAGCCGAAACTCGTCTCCATCCCTGCACAGACACCTCACTGTCGGGGACAGTCCCCGTCCACACTCCTTGTGGCTAGGTGGGGGCAGCTCCCCCGCAGGCCACCTCTCTGACAGTCCAGGAGGAGGGTGAGGAGCTGGGGAGCAGGTGGGCGGCAGGAAGTCACTGGGGCTCCAGGCCAGCCCCGCGCTCCAGTCCCATCTGGACATATTTGGCAGGACCTGCTCCCCTCTGCTCCCAGGCTGGCCGGATGGACCCTGGTGCTGGACGCTTCCAGCCCTCCCACATCTGGAGCCCACCTTCTTCTGTCCCCAGGGCTCACCCCGGATCCATTCCCTGTGCCGTGGGAAGAGCGGCCGCCTGCCCAGGCCTGGCCAAGGGCACTGGGGCCTGGTGTTGTCACCTCCCACCTCTTTCTTTGCCTCCACAGGAGGGACCGAACAGGGACGTGGGTGGCTAAGGAGGTGCCGGAGGCGCTCCTGTGACCGACTGCACTGCCACACCAGGGTGTCCTCCTCAGGCCCAGAGCCTGGGAGATGTCCCCACAGGCCTCCTGTCCCCGGGATGTTGTGGGCACAAGCATCACTCTCACGCCTCCATTCAGTGGACATCTCCACACTAGCCTGTCCCCAGCAGGGAGCAGGGGCCTTGGCTAGAGAGGGCCTAGGACCAAGTCCCAAGCACGGTCCCTCAGCCCAGAGCCCCGCCAGTCCCTGAGACTTCTGTCTTCTCCCCACCTCCTCTGCCTGCCTCGGCCCAGCTCCCAGACCACAGCCGGTGACCCCAGGGCTCAGCCGGCCTTGGGGAATGTCCCCTGCCCCCTTGACCCCAGCCTCGCCCCTTGCCCTGCAGCGGTCACTCAGGTGGTGGTGTGGGTTTTGTGGTGTGGAGCCTCTGGCCCGGGGGATGGGCACCAGCAAGACCCCAAGCCTGCAGAAGGCCCCAAGCTGCCATTCCCCCGTGTGACCCCCGTTTTCAGAGGGCAGGCAAGTTGTCGGGGGCTCCATGGGTGCCCGTGTTGAGTAGGCACCCGGGGGACTCGGGTTGTTGGCCTCCTGGCCATCTGTGAGCCAGAACTCCGATTGCCTCCTTCCCAGGGAGGCGTGGGAGCCCCGGCCCTGCCCCGGCCCTGTGAGGGGCATCGGGACCCTCGCTCCCCCTTTCCACTCAGCCTCAGGTAGTTCAGCTTTCTGGGTGGGGTTCAAGACCTTGCCGGGTGGCTGCCATCTGCCCAGACACCTGGCCACCCTACACACCCCGGGTGTGTGGCCATGTTGCTGGGGGTAGGATGAGGTGCCTTGGGCTGGGAGGCTCCTGGGAAGGCCCTCAATGCTCGGAAGGTGAGTGGAAGGGTGGGAGGCCTCCACCCAGGAAGGAGGCTCCGGGCTGGCCTGGGGCCTGCCTGGCCTGGGCTGACCCTGGACACTGATGAGAGATTCAGGCCCCATCCTGCGGTTCCCAGCCCGCCCTTCCTGCACCTGGGATGGGGAGGAAGAGGTCACTGGGGATACCAGGCCCGGGGCAGGGGGTGGGACACACGCTGACAAGACTTGGTGTGGCCTTCTGGCCTCAGGAGGACCAGGGTTCCTGTCCATCAGGACCTGGGGTTCCTCCTTAGTGCCTTCAATCCTAGGGCCCCAGAGACCATCTGACTCCTCTTCAGGTCCCGGCTCCAGGAGGCCTGCCCAGGGAGAAGCCAGGACTCTTCCGGCATTCAAAAGTGAGTCCTTCTCTCCCACTACTGCCCCATCCCGCATGGACCCAGCCGTGGCCATACAGAGAGCTCCTTCCTGTCCGGGGTCAGCTGGCCCCCAGTCTGCACGTGCCACACGCAGGGCCTGTCTGCCTGGCACCCACATTCTTGCTGTTCCCAGATCCCCAGCATGATGCGCCTCTCCCCCAAGAGCCCCCAGCTCCCTGGCAGAGCCCCTGCCCCCAGCCAGGGCACTGGCAGAGCTGCCCGTCCTCCTGCACCCTCCTCCCCTCTGCACTGGGGAGCATCTCGCCGTCAGCAGACCCGACTACCTGCAGCACCCCAGCTGTGAGCAGCACCCCATCTGTGAGCAGCACCCCATCTGTGAGCAGCACCGCAACTGTGAGCAGCACCCAGCTGTGAGCAGCACCCAGCTGTGAGCAGCTCTGTCTGGTGCCGTGTCCTCAATCCCCACTCCTGTTCCCACCAGCGAGCCCTCAGCCGTCTCTAGCTTCCCCTGGTATTTCTAAACTCACATCACTCTTCTCTGCTTTTGCAGTTTTAGACATTATTTAGGGCCTGTCAAACATGGAAGATGAGAGATAAGATTTTCTTCTCATAACCCCTGTCCTCTGTCATTCCCTTATCCTCTAAATAAATTTATATCACAATTCTAGGCTCAGTAAATATTTATCATTTGCATTTTACATGCACAGTATGCAAATACTATTTTTAGCTGAGTCACATGGTTTTCTATAATTACAACTTTTTGTTTTTCCTGGGGTCAAGGGTTGCTTTTGGGAAAAAAAAAAGTTTCTTTGGGTGTTTTCTTAGTTTTGATGCATATGTCACCAATACATCCTAGAATATTTTGCAAGAGTCATAAAATGTCTATTAACCCTTTTGAGCACACGGGTCATCTATCAGCTTCATTTTCTTTTTCCTAGAGGCCTGGCAGGGGTGGCTGCTCTCAGTCCTGCGGACACTTGTGATGCCACAGCTTCTTTGTCTGTCGCATTGAGGATTTCCTTGTCCTTCCTGTTGTCAGGGTTGGTGTTAGAATCCCCTGGTTTCTGGATTCCACGCCTCTTTCTTGGATTTTCCTCTCAATTTGTAGGAACATGCTCCCAAGAAACTTTCTGAGAAAAGGCACACGGTAGGTAAAGATTCTGACTGTGTGCATCTGAAGATGTCTTTATTCTATTCTCACACCTGGGAGTTTGACTCGGCATAAGATTCTATGTCGGGAAGGCCCTTTTCCCTCCGAAGCGTAAAGGCTTTTCTCCTGAATCACCGTTGGGAAGTCTGATGCCGTTTGATCAGCTATTCTTTGGGTGTGACCTACTTTTCTCCTTCTGGAAATGCACGATGCCACTTTATCACTGTGTCTCGAGATCATAATGAGGAGCCCTGATTGGGGCATTCTAGGAGTTCAGGGGGAAGAGGGCAGTTGCACGTTTCAGCCCGGATCCCCACGGGTTCCGTCACCATCGCCCGTCCACAGCTGCCCCTGGTGTCCCCAAGTCCAGGACTTGTCAGGTTCAGCTTTTCCACAAGCAAAGCCTCCTGCCTGTGGCTGGGGTGGGGCAGCAGCTCCTGGCTTTAGGGGCTGGGGTGCCTGGGGACACCTGTATTCAAGCTCAGTTTCTTTTTGGACTCCCTGACCCCCAGCCTGTGCTCAGGTCGGCCCCAGGGTCCTGGCTGAAGCGACCTTGTGATCTGTGGCTCTACTTCCTGGGGGACTTGGTGTCCACCTTTTATGGTCTTCAGGGTCAGTGTCCACTGGTCCTTCTGATTCTTCTTTTCCAAAATTTTAGCAACCTTTTTTTATTTTTTGCAGGGGGAAGTATGATCTTGTTTCTTCTCCAGGTATCTTTGTCCTTGTTGATTATATCATCAGATTCTTTCTGGTGCCTTTACTGCCATCTTTGTGGAGTTTGGAGGGAGCGTTAACAGTGTGGATTTGTTGGATTTAACCAGAGGTCGTCCATCCATCCACCCTTGAGCCCTCTCAGAGCGTTCCTCCAGGGGGTCAGCCCCTCCTGAGGAGGCCCTCAGGCTCCAGGACCCACAATCCCTCTGTTTGTACCCTCCATATGAGCTTTTCCCTCGATATCGTTAGACCTGGCGCAGTGACGGTGTAGCTTTGGTCCTGCACTCATACCTTTACAGGTAGGGGTCTCCTTGGGGACTGACCTGTCCCCCACCAAGCTTCAAATACCTCGTTGGACCTGGCCTTAACTTTTACAGTCTACCAGGTCATAGAGTTCGATGACCTTGACCCCAACACCTTGGGAGCTCAGAGCCATCTTGATTTCAATGGATTTCAAGCAAAGCACTTGAGGCAGCCTGTCTATTTCTTATTCTCTGTCCCCGAATATGGTGCTGCTATGCTCCTGGGTGCTTAGATCCCAGGCTGAGCCACCTAGGTGTCCTCCTTTCCTGCCCCCAAGTCTAGTTCCCATCTGGGTTCTTTCCATTGGGCCTCCAAACCACGTGAAATTCTCCTCTGGTAAAGATGCCTCAATGTCTCAAAAGCCACACTAGACCACCAACAGGAACTTGAATGAGGCTGGTGTGTGACCAGTTGGAGTAGGGACTCCATCCCCGGGGGCCTTGCAGTGACTTGGGTTTGTGTTACCCGATGACCAGTGACAGGAGGGCAGCTGGCGTGAGCTGCTTCCACATGGTCCTTACAAGGGAGGGCACTGCCATGAATGTGCCTTTCTCCCTTTCACTGCTGGAATAGAGAGGGGTGGCCATGACCGAGCAGCCATCAGGGGCCACAGAACACAGAAGTGAGCAGACAAGAAATCTGGGGTCTGGAGGAGGCACTATGCTCACCTGAGCCCCGATGCTTCTGCTGGGCTGGCTCCAGGTGCCACACTCTCTCTGAATTGGGCCATACTACTGTCCTTGTCTCAGCAGCAGCTGAACCAACAGTCCCCCTTCCCCCATGTCTCACCAGGGTGACAGCGGTGCGCGGCTCATGGCTCTTTGCCTGAGATCCCCCCGACCCCAGTACAGTGCTCCCCGCCACCTGAACTTTGAGTTGAAACCCTCCTGTAGCTTTGGGGAGACGCTGAACTCCACTCCTCGAGTGAGCCACCGTGTCACCCACTAGTCACCACTTCTTCTTTGTCCTTGCCTTTGCCTCCCTGGACCTGACATCAGCCTAGTGCTCACGGCGGGGAGTCTGTGCCCCTGGGCTGCGGATGCTGGGAGGAAGGGGTTTGTGCCCCGCTCCTGGCACCCAGTTGGCTCCAGGGCGGGCATCCTGAGGGGACATTCTCGGGACGCCTGCTGCCCAGGATCCCGGGCCCTCTGGGTCCCTCTGGCTCTCCCTTGCAATAGCCTGGAAGGGCTTCCCTGTCCCCAGAGTGAGTCAGGGCATCTCCGTACCTGGACGCCCAGCTGCAGGTCGACAGGTGATACCTGGGGAAGTGGGGGCAGCAGGGGGAGAAGGGGACCCAGTGCTGGCCTGGTGCACCCCACAGCTCTGCGTTCACCCAAGTTTCCACGACCGTCTGGGCGGAACTGCACGTTGGTTTCCATCAGTGCTGCCCAGTGGGTGCTGCTGGGCTGGCCTCGGGGTCTGACCCCCGACGAGCCTGCTCTCTGCCAGACCACCCTGGGAAGCTGGGGGGATGGGGCCCAAAGGTCAAGCCGCCCTTCACCCCATCTCCATTTCTCCATTGGCAAAGGCTGGGCCCTCCTCTGTCGAAGTCACAGCTGAGTGAAATGTAGCCTTAAAATGCAGCTGACAAGAGGAACAGTAGCAGTGCCCCGCAGAGGTTCCGCTGCAGGCTGGTGGCCCCCCACCCCCCAATAATTCCTCAAGACATTGGCATGAGCCAGGCCTGGCTGGGCAGCAGCTCTGTAGACTCACAGGCAGTTGCCCGTGATCTCCACGGACCGCAAGGTCACTTCCAGGATGGTGGGAGGGCAAGACCCTGGGGAGAGGATTCGGGGCAGGAGGGGTTAAACCCGGGCTGTGATGGGGTAGGTGCTGAGTGAGGGACTCCTGGGGACGTAGACGGGACTCTGGGGAAGGAATTGCCCTACCCTTTCTGCTCCAAGCCCCAGCCCAGGCCCTGGAGTGGGAGGCCACCCTGGTCCAGGTTGTTACTGTGCAGAGCACCACAGAAACTCATTCATACTGAAGTGTGAATGACTTACGGCTTCGGGTGACCCCGCCTCCCTGCACTGGCCTCGCAGAGGATAATTAATTGTCTGTTTACTGTCCATGGCTCACTGTCCATGGCTTCCTCGAGAGCAGGGCCACACACTCGCCCCATGTTCCCAGGGCCAGTCACAGCAGACATTCAGAAAATGTTTGCTGAAGTCCACGCCAACATCTAGCCCAAAGAAGGAAGGGCCGCGGGGGGCGGGAACC
Source organism: Marmota monax (assembly GCF_021218885.2). Taxonomy (NCBI): domain Eukaryota; kingdom Metazoa; phylum Chordata; class Mammalia; order Rodentia; family Sciuridae; genus Marmota; species Marmota monax. Next base: position 2,694,783 of record NW_026692498.1, on the reverse strand, counting down.
TGGCAGCAAGGGCCGCAGGGATCCTGGTGAGTGTGGCCATGACGTCCCTGCCTCCCCTCAGTGCCTGACACCAGGCCTGGGCCCTCCCAGGGGAATGCCCACTTTCCTGAAGGATGCTGACCTGGCAGAGGACTCCTGAAGCTCTCGCTGGGGAAGTCCTTCTCGTAGCCTCCTGCTGGTCTGGGGCTGTACCTTGGAAGCCCAGCAGCTGGGCCTGCGAGGGACACACTGGGACAGCAGTGTGAATGGTCCAGCCTGGGCCCAGGCCTGGCCCCGCCCTGGGAAGCAATGCCCCGACCCTCTCTGAGACTGACTCTGGGCACGAGGACACCCCTGGGCCTGCCGAGGCCACGCACAGTGCCGTCCCCAGGTGCAGGCCAGCACTGGGAGGCAGACGTGGCCTGTGGAGCCTCCCGGGGCCTCCTGGCTTCTGGCCCCTCCTGCCTCCCTCTCGTAAGGAGCCTTTTACGGACCCTTAGAGGAGCTTCTGCCACCTCCCGATCATTCACTCGATCACATCTGCAGAGTCCACATGTGAAGTCACACCTGGGGTTCCAAGGACTGGGACAGGGATATCTTTGGGGGGCATGATGTGATCACATGGTAACTGAACAGGTGTGGAGCAGGGGTGTGGTTCGGGGAGGCGGACAGGAGTTTCCTGGAAGGAACCCTTCAGAGGGACCCTCCAGGACCAGTAGGAAGCAGTCAAACAAAGGAGGAAGGTACCACTGTGGAAAGTAGTGAAAATATTCTTCAGAGAACCACCATACTACAGTGACGCAGCCACATCAATGTTTATAGCAGCTCAATTCACAAGAGCTAAGCTACGGAACCAACCTAGGTGCCCTTCAACCAGATGAATGGACAAAGAAACTGTGGCACATGTACACAATGGAATACCACTCAGCCATAAAGAAGAATGAAGTCATGGCATTTGCCAGTAAATGGGTGGAACTGGAGATTATCATTCTAAGTGAAATACGCCAATCCCATAAAACCAAAGGCCAAATGTTCTCTCTGATATTTGGATACTCTGATATTTGTGCTAACCCACAGTAAGGGGGCAGATAGAAGTTCATTGGATTAGACAAGTAAATGAAGGGAAGGGGGAATGGGAATAGGAAAGACAGTAGAATGAACTGGCCATCACTTTCCTGTGCTCATATACGAGGACACGACCAGAGAAACTCGACATCATATACAACCACAGGAATGGGATCCGAATTAGAATAAGTCACACTCCATGTCTCTGTGTCAGAACACACTCTCCTGTCATGTATCTCTGAGAAGAACACAGCCAGAGGGAGAAGGTGTCGCATGCAAGGGGACAAAGTGAGGGAGGAGACGGGCCTCCGAGCAGCTGTGCAGACTCCAGGGAAGAGCATGAGCCTCACTGGGAGGGGCAGGGCCCACCCAAGGCTTTGGAAACCGCCCAGCACAGCCCAGGATCACAGGAAGGGCAAAGGTCCCGGCCTGTGCCTGTGCCCTCCTGAGGGCCACTTCCTGATGACGTCCCACCCCATCGGAACCCACCCAGCACCTCTAGGTGCCCCTGACTCCCACAGCCACGGTGACGCTTCAGGATGTGCAGTGCTCTGCTCAAAACCAGTCTGGGAACCTCTGCGCCACGGAAGTGAAGGCCCCATGGCCGTGGGTCTCACTTGCTCCCCAGGGGAGCCTTTCCACCCTCTCACTAGCCACATTCCTGCCCCGCACAGGGCCTTTGCACATGCCGCGTCCTCTGCCCTTACAGTCCCACGGCTGGGAAGCAGGGAAGCAGGATCGGTTCAGGATTTGTCCAGAGCCGTCCCGTAGCCATCACGGAGCTACAGAAGCCAGGTGAGAGCTGTCACTGGACACCTGCTGAGCGCACCACTCTGAAGGACAGGAGCTCGCCCAGATGGAGAGCTCACACTGAAGGGAGCAGAGGGACAGGGAGAGCCTCAGGTCTGGGGTTGGGTCTTGCTCCCTCAGAGAGACGGGAAGGTCACGCACGGGCAAAGGAACGGAGAGTCAGGATCATTGCCAACAGGGCAAAAGAAGCCTCCGACCAAGGTGAGCGGCAGGCCGCGGGGGCGTGACTGTGGCCATGGGACTGGGGCCCCACGAGGCCCTGCTTCTGGAGAAGGAAAAGGAGGAGTGAGGGGTGGAGGGCGGAGTCTCCGGGGAGGGGGTTCCAGAAGGAGAGAGGAGGGGGCGTGGGGAGGGACGCGTCCCCAGAGCTAAGGGCCGGGTCAGGGCAGGAGGGAACACGAAACCCAGGAATCCAGAAATCCCCAGTGTCCCTGAGCAATGCCACCCGTCCCCACCTATCATGGAAGGAGACGAACTGAGGACGAAGGAGGTGGACACAAATGGAGGCTTCAACGGAGGAACTGAGTTCCATCCATAGCAAAGATTCCACTGCCTCCGCCTCAGATGAAGAGATTCCCAGAACGACAGGTTAGGCCTCCAGAGAGAATCCAACCATTTCCAAAATGTTTGTACTTTGAAATATAATTGGAAATTCGTGATAAAATAAGGCGACAAGATTGACAGACCTGGAGTTAGGAAGTACACTTCTCAGTGACTCTTCAATTAAGGAGGAAACAAGTGGCGATTAAGTTGACTTCAGAATGGGTTCGCAATGAGAAGGCGACATATCAAAACCTGGGGGTGCAGCCAAAGGGGGTTCAGAGGAATATTTATAGCAGTTTTTAAGAATCAGAAAGATTAAAAATAAATGTGCTGACTTTTCAACTTAAGAAGCTAGAAAAAGAACTCAAAGTACACACAAAGAATAGCAAAGTGGTTGATAAAGGAGAACATTAGCAAAATAGAAAGATTATGAAAATAGAATTGATCAACAATTGGCTGTTTGAGGAGCCAATAAAATATACTTTAAGTAAGTAAAGTAAAAAAGAATTAAAAAATTAGAAGGGAGTAATAACTATAGATGGTGAGGGAATTGGCTGTAAGTAATTATGACATGTGTATAAAATCCTAAACTTGATGGGATGGTTAATTTCAATCAAAAATTGCTAGAAGTGGCTTATAAAGTAGAAAAATCCAAAAAAACAAAAATTTACTGGAGAAATTGCAATGTCAGTCACATACCCCTCCTCTAGAAGTTTCCTAGCTCAGATTCTGAAATTATTATTAAAATATTTTCAAAAAGCAGATAACAGCCTTCCTTTGAAATGTGTTTTAGGGCATAGGCCAACATAAGAAACTGCCCAACTCAAAAGCAGGCACAAAGCTGGGTGCAGTGGTGCATGCCTGTACTCCCAGCCATGTGGGAGGCTGAGGCAGGAGGATCCCAAGTTTAAGGCCAGCCTAGGCAACTTCATGAGACCGTGTCTCAAAAATAAAATAATTAATGAAATGAAATAAAAGAGTGGGGACGTAGTTTAGTGGTAGAGTGCTCATGTAGCATGTGCAAGGCCCCGGGTTCTATTTCCAGTACTGCCCCCCTCCCCCACAAAAATCTAGTCACAAAAACTGGGTGAGGAACACAAGTAAATTCTAAGCCCAAAGTAAGTATGGACAGAAGTGCCAGAATCCCAATAAAGCATTAGCATATGGAACGGAACAGCATGCAGCTCTGCCTGTGCCACGTGATCTCTTGGCCACATGGGCTGCCTACCCAATGGTCGTCTCTTAAGCTCGTGCCACCTAGGAACTTTGTAGCTGTCTTGATTTGTGCAAATCCACTCCTCAGTCCTCAGCAATGGTGGAATTGCCCACGGCATCTCTCAGAGCCCTTCCCTGTTTTGAAGAGACACACAGCTGTAAGGCCATGTGGGCCTTAGCTCAGGAAGGCAAGGATGGTTCAACCTCAGAAAGACTCCTGCTGCTGTCCTCTGGTGTCAGGGCCCCTGTGTTTCAGGCGTGGGTTCAGCTGAATCTCTGCTCTCAGTTTTGGACTGACCGGTGGTGTGTGTTTCCCATCCCAAGTTCCTGGCCTGCGCAGGGGAGGCCGGCGGGTCTCACACCAGCCTTGCCCGCCCCTCGCTGCTCTCCGGTTTGCCCACTTTCTGACCCCTCACACGAGGCCAGCACGTAGCAGGCACTGTCACTGTTCCATGAACATGATGACTTTTGCTTCCTTGGCTGAGGTCTGTCCTGCCTCATGGACCGCAGGCCCCAGGAGCTGGCACATGGAGTCTAGCCCACAGAAGCCAGGAGCACAGGGGAGCTTGGCAAATACTGGACAGATGGCTGAATGAGGGCCAGGTGAGGACACTCCTGGGTCCTGTAGGGCAGAATCTCCCTGGGAATGTCCCTTTGTTCTTTTCAAAGGGCAGGAAAGACCTGACCCATCCAGGCTGGGGCCTGGAGCATGCCAAGGTGGGTGTCCTCTGGGCAAGGAACTGCTGCAGGGGTCTGCAGCCCCTGGCGCCCGCTCCTGCTGAAGTGGCAAGCGGCCCCTCATATGACACCATTCTGGATGCCTGGGGGCAGTAGCAGAATAGCACAGCCAAGCTGTCCCCTGGCAGTTGTGGGGACACCTGTCGGGAAGGGTGTGGAGGGCCATGCTGGCAGCTGAGAGCAGGCCCGGCTGGCAGGGGCAGTTACCCGATGGGGCCTGGGATGGGGGCTCTGGACAGCTGGTGCTAAGGACCCGACAGGTGGGCAGGGCTGGGGGCTTGGCAGCTGGGCTGGTGGGGGAACAACTGGAGGCAGAGTGGGCTGCATCCGGGGGCCAGATCCAACCTCTGAGCTGTGTGTGCTTATGTGGGGGTGGGGAGGCATCTGAGCAGGAGCAGGGACCAAGGGGCACTTTCTGGGCCCCTCCCTGGGGTGGCAAGGTCCAGTGAGTGACGGCTCAGGCACTTGTGCCCTTCTGTCCAAAAAAGGCCTCCTGTGTTTTCTGAGGACTCTGGGGCTGCCCTGGGTTGGGCCCACCCAAAAGGTGCACCAGGAACAAGCCTGTGGCCTGAGCGCCCACATGTGAGGTCAGGTGTGGCCCCCAGGGTTCCTGGGGAGCTGTGGGGGATGTGCTGATCCCCTAGCCCAGCGTGGGCACCTGACACTGCAGGGAGGAGCAGAAGGTCCCCTCCTGGGGCTCAGAAGGGGCAGGGGTACCCTGTCGCAGGAGGCAACTCTAGAGGGGCAACAGGAGCTTTCTGGGTACTCTCGCCACTTCTTCTAGGATGATGGGCTTCAGGGGTGAGTGCATATTGTGCCAGACAAAGAAGAATGGTTCTGGAGAAGAAATTTGGGAACTGATATTAAACAGAGTCAGAATTTTTCACTACAAGTCTTTTCAGGGCTTTTAAAATGCAAATATGCACCATTTAGGCAAGACTGGTGAGTGCCCACTGGGGCTGGGGGTATCTCCAGGAGGTGTCTGGCCCTGGTCTGGGGTCTGTCCCTGGTTCAAGTTGCATCCCAAGGGTTTGATGTCCCTTCAAGACTAGCCTTCTGCTATGGCCCGGAGAACAGTGCTGGGTCCCCAGGAGCAGCCCCACGTGGGAAGGGGTCCTGATCTGGTCTGTGCCAATGGCCTCCTGGCCTGGCAGCCCCCATGGACCTTTTGTGGAGTGGGTCTCTGCTCAGTGCCACAGCCGCACTGTCCTCTGAGCCTTGCTGACTGAGGACTGAGCCTTCCGAAGGCCGCCGTCTCAGGCGCCAGGGACCTGAACCAGGGAACCTGTCCTTCCATGGGGCAGAGGCTGGGCTGAGATCAGGATCTGGTCCTCCCCTACCTGGAGGGGCTGCCTGCCGTGACAGGGACTGCTGCTCTCTGGGGTCACTCCTGTCTGCACCAAACCAGGAAGCCAGGGCACCACCACAGTCCCCATCCTGGGGTGCCACAGGGGTTCAAGGTAGCGCTCAGAAACTGGCTGGAGCCACGGAAAGAGCCGTCGTGGGCTCTGTCCAATGTAGTTAAAAACATCTGACTGTGACCACAAAAATGCTGGCATCCGGGCTGCAAAAACATCTTCATGTCAAATGCAAATGTGCTGGAGAAGGCTGCGCTCTGTTAACCCTTGGACAGCAGTGCGGCCGAGCAGGCTGAGGGCTGCTTCCTGCCGGCCCCCAGGTGGTCAGGAGCATTGCTGGGCTGCGTTGCAGGGAGGTGCCTGCCAACCGCATCTCCAGTGTCCTTCAGGGTGGGGACCAAGGTTCTGGAGGGGACCCCAGGGCGGGGGCAGCGCCTCCTGGGCTGGCCTGTGGTGTGCAAACCCGCGTCTGTGCATCCACAGAGGCTGAGCAGGCCCACGTGGCTCAGGTGCTGGGGACAGGCACCAAGCCAGCAGCAACACGCCACCCTGGCTCGGGCGATCCTCCGGTGGGGGTGAGACGGCCCGCCACCGAGCGAAACGCCGTGCACGTCAGAAGGAGACGTGGCTGAAAATGTAGGGTGTGCCTGGAGAAGGGCTCCTGAGCAGGAGACATGGAAAGGCAGGCTGGGATGGCGGCCTGACATGGGAGCCTGCCAGAATGTTCCAGAAACAGCAAGCGCTTTTCCCCCTTAAGGAAACATCGCCCCACCCCCAAGTCCAGGGTTGCCCGGTGCCCCTTTCTGCTAATATCCACTGGTGTGCAGCTCAGCCACGCCAGGCCTCCCGTCCCCTCCCCATGACGAGCCCTCAGCTTGTCACCCTGACGAGGAGCCCAGGAAGCATGTTCACACCCTGGGGCCAGACGCCCCGGCCGCAGCGGGCTGAGGGGCGAACACAGTCTGCACAGTGGCCGGAGGCCTGACCATATCGCTGCGTCGCAGCACCTGGCTCCTCCCCACGGCTGGATCTTTGCCAGTCTGCTTTGAAAGCCCTGCCCCCGCCTGAACCCCCACAGTGGGCGTGAGGGACTTGTGGAAGCCCCCTGAATGCGGGGCTTCTTAACCCTCTAAGCGAGGGGTGCCAGGGAGCGTCCCCGGGAGACGTGGCGCTCGGGGCTCCGGGTTACTGTCCTCCCGGGGGAGGGGAGCTCACTGTCCTCCAGCCCAGGCACCAGCTGTCCATGTCTGTCTCATGGCACCCTCGCCCAGGGCTGTGTGCACCTGTGGGTCCCCGGGCTCGGGACGGCCTGCCAGGGATTGCCTCCAGCTGGCCCAGTCCCCGGGCCCCTCGGTCCCGACAGGTGTGTGGTGACTCAGTGGTGTTGATCTTTCCCCATAGGCAGCTGTCAGACCCGCTGGAGACCCCTGAGCAGCCCGTGGGGCTGACGAGGCTGGGGGCTGGGAGCTCCAGGGCACCTGGCAAGCAGAGAGGCCTCGAGGCCCCGGCCTCTCCCCAGGGTCCACGATCCCCCTCCCCTCATGCTCTAACCCAGGCCCAGACACTTCCACCGTCCCCTGCTGTAAGAGCGGAGATGCTCTGGGCCTCTAGCACCCTGTTTGCCTGTGCCAGCCTGGCATCGATGGACAACGGCCCCAGCACCTGCCACACACTGTCAGTGACCTGGGCCACCCGTCCTTCCTGGGCTTGGCAGCTGTGACAGGATACTCTGACCCACTCTCTGGAAGGGGCGCCAGGGTGGGGATCCCAAGCTGGTGTATGGATCTACAGCGGGAGGGCTCCCGGGATTGCTCCTGACTCCGGGGCCAGGAGACCGTTCCCCAAACTCAGAACCATACTCTGCAATCTTGACATGCTTCTCCAAGAGCCAGAGATGGCCTGAGCCCAGGTCTAACAGGCCCCACTGGGTATCTGGGGGGCATGGCTCTATAGTGCTGGACAGACACCTTCAGGCTCCGTGGTGGCCTCCTGGGCTAGGCAGGCTAGAGATGTGACGCAGCCACCCCAGGCTTTCTCTAACAGCTTGAGTAGAGGGGCGGCTGGGGGAGGGGTTAGTATTGACCCCACGTGGCCGTGCCTGCACGGAAGGACCTGGCACAGAGCTTGACTCCCGCGGGTACATGGACGGGGTTACTATGATGGCTCCCTCCCCGTGGTCCATGAGGCCGAGTCAGGAAAGCTGGGTCCACAGGTGCTGGCCAGAAAGCTGGACGGGCTACGTGACGTTCTCAGTAGGTGCCAGGCCAGGCCCCAGAGGCAGCAGGCAAGGGTGGCTGAGAAGCAGAGAGGGAGCTGGGCTCCCGTGGTACCTTGTCACGGGCAGGGAAGAGGCGGGAAGGGAAATGGTAAAGACCTAGACCTTGGTGGCTCAGCAGAGGGGTCAGTAAGAGGCAGGAGCCAGCCTTGAGGGTGTGGGACCATCAACCCATAACTTCCTAATGGAGGAATCCTTGCTGGAGGTCATTCATTTACTCATCCGAACTTGCTTGGTCACTGCCTCTCTTGATCCCTTCCCCATATCTATCTACTCTTCCCCCCTTTCTTCCCTCCTTCTCCCCATCACCACCCACCCATCTATTCACCACCCACCCACCCATCTACTCAGCATGCATCCATCCGTTCACCCACCCACCCATCAATCAATCCCTCAAGTCTTATGTTTTAAATGTCCTTCTGTTTGTCCATCTCTCCATCTGTCCATCCATCCTCTCATCTGTCTAGGCATCATCCATCCACCCTCTATCCACTCACCCATCCATTCATCCATGTCTCTGCTGAGGTCTGGTTTATGTTTTAAATGTCTCTCGATCCATCAATCTTTCCATCTGTCTGCCCTCCCATCAATCCATGCATCTCTGCCTACTCATCCATCCATCACTGATCCATCCATCAATCCATCTACCATCCATCCACCATCCATCCATCTCTCCATCCGTCATCCACCCATCCATCCATCCATCCATCCATCCATCCATCTATCCATCTGTCCATCCATCCATCCATCCATCCATCCATCCATCCACCCATCCACCCATCCACCCACCCATCCACCCATCCATCCATCCATCCACCCATCCACCCATCCATCTACCCATCCACCACCATCCATCCATCCACCCATCCATCCATCCATCCACCCATCCACCCATCCATCTACCCATCCACCACCACCATCCACCCATCCATCCATCCATCCATCCATCCATCCATCCATCCACCCAACCACCCGTTCATTCATCTACTCATCCACCCATCCATCCACCCATCCATTTATCCATCTGCCCCTTTCCCTGGTGTGACCAGCAGTCCAGCACCCCCTGACTCCAGTTCTATTCACACAGGCACCATGGCCAGGCAGAGAGGAGCTTCTGAAGGTGAAGGTGGAGAGGTGGCCATGACAGCTCTGTGGAGGGCCCAAGGTCACACTCCAGGGGAGGCAGAGGCCCCAGGGGCTTGAGCAGGAGCCCATGGTCTGGTTTATGTTGTAAATGTTCCTCTGGCCTCTGGCCACTTGTGGAGACAGGAATGTGGAGGGAGAGTGATGGTGGGGTGCCCTTGGGAAGGGCTGCCCTCCCCTCCAGAAGGATGCCCCTCTGCATGTGCTCCCGGCTGGGAAGTGCCCTGGCAGCGTGGGGAGCGCAGGGCTGCGGGGCCTGGTGGGCTGTGATTCAAAGCATCTCCCCAGTCAAAGGCCAACGGCCCACCAGGGGTGACTGTCAGGGTGGGGCTGCCACGGGGCAGGAGGAGGAGGAGGAGGAAGAGGGGAGGCCAGCGGCTGTCCTGCTCGGGCTGCTGTGTGGGGATAGCCACTGCAGCTGAGCGGTGCACAGCTACCACCACCACCTCCACGTGGGTCTACACAGAGATGAGCAGACTTCCCTGCCCACCTCTGCCTTGGCCATGGCCACCCCTGTCCCTCTGTCTTCTGGCGATGGCACCCACCTCTCCTTTGGGGCCACCCCTTCCCACTTGGAGCCCATTAGCTCTAGGCTGAAAACTTGACTCAGGCACAGGTGACATCACGGGCCACCCCCTGACTGTGCTAGGGACTGTTCAGAATGGGCCACGGCCCAGGTTGGCTGTGAGAATCAGTGAGGGGAGTGGACGTAAGCCTGGGGCTACTGTAAGCCATTGGCCACCTCACAGAGAGCATCTGACTGCAGAGATGGGCTGTGCAGATGTGGTGTTAGTCCTGGATTTAGCCATACCTGAAGCTGCTCTACTTAGGGATGATTCCACATATTTCTTCACTCAGAAAAGTTTTAGGGGAGTTTCTGTCCCTTGAAACAGAAGCTTATATGAGGATCAGGTTTCTGGGGGCACATGAGCTAAAGCTGGGATCAGGGTTAGTGCAGGAGTTTGGGTGCCTGGAGTGAGCGAATGACTGAGGGACTGTGATGGGCAGCAGAGAGTCTGGAAGGAGATTCTGGGAGGAGGGCCGCGAGGAGGCGTGGCCAGGAGGCGTGGCCAGGAGGAAGTGGGCTGAGGCCCCCGGGGGTGCTGGGGGCTGCTGGGGCAGGGATGTCATCAAGTCAGCCACGGTGGCAGCTTGGGCCACTGAGCCGACGCCCCTGAGGCACTCCCATGTCACCCCTCTTTCTCTGAACTGCGGCCAGGCAGGGACTCAGGAACCATCCGGTCCCCACCGTGCAGATGAGAAAACTGAGGCCCAGAAGCTCCTCCTGCTTGGGATCTCACTGTAGTGGGGGAAGAGTGGGGACGAGATCCCCGGGGAGTCTACCTGGGAAGCTTGGGTGGAGGGTCAAGAGGCTGGGGGCCCAGGGGCCAGGTGAAGTGACTCTGAGCTGGGGGCTGGGCTGGGCGCGGGTGAGGTCCCTGCCTGACCGCCCTCAGCAGTGTCCAGCAGAGCCCTGTCAGCCTGTCGACCCTGGGCACCTCTGGAATGTGCTGAGTTCTGGAGGTCGCTTGTTATGTGGCAGAGCTGACCACTGCTGGGGGTGGCCCACATAGTCACTCAGTGAACTGCAGGACTTCAGACCACCCCCCCCCAACATCCCGTTAAACACAGGACATCTCCTGAGCTGCGGCTCCTCCTCTGCGCCAGCCCAGCGATCCTGTGTGGCCCCGGGGACCCCTGGCCAGGTGGGGCCTGCTTTGTGAGCAGAGAGGCCCACCTGCACCCCAGCTAATCCCACGCCAGCTGCCAGATCTGGGAAAGCCCGGCGGGCACTCAGCTGTCCGTCCTGGGAGGAAGCCCCACTGCCCCAGCTGCCCCCGACCTGGCACACCCAGCGAGGGTGGGCAGCTGAGCATGGCCACCCAGCCCTGGGAGGCTGGGGGCACGTGTTGCCCTCCGGTCCTCAGAGCAGCTGGCAGGCTGCTGTGACCTGCCCAGGTAGCATGGAAGACAAGCAGAAGGGGCGAGGTTGGCTGCTGAGGCTCCGGGCACCCAGGGCAGCTGGAGGCCACCCCCAACTTTCTGGAGCTTGCGGCTCTCCGGCACTCAGGTGGCCATGATCCGACATGGCTGGGCATGAGAGCTGTGGCCCCCTGCCCTGCTCGGTAGAAATGGGGGCTGCAGGTGGGGCCTAAACGTGCGCCCCTAGGGAGTCCAAGCCATGCTCCGCTGGATGGAGACGCAGACTGATGGACACCCCTCCTGCCCCTCCTTGGGGGCTCAGGAAGCTGGCCTGGGGACATGCTACTCACTGAGGGACATCTTCTGGGCTGAGCCTAGAGGCTCTTCGTTGCTCACCTCTGCCCTTCCCATCTGGCCCACGCACTCCCAGGCCCTCCGGGGCCTCCACCACACTAGCCTCCCGCCAACAGTGGTCCGCCAGCCTTCCTGGTGTTCTGCCACCTGGGAACCACCCCCTGAGCATGCCCCACTCTGCAGCCCAGACACAGGACCAAGTGGCCAAGGGGCCACTCCAGACACCCAGAAGGGGGCCTGCTGGCCCAACCTGGTGTGTCTCTGCCCATCTGCTGGCTCTGCCTTAGACCTCAGGGCTGCAGACCTCACAAAGGTGCTAGAAAGCACAGGCCCTGCATCTGGGTCCATGTCGGCAAGTCTTCAGAAACCGTGACCACTGCCTCCTTAACCCAGGGACTCAGGGGCGTCTGTGGCCTTCAGGTATCAGTGGTCAGGGGCAAGGAGCTAGGGTTGGACACACAGACAGGGACCCAGGTCATCCTGACCCTTGATGGGCTATAGCCTAGGAGCTCAGATGACTCTAGTTGTCACATGGACAGGGAGGTAGGAAGCTGGACGGGGCAGGGCCTGACTTCAACCCAGAGCATCCTGGGTGCAGGCTCCATGTGGCCCGGTAGCCGAACAGGAATGTGACAGGTGTCAGATGAGGGCCCAGCACCACAGGGTGGCAGCCTGGACGGGGGAGGAGCTGGGGCTACAGGGAGCCAGGCTCTCCGCCGCTCAGGGGCTTGCTGGGAAGGAGAGCCTCCTCATGAAGAGCACCACGTGGGCAGGAGAGGATGGGGCTGGCAGGGGTCTTGTGCTCTCCTCTGTCCCCTGCCACCCTGAGTGTCTTACTTGGAGGGACTTCCAGCCACTAGCCCTGTGCCTCCAGCAGTCTCTCCAGAGAGGTGGCCTCACATTCTGACACAGGGGTCCCTGAGTGTGACGACTGCATCCCCATCACATCAACATCCTGAACACTGGCAAAGTCTTCCCGGCTCAGGTCCTGAGCAAACATGCAACAGTGCCCAGGGCATGAGCGCAGCCGGGATGAACACTGGCACAGATCAGAGGACTGAGCAGATCCCAAGACATAGGATGCACCTGGAATCCTCAGCAAAACTCTAGCAACCGCTATCCCCATCAGATAAGGGCAGGATGTGGTGAAAATGTCAGAGAGCAAGAACACGAACCACCCAGGGTGCTGGGAAAATGCTACAGAACTCCAAAGAGAAAGCCAAGGATACGATTCCAGAAAATAGAAAAGTCGAGGAGCATCTTCAGTTTGACCAAAAAAAATTATAGAAAGAGGTAACAGCAGTGACGATGAATGAAATGATCAGAAATGATAAAAGGGACTTTCTGGAGCTCAGGGAGCCAAGTCTCCAAAGGGCTCACCAAGTGCCCAGCACAATCAATGATCTGAGTCCCCCGGGGAAAAGCTTTGCCGGGGACTTCATACCCCTGAGGCTGCAATGGAGACACTAAAAACTTCAGGTATAAAAGAAAAGAAAGGAAAGGCCGTGTGCAAAGGTATGAAGCACATCTCTTAATAGCAAGACTGGGTGCTACAAGACCTTGGGAAAAGGTCTCCAAAATTCTAAAGGAAAATCTTTTTCAACTTAAAATTTTATACCCGGTGAAACTATCCATAGGGCATAATGGTTGAAGGCAGATAATTAAGAAGAAGGCAGGAGATCCAGGACACAGATCCAACCTAGGAGAGCCCTCCAGAATGGGGCTAGGCTGGAGGTCTCCAGAGGAAAAAAATCTAGGTTAGAGCCAGAGAAGGGAGGGCTCCGGGGGAACATGGCCAGGACAAAGGGGGTTTGAGAGATGGACAAGCCTGGAAACCTGGGCACTGCAGATGATAAAGTCAGGTGACAAGAGGGGAGATGGACAGCAGGGTGGAAAGCAAGAAGCGCAGGACCCTTTAGAATCTGTTACTTGAGGAAGAAATCCATCCAGTTATGACCTCAGGCAAAATAAAAATGAAACCCGAGGAAGAGGCAGTAGTCATCTACAGACGATGGTGAGCCCGACTCTACCTTTGCAAAGAACCAAGAAAGACAGATGGTGGGAAGAAGGGCCTCAGAACTGCATGCAAATGTCACAAATCTCCACCAGAGTCACGAAAGAACACGTACTGGGTGGGAGACGGCAGGGCAGGGCCACCGCATCGCTTGGTCCCACAGAAGGCTTAGACGCAAAGCCCAGGGAACACACCTTCCCACACTTAATATTCCCCCCAACCCCCCAGTGACATTTAGAAATGCACTTCTCTTTGGGTGAAGTTTATCTGAATTCAGGAATTTATGCTCTTTCAGTTTTTATTTTGTTCAGAAAACTGAATGATTCAAAACTCACAGATATCATATGATATTGACGATAGCTTCTGATGGTATGTCTGTTCTCTTGTCTATTCACCCATCTGCCTGTCCCACAGGCTGTGAGTCTATCGACCCACCATCTGTCCAACCACCCCTTTATCCACCTCTTGCTGTATCTATGCTTTACTCCCTCCACACACCAGTCAGTCCCTCCTCCTTCCATCCCTCCATCAGTCTCTCTGTTAATTTATTCACCAATCCCTCCACACACATGGCCAGTAGTTTATCAGTCCATCTGTTCACACGCCCTCCGCATGTCCTTCCACCCACCCACCCACCAACCCTCCAAGCCTCCACACGTCCATCTTTCCATCCGTCATCTGCCCTCTCTCCACGTACCCTTACTCTATGCAGTATGTGGAGAGACGTCTGGAACATCGTCCTCACGCTGAGCGTGGGTCTTCCTGGGGTAATAGGGTACACTTGGGAAGAGGAGGGGGTCATGGAATTTTGTGCTTTTCATTTTGGACTTTTTTGTATGATTAGAATTTTCTGGAAATTCAAATAGAGTTAAGATCAATGTCTTTCTGTCTCTCTCCATTAAGAAAAATAATGTGTGCCTGTGGAGGGGGACGATCCTCTCTTTCCTCTCTTCTCAGTCGGGCTCTGCTGAGGCCTATTAATAGCACTCTGCTTGCTATTCTCAGATACCCCTCCCTCGGAGTCTCCCCTGACCACCCGGCTCCTCTCGGGCACAGTGGCCTGCTCTGTTCCCGGTTATTACCCTGCTCTGTAATTATGTGGTGTATCTTTGACCAGGGGCTTCTCTGAAAGGCCAGCAACCTGGTCCTATCGTGTACACCTCCAGCACCATGCGCTGCCTGTGACGTCGGCGGCTTGGATGGGGGCTGTGGAAGGGAAGGTGGGCGGGCCAGCCCAATGGGTTCACCCTTGATGCCCCAGAGAGATGGCCTCAGGTCTTGATGTAGCGATGGGCAGTAGGCAGGAGGACAAGGCGCTAGCGGTGCCCACAGTGGTACTCATGGGGGGGCATGAGGTTCCCCTGGTCCTGTGTTGGGCACCAGGGAGGGCTGCGGGTTACGCTGGCCACATGCCCAGAGGGAGTGTTCCTCGGTCCTTGTTACAGATGTGGACATCGAGGCTGCCAGGGGCTGCAGGGGGTGCCACACTTGCCCCTCTCTGCCATAACCCTGCTCATGCCACTGCTAGGGGCTGCCAGAGGGCAGGTAGGATGGGGCAAGGTGGGGCCTCGAGATGGGGACTAGGTCGGGGGCCAGGTGTCCTTGGGCAGAGGTGACAGCAGGGGAGGTTAAGGCCTATCTGTTTGGGAGGACAGCATGAGTGGTGGCCAGGTGGACAGAGTGAAGGGAGGCCCCTGAGATCAGGGCGGGGGACAAAGAGGGAGTGAGGGGAGGGCAGGAGGGGTGCACGCCCAGGGTACCCTGCCCAAGCTTCCTGCAGTTCACCTGGCTCTCTACTCTGTACTTGGACCCGGGCTGCTGACCGTGGGTGACATGCCGTCTGTCTGTCCTGGACCCACCATCCTGAGTGAGATGGCTCATGACCATGCCTGGCCCCTTCTCCATGCAGCAAGACCTGCCCCCTGGACAGGCCCTGGGCAGGGCCACTCTGAGCGGCCCTCTCTGCTCTAGACCTGAGGATAGCAGAGAAAAGCCAGCAAGGTCGTGGGGGAGGAGTGGGTGGCCACAGGGAGAAGGGGTCCCTGTGGCCTGTCTGTCCCCAGGTGGGGCACTTCTTAGCAGGAGGGGCCACGTGTGGGTTCCAGGGCCAGGAGATGGGGTGTGTGGGGCAGGGAGCCGCAGGAGGCTGAGGCAGAGGGAAGAGCGGGAGAGAGGGCTCCAGGGGAACGTAGTGGGAGGAAGGGGAGGAGGAGGGCCAGGGCCAGAGTGGGGGCTGGCCAGGGCTGGGGAGGGCCGAGGGCGCTCCTGGCCTCGCCGTGCCCACTGCCACCCGGGGCCCCTGGCTGTGTGCTGTGCACGTGGGTCCCGGGGCAGCCCTGCACAGGGCGCGGGTGGGCCGTCCGGCGCGGGGCGAGGGGAGCCGGCCCGCGGGAGTGTTCCGAGGAGAGATTTGTTAGTGAGACAAAAGCATACTTTTCCAGGCAGGACTGTTTGTACAGTGACTTCATGACATCGCCTTGGCCTGGCGCCCGGAGTGGGGCGGCCGAGGAGGCCCTGCGAGGCCCAGCACGGACAGCATGGACCCGCTGGCTGGCTGGCCGGCCCCTCCCGTCCTTATCTGGTCCTGGACATCAAAGTGGGGGCTTTTCACTAGTGAATTAAACAGCACACAAACGGCGCGGGGCGGAAGACCCCAGGCCAATTAGCCCTGAGTGGGGTGGGGGCCTTTCAGAGTGGGGCCACTTTCTAAGGAGTCGCTGTAGCTTGTCCAACGCGGGGGGATATTTTGCCCAAAGCTCATTATAATAATGAACCTGCATTTCTTTCCTCAAGAGAATAATTAGCAGACTTCCAAATGGGTCAAAGCGGCAATTTAAAAACTGCCCCCTAATTGTCCCATTTACTTCGTTCTGTGACAGGGAACCTCGGTGCCTTTGGGAGGAGCGGGGGCTCCATGCTGTGACGGCAGGGCTGGCGGGCGGGCGGGCTGGCGGGCGGGCGGGCGGGCGGGCGGGAGCTGGGGCTTGCAGGGTCTGGGGGCCCTGCCTTGCCCTGCCGTGCTGCAGAGGCCCCGTCCCTCCCGCCCATCTCTGGTGGTGGACTCCTCTGAGGGAGGAGTGGCGGACCTCTGAGAGGCCCAGGCCAGTACACAGGCTGGGCACGGACTGCTGGGGCCTGGTGGGTCAGCGGTGGGCCTGCTGTTGACGGGGAGCACCCCCACATGTGACCCCGGCCGGTGCGCCCATGGCAGAGACCGGGAGCCCGGCATTTCCTATGAGGGACAGGAGGGTGCCAGAGCAGAGGGGGGGTGGGAAGATGGGAATCAGAGGGTGAGGTCAGGGAGGGGCCCCCCTGGCCGGGTGGGGGTCACAGTCCCCAGAAAGCCCTGCTACTCTGATGGCTCTGAGTACACAGTCACAGCCCAGCTGTCCAGGGGGCAGAGCCCAAATGTCTGGCCACTTGGCCCAGCCAGTGAGGGACAGGTAGGCCTGGGAGTCGTCCCCTTCCCATGTGGCTGTCCTCACAGACAGCAGGCTTCGCCATGACGTGGCCTGGGCAGCCCGGGGGGACAGAGGTCAGTTCCAGGGGAGGTGGAGCCGGCGGAGTCGAGTCCTGTGCAGGGGCCCCTCCAAGCCTCCCCGTGCCTCCCTCCTTTCCCCTCATTACACCTTCATTGTTTAGTCCAGTTATAAGTCAGATCACAAAAGGAAGAGGTTGGGGATACGGAAAAGCCTGTCTGAGAAACACCTCTCGGCCCGCCTCAGGAGACCAGCCGTCTGGCACACCATCCGCCAGGTGACCTCCGGCGCACACACTGGCCTGACACGGCCTGCCTCCGTGACCTGGCATCTCCCCAGGTCACTGAAGGACGCCTCAGAGCTGCGTAACTGTCCTGATGCGCCCAGCCACCGTGGCTCTGGTCTGTCTCTGATGCTCTCTGTGGTCGGGCCGTGGCTGCTGCGCCTGTGCGTGACTCTGTGGCTGCTCTGACTTGTTCCTCAGGGGCAGAGGCCTGTCTGCACGGCCCTGGGTGCGGTTCTCCCAGAGCCCTGGGGACAGGGAGCTGGCCCTGGCCTCGCCAGCACAGCACGCTGCACGTCCACGTGTCCACGTCCGTGAGCGGCTCTTCAAAGGCGCCCTCAGCTCGTGGGCGTGGGCCTCTGTGGAGGACGGGAGGAAGCTCTGCAGGCCTCATGGGTCACACGGTCCCTGTCCAGCCTCAGGGGCAGTCCTGATAAACCCACGGAACGCTGGAAACGCCAGTTAAATGCCCTGAACACACCCCAGGGAAGCGGGTTGTTCCCCAGGGCTGTCCGGGACAGTGGGAGGGCCGGGGCCGCCCTCACCCACCAGTGCCCACAGAGAGCCATGCAGGACTGCCCGGGGAAAGGTCAGACTCCGAGATCTGGAGTAGGGTCCCTGGTGAAGGTGTGGCACTGCTGGGTCCTTGCAAAGTCGAGTTGGAGCGAGGGGAAAGCGGACCTCGACTCCACAGCCGTGGGCACAGCTGGAGACCCTGTGTCCACAAGCGGGCGTGGCTCTGCTCTCATAAAACTGTATTACACAAGCAGGTAGCAGCTGCAGCAGGCCGCGGGCCGTGGTCCACCACTGTGCTCTAGACGGGGAGGGACACTGTGAACTGTTTTCTAGTTTGCTCCCAGTCCTACGGCTCGGTTGCCTCTGGAGTCTTTATGTACTAAGAATGGCCCCTGTCCACGCTGGCTGCAGTCCTCCCCACTCGCCGTCCAGTGCAGACGGGATGGGCAGGGAGGAACCTCGTAGGGCAGCCCTGGCTCCCCGTGGGTTGGGGCTGGGGCTGTGAACTCACCCCTGTCTTGTTCAGAGACAAAAGCCATGGCTTGCTGCTCTCAGTCTCCAAGTCCGGCTCAGTTGACCCTCTGAGGCCAGAGGTTGTGCCCATCTGTGGTCCCAGATCATCCGTGGTGGAGCCGAGATCCTGACGGCCATCAGGCCGAGCTGCAGGTCGCCACGTGCCTGCCCACCCCAAGCAGGACCAGAGAGGGCCGGTCGTGTGGACGGCACTGAGGGAGATGCAGATGGGGAGCACAGCTGGAGCCAAGGTGCCTTCCTGTGTGGGGTCAGTCCAACCCGACCAAAGCTGGTGGCACTTCAACCGGGCAGGATGGCTCCAGACCTCGCAGGGCATGTCGAAGGGGAACAGTAGCCGGACATTTCTGGAGGAAAACCATGGTCATAAGGAGGGGTGGTCCCCTTGGCCAGTCCCCTTGGCACTGGACCAGTCCCTGTCATCCAGGCTTCTGCACCTCTTGGAGCAGCAGGAAGCCATGTGCCCTGTGTCCCACATCCAGGGGTGCTGGAAACACGTGATCTACGCCACTGTGGTCCCATTCTGTGTCTGAGGACACGGAGGTCCTGGCCACTGTCACGCAACTGGGACTTGTCCCCAGGGCCAACTGACCCCACCTGACAAGGGGGAGGCCGCACAAAGCAGGGCCACACAACTCTCTGGGGAGAAGCAAGTGGAGCCTCGATGGCAGCCAACGCGGCGCACAGGTGGAAGGCCATCGTGTGAGGATGGCTGTGCCTTGGTTTCCCTCTGTGCCGTGACGACGGGGGAGGCCCTCGCCCGCTGAGACGCCTCAGGTGTGTGCAGGGCGGGAGGTGGCTCCGGCATGGGTGAGTGTCCGTTATTCTTGTCCCTGGGATCTCCATTGCCCCGGGGTCTTCTCACTGGCCACTGGCCACACCGTGGACATCAGCGGCCCTCCAGCACCACTGTTTAGGATGCCGAAGGAGCACCAGGTTCTTCCCTGCCCAGGGGACACTGGCTCCTGCTGTGGGTCCAACGTCCTTCCCTTTGACCTTCAGGTTTCCGAGACCCTGCCCTGCCCTGGACTATGGTCCCATTAACAAGGGCTTGGCCTGAGCTGAGTGGGGCCAACCAGGAGGTGGGACAGGTGACCTGTGGCACCCCAGCCAGTGGCCAGAGTGGGGTGCCCTGAGTACCCCATGCACCTAGAAGCTGACCCCAGGGTCAAGGGCAGCAGGTGGGAGCTGATGGGCCCCAGCAGGAGGAGAGAGGCCAGGAGAGGGGCAGGGAGAGAAGGGGCCCTAGAGCTCCTGGGCAAGTCTGGGCAGGTGGCAGCCCCGGGCCTTCGGGGGGCAGGCTGGGGCAGGCGGCGGGAAGGGGGCCAGGAGAGGGGCTGCAGAGAGCGCAGGCCCAGGCTGTGTCCCCGGGTTCTGGGGGCGCCTCTGAAGCCCCACCCTCTGTAGCTCCTGCTCCTCCACACGACGGGGTGCTCCCGAGCTCCTGCACAGAGGCGTGTCCTCTGGGAGGGTCTCCCTGAGGGACACGGTGGGTGGACGGGCTTCCCCAGGGGCAGGGAGTAGCTAGGTGGCCACAGAGAGTTCCGCAAGCTGGCCATGGAGGAGTTGAAGGTGGGTGGACGGACAGGCAGCATCATGTAGGACCTTGGGATGGCCTCGGCCCCCCATGGGCAGCTGTTCTGGCCTATCTGGACCTCAGTTCTCCTTCAAAATGGGGTCATCCAGGTGGACACACGTTGAGAAGCAGGCATGGGGCCCTTGGAGCTCAGGATGTAGGCAGTTCTCTGCCCATCTCCAGGGGCCTCTGTGCAGCCTGCCAAGTCAGCTGGCCTCTGCCTGGCCATCTTTTGTGAACGAGACTCGTTTCCACTCTACAAATGACAGAGAAATTCCTCTTTGTCCCTGTCTCTGACGGAACTTGTGCTCTTGAGGAGATTGTGGGAGGCCTTGTCGCCAAGGGGTGGACCACGGAGAGCCTGCAGCAGCTGGAACTCGGACCCTCAGTCCTGGGTGCGCGGGGCCCTGTAAGTGTGCCCTGTGGTGGTTTCAGTCTCAACACACACACACACACACACACACACAACACAACCATACAAGTTAGACATTCTGTTCCACCCCTGCTCGGAGAGTGGACTGTCATTACTACAGTGACTTGCTGGCCCTCCAGGAGGGTGGACACTCCCCTCCCTCTAGGAGGGAGCGTCCCTGCCCTGGAGGTGTGCCCCTGCCTGCTCTGAGGTCTCTTTCCAGGCCCACTCACCGGCTCACTTTGACAGGCTGCTTCCTTCCTGCTCCAGGCTGATGCCTGCCCCAGGGCCTTGGCTCCCTTGCTGTCCCTGCCTGGACCCCTCTCCTTAGTCCTCCCCCAGGCGTCCTGCAGGGCAAGGGCAGCCCATCACCTGGATTCTCCTCCAATGCTCCTCCGTGGGCTCCTGCGCGTGGGAACCCTCTTCTCTCATTGCTCTCCTCTTCCCTACCCTGTCCCCAGCCCCTCTGCCCCTTCCCCTGATCCCAATTAGGCCGACACACACCCACAAATCAACCGAGCCCCGCACCACAGAGGCGAGAGTTCAAACAACGCCACCGATTTACAAACCATTTTCTCCGCAGCGATTAGGTTACACTTCCCCCAATAGCTGCTTCATTTTCTTGTCAAAAATACACGGTTTCCACATTTGTCTCGCACGGGGTAATTAATTTCCAGACCATAAGTAAGAACTTAATTTGATACCTGCAAGGATTATAAACTATTTCAAGCTGTTGTTTACATGAAATCAAGAAAGATTCATTCTGTTTGCAATTATGTTAATGAGGACATAGAGTGGGCACTTTTTCTATTCAGGGAACTCAGCATAATCTTGCCATTGCCAATGAATGAGTAAAAAGGCCTCGCTGCCGCAAACCTCTCCATGGCTATTTTTAAGGTGACCCTGGCGAGGGGCCCACGGATGGCTGAGCACCCCAGGAAGGCGTTTGTGGGAACGCTCAGCCGGTCGTGGGAGGGTGAGCTCTGGACCTCAGGCCGTGCCGTGAGCTGGGTCTGCAGTGGGACGCCGGCAGCTCAGCTTCTCCGCCTCCCTCCTGATGCTGAGCCGGGAAGGGCTGCCGGAGGGCTGGGGTGGCCGCAAGCTGGGCCCAGACTGTTTAGATGGCAGATCTGGAGTGGGCAGCTGGCAAAGACTGAGCCCGCCGGCCTGGGCTGCAGGTAGGGACGGGGAAAGGAGCCTGATCTTGGGGCAGAGGGAACCCTAACCCCAGGCCCGACATTGTCCAGTCGTACCACGGAGGGCTGTGCACATGGACCCCATGGGGCAGGAAGGTCACACCTGGGCTACCAGGCTGCTTCTGCCCACCATGGCACCCTGTGGGTTGCCCATGACCCTGAGCCGCTTGGGCTGTGCAGGTTGACCAGGAGATACACACGGGGCGTCCAGAGAGGAGAGGCGTCCCCTCTGCCTGGGGCCCCGGCTTCTCAGGATGGGACATCGCTGGCTGCTGCTGTCCATGCAGCCCGTGGAAGGGAGGCCTCCTGGGAGGAGGATGCAGCCCAGGCAGAGGCCTAGGGAGACGGTCCTGTGGGCACCGGAGGTGAGCCATGGGCCAGGCCTGTAGGAAGGGGAGCTGGCCAAGGCTGAAGGCAGGGGCTGCCCCCGCCCAGAGAAGTCGAGGCACCTCCAACACACAAGGAGGCAGCTACCGGCCAGGGAAGGGCTCTCGGCTCCAGAGTGAAGCTGGGTGGTGGTGGGTGCGGCAGGCGGCCAGGACCGGGGTCTTGGCCTGTGCGGGCAGGTGCTGGGGAGGGCTTGGGGTCCGGAAGGCAGGACGTCCCTGGGCCTGTACCTTAACAGCGCAGGCGCCCCTGGGAAATGGTGTGTAGCCTGCTGGCTGGCCTCCCGCCTCCCAGCCCTCCTGGGCTCGGTGGGGACTGCGGGAGAAAGAGGGCTCTTTCATGGTATGACCCGCCGCGGTGTGCAGGCACGTTGTGGCCCGTCCCTGGCTGGCTGTTGCTGGAGAGGTGGGGGCTGGGGCTGGGGCCGGTGCCCCCTGGGGGCCTCCAGCACGGTCCTCTTCCTCACAGGGTCCCCCGCTGGTGCCCCTCCAAGTCAGCCTCAAGCCGCGGCCTGAAGCTGCTGCCGGCTGAGCCCTCATAAATCCTGAGATGCTGGAGACAGCCCAGGTGAGGCTGTGAACAATGCCCCATTGTGGCCCCGTGGGGACGTTCTGCCACCACTTGCCACCAGCCCCTGCGCTGTAAAATCTCTCCCCACGGATCCAATTTCGCCGCTCTGGCCCTTGGGGGGTTAGACCCGGGACGGGCGCAGTCTCCCTGGACACAGAAGCCATTTACGGCGGGATAAAGGCGGCCTTTATTGGCACCGAGGGGCCGACGTTCCCTGCCCCATCGTTTTGTCACCCGTCACATCTGTCAGGTGGTGCGGGCGGGTCGCGCGGCAGTGGGGGCTGTGTGGGGGCAAGGACAGGCCCGGGGCCACGGCGGCAGGGAGGAACGGCGGGGCTCCACTTCCTGAGGAGCCGGGTCCCTGGGCCTTCACGCCGGCGCCCCACTATCTCAGGGGTCCAGCTCTCAGGGGGGCGCACAGGGCCCCCAGCGCTAGCAGGGAGGAACCCAGACCCAGGCCTGTGGGGAGCACGTCCCTCCCTCAGGACAGGGTTTGTGGGAGTGAGAGGGAATCAGGGGCTCTCCCCGGGCTAGTCCAGAGGCCTGGCCTGACCTGAAGGCAGAGAGGAGCTGGGTAGGCCCCGGGGGTCCTAGAGGGGACTCTCCATGCCTTGTTCAGGGTCCCCACCTGGCCTCATCTTGAGAGGACTAGTTGGTTGTCTTGAGGGTGCCAGGCCTGAACTCCACTCAGACTTCTCAGGTCATGGCCACCATGGGCAGCATCATGGCAGGCCCCTGCTGCGCTCCTCCCGGCGGTGGCAGGACCTCAGGGGTGCGCTGGGCTGTCGGCCAGTGTTTAGCAAGTGTGCCTGTGTTTTAATGCACGCTGAGAAGGGACGCGCCCTGGCTAAGCCGCCGGTCTTATGGATGTCACTCTTAGGGTGAGGTTGTTGCAGAACAAGCATTAGGTGTACAAAGGTGAGGGGCATGGGGAAGAACGTCATGTCAGAAGCATGACGGGAGCTCGCGGTGTGCAAAAACACAAAGGAGCCCACGTGACTGGGCAGGAGCTGGGGACGGCAGCAGGCTGCTCCCACGGGGCCTCGCCCGGGATGGTCCTCTCCACACCCTGTGCTCTGGGGGTGACGGCCCCCTCCCTCGGGAGGTGCCCGCCCATGGAGGGCGCTGGAGGGGGGCCAGGACCCGAGGGCTGGAGCTCTGCACCGACTGGGGAGGCACTTCCAGGCTCAGCAGCGGGGAGGACTAGGCGGGTCCTGTGGCTGGGTGGGTCCCTGCAGCAGTGGGACACAGAAAACAGCAGAATCAGGGCAGGGCTGGCTTCTGGGGACCCCGTCAGAGCTGGAGAGCCTGGGGGTGGGCCGGGTGGTGAGGTCAGGAAGCCCGCGCCTGCCCGGGGCCTGCTTTTCCCACCCTCGCTGGTTACCGGGTGCCCGACTGAGGGCCGTCTGGTCCAGGCTGGTTTGGATGGGGAGCTTCGGTTTTAGTACAAGAAGGACCCTGAGTGTGACAGACAAGCCAGCTCCCCGAGGCCTGACACGCTGGGTGGCCTCCCCAGGAAGCCGTGTGGCCCCCCAGGTGCGGGCACAGGGTGGCAGGGCCTGTTCTGTGACCACTGGACTCCAGAGGCATGCCTAGCTAGTCCCCACTGCACCCAAAGGCAGGGAGTGCGTCGGGAAACAGGCGGGGTCAGGCAGGGAGAGGGGCTGGTCTTGGGGCGCCTCGCACCAGGAAGGGTGGGAACTGTACCAGCCTGGGTCCCGTGGGCAGCCTGTCTCCTCCCCAGGACTTTGGTAGAGGGTAGGGCTGGGCCACCCTGCCCCAGCTGAGGCCCTCTGTGCATGCCCCTGACTCTGCACCTACCGGGAGGAGAGGGGGCTCGGGGCCCAGGAGTGGGGGTAGCAGCAGAACTGTGAGCGGGCTCCGGAGATGGGCGGGCAGACTGTTTCCCTCCTGCTGCCCGGCCAGGGGACGGGGGCCTGTAGCTGTCACCGCCCATCCTCCTGTGCCACCACCCTCCTCACCCAGAAGCTCCCGGCGAGCCCCACTGGTGGAGTCAGACCCGTGACACCCCAGCCTCCATCCACAGGCCCTGCGTTCTTGGGACTCCTTGTGGAGCTCAGGCTGGGGACACCGGCCCGAGTCACCGACTCCACGTCACCTCCAGCTACTGGCTCCCCTCTCTGGATCACAGAGGCCTGGTCCCCCCTGCCCCTCTTGCTCGGGCTCTCCTGTTGTCCCCATCTCTGCTCCCTGGTGGCCCTTGAGTGCAGCAAGCCACATGGGCACCCCTTCAGAGGTGCAGGGTCCTGCTCAACCCCTCAGTGTGCCCGGGGACCCGCAGACCGAGGCTTTCCCCAGCCGGTCCCAGGTGCCACCTGGTCCCTGGTGGCTCCCGGGGCTCCCCCCTCTCCTCTCCTCCTGCAGGAGCCACGCCTTCCTGACTCCCTGCTGGCCGGCCTGAACCCTGCTCTTGGGCTCAGCCGTGCCCACTCTGGCAGCCTCAGATGGATGTGGCCTGTGCGAGGCCCACTCCCAGGTTGCTTCCGCTGGCTCCGTCCTGCTGGCCCCAGCTCCTGACCCTGCTGAGTGGGGAAGCCCTGCTGCTCCCACTTTCTCCTTCTCGCTGGGAAATATGTAATTACGGGTCACTGTGGGCACCCTCCTGCTGCTGGCCCGTGCTCCAGGGGCAGGACCAGCTTGTTCTGCCCACGGTGGCAGCCCTGGGCAGGGAGCTGTGGCCGCCTCGCTGACCGATGGCGGTGGCCAGAGGCTCCTTCCTGTCCTCCTGAGCCTCTGTTCCATGCTTTAGCTCCCTGCCCAGGTCAGAGGCCTTGCTTGGAGGACACTCGGGTTTAGAGGAGGCCCCTCCCTGTGACTGGACAGCGCATCTCCACTGTGGCTACAGGATGCTGTGCTCTGAGCCAGGGGAATATTCCAGGCCCATGTGCTGGCTGGGCACTCCTGGGTGGGCCTCCCGGGCGCCCCCAGGCCAGGGGCCCTCACCTCCCAGGTGTGCAGGACTGAGAGGGCCAGGTGACATGGGCCAGGCCTGCACACTCTCCTCAGAAGCCCCCCCTGCTGGGTGGGTGCCTGTGGTCTGGTGGGGTGTCCACACTGCTAGATACAGCATCCTGCGCGGGCGGCAGGCAGCCGGCCACCTCACTGCCCACACAGACAGCTCTTTATATGTGAGACCTGACCTATGGCTCCCGGCCGGTGGGGAACAGAGGGGGCGCTGTGCGCACTGACCAACCTGTGTCCCTGGCGGGGTGGCCGGCGGCGGGGGGCAGGGAGGGATGTGGTGGTGCACACTGGCCCCTGGGTTCCCTACGTCACATTCCCTTGAGGCTGATCCGCCACGTACCAGAACCACCCTGCTGGGAGCGTGAGCGGGGCCACAGCTCTTCTTGTCCCCAAAGTCCAGCACCCCAGCCCTTTGGTGCCCAGCCCACCTCTGCCTGTCCACCCCACCTCAGGGGCTCTGGTCTCCTGCTGTGGCTGAGACATGCCAGCACTCAGCGCCTCTCTGCCCATGGTGCCCTCTGAGCAGAATGCCAGATTCTGTGGGACGGGCACCCCAGCCCCCGGGAGCCCTTCTGGCCCACGGAACCCCTATCTCTTTAAAGGCCGGGACCCAGAGGGTGTCTCCCCAGCAGGAGGGAGGGTGCCTTCTGCCTCCCTGTGAGCATGGCCACTGTGATGGGGCCTGTTGATCAGGCATTTTCTGGGTGTGGGAGCATGGCCATGGCCCCTACCCTTCTCAC
Source organism: Marmota monax (assembly GCF_021218885.2). Lineage (NCBI taxonomy): Eukaryota > Metazoa > Chordata > Mammalia > Rodentia > Sciuridae > Marmota > Marmota monax. The sequence goes on along the minus strand of NW_026692498.1, from coordinate 2,668,691 downwards.
CAGACCCTCGCAGGCTGCTATGTCACAGAAGAAGGTCTGCAGGTCAGAGGACCTGAGATTGAAGAGAGAGGATCCAGAGGAGCAGCCTCTACCTCATGCTGTGGCCTTTTTCAAACCTGGGGTGGGGGGTGGGCCACCCCTACTCTGGGGCAACGCAGCTGCCCCTCGAGGCCACCGAGCACAGGAGGGGGTGGAAGGCCACAGGCAGGCAGGGGGTGGAGGAGGGGCCCCTGAGGGAGGCATGAATGGATGGGCCTGGCGCAGGCGGGAGGCGGCGGCTGAGGGACGGGTGGGGAGGGAGCAGGCTGCCAACCCAAACAGCCCCGCGCCTCAGCCCCGTGTTCAATCCACAAAAGTTTCCATCCGCCTCTGGAGCTCAGAGCCCGGCAACGTAAACAGCCGCCGCGGCTCCCGCTCTCTGCTCTCAGCCCCAGGAGCAGCGCCGCCATTTTGTGGCTGCCCGGTCCAGGCCGAGGAGGCCCACACCTGTGGAGGCCCAGGCCGTGGGGTGGAGGAGTGCCTGCTGGATGTGGCTTCATGGCGGGGACCTGCTGGCTGCCACCTGCCACCCCACCCTCGGGCCCAGAACCCAGACCCAGGCAGGCCCCCGGCCACATGCACATGACAGCCCCACCCAGACGTCCCTTGTCACTGGGCCCTGTCCCCGCCAGGGCTCCCCCGAGTCAGGCCACACGTGCTCCCTGCCGCCCCCTCCCCTGCCTTCTTGGCCGTGGTTTCTGGAGCCGGCACGGTCAGGGCCAGGGCCAGGACTGGCCGCCCCTGTCCAGGCTGGTCTCTCCCTAGGCGGGAAGGATGGCTCTGGATTGGGACATCTATTTTTGGTGGTGACCAAACCGCTGTTTAATATGCAGAACTGGACAGGGGGCGGGGGGGGAGGCAGGCTGAGCCTTGACCAACAGGGTGGCAATTTTAAAAAGGGGCCATTTTGACCAAGATACATGTCCCCTGAGGTTGGCCAAGGCAGTCAGGCAGGCTGGCCGCACGGACGGACGGCGCTCACGCCGCCCTCACCCCAGGCTCTGCCGACGGCCTGCCCAGGGCCTCCCAGCAGATGCTGCTGATCACAGAGGAGAGGGCAGCGCTCTGGGCCTTGCTCGCGGCTGCCCGCCCAGACACACAGCCTCTGTCTGCGGCCCCCGCCCGCGGCTCGGGAGTCCCACCCACAGGAGTCCGCAAGGGCTCCAGCTACATTTTTCAAAAATGTAAATTTCCTCTCTGGCCAATATCTGAGGCCTATAAATAGAGTCACTGAGGAGAGCCTGGCTGGGGGTGTGTCCCCCACGCATTGGAAGAGAATCACCCCAAGAAAGAGGAGAGGCAGAGGAGCCATCGAGACCTGAAAGGTCTGAGGCCACCATGCAGCTGGAGAAACTGAGGCTCAGACCTGGGAGGCATGCCCAGGGCAGGGTTGGGGCTGGGGCCCAGTGTGGCCCCTCCTGCCTGTTGGCTGCCCATCCTCATGTTCACTCTCTCAGCTCCCTGTCAGCTACCCAGGCCTCCAGGCTCAGAAATGCACCACACTGTGCAGGCCACAGGACCTTTGCATGTGAGGGTCCTCTGGCCTGGCTAGAGATCCAGGCACTGACCCTCCAACAGGGCTGTGTGTTGTGGTGTCCGTGTCATGCCCTCCATTGGGCACTGCTGGGCAGAGCCCACAGGATCCACCTGGGTCTCTTGGCTGGCATGGGGGCAGGGCTTGGGCCTTAGCACAGGCTCCAAAGGCATGAGGGAAGGCCCGGGCTGGTCTCTGTGAAGCAGGCAGGGGCATAAGGAGTCCAGGAGTGCATGACTGTGTGTGCACACCCAGCACCCAGTGTGGACAGGGCACACCTGGGCAAGCCCGAGGGGAGCCATGAAGATAAGGGCGACTTGCACAGATGGTGGCCACAGGAGGGACCCTGGTCCTTCTCCCAACAGGAGTGGCCCAGGCGGGGCACCACAGGGCAGGGCTGCCCCCACGTGTGGTGGCAGAGCTCTGGCCCCTGTGTGGAGCCAGAGTGGTACTGACACCAGGTGCCAGCAAGCAGAGGGCATTGCAGACAGACCAGCAGGGCCAGAGGGAGAGAATGGCCTCAGTTCCTCCTGCCGGCTGATAGCCCTCCTGCCCGGGCCTCCTGGGGATGGAGGGACGGTCGGGATGGCCACCTCTGCACAGCTCAAGGGTCATTTCAGCACAGCAGAGGAGCCTGAGGTCAGGGGCAGGACCTCCACCAGGTCCTGTGGCAGGGCTGGGGTCTGCAGGCCGCAGGCGGGGCCAGGTCAGGCTCACCGACAGCACGTGCCCAACACAATGGTGGGCCTGGACACAGCTGTGGACCCTGAGCTGCTCCTGTAGGAGGGCAGGTGGAGGAGGGGCAAGGGGTTCCCAAGACCCGTTGCCACATGCTGACCTGACCCTGCCGCCTGCAACCCAGATCCTCTTAAGCGCCCACATTGTAAGATGTGTGGGGGGGTTCTGACTTGGCCCAGCTCCGCACGAGGGCCGTCCAGCCTCACCTGTAACTCACGTCAAGAACTAGTGGCCCAGAGATGGCGGGAGGTGGGAACGGCCGGGCCCTGCCACCAGGCTGGCTCAGCCCTGGGGCTCGAGACCTGGCTGGGCCAGGGGCCCCATGTATGTAGGAACCCCGTGCCTTCGGCAAGAGCTCTGCTCGGGACATCAGAACACACAGGCCCAAGGGCAGGCTGCCGGCGCATGTCCGGACTCTGACCCCCAAAGGCAGGACACTCCTCTCCTCCTCCCTCTAGGCTCACAGTGTCCGGCTGGACCATCCTCCCTGCCTGGATGGAGGGGAAGGCTGAGGCCAGCAGGGACAGGGCTGGGAAGGGGCTGCTGAGGTGGGTGGGGAGGATCACCTAGCATCTGGGTGAGCAGGTCTCTGCAGCCCGGGCCCAAGTGACCAGTGACCCCAGGGTTTTCCTGGGTCACGGGATTGAAGGGCACATAGATTTTCAATTATCTAGAGGCTCCTCTCCAGAACCTGGGCACTCCTGTGACTCCTGACCCCCCAGGCAGATACACAAAGGTCTAGTCCTGCGTGGCCACCCACCAGGGCCCTTGTCCCCTTCAGCAGGACTTCCCTGAGCGTTCCCTGGCCACGGGCTGGGATAGCACCGTCCACATCAGCTGGTTGGCTGAAGTGGGGCATCTCCTAGACCCCCAGGGCCCTGAGGGTGGCCTGGAGGTGGGGTGGCGGGGGCTGGGAGGGTGCAGGGCCTGGCTGCCTAGTCCCAGGCAGCCACAGAAGGGCTCTGGCCTCAGGCTCCCTTCGAGGGCAGCAGAGGGACTCCCCTGTGGACACACCCACACCCGCCCAGGAATGGGGTGGCAGTGCTCAGCGTCAAACGACGCTTTCATTATAGGTTTATCTTTGAAACCCTAGACAAAACAGGGCTTGTGTGGTTTGACTGAAGGGCCGGCACCTCGGGACTCCGCCATCCACTAAGACGGCTCCTCAGGAAAGAAAAAATACACTAACCTTAAAATAACCAGTTCCCAGAATAGCAAACTAATACGGCTTCTAAAGGGAGCCCTTTGATCAGGCGGAGCCCACGCCCCCGCCTATTGATGGCTGTGTCACTCAGAGCAGCCCAGCAGCAGGGAGAGAAGTGGTGGGGGAAGAGGAAAGTGGGGAGCGGGGGACCCTGGGGCGGGGGGCTCTTCTGCTTTCTGATGCAACCAGCCCTGGGGGTGGGGAGGTGCTCAATGGTGGCCAGCCACGCCTGGAAGTGGAGCCTCTGGGTGTCACCTTCCAAGGGGAAGGCAGAGGCAGAGGGGACAGAGAAGTCACAAACAGAATCCCAGGCTGGCGGTCCCTGGGATCTTGGAGAGCATGGGTGTCGGAGGGGGTCAGGGAACCCAGGCAGGTCTGCAAGGACGTGTCCCCCTGGGGAAGGAGGGTGCTGGGTCCCACAGTCCTGCCCAGGGCTCCGTCTGCATGCCCTGCTCTTCCTGGGACACTCCTCCACAGCTCCGGGCCTGGACGGGGCCACACTGTGCTCCCTGCCCACGGGAGGCAAGTCTAAAGCTGCCCCTTCCAGCCACCGGCCCCTTGAGGCCATGGAGCCCTCAGAATGTGGCTGTTGAGACTGGAGAACTGAACTCCAATGATTTAATTTTACTGAACTTAAATACGGATCCTCGATTGAGTTATTGGAAAACTTTAAAAGTATGTTTGGAATGACAGGCATGAGAATCTCCTTGTCCAACTGTAAACTCTATGAAATCTAAATACAGACCAAGCCGTTCTCATGAAAACTCAGCATCTGAATCGAGATGTGCTGTTAAGTACACAGTTACACTGGCTTGGGAGGCCCAGTGTGAAGATAAGAAAGTCAAACTACGCCAATGGCTTTCCATTTTGAAATGATGATATTTTGGATCTATTGGATTAAAAAAAAAATGTATTATTGCAATTTTAACTTCACCTGATTTTTAAAAAATCAATTAATTAGAGTAAAATTAACAACTCCATCCTGGCCGGCAGCATCCATGAGCTGACCAGGAATTAGGGGAAGTTGACGGCTGAGAACTCAGTGGAAGTGCAGCCACAGAGCTCAGAGGGGCCTGAGTCACTGAGAAGCTGAGCTGGGCTTCGGGGTCTCCCGGGGATGGACGGCTGGGTTTGACGCCTCAGATGGGAAGCCTCATGGCACAGATCTCGGAGAAGATGGAAGGAAATCCGACCCACTGCTCTGAGCAAGGGAACTTGGTGGCCCTGGGAAGTCACAAGCACGGGCTGGTCCACGCTCTGTGGGGAAGCTCAGACCCACATGACCTTCATGATCGGCAAAAGCTTGGAGCTGGAAGGGCACCCAGGTGTGCGGTAACGGAAGGGGCAGACGTGAGTCCTCTCTGAGACCCCCGACTGCACACCAGGCCTCAGAAATTCCCACAGATCAATTTTAAAATCGATGAGTTCACATTCTTAGAAAAGCAAAGAAAACAAAACACTATGAATAAGAATCAGAAGGAAAAAGACAGATAGAGATGTGTAAAGACTGTAGATTCTGGAATCAAGAGAAAACGAAATCTAGAATATTCACATTTAAAACACTTCAAGTAATTTTAAGCAATTTGAATTCACAAGAGGAAGATACGATAAAAATGACCTCCTGGGTGTGAGCGAGAACGCAACAGAACTTTTATGAATATAAAGAAGGGACATTTAGACTTTATTGGACCAGTTTAATGGTAGATTAGACACAGTTGAAGAAACGAGCAGTGGCTGGAAGATGGATCATCTTGCAGATTTCCAGAAGGGCTGGGGATATACGGGGCACTTGCCTGGCACGTGGCAAGTCCCGGGCCCCATCCCCAGCACTGCAAGAAGAGTCAAAACGACTTCCCAGAACACAGCACAGGTGTACAAAGTGATGGACAAAGAACCAGAGGTCCAGAAACGAGGAGTGGGATGGTCTATCCCGCGTCTAATGAAAGTTCCAGAAGGAGGTAAAGAGGCTGAAGTGAAATCTGGAGACATTGACTGAGAACAACTCAGATCACACCATGGGTGGAGGTGCCTGAAGGAGCGCGGATGAACAAATATCCCTGCGCCACCCCCACCCTCAATCCATGGTGGGAACTGAACAGTGCTGGGGTCAAAGAGAAAATCCTAAGGGTGGCCAGGGGAACACAGGTACGTTTCCTTCCAATTAATGAAAATGTGCCTTCATCTTTTTCTTTTTCTTTTTCAACAGTAACAAAGGAAGCCAAAGGATAATTCAATAAAATTTCAGGTGGTGGGGGGGGGGGGCGGCAGGTACTGGGAATTGAACTCAGGGGCACTTGACCACTGAGCCACATCCCCAGCCCTATTTTGTATTTTATTTAGAGACAGAGTCTCACTGGGTTGCTTAGTGCCTCACCTTGCTGGGGCTGGCTGTGAACTCACGATCCTCCTGCCTCGGCCTCCCGAGATTCTGGGATCACAGGTAAGCACCACTGGGCCCGGCTCAATAACATTTTGATGTTCTAAATAATCCTGTGACGTTGGGCCTAGATTTTATAACTGGTGGAAATATTTTTTTTAAGAAAGACAGTCAAATGGTCATTTTTAAACAAATAAAATCTGGGAAATTTTGATTTTTCACTGAAGGAAATTCTAATGAATACATCAAACAGCAAAAAAAAAAGGGATCCCAGACGTAAGGACTGAGGGAGAAGTGGAAGGACAAACAATAAATGAGCCAATAAAAGGCCAGAAAGAGGGAAAAAATAAACATTAAAAACTTAGTAGAAACGGAAAACACAAAATGTCCTGCTAGGGATTCACCAAATACAATAGAACCAATATTAAATGTGACTGTATGAAATGATCATTAAAGCTCAGTCAGATACACACAGGCACACACACATGTATGTTTGCAAAGGACACAGCTGGAATATATCATTACAGAATTAAAAAGGAGAGCTTTTAAAAATCGGATCCCAAAGTCAGAAAAATTTTTTTTAAGAGCCAAGAAAATAAAACTCCAGACCAGTATCCTTTCTGCATCTAGATATAAACATTCTTAACAACTATCAGCAGACTGAGTCTAACACTATGTTAGAATACCATACGCTGGGAATGAGCAATGTGAAGTTGGTTTTGAATCCCAAAGTCCGCTACAGTATTACGCCATATAAGAGATAAGGGACGAAGCCATGTGCTCGTTTCAGTAGATGCAGAAAGGGCATTTGAGAAAAATTCAGCATTCATTTATGAGCTAGATGAGGTGGTGCACCCCTGTGATCCGCGTTACTTGGGAGGCCAGCCAGGAGGACTGCTAGTTCAAGGCCAGCCTCGCAACCAGTGAAACCCTGTATCAAAATAAAACAATTGAAAGTGAATGGGGGGTGCTGGGGCTGGGGCTCAGTGGTAGAGCACTCGCCTAGCACGTGTGAGGCCCTGGGTTCAATTCTCAGCGCCACATAAAGATAAATAAATAATATGAAGATATTGTGTCCAAGTACAACTAAAAAATAGATATTAAAAAAAAAAAAAGAATGGGGATGTAGCTCAGTGGCCTTGGGTTTAATCCCTTGTACTGCCATAGAAAAATTATAAAAGCCTTCTTAATGAGCTAGGGGTATACCCTCAACCAGTGAAAAGCATCTATGGAAAACCTATGGCTAATGTCGTACTTCATGGAGATGACAGTCACTTTTATCACCAGATGGCCACGTCCATTCCACACATGACTGGAAGGAATCAACAACAAAACTACCAAGACTAATAACAGCAAGTATACAAGAGGAATATAAAATCAGCTGTACTCGTATAGCCTAGTAACAATTCAAAAGTGAAGGTAAGAAAACAATTCTATTGATAGTAGCATGGCCAACAAAATTCATAGGACTCAATTTAGTAAAAGAAATGCAAAATTTATACTTCAGAAACTAATAAAACATCACTGAAAGAAATTAAAGTACATCAAATACATGGAGAATATAGGAATATACCATGTTCATGGATTATCAGTCTTACTTTTGTTAAGATGTGAATTTTCCCCAAATGGATCTAAAAATTCAGTGCAACCCTTATTGAAACCCCAGCAGGCTCTTTTATTTTATTGGTAAAAATCAGCAAGTTGATCCTAGAATTTGTATGAAAATTTATAGGTTTCCAAATGGGTAAAAACTGTGAAAAAAGAATAAAATTAGGAGCTCTATATTACTTGATTTCAAAACTTACTGTAAGTCTCTAATAATCAAAACAGTACAGTGTGGGTTTGAGGATAGGCACATAGACCAATAGAACAGTATGGCAAATGTACAAGTAAACCCAGACATTTTGGGGCAATTAATTTTTCATGAAAATTTGATGAAGGAAAAAATGTCTATATGTATGCATGCATATATATATATATATATATATATATATATATATATTGGATAAATGGTGCTAAGCAGCTGAATGTGTCCATAAGTTAAAGAAACAAAACAAAAACTAAAACTAAATCACTTAGACTTTGCCTCATACCACGCCCCCCAATTATCTCCAAATAAAACTCAGACCTAAATGTAAAAGCTAATTCAACACAATTTCTAGAAGAAAAAATAGGAGAAAGTGTTCCTGTGCTTGGATTAGGCAAAGAGGTCTTGGAACATTGAAAGCATGAGCCATACAAGAAAAGACAAATTGGACTTCATTAAAATGAAAAAGTTCTGTGATTTAAAAGACACCATTCAGAAAATGAAAAGACAGCCGCGGAGTAGGAGGGACAGTTTGCAAGTCAGACGTCTGATAAAGGATTTGTATCCAGAACATAGAAAAAAACACTTGCAACTCGATAATACAACAGACTACTTAATTAGCAAATGGGAAGGAGAGTTGGATAAACATTTCACTAAAGACGGCCATGAATGGCTAATAAGCACATGAAAAGTTGCTCAACATCATTAGTCATTAGGGAAATGCAAATCAGACCCACAATGAGATGCCATTACATCCGTACTAAAAGGGCTCCGGCAGGAGAGGCCGGCCATACCGCGCGTTGGAGGCCGGAGAGAACGGACCTTTACCCGTGACTGGTGGGAAAGCAGAATCCGAGAAAGGCTTTGGAGGACAGTGTAGAAGTTTCTTGGAAAGCTACCCCGTCTGTGCGGTGACGATCGATCAAGGCCCACAGACTCCCCAGTGAGGGCAGAGAAGTGTGTGCCAGTGGCTGTGACCACCACCGCGCCGGTGGCTCCAGCAGACACGTTCCCTGCGGGTACAGAGGGCGAGTTTCAAAGACTGACCCCATATTTTGCCATGAGTCGTATGTTAAAACCTGGCAAGGGAATGTCATTGTCCCTGGCAGCAGAGTGGCTCGCTGAGGATGCTTTCTACAAACTCCACGCAGGAAACCTCTCGTCTGAAGAACGAGAGGTGGGGACGGAGATGAGGAAAACACACAAGTGGGTGGAAATCAAGACTAAATGCCATTTATCAGAACTCGGAGATGCAGTTGGAGTGATGTTCGGTGGAAAACTTTATTACCTTAAATGCTATAAATAGCTCTAATGCTGTCGCCTTATATATCTCAGAAATCTGGAAAAAGTCAGACGAGTAATGGGATTACTGAAAAGGGATAGGATTCATAAAGCCAACGATTTGGTGAAAATACTAATAAAATGGGCAAACACCTAGCAGGCTGGATGACTGGGGGCAAAAGCCGAGGCACACATTAGTGACACTGGGAGTATAAAAGGAGACAGGAACCCGAGGCTGGAGTCGGTGGGACGGGAGGTGCCAGCACCTCCGAAAACCAAGTCAAAGCGCACAGATTCCCGGGACCCTCGCTTATCGAAACGGACACGAGAAAAAAGTAGCAGATCTGAAGTCCCGAATCCTTAGCCATCAGATCAGTCCTCAGGAAGGGCCTCACCCAGCGCTTGGGGTGGCCTAGGTGGCCTTGGGGTGAGTTCCACCTTACACTCAAGAGAAATTAAAAATTCCAACCTTGGGCGAAGTGTTCCAGCGCAGGGAAAAAGCAGAGCGGCTGTGAGCTCACATCACACAAAGCCAGGGCTGGGGAGGGCCCCCGACAGGGCCCCGCCTGGAATCAGCCCGCCAGAGAGGTTCACACGGCTTCCCAACAAAACCTCAGCCCGTGTATCTCGGCAGCACGTGAGAGATCCTATATCGGGGCCTGGGGAGGCCGAGGTCTGCAGTGAGAAGTTGATAAAAATCCAACCCGGGCAGGCAAAGGCCTGGCCGGGCAGGGCGCGGGGCTGGAGAGCAGCGTGGAAATGGCTCTGGAGGACATGGGGAACCCCTGGGACCACGATGCCTCAGAACCGGCCTGCAGGCTCTGGATGAGGGGCTTGGTGGCAATTCTAGGACAGAGACCACCTTGTGGGTGCACAGCTCAGCAGAGGGCCGGTGGGGGGGGGCCCAGCCTGAGGACCCTTGATCAGCAGCCCTCATGCTGCCCACCAGGCCCTTCCCCTGACCACCACCAGAGCCCATGGACGGCGCCGCCTGCTCCTCACCCCACCCTGGCCCTCGGCCTTGGTTCAGAGAGACCCCTGCATTTACCAAAGCCCTGTTTTCTCTCTCTTGATCTCACCTGTCCCTGACCCCTGTCTGTGGCCTCCTCGGGGACCTGTTTTTTACCTAACTAAATTAACCTACTCAAGAGGACTTATCTGGGCAAACATGAGCCCTCCAAAGTACAGAAGACCGTGGGGGAGGGCGGGGGCGGGGGCGGAGGAATTTGTTCCCACGCCGGCTCAGGCCTCTTGCTCCCAGGAAGGGAGGCCAGCAGGAGCAGACCTGGTGTGGGGAGGTTTCTGTGCTGGGTGTGGGGGGGTGTGAGGAGAGCCTGGAGAGTCAGGACAGAGGTAGAGGAGGACAGGGACCAGGGAGGGGGCGTCCTGTAGGCTGAGTGGGGCTCTGAGTAGGACCGGCTCATCCCACTGTCAAGCAGGGCCCAGGACTTGGGCCAGAAGCGAGTCTGTGGGGCCTTCTCCCTGGGGCAGGTCCCCAACCAGCAGTAAGGGAGGAGGGGCTCCTGGCCCTTGAGACGGCCTGAACAAGCTGGTCTCCCTGTCCTCCTGAGAGGGGGGACCAGCCATCTGTGAGTCCCAAAGGCCCCTGCCCCAGCCCTCTCAGGCCCACTTCAGAGCTGAGGAGCTGAGCCTTGACCCCTGGCCCCGCAGCCAGCTTGGTGGGGTGGGGATGGGGGGAAGGCCTTGGGGGGGAAGGTCCAGGGGCTCCTGCTGGGGCTGGACAGGCTGGCTGGCACCGGCTCTGCTGTGCACCCACCGGGCTCTGAGGGATTTCCTGTCCCCTACATCCCGAGGTCAGCAGGATTGCGCTTGAGTTGTTTATGGTCCTGATGACTGCATTGATAACTGCGATAATGTGGGGCCCAGGCCATGCCACTGTGCCCTCTGGGCCCAGCAAAGCCCTTTCCCAGGGTCTGTCCCCACGGGGGATAGCGGGTACCAGGGGGACAGTGGTCACTGGCAGGGGATGGGCTGGGCAGGCTGCCATCAGCTGAGCCAACATCGGCTGGTTGCTGCCTCTGCTCTGGTCGGTGCACCTCTGCCAGCCCCTTGACAGACAGCTGGGGTCCCAGTCGGGCCCTGGGAAGGGCCGAGGTTCTGGGTACAACATGGGTGCTGCTTGCTACCTGGGAAGCCCCAGGCAGGGGATGCCCCTCAGACCGGATGAGCCCTGGGGACAGGGGGCAAGGCAGAGCGGTGCCTGTAGGGTCTGCGGCGGGATCTCCCAGCAGCCTTGGCTCAGAGCCGTATGCTGAGGCCAGGGGGGCTCTGAGACTCACCCCAGCTTTGTGCCTGAACCTGGCCCCCAGGGATCAGGGACTCCAGCTCTGCACCCGAGGCAGCCCGCCCTCACCTGAGCCCACCCCCCGGCCCTTGGTCAACCTAGGGCTTCATCTTCATGCTCAGACCCCAGCAGGCTCAGGCCTGGGGAGGGGAACTTCCCAGGAGATGCTGTCTGCCATCCATGGTCACTCCCAGAGGACACCAGGCTCTTAGTCCGGGTGCCCTGAGCAGGATGCCCAGGCCGGTAGCCTTTCCCTGGCTCCGTCATGGCTCCCTCTGATATGCTTGGCTCAGCCTCTATGCAGAGCCCCTGTGCAGAGGGAGAGCCAAAGCCAGGCCCGGCTCACAGATGGCTCCTGAGCCTCTGAGCCTGACCCTAGTGAGACCTCCATTTGTGGACTTTGGTTCCCGTCCTGCCAGATGGGGCCATCTCCTGCTGGGCCAGCTACCTGGAAAAGGCCACAGGACCACCCAGTCAGGCCTGAGCTGCTTCACGGTGACCAGGCCCTCCAGCAGGGCTCAGGTGTTGGGGATGTACAACCCAGCAGGCCAGGCCAGGAGCAAGGGTCCCAGTGGGTACTGAAGCCTGGGCCTCCCTCTCCTTCTGTGATCCCCTTTACCTCTTGGGGTCCCAAGGCCTCCCTGGGCCAGGGGCAGCTTGTACCAGGTGGGGAGGGGACAGACTGCAGGCCCCAGGGCCCAGGAGTGGGCAGGGCAGGGATGGAGAGCGTCCTGCGTGGGCTGCACCCTGCCCCACCTGCTCAACTGTAGCCTGGATTGGGAGTAGGCTAGAGCCTGTTGTTGTCAAGGCAACGGAGCAACCGTGCTCCCTGCCCAACCAAAATTCCTCTATTTTTAGCTTCTCAGTTACTTTCAGATAAAATCCATGTAGACAGACGAGCTCTCTGGCAAGATAACAGCCCGCCTCAAACCACAGAAACTTCAAAGTGGAGCCGCAGGGGGGCCATGGCCTGAGAAAGGCCCTCCTGCAGCTCAGAACCTCCTGTGGCTCCCGGGCCGCCCTGCAGAGAGGCTAGGTGACAGACCGAGTCTGGTAGGCCCAAGTGTCCCCATGACCTGCCCCATGTGGGACCTGGCACCCTGGAGCACAGGGAGCACACCCAGGCCCTGTACTCCACTCGAACACCCCTATTCCCAGTTAGGACCCTACCGTGGGAACTGAAGGTGGCCTAGGTGGGGGCCAGGGTAGCCCACCTGAGCTGACCCCCACCTTCGTACCGCCGGGTCCAGGATGAGCCAAAGATGCCCCCATCTGTAAACCTGCCTCAGCTGGGTTGTCCCGTGCCCTGCCCAGAGTGGAGGCTCCAGGCAGCTGGAGCCAGGGGACAGCAGGTACCAGGCAGCTCCCGCCACCCCTCCACTTAGGACACCCTCCGGAGGCTCTTGGAGCACACAGCCGACTTCGGATGTGCAGGAGAGAGCAGGGTTATGGTGACGGCCCAGCATGTCGACCTTGTGCTCTCTCCCCGCTGCTCAGGGCAGAGGCAGGGCCACAGGCCTGGGACGTGAGGCAGAAGCAGCAGCCTGAGGAATCCTCCTCCCCGAGGGCACGCGGGCTGCCGCTGAGGGGCAGCGCATGGGTGGGCCCGCACTGCCCACCTACCCAGGATGCGGTTCTCATGAACTCTAGGAGGGGGTGGTGGGCACAGGCTGCCACTTGCCAGGAAAGATGCTCACAGTGAGCGTGGGGAGGGGGGATGGCACAGCCACGACCAGCCCAAGTCCTGAGTGCACACGGCGCAGTGATGCCTGGCCAAGGGCCCAGCGTGCGGCCTACCTTGTCTTCCACCCGGTTCAGGCGGGCGCCGAGGGTGTTGCTGCCGCGGTCCTTGCTCTTTTCTACGGGGTGAAGCATGGGAGTCAGGGAGGCGCATCCCCAGGTAGGGCAGGTCCCTCTCAACTGCCTCAGGGAGCAGGGGGTGGGTAGCAGAGGGCCAGAGGCCTGAGCCCATGAGAACGTCACTTAGAGCCCTGGGTGGAGGACCCGAGGCTGGTGTGGAGGGAGGGCAGAGCTGCCATGGCCCTGAGCTCCATCCTGCCCCCAGTTCCACGACCTCCACGAGGGGCTGCCGGGCAGGTGTGCTGTCTGCCACGCAGACCTGTCACTCCAGACCCCATGGGGCCGGGGATGCCTGCCGGCTCAGTGGCACCCCGGCTCATGTGTGAGGTCCTAGGGCCACCCTGAGGAGCAGGCCTTGCCCTGTCCCCCTGGTGTGACAGCCCCAGTGAAGTCACCCGGTCCTCCCAGGACCCCCTCTCAAGAGTGGCCCTCAGAGCATGTTCCACACCAGATCCTGCTGTCAGTGCCCAGAAGCTCGCCATCTGAGGGACCCAGGTGGGTTGTCACATGACCAGAAAGTTCCTGGGTGCACAGGGTGCCTTCCTGCCTCTCCCACCCCATGCCTTGAGCCTGTTCTGGCCTGAGGAGAGGCAGAGGTGGGCACAGGGCTGAGGGAGCGTCTGGAGGGGCTGCCACATCCGGGGGCTTGATGCACGAACCCACCTGAGACAGGGATGAACAGGGAGGGCTTTCCGATGGACTGGTCCAGCCTGGGAGGGAAGGAGACGGAGACCAGCTCACACTTGGCCCAGGTACCACATGGATGCCCAGTGGGGGTGTGGCGGATAGGCCGAAGTGCCCCGCAAAACGACATGCCACCCGCCCACACTGGACACTCAGAGACACCACCCATAGGCCTGCCAGGCGGCTTCTGAGCCCCCAGAGACGTATGTGCCTGAGAGCCTGGCAGGAGGCTCAGAGAGGAGGGGAGCAACTGGTCATCTCGTAGACTCCCACCCTGGTGGGGCGAGTGGGTCAACGATAGGGGCCCTGAACCCTGGCCCCACTGGCGATTGGGGGCGATCCATTCTCCCAGCTGGGCCCCGTAACCCGGGGAGTGAGGTTCCCAGGTTAGCCCACTGTGGAATTATCGCTGGTCTAAACCTGTGCTGGTCCCCAAGGACTACGCTGCTTCCATGGGATCAGGATCCAAGCCAGAAACCCAGAATGTGCTGACTCACAGCTGTCAGGTCCCCAGCTCCAGGCCCAGTGGTAGGCTGACCCGTGGGTGGTCAGACCCAGGGATGGAGAAACCCTGGATGGAGGAGACCCCGGGGGGGCAGGTGTCTTGGGGAGAACTCAAGTTTCTTCCCTCCCTGGGACCAGCCAAGGGATCAGGCCTTGTCCACTGTGAGGCTAGGGCAGGGCTGGCTGGGGCGAGACTCAGCATGGTGGCAACCCCCCCCAGGTCCCGTGTTCCAGCCACCCTTCTGTGCCCACCTTCTCTGCAGCTCTTTGATGCGCACCATGAGGTTGAGGTGGCCTTGAGAGTACTGCTCGATGACATCCCGCACATCATAGGGCTTCCTTGCTTGCTGGAGGCCAGAAAGACACGCGTCACATCCCCTTGTGTCCCATGGGGGGGACTCTAGGCAGACCCCCGTCCTGCACATGCTCAGCAGCAAAAAACTGCCCTTGGGTGTAGGCTAGTGATGCGGCCCTGGGCTCTAGCTTCTCTTTCTGTAAGAGGGGGTGGCTAAGCCTGGCTCCTTCCTTCTGTAAGAGGGGATGCTCAGCCCTCGTCCTCTCTCTGTGAGGTGAGATACTAAGTTTGTTCCCTGTAAGATGAGTGCTGGGCCTTGCTCTTCTTTTCTGGAGGATGGGATGCTGAGCTCTCTACCTTGCTCTGCCTGACAGGGAGGGAAGGAGAGTGGATAAGACGTTGGGTTAGAAAGCCCAGGGAACTCGGAACCGGTACCTTGCCAGAGACAGAGGGGCTGTGGCTGAGTCCAGGGCCCATGCCTCTCCCTGGCACACAATGATGGTGACTTTGAGTCCAGCGGCCAGCTGAGAGGCTCTCCCTGGTGCGCTGGGGCGGGGGCGGGGGTGGGGTGGGTGGGGGATGGGGGGCCCGGGAACTGCTCTGTCCAGTGCTCAGGGTATTGCAGGTCTGGTCCTGGGCTGGGGTGGGTCATTGTGCTCGTGCCCAGACCGCTGGGAGCCTTTGGGCTGCCATGTCTAGGTGTGTGTGCAAATGTGTGTCAGGAGCTTCTGCAGAGACGTGTGCAGCAGGAGAGCAGGAGGGGGCAGGGCAGTGTGCAGGGGAGCAATGCCCTGCTGGCTGCCTGTGGCCAGCGGCATCCCAGGCTGCTGAGGCTTATCTTGGGTCTGCTCAGGGTCTGTGAGGCCTCTGTCAAGTGGCTGCCTGGGGCCTGGCTGGAGAGACCACCTCAGGTTCTCTCCAGATCTAATGTCCCCTGGCTGCAGCAGGAGCCAGAGATAGGCCGACCTGTCCAGACAGACCGACAGTGGACGGGGGCATGCAAGGCGAACTCCAGGGGCTAAGAGCCCTGGCTCCACAGGCCAGACATAGGGGCGGCTGGCTGGGGGCTTATCGGCTGCAAGGCAGGCAGGGGCGTCGACCGCCACTCCTGCAACTGGAGGCCAGCCGGGGTAGGTGGGATGCAGGTGGGCAGACCGCTGATGGGGGAGTAGAGGTATTCCCAGAACTGGCATGGCTGACGCAGCCCTGGAGCCCCCAAGCTCCCCCGTCCAGAGCTCCTCCTATCCCTGCGTCACTCCTCGTGCCTGGAGGCTCCGGCCTGAGAACCAGCCCTCAGAGGGAGCCCCAGGCCCCACCCTTGCCCAGGAGCCCTGTCCTGCAAAGGTCCTGCTGCTGCCTGGTTGATTCAAGGCTCCCAGGGCCTGGGGTGGCAGTGAGAAGCGGAGAGCTGAGGTGTGGGTCTCCCAGCTGCTCTGGAAGATTCTCAGGCCACCATAGGGACCTGGGCCTGTGTCCTGAGGCAGAAAAGGGGTCCCACGGCCTGGACGGAAGTGCAGGGCTCTTGGCCTGTCCCCTGGGCCCTGCACCTATGCCACCATGTGGTTTTCTTGCCTGTGTCACAATGATGGGCCTGCAAGAGCCACGGCAGATGACCTCATCATCTCAAGTGGACCTTCCTGGGAACCGTGAGGGTTCACATGCTCTGCTGGATGTCCCCAGCACGGCCCCACAATCCCAAGTAGGTCCTGGGCTATTCTGGGCTGGGGCTCTACCCTGTCCCCACCGGGGCCCACTTTCTCAGGCTGGGGACCTTCGCTGCCCTGGTAGAACACTCAGAACCCTTTGTGTCATCAAGGTGAAATCAGCAGCTCTAGCTGTCTCTACCAAGCTGCTGCCTGGCAGGGGTGACACACCTGGCCATTCCTTTGCTCTTGGGGACTGTCCTGTCTGCACCTGATCTCCAAGGGACTTCCTGCAGCCTGTTCTCACCTGGGAGGGTGCTGGCACCTCTGGTGCCCTGCGTGAGCTCCCACCCTAGCAGTCAGGACCAAGGGCCCTCTATGCGGGTGCCAGGGTAGGGGATCCACACAGCATCGCCACACCTCATCCATGGGCCCCCATCTCCCCAGACATCGGTGGGCAGACCTCCCAATGCTGGCTGAGAGTGGGCTCTCTTCATCTAACGGGATGACAGAAGCCAGCCTGCCCCCAGCTGCATTCTCTAGGGACACCCCACCCCACGGAGGCTGGCAGCCCAGAGCTGCAGGCCTACTCAGCTGGGAGACCCGCTCACGGAGCAGGGCAGGACTCCTGCCTTCTCCAGACCTGCACAGTGGAGGGCCTGGGTGTGGGGAAGTTTGTTGGGTCCTTCCCAGGTGGCTTGGGGCAGGTTCTGCCATCTCTGGGTCACTCCAATGGTATCCACCTGTCCCTTGCTAAGGCAGCCTTGTATGGCCCACAAGAGGGCAAGTAGAGTGAGCCCATGTGGTGCCACCTTCCAGTTAGTGATGAGGGAGGCCGTGTGGGTGCCCTCAGGTGCCCAGGCCAGGCCTCAGCAGAAGTGTCCTGGGCCAGGCCTTCTGTCGGGGTGGGAAAGGACTTCCCAGGGACAGCAGTGAAGCCCTCACAGGGCGTTGGGTGATGGTCCTGCATGGCCTTGCCCGTGCAGCTGGCAGGTGGAGACCCTGGCAGCCCCCACTGTGGGCAGGAGAGAGTACGAGGGGCTTGCGCTACTGCAGCAGCTGCATGGGGCAGGCCGAGGGCAGACGGCTTGGCACCGGACTCACCTGGAACTTCTTCTTGGCCACAAAGTACTGCATGCGTCGAATGACCTTGATGGTGGCCCGATGGTGCTCCCGGAGCCTGTGGTGGGGAGTGGAGAGGAAGTGTGAGCAGCCACCTCTGCGGGTCATCCTTGTCACACTGTGAGAGGTGCCAGTGGCCCTGCTGCCCACAGACAGACCCTCCAGAAACAAGGAGAATGTTCAAGTCCTGGGGCTCCAGGGGAGGCAGGGGACAAGGGTTTTGGAACAGGAATGGGTTCACTTCACTGTGAATGGGAGGAGGGCCCTTTCTGTTGGTCATTCAGAAGAGGGTGGGAGTCGGGGCCTCGGGTTTGAAGGCCTGGGCCTCAGGCTCACAGCACAGTAAAGGAAACGTCCTCCTGGAGGCCGTGTGGGTGGTGCAAGACCCCCGCCGGTGGCCATGCTCCCAGCTGCACTAGCTGGCGGGCGCTCGGAGAAGCCAGGACAAGCAGGGAAGAAGCATTGCCACCCGGGTCACCCCACCTGGGTCACCCAGGCCGCTCTGCACAGGGCACAGCATGGGTCTGCTTCTAAAGTGCCTTCTAGAAATGAAGTTTCTTCAAGAAACACCAGGGAAAAAAGAAACGCGAGGTTCGATATGTATGTGCACAAGGAAGAAAACACCAATGTGGAGGTCACGGGAGCTTCCTTTCGTCCACAAGGCTCGCGCCTGACCAGCCCACCTGCTGGGCATTTACTGTGATGACCAGAGTACACAGCGATGATAGCGACCGGCTGTTGGAAGGCTTTTAGAGAATGCAGGACTCAAAGGGCCAAGATCCCAGCAGGAGGGGACACAGGCTGAGGTGAGCCCACACTCAGGCCGCGTGTCCTCCTCATTAGGGGAAATCATTGCACACAGGACACCCGGGCTACTCGGCTGAGAGGAAACCAGTGGAGTCCAGGGCCACCAAGTTGCCAGGAGATGAGCAGACCAGATCCTCGTGGGCAGGCCACAAGCTGTTTCCCTGGAACCCTCCGTGAACTCCTGATCTGGCACGTGGGTGAGATTTGGAGAAGCAGAGAGAGGCAGCTGCCTCGGGGTGCAGAGCCAAGCAGAGACCTCCACAGGCTCGTGTCCCCTGGGAGAGCGTCCTGGGGACTCAGATGGACTCACAGACCCCCACACTCTCGGTTAAGCCTCGGCTGTCTCAGCCCTGACCGGAGCAATCTGCCCTGACCAGGCTGTTCTTGCCTGCCAGGAGAAAATCCTGCAGAGGGTCAACATCACCGGGGCTTTCCGTTTGCTTTTCATACATGAAAGATTGAAAGTCAAGGGAAAAAACAGACCTTAGAAATAGATCTGAAGTTATGGCAATGTAGAAGCCTTGTCGCTCCTTCCAACAAGAGATGGTGGAGTCTGTTTCCCTACGACTTTGGACTGACTTTGTGACTTAACGTGACTGTCAGAGTCGTGGGAAACTCGTGCTGTGTGTCACTCACATGCTGTTGGGGCGTGGCTGTGTGAGCGAGCCCAAGCTCCGTGGTTGGAGGAGCCTCGTGGAGAAGAGAGGTGCCCCAGCCAATAGCCACAGCACCTACCCGTAGATGGGAGTGATGCTGTCTTGGACCATCCAGCACCAAGAAGGCTGCCAGATGACTGTAGCTGCCTGAGTCTGCCTGAGTCACCCTGAGCAACGCTGGCAGAACCACCTCCCAGTTGAGCCAAGTCCAAATTCCTCACCCACAGAGTTGTAAGCAAAGAAAACAATTGTGTGAAACCACTATATTTATCTGTGGTTTGTGATGTAGCAACAGATAACTGATAGAGAAATTAGGATTTGTGATTTTGATCTCTTGAAACACATGGCATTGATTTTGGATCCAGGCGCTGTGCAGGGACAAGAGGCAGATCACAAGACATGGGCCTTGTGATGACAGCATGCTGCCCCTGTAACTGGGCGAGACCTCTAGGTGTCTCCAAGGGGTGAATGAACTTTGCACTGAAGAGGAATGTGAAGACCATGGGCGGAGGGGCAGACTGCGGTGGGTTAAAGATGGGTACAGAGTCTTGGCGATTCCTCCACCGAGGGCTCGAGTCATTTCCGCCATGCTCCATTTGCTTGGGCTTTGTCCTCGAGAGGCCTCGCGGTTTCATTTACCCCCTTAGAATGCTGCTGCCTCTCGGAGAAGTCTGAGTTAGCCTGCTGGAAAAGCCACGGGAAGGAGAGCCGGGTGCCCTGACTGACAGCCGGGCGCTCCAGACATGTGAGGCGGAAGTCACCAGCTGCCCATGGCAAGCCCCAGCAAGCCCACCAGCTGAGCAGCCCAAACCACTGACCCACAGACTCAGGAGCAAATAGATGGTTGTGGTTCGCTTCTGAGTTCTTAGAGAGCTTTAAAGTAACCTTGACAAATAGGCTCAAGAAAACCGACGAGGAGATGGGGAATTTCAGCAGAGATAAAAACTATACACACGTAGCAAAATGGAAATTCTAGAACAGAAAGGGCAAGAAAGGAACCAAGAATGCAGTTGGTGGGTCACTCGTAGGGGCAGTGCAGTAGAAGAGCTGACCGCAAATCAGAGGGAAGTGGCAATGGAGCACGGAGAGAAGACAGAGATGGAGAGAGAGGTGGGGTCAATGAGAAAGAGGGTAAGATGGTAGACGGCACGCAGTGTAAAGGGTCAACATCCCAACTAGGATCCTCAGATCAGAGTAAAAGCAACCATAGAAATGCAATTGAAAATCAGAAACCCAAAGATTGATGGTAAGACGACAGAAAAAAAAAATACATATCCTAGTATAGCTGAATGGAAACAGGTATCCATGAACTAGCATCAGGCCAAGTAGACCTGAAGCATTACTAGAGATAAAGAAGAGTAGTTCGCAATTGTAAAAGTGTCAAGTCAGCAGAAGAGATCAACTCTGTCTGCACACATCTATAAACATGACCCTAAAACATACAAAGCAACGCAGCAAAATGAAAAGATGAAACAGAAAGTCCTCCACCACGCCCCACCGCGACTGCCAGAGAAGCACCGACCAAAAGCCGGATGTGGACAGCTCGAGGGGGCACCCGTGAAGTAGTGACCCCCGCAACGGAAGGCCACACAGGCCTCCAAGAGCACACAGAGCACTGACCCAGAGACCAGACCCAGGGCGGGAAAAGCAGGTGCCCACCCACTTCTAGGAATTGAGCATATTCTCCAACCACTGTGAAGTGAAACTAGAAATCAGTGAAAAAAATACATACACGAAACTAGAAAATCCCCAAGCAAGTCAATGAATTAGAAGATTGTTTTAATCGAATAATAAAAACCTAGGAGATACTAAGGAGCATAATTGATGAAATAAAAAAATGGACATTATATTGAGGAGAATTTGGTCAGAATTTGCTTCTTCAAAGAGGCTAAAAAATGGAAAAAGTTTTAGCAAGGTTGACAGAGTCTGTGATGTCAGGGCTTGAAAATGGAATAGGGACGGCGGACCCAGGGAGATTGGAAAGCCTATGAGGAGGATACGAACAAGAATCATCTTGGTGATTTAGATAAAACAGATTCATTCATCAAAACCACAAACTACACAAAGAAAACAGGAGAAATAAATATATCAATTGTCCAATATTAATGAAATTAAACCGGGAATTTTAATGATCTTCCGACAGAGAGAGCTCAATCTTGATGACTGTCAGTAGGCTTTTCCACACAGTTAAGGAAGAAATCCCACCAATTTGACCCAAATCTCCTCAGAAGATTTTTATGAGGCAGTCATGATTTGGAGAGCCCTTGGTGTCCTGTGGGTCGCACATAAAAGTCAAGATTTTTATGTCCACGTCTGACAAGGGTGCTGGAGAAAGAGAACTCAGGGTGGATCCCTCCCACCAACTCGATGCACCTATCCCAGACACGGCGGCAGTTAACTGGACCCAGCCAGGAAGGCTGGAATCAACAGCTCACTGCATCAGCACAATCGGGAAGAACCTAGAATCCACTGGAAAGATGCAAAAAAGCATTTGGTAAAATTCGAGACCCATTCTTCATGGAAACCACAAGTCTCCACGCACTAGGAGCAGAAGGAAACGCATGATCTAAACAAACAAGAAAGCAAGGAGCTGAAGAGACGGAAGCAAACAGACGGACCGACCCAGCCCTGAGCACACATCCCCCTTAACGTCAGAGGGCTGGGCACCTGGCTCCCGGGACAGGGAGAAAGGCAAGGATGTGGCGCTTGCTGCTTATTTAACGTTGGCAAGAAAGTCCCGACCCATGTGTCAAGGTGAGGAACGGAGTCCGGGTGAGGGTGGCACAGGGGAGAGCGAAACTGCCATTGTTTGGAAATGATGCAATCAGGTGGGAAAAATACACAGGGATCCTCGGACGAGCCGCTGGGATTAACAGATGGATTTAACCAGGATTCTGGTTTTAAGGATCATCTATAACAATCAGTTACTTTTCTCTTTGCCGGTAACAAACAAATAGAACATGAAATAAAAAGAAATCAATTATAGCAGTAAAGTACCTAAGACATCCATCTATTTAAAGACGAGCTTGACCTCTATTCTGAGAGGCACCAAAGCCCAGGGAGAAGTTAACCAAGACTCATGGAGGCATGTGACGTGTTCGAGGGGAAGGAGACGCTACTCAAGATGACCTCCCCGCGCCAGGGCATGGGTTCTGCTCAACCTCAGACTGCTTTTGTGACTATGCTGATCCTAAAATATTTTCAAAATGAATTTGAAGAACAACAAAACTTGAAGATGCAGCCCCAGAATCGAAGACTCTGTCGGGCGGGGGGCGCTCGGGTGGGGGGCGCCCAGCAGCACGGCGCGTGCACACACAGGAAGGGGAGGAAAGAAGAAGGGAAAGATCTCTGCAGAGGGCGTGGGGCTGGCAGGGGACCGAATACGGTGAGGGGACGGAGCAGCACATTCAGAGACTCACCACGCCGGTGGCCCTTGGCCTTACCACCTGGGCTGCTGCGGCTGAGTGGAGGAGAGTTCTCCTCCAGGAGGCACCAGGGCCGTCTGGGCACCTGCAGGGCCGACAAGGAACCCAGAGCCCACACCCGCCATGGCGCAGTGAAGTCGGGACCTGGGCAGGACGGCAGGGGAAGGCGCGTGCGACCCACAGGACACCAAGGGCTCTCCAATGCAGGCCAGAAGCACAAACTTTCAGAGAAAAGCTCTTGACCAATTAGAGCCCGGGGATTCCTCCCGCCTCATCCTAGGCCTGACCTGCCCAGGGCCTCACTCTGTCTCTGTCACCCCAACCCGCCCACTCGGAGGTCTCCACAGACCCTTCACTGCAAAGAGCTCCTCCTGGGCTGGGGCTAGGGCTTTGGGAGACTCTGCGTGACTACCAAGGACAAGGCATGGCCCTCAACTGGTGACAACATCCAGGGCTTCTCAGATCCTGTTTCTCTCAAAGGACCAAGTGACCACCCCAGAAACCCCCAGACACCCCTGTGCCACTCTCTAGAACAGGCAGGAGCCTACGCAACCACACAGCCCTGACCTGGCCAGGCCAGAGAGCCAGGGCTCCGGAGTGCCTGTCCCTGTCCCAGCTCTGCTCGGCCATGGTGTGGGCGGCCACCACTCTGGGACAGCCCTGGCTACCTGGCCTCCTTGCTCGACAGAGACTCTTTGGTCTCAGAGGAAAATGCCTGTCTGATCCTTTCACAGGAGTGTGCTCCTTTCTGTCCACACTGAGTATGCTGGGAAGGTGGCCAAGTGTCCCTTCCTGGAAACTCTGACACAGGAGTAGGCTAGTGGGGATGGGGGCAGGACCACAGGCCTTGGCTTGATGAGCCCTCAGGTAACAGGGCCTGGATGCTCCAGGTGGGCATGTACCTGCCCAAGGTGGGCTACTCTCTGGGCTTTTGATTTCTGCTTCTTCTGAACGGGAGGACCCATGACCCTCCCAGCTGGAGAGAGTCTTGGGAAGGGCAGGGGGCCCTGGGCATTCTGGGGAGGGAAGGGATGCTGCCTGGGGAGGTAGCAGCCACCTGGCCCTGGGGCTGGGCCACCGGGTGTCAGCCCCTGAGTCACTCATCAGTCACTCATGCACCGATGGTCATGCATCCTCGGACCTACGTCTCACATGTTCATTCACTAATTCACGTACTCCGTCATTCATCCTCGGCTGGTTGAACCGCTCACGTGTGCAGCTGCTCCTCACCACTCTGCCCACCCCACTCCTTCACATTGGCGCTGGCTGGGCACACAGCCCTAGCTGGGCTGTCTTGGGGGCCGAGCCCAAGGGTTCCAGAAGGACCCTTATTTCTAGATGGGTAAAATTCCAAGCCAGGAGTCCCATATTGCCCAGGGGAGCTGGGCTGGAGTGGGCATTCTCTGGCCACCCAAGAGCCACAGTCTATATACACCGCAGCGAGAGCCATCTAGCTCCACGAGTCTCCATCAAAGTGTTTTTGCATCTTGTCTTAAAGTTTTATTTGTATATTTGTGTGGGCCTATTTCTGAGTTCTCAGTTCTGTTTCATCGATCTGTGATTATCTCTCCACCAATAATACCACACTGTCTTGATTCCTTGCTGTTCAATAGGCCTTAAAAATTGGTGACCTTGCTGGGTGCAAAATTACAGTGGTGTGTAATCCCAGCCATTAGGAGGCTGAGGCAGGAGGGTTGCAAGTTTGAGGCCAAAGTGAGACCCTGTCTCAAAATTAAAAATAAAAAGGGCTGATGATATAGATCAGTGTTTAAGCACCCCTGGGTTCAGTCCCCAGTACAAAATGAAAACAACAACAACAAAAACAAATAACAACAAAACCCCAAACCCAAATTGCAATCTCTTTCACTTAATCTTTCTTTTTCAAAATTGTTTTAGTTATCCTAGAATTTGTGCCTTTTCATATACATATTAGAATGAGTTTTTCCATGTCTATAAAAAAAATCCTTGCTTGGATTTTGTTAGGAATTTTGTTGATTTATAGGCAGTCCTGGGGAGAATTACATTTTTTGCAATTTTGATTCTTTTAATCCACAACCATAGTGTGTCCCTCTGGTTATGTGGGCCTTCCTTGGTGGCTTTCATCAGCATGTTATGATTTTTAGCATATAGTTTTATACATATTTTGTTGGAGTTACATTTAAATAGTTACATTTTTTTTTGAGATGGCATTTTGCTATGTTGCCCAGGCTGTCATCAAACTCACGATCCTTCTATCTTAGCCTCCCAAGTAGCTGGGATTATAGGTGCAGCCACCACATCTGGTTAATCACATGTTGTATACATCTAAATGATTTTTTTGTGCCAAAGATGAGCCCAGGGTCTCATGCATGCTAGGTAAGCATGAGGTTTGATGAATAATGTGATTTAGGTTTGATATACGTGTGTTAGTCTCTTCCTTGGAATTGTATTGCCAACACTCACCCACGTGGCTAACTGCCACCCTGTCTTAGCTGGTGTAAAACTCTGTGCTCTCCCTCCTGCTGGTGCTGTGAACGGACTTGTGATGCTCCTTCTGTCCCCTCTGGGTTGTTCGTGTGCCAGTCTCCTGTGGGTGTATTCTGAGACACACAGTTGCTGGTTGTGGGTATGCCACACTTTCAAAGTGAGTGTTCATGGCAGCCTTGCTCCTAGTTGGTGGAGACAGTCCTAGTGTTCATTATCTGTAGGAAGGGCAACATGCTCTGGCCCTTTGGTGGAGTACCATTCAGCCTTAAGAAAGAATGAAGTGCTAGCACATGCTACAACATGGATGAACCTTGGAAGCATTGCGCTAGGTGAACGGAGCCAATCATGGAAGACCACATATTGTAGGATTCCATTTATATGGAAATGTCCTGAACATGCAAATCCATAGAAATGGAGAATAGATTGGTGATCCCCTAGGGCTGGGGTTAGGGGAATGGGAAGTGATTGCTGATGGGTGCAGAGTCGCACTAAATTTAGTAGTGACCGTTGCACAAGGGTGTGGCTGACCTTCCCAGATGGCTCCTGAGAGCAGAATTGTTCAGAGGGAAGGTATACAGCTGGGGAGACTGACAGGCCCTGGAGAGAGGGTAAGGAGAGTGGGCAGGGAGCTCTGAGCCTCCCTGGACTGCCTGGGGACACCTGTTTATTCCAGGAGGGATTGCTTCCCCAGGGCCACTCAGGAACCCAGGCAGGCCACCTGCAGAGCATCTCTCTTTCCAGGCCAGGTCTGGTACCTCCTAGCTCCCCATCTGGCCCCAGCCTCATCCCTTCCAACCATTCCTTAGAGTACGGCTGACAGAGGGATTTCTAAGGGTCAAATCACAGATCCTGTGACCCAGCCATCCATTTCAAATCCCTCTGTGGCTCCCTACCACTGTCCCAATAGCATCCATTGCTCTCAGGGTGGGTTTCCTGAATCTTCAGGCTGGGCCCAAATGGAGCAGAAAGATGAGCGGAGCTATTTGGGAGGATTCCGAGTTCTGGGAGGATTCTGAGTCAATGCGTTATCTCATCACATGTGACACTAAACACGTACAGTTCCTGTGTCTTTGCCAGATGGTTTTCACTTCAGCCATTCCCGAGTGAGAGTGACCCTGGGCTGGCCCCAAGCCCAGGCTGGCCAGCACAGCCACTGCTTTTGCGGCCATAAAACTCTGCAGGATCTCAGGAGTAGGTGGCTGGTGTGGACACTGCAAAGCGACTTCTACCCCCGAATTAGGTGCAGGGATCGATTCCCCAAGGTGGAGAACACCACAGTCTAGATGTCTGTGACCCTCCAAAATTCATGTTGAAACCAGAGACAGGGTGATAGAGTCGGAACATTTATATGCCTCAAGTGTTCTTCTATGGAAGCAGCCAGGGTCCCCAGGGCAGGGGTGCTGCGGGTGGGATCTTGGGAAGACCCTTAGGCCATGAGGAGGAGTCCTTACCAATGGGATTAGACCTTTATAAAAGAAGCCCCAGGGAGTTCTCAGCTCCCTTTACCCCTCCACCATCTGAGGATACATAGCGCGCGCCATCTTGGAAGCATTCACCACTTCACGCTGAATCTGCCCCGTCCTTCAGCTGTACTTCCAGTGTCCTGATCAGTAACTTCTACTTATAAATCGCCCAGCCTAAGGTATTTTGTTACGGCAGCCCAAGTGGACTCAGATGCCAAGTATATTTCGTTGGAACCCCCAGAGACCACAAGGTACAGACCAGATAAATAGCTACTTAATCCCGCTCCACTCAGTGCTGTCCATCCTAACTCCACCTAACTCACTCAACTTGGTTAAGATCGCCTCAGTTAAACTTAATGTAGCTAAACTTAGTGAATTCCACATGGTTCAGTTCAGCGTGACTCAAGTTGGCTCAAGTCAAACTCAGCACAGTGAAACTCCAAAGCTGTTGCTGGGAAGAGTTGAATGTGGGAATGAGGATGAATGGACCCAGGTGCGTTGAGGATGCTCTGAGGGTGTGGACGAGCATGCGGTAAACCCCCCAACACAAAGGTGTCAACGTAGCAGCAAAGTTTGCAGAAAGCAGAATGGCATCTTGGAAGACACCTGTGAGCCCCTCTGTGAGCTTCGGATGGGGCCTGCCATGCCCTGGTGTTTTAAGAGGGCAGACTTGAATGGTTCACTCTCCAGAGCAGCCCTAAGGCCATCACAAAGCCCCCAAGTGAGCAACATCCCACGTCACCAGCATTGCTTCTGGGGACACTAAGAAGGGAGAGGTTATGGAAAGAGAAGTTGGAATTTGAATGGCTTCCTGAGGAGCTGAACCCAGGAGGTGGGACCCTGGCCGCTGTGGGGTCATCTAGGCCCTGTCTAGATTATCTTTGCCAGTCAGTCCTTGGGGATGAGAAAGATAAATGTGGTGACCCTAGGACAATCAGGAGTAGTCCAGTTTCCAGAAAGCTCCTCAAATCACTAATCTTAGGTAAGCGTGTGGAAGAGAGTGGTGGCCAGGCTGTGGGGGCAAAGCCCTGCCTAGGTTCGCCCGTGGTCTGACAGGTGTGTGATGGACATTCATCAAGCCATTCCATTCCCTTCTCTAGGAGGGACGTGTTGGAAGATCCTCAGTGGATCCTGACATCATGGGTCTCACCAAACCTTCTGAGAACTTATCATGCACTGTGATCTGATCGCAACTTTTGCAGTTCTGGGAAGAAGAGTGAAAGTCTCCTTACCCACCTTCACACACAGAAGCTTCATCTGACTATAGATCTTAGCAACTCAGCACTCAACTTTTTCCTTTTCCTTATTAAGTAGAGAATTTTCACCTAAAGAAAGCACATTACAGCTCCTCTTTGGGCACATCCGAATGGTCAGCATCACTACTTTTGTGCTTTGGGACCACTGAGTTAAACACAAGCACTTGAAACCTTGCTCAGTTACTGAAATGAGATGGTTGCTAAGTAACTAACAGGTACATAGCATATACAGTGTGGAAACACTGGGCAGAGGGATAATTCATGTCCCTGGCAAGACAGAGGGGAATAGCATGGATTTCATCACACTACTAAAACAGCAAGCAATTCAAAATGTATGAATTGTTTATTTCTAGAATTTTTCATTTCATATTTTTGACCATGGTTGGTGTAACTGAATTGTAGAAAGCTAAACCTTGGAGACAAAAAGTGGGTAACAGGAATCACTCAATGATAGTTCTAGGGAACATTTTAAAGAACTAGACTGTGTGTAGCAAGCACCTACCCAAGGAGCCCGATACCACGTGGGTATGGAAAGGTAGAGACAGGAGATGGCACACTGAGTGTGAAGCAGAGACATAGTCACAAGAAGGCTGTTTGGGGAAGGCCTGGGGAGTCCCGCCTGTTTGAGCCACAGTATCCAGGTGTGGCAGTGTAACCCAGAGAGGCTCAGCACAATTCCTGCCAGAGTAGGGCACCAGGAGACATCAGCAACCTGGACAGAAATCACAAGAACACCACCAGCAGCCACCAGTGACTGTGGCCCTGGGCCTCATCTTTGGTGAGCATGATTCGCCCTCATGCTCACAGGGAGAGGAACCGATGCAGGACAGAGCTCAGGCTCCAAGAGGCCACCCTCCTGGGCTGTGGTGGCCTTGCTCTGGAGGTGCAGGGACAGCAGCCTCACCAACCTCTGTCCTTGCTCCCCCTGTGTCCCCTGCAGGTCCTAGCAGGAGGATGATGGCGGCCTTTGTTTAAGAAGGGTGTTGGTGAGGGCTCACTGGGGATGGCAACTCTCTCAGAACAGTGGCCAATTTGCAAGGGGAGGACATTCCACTGGGAACTCGGACCCTTGGAGGTGAGCTCTTGGTGCCTCCATGTCAACAGGACTCAAATCCTCACGTCAGAGGAAGGGGCTGCTTGGAGGAGCGCCATGGGATCGATGCCCACTTTGGGCTGCTCAGTCCTCATCTCCCTCTCCCGGTGGACCCCCCACCCCTCTCCCAAATGTGCCGTCCATTTCCTTCCGAGAACCCTGGGCTTCTCCTGAAGTGGGGGTGGAGATGAGAGAACCCCATGCTGTGCCTTGGCTGGTTCTGGCAGATTCTTTGAGCTTTGGAGGCCTTAGGAGCTCAAGGGCCCAGAAAGGAAACCAGAAAGGCGTGGATGGGGACCATTTTCACTCCGACAAGGAGGTGGCCTCAGGGAGAAGGATGCAGGACAGCCAGACATGCCCGGGCAGCTCCGAGCTTCGGAGATTATTGGCTCTCAAGGAAGCCTGTGGCTGGGGCCTCCCTGGGGCGCGGGGAGCACGGGTGCCCCAAGTTTGGCGGGTGGCCTGACAGTCCGAGGCAGCCTGTGCAGAGGGGCTGGGAAGGAACCAGCAAAGAAACGCATCTTTGTCCGGGCTTTGTCCCGGGAGGGGCTGGCACGCAGACAGAGGGAAAGAGCCGGCGAGGTTGGGGTGTAAGCAGGCGCTGGGGAGGACCCCATTTAAATCCTGGGGAGATTATGAGGACGTTTGTTGCAGGCTGTCAGCCCTCATTAAGTTAATGGAACCGGCGAGTTGGCTGGCTTCCAGCGCCGGAGAAAGAAAACAAGAAAAGTGTTTTCAGCGAAAGAGCCAAGAGATCCCTTTTCTCTCAGCAGCCCCGGGAGATTACGAGCCATCAGTAATGGCCTCACCAAAATGACTTATTGGGAACTTGTTGATTAAAACAAGGGAGAGAAAACCCCTAATGTCTAAGAAGAATTACATGGGCTTCTTACTGGTCTTCGTCTAGAAAAGTGATTTGTGAGCATTTCCTTCCAAAAGCTTTGTGAATTATAAAGCAACCCGTCCTGGCCAGGGCCCCTGCAGCCGCTTGGGTTACAGGCAGGAGAGGAAAAGACACAGAGCTAAAGGGGATCCGTGCAGAATTGGGGTGCAGGGGATCAGAAACCAGTCGGACACTGCTTCCACGGCCCCAGGGAAGGCTCCCTGGGGGCCCAAGGAGGGGTCCAGCAGGCAGAGAGCATGTCCCTCCAGGGCACAGGGCAAGCACCTGAGGCTTGGTCACAGGGGAGGTCCCTGGTCCCCTTTCTAGCCCGGCTAAGTGGGAAGGAAAGCTCTGGGGGGTGGGGACTTCTGCCACGAGGCGCTGAGGACGGGACTCCTTGCAAGGGCCCTCCTGGAACACCTTGTTAGGTGCCCTGCTTCCCCTCCCCGACGGATTCCCTAACCTGCCAGGTCACCCACAAGCCCAATAGCTATTCCTCCAACTCCCGAGGCCTTGGCCCTGGGCCGAGAGCCCCATCCTGTTCCAGCCCTGTCTTTCCCCTTGATACCTGGCATTCCTCAACCTGCCCAGCTGTGGACCCGGTCTCTGGGCCTGCCAGACCTCAGGTGGGGGCTCCCCTAGGTCCCGCCCCAGCCCCAGGTTCCAACAAGATGCCCCTGAGCCCCAGGGCCCCTCCCAGCCTCTTGGCCCGTCTCCCTTCCGTTTTCCATGCATTTACACGACACGTGTCCCGGACTCAGTTGTTCCGGCCCCTGTACTTTTAAAGACGTGTCTTAACTCTGTCACCTTCTTGTGCAAATAAGGATGCTTAGGGCCCAGAGAGGCTCGGTCACTGGCCCAGGGTCATGCAGCCTGAAGGGGTACGGCTGATTCGCCTTCAGAGCTGCCGCCCTGGCTGGAGCTCATTACAGACCACGGAGTCCCGTGCTCCCGACCCCAGCCAGGCCTCCCAGCCCCCCTCCCGTCCACGTCTTTCACTAGCGACCCCAATGCCCGCCTTACGGTGCCTGTACCCCTGCCGGCCATGGCCAGTGAGCCCTGTTCCACACACAGCGTCCACCCATTCTTCCCGAGTCAGGTGGAGGAGCTGGGCCGGAGTCCTGTGGGACACGGCCCCCTCTCGGGAGGCTCCACCAGGTTCCCCAGGCTTCTTTAACCCAGGAATGGCAGAGGGCTTGTTGCCGCGGCTGCTCCCCTCCCCTTGCTGCAGAGGCCTCGCCCACCCCCCTCACCGCACCCTGAGTAGCTCCTGTCTGGTAACACAGGGGACCCAGAGCTGCTCTCCAGGCCATGGCCCACAGGGTGACGACTGTAGAGGGCTGTGGCCCTGCACGCATGGTGGCTGATCGAGGGGCAGAGACCTGTCCGTCGGGTCCCACTCACCTGGCCAGATCACCCCCCAAGCTCATGTGGGGGTAGAGAAAGGCCTAGCCTGTTCCCCTCCTGCACAGATGGCCTTGAGGCCCAGAGAGGGAGGGGCCGAGGCAGCCAGGGGGACTCAGCTCTGTGACCGAGCCAGGCCTGCTGCAGAGAGCGAGGGTCCCCGCTGTGGACTTTGGGCAGCCTCTGAGATGCCCACACCTCCAGCCGGGTGTGGGGTCCCAGCCCCTCCCTGGATCTCCCAGCCAGGCACGTTCCACTGGAGATGCTCACCTCCACGTGTCTCCTGGCCACAGGCCCAGATGGAGGGAGGGTGGTGCCGTCCCTGCCTCAGGATGCTAAGGGGCCCTGCCCGGGGACCCACGGCCACACAGACCAGGTCCCACAGCTAGCCCACGGCACAGCATTGCCCCAACACACACAACCCCCTCACTCCTGTGAACAGGACGCCCACACCCTGGAATTCACACGTCTGGCCCCTACGTGGCCTCACCAGGGAGAGGTGTGAGGGACACGCTGACCTGAGCTCCTGAGGAGGGACTTTCCACTCCCTCTCGTAAGAACTGGGGTCACAACAGGACCCTGCCAGGCCCCTGCCTGACTTGGGGGCTGGGGATGAGAGTGAGGTTCTTTCTCTGCCTGGTCCTGGGCCTCCCTGGGGCCCATGTCCATGAGGGAAGAGCTGGCCTCCTGCCCAGTCCTGGGCCCTGCCCTTCCCCAGGGCAGAGTGTGGGTGTGACGTGGATTCCTGCGAATCAGATATTGTTTTCAGAACCCTGGGCCCGAGCGGTCTTCCCGGAGTGTCCTTCTGTCGGTGGGGGAAGCAGGCAGTTCCTGGTTTATTTCCAACATGACTTGCTCGGAGCCTAGGGGATTGTTTTGAAAGGACAACATTATTGTTCCTCATCTGCAAAGCTGGGGGAAGCCAGATCCCCAGCCCTGGCCGCCTCACCTGCTCCGGCCAGTCCCCACGGCTCGCCCCCTGCCCAGGACCTTCCTTCTGGTCTCTGGACGCCCTGCCCCCCACAGCCCCCTGTGCAGATACCCCACCCGCTCTGCCTGCAGCTCCCCTTCCCCACATCCTGCCTGTCCACCCCTCCCCCTCGGACCCTGGCCCTTCCGCAGGAAGCCTGCCTGCGTGTCCACTCCCTGCAGCCGTGCTCCCTGCCCCTGGGGCACCTGGGAAAGACTGCGCTGGGGCCTCCGGGGGCAGAGAATCTCAAGGATCTGCTTTTCTCAGGGGCGCTGGGGCGGCTGCCGCCCGGGCCAGCAGGGACAGAGCATGGGCTGCTCGGGTGCGGGCGGCCCACTGGGCAGGAGGAGCACAGAGCTGGGCAAGGCCCTCGGGGCAGCACGGGCCCCCCGCCTCTCCCTCCTCCCGAAGGGAAGGAGAGGTTAATAAACCAATTACTTTGGGCAACGAAGCAAAATAAGTCCCATTAAAGTAATTAATGTCCTTCGCACAGTCCCCATTGGAGAAGACTAATAAATTGGGCTTTGTCACCGTCCGGTCATTTCTTTCCAAGGCGTTTCTTCATCCCCCTCCAGCAGCACAGTTTAAGGCTCTGTTAATACTTTTAAGACGGGCTCAATGCCAGACTAATTAGATTTGCATTTCCACCAGGGGCCAGGCTGGGCGCGGATGTGCCCAATGAGAGAGGCCCCAGGAGCCCTCGGGGCCCCGGGGACAGCACCCGCCTTTGAGAAGGGGCCATGTGTGGATTCCCACGCTGCCTGGGGCGATGGCCTGTTCCCCTGTCTGCCTGTTCAGCTTCCCTGTCCCGGGAAACAGAGGCCAGGGCTTTGATCAGGCCCGGGCCAGACCTCCTCCCGGGGGTCCCTTCCTGTGCTGCCCCCACGGGGGCCCACCGGGCCCAACAGAGCGATCCATGTCTGGGGTCTCTCCAGGGGCCCAGAACCAAGTCCTGGTGGGTTCTAGAAGGGCGGTGCAGAAAGGGAGGGAGAGCTACTTCAGCCACCAGGTCAGGGGCAGCGTCACAGTGCTGAGAAGTGTTGACAGTGGGGACCCTGCATGGGGGTAACGAGGAGGGCACTTTTTCTCTGGGGTCCTCCCCCAACCACAGCCTCAGTCTAGCTCTGAGAAAGTGCCAGGCAAATTCAACTCAGGGGTTCCCCGTGGTGCCCTTGACCAGTCCTCCTCAAAACTGCTCTGGTCATCAATAATAAATGAACTCTCCTAACCAAGAGGAGCCCCAGGAGGCAGGACCACATGTCAGGTGGGTCCTGGGACAGAAACGGGTCCAGAGGGAAGTGGAGGGGCAAAGACAGCATGGGCTTCAGCGGACCTGGCGTGCCACCGGGCTCCACAGTCGCGAGGAGTGCGGGACTCCTGCCAACGTGTGGTGCTGGTGACAGGAATGCAGGCGAGGATGTGGGGACTCTGCTGCCTTCAAGACTCTGTACCTCTACGAGCCTCCCCAAACACAAATTTATTTAAAATAAACATGGATTCATGGTGCTGAGAGATGAGGGTTGGCAGAAGAGGGCCTCCAGCTCAGGCCTCCTTCCCCTGAGCAGGCAGGCCATCAGCAAGTCCCTGCAGCCATCACAGGGAGCCCCCAGCTCTGCGGGGTGCTGAAGCCAGGTGGAAGGACCCCCCTGGGTCCCTGGGGCTTCCCCCACTTCTGCCCCTGAAGACCTGAGTTGTGTAAGGCGAGGAATTCAGGAGGTGGCGGAGGACAGGGGCTCCCCCTGGGCACAGTGGCCACTGGGCAGTCTCTCCTCCCTCTGAGACTTAGCAGGCCTCCGAAGCCACAGCCTCCTAGATCCCCCCTGGGTGTGACAGTCCTGGGTCCTGCCCGGGTGGGGGTGTGGGGAGGCAGCTCTGCATGGAGCTCTACCCTGCTCTAACACACCAGGACTCCATCTGGCTCCTGCTCTGCCTCCCGCTCTGAGGGATAGGTACCTTGGCTTGGCCTTGTCAATAGGACCTCATGAGCCCAGGTGGCACCAGGACCAGTCAAGGACAGATACAAATAAGCTCCCAGAGAGGTGCCGGGGAGCCTCAATCCAACTCACGTCACTGAACGTGAGTGTGTGCCTCGGGGCTCCAAGGGCATGGTCCAGGGGGTCAGGAATAAGCAGGGTCAAGGTCTGAACGAGTCAGCTAGAAGCAACAGGAAGAGCACAGCTGAGATGTGTGGGCCAGGAAGGGACAGGAGAGAGGTGGCTGGGCAGGAAAGCTGTCCCAGCGATGCCGCGGGTCCAGCTGAGCTCTGAACACCAGCTACGCATCTGAACCGCAGCGTGCAAGCGCATTTGTCAGGCAGCAACTGCCTGATGCCAGCAGGGTACAAGAGGTGTGACAACAGGCAAAGGATGGGTGTGGCCGCATACCACCCCACCCCCAGGATGCCCAGAGCCATCTAGCCCACCCTGTGCACATCTACTTCTGATCTTCCTATATCATGTGTCTGGTCCATTCTCCTTCTTTTAATGTTCTCAACTATTTAAAAATTCAAAGACCCCGCTAGCTCACAGATCCAGCAAAATTGGTGGCAGGTCCTAGTTTACCACCCTTGACAAAGATCAGTATAATAGACAGACCTCTTTAAGATTGCTTGCTAGACCTTTGTGCAGATGGAGAAAAACACCAGTGTGTTGATGAAACAAGGAGACACAAAAGAGAGAAAGTGCCAGAATAACAAAACCAGGAGTCCCCTGGACATCTATGTGCTTGGTGACACTGATGAAATGGATAGACTCGCAGAACTAGATAGAATGTCAAAGTTGGTGCTAGAAGAAACAGAGAACTTGAGTAGACAAGGATTTTAGAAATTCAAAAGTAATTAGAGACATCCCCGCCCCAAACTCAGGCGTGGTGGGCTTTGTAGGTGACCTAAACCCAAGTTTGTAATACATCTAAGGGGCCACAGAAAATGGAAAAGGAGCCATATGTCCTTGGGGCTGGCCCAGCAGGCACAAAGCCCTGGGTCTGAACGTCAGCCCCCAAAATAAAACAGGGTGATGTATTCCAGCTCATTTTCAGAGTCAGTGAATTTGATTCTGAACCCATGCAAGGAAGATACAAGAAAAGAGAATCATAGGCTTGTTTCACTTGTGAATATAGAGGCGAAATCCTCAATAAAATATTGACTAACCAAACCCAACAATGTATAAAAAGAAAAAAGAAGAAGAAGAATCAGGATTTGTGTCAGGAATGCAAGGACAGTTCAATACCACAGTCCCTCAGTGTGGTTCTCACTCGTGTGGTTGTTCCTATGGGTATGGAAAGCACTCACAAGCCTTCTTCTTTTTTTTTCTTTTAAACTTCTTATGGTTAAAAAAAATTCATCTTTAAAGAACAGGAATAGAAAAGAATTTCCTTAAGCTGGCAAAGGTTACAGACTAAAAACCTAGAGCAAACAACAAATGGAGAGGCACTGCCACCAGCAGCTGGATGAGCCAAGGGCCCCGGTCCCAGATGTGGAAGGTCGTGCTGGAGACCTGCTCTGAGCAGAGGAGAAGGAAGAAATAGGAGGGAAGAGTGGGGAGGAGAGACAAGACCATCATGATGCTCAGTTGAAGGCCTCACCTGGGGAAGAGCAGCCGCTCGGCCGTTCAAACCGACCCAAGGGCCCAGCACGGTTGCCAAATACAAACCCATGGCGCTTCTTGACACTAGCCACTAAGTCCCAGGGAACATAGACTCTGAAACGGCATGGGAAGGAAAGGACGTGTCGTCTGGGAGTCCGGAAGCAAAGCCCCAAGGCCCTCTCCCGAGAAGACTTCAGGCTGCGGTGGAGGACGGCGGAGGGCAGTGGACTCGGCCAGGAGACTCCCAGCTCTGGATGAGCAGGTATAACATGGAGGGTCCAGTTTTCCCCAGACTCAGTGAAGCCAATCCCACCCCAAGGAAATCTCCGGGAAACTCAAAAACCTTGATCCTAAACGTGCCCAGGACCTGAGTCACTCTGAGAAGAGGTCAACGGATGTGGCTGGGTGCTCTTCTGGGCATTAGAAATCCAGGGCGCACCAGGGCATTAGGCCTGGGGGACCCAGCCGATCACAGCACACTCCTCACACAGCTAGAAGCAGACCACCAATGGGATGCCATCGGCCACCACAGAGAGGTGGAGAGGCAGGGAGCCACACCCCTGAGGAGCAGGAAGCCGGATTCTTACCCAGCCCCAAGGGTACAGAAGCCATCAAAGAGGAGGGACAAATCACACATTTGATAGAAGACAATGTGGGAAAACATCTCCAAACAGCACACAGCCCCAGAGTGGATGCACCCTGTCTGTCACAACTTAGGGCCTCTGTTCCCAGAAGGACTCTGACCTCGGCAGAGGACTCTCCCAGGCCTCACACCTGCGGCATTGAGTCCCCACCGGATCCCTACTTGTCTTCATGGATTCCCTGTTCCCTCCCACCTCCTCTGCAAGATTCTCAGCTCTGTGGACGGGGATCTTGACTCCTGTGTCCACACTTGTACCTCAGGGCCTGGCATACCAGCTGCAGGGCCAAGGAGCATTGGTGGATGGACAAGGAAGAAGGGCGGAAGGAGGAGGTGCCCAGGTGGCACACTGGCCCTGCTAGGACACCTTGGCTCTGCCTGCTCTCAGGTTGGCTTCTCTTGCACCTGGGCAGGAACCTCATGGGATGCAGAGAGGGCTGTCCTTCCCGCCCAGGGGCTGAGGACCTGGGGAGCTAGGTGCCAGCCCATTTGGTGGAGCTACCAGGACGTCCACTCCTCTGAGTGCTGCGCGGCCTGCCCTTGAGAGGCCAGAGTGGTGGGGTGTCCTGAGCAAGCTGCTCAGAAGGGGGCAGCTGATGGTGTCCGCCCTCCAGAGCTGGGGCAGCAGCGTCTTTCCCTGATGATCCTCCATCCAAGAGCCTGGATCTCGGGCCCCTGGGAATCCCATTCCAAGTCTTTCAGCAAGCGGGACCGGTGGGCCACAGGCTCCCGTGGGCTGGGGGGACTGGGGGCGGTAACTCCGCAGGGCCCTCAGAAGTCCCCACCAGACACCACCCCTCCCCGAGCCCCTGCTGGTCACTCCAGCCTGGACCAAGGGCTTGAGCTTTGGGGAAGAATGAGCAGTTGATTCTGACTGTGGCTGAGAGAAGGTGAGGGGGCCCAGGGGAACCAGCCACAAGGTGGCTGATGGGCACCTGGGGCTCAGAGCCCAGGCCCGACCTGGGTCATGGGAGAATGTGCACCATGGACCCTCAGGCCAGCACCTGAGGCCCAGCAGGGTATGCCTGCACCTGCCGCCCTGTGACAATAGCGATTTAATTTCACCTGCAGTGTCCCGCCCTGCGGGAAGGACCCCACAGGAAGGATTCTCCTGGAGGCAGTCTGGTGCGCCAGGCGGCCTCGGCTACCTTGCTGGCCACTGCTGTGAGTGCAAAGGCCTGTAGCTTGGTGTGCTCCGGCCATAGGTGACGGGAATCGGAAGCAGTGTGTACCGCACTCAGGTCCGCAGGCCCCCACCCGTCCCTCTAGAGGGTCACTGTAAGTCCTAGGCTTTCTCTTGGGTGGAAGCAGAACTTAAAGGTGCCCGTGGCGCAGCCTGAGGACGAGTTCTCACAGAACCTCTTCGGTGCCCTTCCCTGTGTCTTAGCCGTTTAATCCATCTCTCCCCCCCAGTCGCCCATCCCATCCTCACAGAAAGCTGACATCTGCTCTGTGCCCTCACCTGGAACACAAAATCCAGCTCACCCACCTGTGCACAGGCACACACCTGGGGAGCAGGTGAGGGGACAGGCCGGGGAGGGAAGGCAGTGCGAAGAACAGTCACCCCACGACTCCACGGTGTTTGTTTTCCTTGTAGGCTGCAGTGGTCCCGGACTCGGGACGGTTTCAGATCTTCCAACAATAGGATGAACCCTCGGCATGCTGAGAAAGGGCTCATGTCCACCCTACCGCTGCTGGGCTCCCCTCCCCGTGATGGCCAGGGGGACAGTGACACTGCAGTGGCCGTGGGGTGACCTGTGATGCTCCGCAGTTTAGGTGATTCAATGCTCTTTGGACTCTCGGTATTTTCGAATCGGGTGTTCCAGCAGGACAGGACCCCACTGTAAGGCCAGGAACCCGTGGACATTGATGAAAGTGACCAGGCAGATTCAGATTATCCTGAAGGCATGGGCAGCGTTCCAGCGCTCTGTGTGTGTGCGTGTGTGTGTGTGTGTGTGTGTGTGTCTAGGCAACAAGAAAGAGAAATACCACAATTGGGCTATAGTCAGAGTGGACCAGCCACTTCCCAGGAGGACACTGTGTGGGCCGTGGGTACCGGGAGTGGGCTGTCAGGGGGATGCATCAGTCAGAAAAGTGTCCACTGTGTCCACTTAGGCACCACTGGTAGATGCCAAGCCCCATGGCCCCGCTGCCCGGGCTCGGGGGGTGAAGTAAAGGAGGCCGGGCAGAGCTGCTGTCCTCTGGGCGGGCATGAGCCCCCTGCAGGGCCTTGAGGGCAGCAGAAAGGGCCACAGGATAATGACAGCCAACCTGGCTCTGACATCTCAGGTCGTGAGCCCAGGGAAAGCTGGGTTCCTTCCAACCTCGAGCGGATAGTAGGAGGCGGGCGGAGCCCTCCTCCGAGGCCTGACTCCGGGCTTAGAGACTTGGCGGGTGAGGAGGTAAAGGGACGCACCCCGACCTCGTCTACCAGGGAGCACAGGGTCCTGGGGTGGAATATCCCTAGAGAGCTTTACTCCCGGTGGGGTAAGGGAGTCCAGGGGACAATCCAGGCCATCATGGGGCCCAAGTGCCACACAGGTTTCTCCTTTTCCTCTCAAACGTGACGGCCGGTGCGCCTAGCTCAGGTGTACCTACGTGACCCGCCTCTGTTCTGAGTGCTTAGGCCAGCCACTTTCATGAAGAGCTCTGAAAATGTGGAGAATCACCTGGATTCCAGGAAAGAGCACATGGCCACCAACCTGGAGGGCCTGCCTGTGACAGAGAATGTCCTCGCTCTCAGCTCCATCTTGCTGGGCCAGTGGCAGCCACACCCAGACCCAAAGGGCTGGAAGCAGTGGGCTTCCTGTGGGCTGCCCGCCCAGGTGGGGTCTCCAGGACCAGGGGAGAGGGGACGGTCATTCTGGGCAAAACATCTGCCCACCTCGTGGGCAGTGCAAGCCAAACCCGCTTCCCTCAGGACTTATTTTCCTTCCTCTATCTTTCAATGTGGAGCCTCTCACATGTCCCAGCACCCCGCAGAGGGCCCTGGCCAGGTGAAGTGGTGGGCACTGACTCACAAGCACCAGAGCCAAGGCCTCTGGGAGGCTGGGGGCGGCCAGGAGCAGCGGCCCGGGAGGGAGGAGGGCTGGGGCCTCTGGGGCTCTGCAGATGGAGAGCACCAGCCCCGCCCAGCACGCCAGAGAGTGGGGCCAGGGAAGGGGCTGAGCACTCTTGAAAAGGGAAAGAGAAAAACCTCCGGCCGAGGGGCCTTGGAGGGGCCCTCAGTCCCCAGTTGTCCTCGTGCCCAATCTTCCCCTGCGAGGAGCACGGCTGTTCTTGCAGCTGGACGTGGCTTCCCCAGTCTGCTCCACCCAGAGTGATGGGTGAAACTGTTCTGGAATGTTCTACTGGTAACAGAGGGGACTGACAGGCAGGAGGCCTGGGGCTAGAGAGGGGTGGGCTGGGTGAGCTGGGAGACCTGGGACTGGGCAGGGTGGGCTGTAGGCAGAGGGGCAGGGGGCACAGGAGGCAGGACTGGAAGTGGGTAGGGTCACTGGGTGCACAGGCACCATTTTTGTGCAGCCTGACAATAAGATAAAAAGGGGCATCTATCTGACCACTGGTCATCACCACTCCAGCAAGACAGGCCACCCTGCAGTGACCCACCCGGGCTACACAGGTCCCCCGTGGCCAGCGCCTACCTCCCCTCTGGCCACTGCAGGAAGCCCTGCCCTTCTCTCCCCCTCCCCTGCATCTGAGACTCCCAGGACCTCACTCCCCACTTGAGGTCCACGAGTCCAAGCAGGGGGTGCAGGGACACAGAGCAACGTCCCCCCACCCAGAGCACCGTGACAGGCAGAACCTTGATCCCTGAAGATGGCCATGCCTGATCCTCAGGACGTGTGAGCATGCCAGGTTGTGGGACAACGCAGGGAAAAGCTTGCTGAGAGCCTGAGATGGCAGCCCACACGGCCACAGGCACCTTTCAAGGGAAGGGGGCAAGAGGTCAGAGTCAGCAAAGGAGACAACATGCCCACGTGGAGGGACAGAGGGACAGGAGAAGGCCTCCTTTGCAGGAGGAAGGGGCCGTGGGGTGGGGCGCACCAGTGGTTTCCAGAAGGGGCCAGTCCAGCCTGCACCTTTCTTTGCTTGAACCCAGTGAGACACATTCTGACCTTCAGGACTGTAAGACGATAAATTCATATCATTCTAAGCCTCCAAAATGTTGGTCGTCTGTTCCAGCATGACAGGACCCATACAGGGCACGCTTGAACAGCCCCCACCAGAGCGGAGGCCCCGGAGCACGGTGTCCACCCACCAAAGTCCAGGGCTGTGAGGAAGCGCTTCAAAGTCCACACATGCTGTGCCCTGGTATGAGGCCAGCGAGCCCTCACCCACATCTGCCGCTCACTCCCTATCTCTGGACACCTGTACCACTGTTTGCTCAACGTCGCTCCTTAAATAGACTCTGTTTCCTTATCTCAGTGTGTGTGGCAAGC
Organism: Marmota monax; assembly: GCF_021218885.2. NCBI lineage: Eukaryota > Metazoa > Chordata > Mammalia > Rodentia > Sciuridae > Marmota > Marmota monax. Next base: position 2,628,209 of record NW_026692498.1, on the reverse strand, counting down.
CAGAAAAAGTGACTCTAAGTAGAAGGTAGTTGTCAACGTGCATGATCAAAGTCAATTGTATTGAGTTTGCTAAGGTCCTCCCCTCCTGGCTGTCGGGCGACAGTCCACGTGCCCCATCGTCTGACCGTGCTGGGGGCTGCCTTGGCACTGTCCCCAGAGGGCCCTGGTGGTTTCAGACTAAACTTGCTCACCTCCCATCTGAGGCCCTACAGCCCTGGTTGGGGGATTCTCCCTCTGGAAGGCCTCTGGTCCTGGCCCATGAAGGCCAGCCTCCCTTAGGCTCCTTGGAGCGTATCCCAGGAGGGTTTCCAGCAGCTGGGCCCTCTTCTGTCTGTCTGTCCATGGGACTCAGTCAACCTGACTGCTACCAAGTGAGCAAGGACACCACACCGACACAGCCAGCCATCCCCAGGTGGCAGGCCCTCCTCCTGCCATCTGCTAATGCTGGTCTGGAGCTCTGGGAGACTGCTCCAGCTGGGGTCCCGATGGAGCCTAAAGGCCTGAAGCTCTGTGGGACCGTCTTAGAGGGCTCCTGGGGGCTGGTGGGCAGAGAGCTGCTCAGGCAGACAGAGGGCTGCACAGACAGACAGCGGACTCTGGCCAGAAAACTTCCTACAGTTGAATGAAGTCCTCAGGCCTCCCAGCATTCACCCAGAGCAAGGCTGCCCTATAAACTCTCCTTCTTTGCACAATGAAGGCATTGCCCACATCCTGTCTGCCCCATCTGTGGGGTAGATGGCATTGGATGGAGCTATGGAACTCAAATCAGTCACAGCTTTGGTCACCACAGGCTCTGTGTGATCTTGGAACCACCACTGTTCTTACAGAGCCTCAGTTGGCTGTGGTTGTACGGGGGAGGGGGTCGACATGGCCACGGGGCCCTGGCCATCTGGACAGCCTGGGGTGGGCCCTGCTGTGGCTATGTCTGCCAACGCTCTGTAGCACCTGAGTGCCAGCCCAGGCCTGGAGTGAGGCACACTCCCAGGGTCACCCCAGGAGACCGGCCAACGCCATCGCACCCCACAAGGAGACGGAGGCAGGGGGAAGGCTGTCCCAGCTTAGAGCTGCAAAGGGTAGCTCGGCTGGAACATCCCTGCGGGCTCCTGGCCTCCACGGTACCAGGTCCAGCTGGTGAGTGACAGGCAGTGTGGTGCCCACCCATCTGGCCACCGGCACCCACACTGCACCTGCAACAACAGGCCGCTTGAGCCGGCGTCCAGTTACAGCCCTCTCAGCAGCCTGCTCAGGATTCCTGCGGGAGGCTGGCACAGGGAGGCCCGGGGCGGGCAGGAGGACAATCCCTGCAGTGTCTGAGCGCCTGGCACTGTAGCACTTGGTCTGCTGAGAGGACGCCTGGCCCTGCTGTAGGCCCCCAAGAAAACCAGGCAACCCAGCCCCACACCAGGGGCTGCAAAGGCCCCTTTCCAGGTCCAACTGCACATTCCTGGCATTGCCAGCACCCAGAAGGGCAGGACAGGACAGCTCTGCCTCCTGGCCCCCAGCACACTCTGCTCGAGATCCACCCAGGCAGCTGGCCATGGCCCCCGTAGGGTTTCTGACCCTCAGAGGGAGTGGAAGTGCCTGGTGTGCATGTCAGACGGACAGGGGCCTGGGGGCCCGCCAGGCGGTGTCTTCCACCTCTCCGTGCTCAGGGCAACATCTCCTCTGAGACCCTCCTGAGCACTCTGGCTTCCTGGCAAGGCCATGGCCACCCCCAATGCCAAGGCGCCTGCGTGGGACCCTTCCCAGCCCCCAGCCTCCCTGGGTAGCGGTCACTCTGCCCCATGCTTGCCAGACCCCTTGCCCATGTCTATTTCCCACCTCAACTGGGCTCCTGGGGGCCAGGGGTTCAGCCTGGGCCAGGACATGGTTCTGCCTCTGTCCCTCCATCCCCAGCCCAGGCCAGGAGCTGGATGAAGCTGGGAACACAGTGTCTGTTCTGTCCCGAATGTCCCTACCATGGGCCCCGCACATGCCTGGACCAGCTCCTGCATGTTTTGACTGCCTGCTTGTGACAAGGGGCATCACGTCATGGCTCTGATGGCCGCTTGTGCCATGCCTGTGCCCCCCACTCACTGATGCCCAGGAGCTGCCCACGCACTGTGGCCTCCTGGCTTGGGTGGCAGGGCGGGTGCAGTATTAACAGGGACTTTGCCACAACTTTGTACCCAGGCTGGGCTGGACCCACCGGCCGTGTTTTACAGTCCACTGGGGCTGCGTCCTCAGCAGGCCGCCCCGGCACTTCACACAAAGGTTCTTGGCCACAAACGGAGTCAAATGGACTCACGTTGGGATCATAAATATAATTAGGAGACTTTTATTTTCAAGTAGCACTTCTGAAATCTATAAAATTAAGCTAATATACTGATTTTTAAAACACAGGAATTTTATTGCTCTGTGAGTCAGAGTTTGCCAGCCCACGAGGCCAGGAATTAACTCCTTCCAGTTCACAAGCCTGTAGCCGGCTCCCAGGCCCCTGTGTGATGGACACATGCCCAGGAAAGCAGGTTTTGGGACACAGAGGTGACAGACAGGGACCCACTTGTACCCGCCCAGCACAGGATCTTCCCAGCTCTCCACGTTGGCCCCCCGCCATGCCCTGAGGGGCAGGTCCAGATGGCTTCAAGATCTAGCCTCTACGGCCCCTGTAAAATCTGCACCCCACGCCCAAACTGTCCTCGGCCAAAGGCGGGCCCTCCCCCTGATGAGACTTGGTAGCCCTGGTTCCTCCTCCTGGCCTTCTGAAAGCCCTTTAGTATGGAAACCAGGCCAGGGGCACTTGGGACACCCCAGGAAGGGCCAGCAGAGGGGCAGGACATTGCTTCCTGGCTACCCATGGCGGGCACTTCAGGGGTAGTCTAAGGCTGACCTGGGCTCCCACGGTGCCTAAGGGTTCTCTGAGCCTGGGGCATTTTATCCCCCATCATCCCGCAGCCCTACCCTGCCCCGTCTGGGCACATAGCCATGTGACTGGCCCAGGGAGGCCCCCAGGGTAGCCACACCATGTGGCAGATGAGGAAGCACAAGAGGCCACCCTTTGCTCTGGGCCACGACTACACAGGGGTGTCTGGAAGGGGCTGCGGGGCTTTCATACTGCGGCTGGGATGGTGCCCAAAGAGGCCAGAATGAACTGCCCAAGGAAACCCTCCGTGTCCAGGACTTGCACTGATCCCCACAGGGGCCAGCCTGGGGGGCTTCCTCCCAGCCCAACACCTCTCACCCCCAGAGCCTCCTCTAGTACAGGGGGTGGCCCTCTAACCCCAGAGATGCCCCAGGCCCTCCCAAGCCCAAATGGGTACAAGGCACAAGGAGACTTGGAAAGAACTGGTGCCCAGGGGTCCCATGGGCTCCTCACATTCCTGCGGCCCTGGGGCCCGTGGGCCTGGGGTCGGGGGTCTCTAGGTTCTGGGCACTCTCTCCCACCCAGCTCTGTCAGCCTGTACCCCATGAGGCCCTGGATTGAAGCCAAGGCTTGTCTGGGCCCTAGCGTCCCCAGGATGGGTGCTCAGGGGCTTCCTTCAGATTTGGGGGCACTGGGTGAGCCTGAGGGAAGAGGGGGCTGGGCTCCCCTCTGGCATCTCCCCGGGCAGCTTGCAGGCCTCCTGTACTCCACTCACAGGCCTCGAGGGCAGAGCCCCAGACAGACTCTGGGATCAGGTGCACATGTCCCCTCCCACCCGCCGGCGAAGGCCGTGACTGGGGTCCTTAACAGACACACAGAGGCTCTGAGGACACAGTGGGGGGTATGTCTGCTAGTCGAGGAGGGAAGCCCCAGGAGGAGGCAGCTTGAGGCCCCTGGATTCTGGGGTTTCGGTTCCCAGGACTGGGGACAGTGGCTGTCTGCTGAGGCCCCAGCTGTGGTGTTTGTCACCGTGTCCCCTAGCCCCTAAAGGTACCCAACACACACAGGCTGAACCGACACCCAAGGGGAGAGGAGTACAGCCCGGCCCAGGACACCATCGGGATGCCATGGTGGGCCAAGGCACCAGGGGAAGACCAGCCAAGGCGTGTGTGTGGCTCCTGGCCTAGGGCAGGGCTGGGCAGCCTGTAGGGGTGGGGGCAGCACGGGGACAGGGGAAGGAAGGCAGGAGGAGGCCACCGTCCACCGACCTTGGTGGGGGGCCTGACACCACCGGGACCTGCCCCTTCCTGCTCCATGGGCTCCAGGGGTCTTCCCTGTCCAGGGGCCTCTACCAGGGCTGCAAGCAGGGCCTTCCTCAGAGGCGCCCATCTAGGGAGGGCAACTCCGTGTCCCCTTCTGGTGCCCTCACGCGGTCCCCTGGGCCACTCCGAATGTGCCTGTCAGATTTCACACATTTTCTTGGGGAGCTCATTTAAGCCAGATGTGCGCTGACAGCCCCGGCACAGGGGATGACAAGACGGGCTCCCCAGGCACATGGGGCTCGCGTTAGCGTGCATTCGGGGCACTCACTCCGCCAGCCTGGGCAGTCGTGTGTCATGGGCTCGGCCTCCCTGCTGCTCCTGGGCACAGGCTGCACCGACCCCAGATGCGACTCCCCAGAGGCCACCGGCACACGGCATCTCCTTGTTGGCTGGGAAACCCCAGCCAGACCCACGCAGGGACACGGCACGCCAATCCGAGGCTGGAGGAAGGAGGCCGATTTGAGGAGCCCACTGCCTGTGGCAGGGATGTCAGGCCTGGTTCTTGCTCCTCGAGAGTGGACAGCTTCTAGTGGCCCCCGTGCATGGATCCCAGGTCAAGAAGCCGCCCCTCCAGGCTGGTCCCCCTCCAAGGTATCTTGCCTCAGGTTGCTCCTGTTCTCTACCAACCAGAGGCTCAAGCAAGAAGGTGGACATGGCCTCAATGGCCACACTGCATCCCAGTAGCCACTGAGCTGCTGACCCCACTTCCAATCCAAGTACCCAGGCCTCTGAGGAACACGGCCCTGGCCCACTGCCCCTTCTTTGTCCACACCTGCAAAGCTCACTCGTCGGATCCGTGGTCCTCTGCCTCAGCCTCATTGTTCCCTCTTGCCTTGGACAAAGTCCAGACTCCCAGACCCACTGACCAACACCCTGTCAGCTGCCTGCACTCAACTCCACAGCCCAGATGGCCTGATGGAGCCCTTTCAGGGTCTGAAGGTCACCCCCCAGTGCTGATCTCTGTGTGGGATTCCCCACTTTTCCTTCATCCTCCAAATGCAAGCCTCCTACACATGCCTGCAGCCCCTCACTGGAGAAGGACCCTACACATGCCTGCAGCCCCTCACTGGAGAAGGACCCTGCCCAGCCCTGATCCCCCAGCTCTTGGAGACATGAGAGCTGTGTTCCCTCAGTCAGAGGAGAGGCAAGCCAGCCTGGGGGCACCCAGGGCTGTCCTAGCAGAACACGTGACAGGTCCATGGGGAGTCTCAGGAGTAATGGCAGCCTGAGGCCTAAACGGGAAGAGGAGTGTGTGTGTGTGTGTGTGTTGGGGTGGCAAGCTGATCAGGTGGGGGGACAGCATGTACAAGCCCTGAGGTGGCAGAGAGCTTCCGTAGACCTGAAGGCTCCCTCCTGCCATCCGGAACCTCCCTGCCTCCTCTGCTTCGGATGGACTGGGCCTCTGCAGCAGGTCACAGAGGGAGAGCCCAGCTCCCTTCCCACAGGCCACCTGTGGTCCTGTCCCTTCTCCAGAGGCCCCTCCTCTCAAGATGAGCTGCTGTCCCGGGAGCTCCTCTCAGGAGCCACTGCTAGCAAGCTCAGGGTCACCACTGCCCTTGGGACCTCTGACCCCACCCCACCATGCCTTCTAGCCAGGACCAATCCCCGACTGGGGGTGCCATTGTCCACTGAGCCTGCCGTGCTGTGCTGTGGGCAGGAGACTGGGCGAAGGACGTGGAGGATTTTCAGGAACTGAGGGTGGGAGCCACAATGGAGGGGGGGAACAGAGGAGCTGCACTGCCCACAGGCCAGCCGAGAGGGTCAGCTCCAAGGGAGAGACCCTTCCTGTGCACACGGGAGGGGGAGCCAAGGCCTGGGTGGTAAAGGTGGGCTGGGAGCGGGACGTGGAGGTCGGGACTGCCCCTCCTGAGCTGTGCCAAGTGTCTCTGGAGATCTGTGAGGCTGGGCGATGCCCCTCCATTCAGGGAGGAGGAAGCTGAGGCTCCTAAGAGCCGAAGACTAGCCCGGTGGAGGGTGAGCTCCCTAGGTCCCTCCTCCTGGGAGCCCGGCTGTCTGCCTTGGGTGCTCCCAGCTCCAGCAGGAGCCCAAGTCTCAGGGGCCCAGAACCAGCCGGCGGGACTGAAGCCACCCTGCCTCGGCACGAGGGGGCTTGGGCCCACGGGGCAGGGGTCTGGCCGGGAGACCGCCAGGGCAGGGGTCCCCTCCCTGGGCCCCAGTGGGTGGGACAGAGGCCCCCAGGCTCCGGCTGCGAGGCGAGGCCCTCGGTGGCAGCCACAATAAATATGTTTGTTCAAGGGAAGCCAGGCTGGGAGCTGTGTGCGCCGGCCCGGGGAGGAAGAAAAGGGCGCTTGTGCCTCGCACACTGGGGCGATTGTTCCTGCTCACGCAACCGCTGCCCCGTGGCCGGAAAGGTCAGACGGCCCTCGGGCCTGTCGGAAGCACCAGGGCCTCGGGCCCCTTGCTCGTGCCCCACTGCAACGTAAGGTCCTGTAATGTCCGCGTGCGGCTGGCCCCAGCCGTGGCCAAGGCACCTCTGGGCCTTAGCACCAGGATGGAGGCCACCAGATCACGTCTGAAAGATGGCCTGGCCAGGGCCAGGCTATGGCCAAGCCAGGGGTCTGCCTGCCTGGCCTAGGAAGGTGGCATGGGCACATGGGGGCAAGCCCCTGCAGAGGGCGAGGCACCCGGGCAGGGAGTCCTCTGTCGCACGAGGCTTCACCATGACTAGAGGGCAGCTTGCCTACTCGGCTGGCTGTGGAGACTGGACATCAGGGAGGCCATGCTGAGGCCAGTGGGCAACTCTGAGGCCAGATCTAGCTGTTACCCCTGCTAGACAAGAGGGCAGGGAGGCCCTGTCTGGCTGAGTGCCCAACACCTGAGTGTAAAGACCCCACGGAGGCCCACTCCTGCCCTTCCTAACCCAGAGCCCTGAAGGCAGAATGCTGGACCCTCAGCCAGGTCTTCTGGCTCTTCTGATGGGAAAGAGGGACAGGGGGCATCAGGAGTGGCTGGCCCTGAGCCCCATTGGCTCGCCTCAGCCTCTGCCCGCCTTCCCCACAGGGGAGCAGGCTCTGCAGGACAGGGCTGCCAAGGACAGCACGCGCACCCCCACTGTCTCAGCAGGCCTTCACCAGGCCACTGGACCAGGATGGCCAGGGAAGGGGACGCCCGAGGGAAGCTGCCCCAGCCCAGTGTCCCACTGAATGGTGGTCCAGGTGAAGACACTGGGGAGTCATCGCTGCAGTGACACCCCAAACTGCTCTAGCTGAAGGGACTGGGGGAAGAGTGTCCAGAAGCTCCTGAGGGGCTGGGGCCATGGGGGACCTCCTGGAGAGCTGAGGGCCACCCTGCCCCGCTCGCTGCTCACGGCCTTCCTTGCTGGGGCAGGCCTCAGCCCTTCCTGAGTGTGCTGCTGGGAATCACTCCAGGCGCCGACACCCATGGCCACAGGGTGCCTGGAGGGACAGGCTTGTTCACATGGGCTTGTCTGAGAGGGGAGGCTGGTGTGGGGGAACCCACACGGGGTGGGGTTGGAGCGTGCAGCCTGACCTAAGAGCAGCCACTCTGGACCTCCATCTTCCTCCTCCAGGGCTGAGTGGGTGTGTGGTGGGTGGCATGGTCTCGGCTCCCTTCCCTGGGACCTTCCTGCTGACACATGGCCCGAATTCCCAAGGGGCCTGGCATTCCAACTGTGGGACGAGGGCATTCTGCCTTTGACCTTCCTCTGCAGCAATGGGGTGCACAGGAGGGAGGTCCTCCGGAGCTCCTGCCGCCTCTACCTGGGGAGGAGTGAGGGGTCTGGCTCAGGCCTGGGGGAGGCAGCACCCTGCATGTTGGGAAGAGTGGGCTCGACTGCTGGCCAGCACATCTGCCACAAGAGAGCGGCCACGGCCAGCCCCACCCCCGGCCTTTGGGCTCTGGGCTCAGCTGCCAGGCTGTAGACACCCAGAAGAATGCACCGGACAGGGTTCTGCCCTGGCTATGAGTCCAACCTGCTCTGCTCCTGGCCACAGCCCCCAAGGTCTGTCCCTGATACAGCTCTGTTGCCCTGCCCTGCCCTCCATCCTGTCCACTGCTGCTCATGGAGTGGACTGCAAGCTGGAGTCACCCATGCAGCCACTCCTGGGTCTCCTACAGCAGTCCCCACTCTTGCCCGCCTCACTTGGGCAAGGGACCAGGCCAGGAAACTGTGGCCACGTAGGTCTCACCCCGGCTGGTTGCCTGGGACAAAATCCTGCCCCTCATGGGGCCTCTCCCAGCTCTGCCCCCATCAGACCTGCCCACTGGGCTGCTACCCTGACCGCATTCCAGGTGCATACCTGTGCTCCCTGTAGAGGAATTGGGGCAAGCAGAGAGAAGAGACGGGGGCCGAGGTCAGAGAGCTGTGAGAAGGTCATGGCCAAGGACGGCCGGGCCTCGGAGAGCTGGAAAGGCCAGGAGGCGGGTTCTCCTTTCCAGGCCCTAGGAAGATGCCGTCCTGCCCACACCTTGCCTTTAGCCACGTTGAGCTCTGACCTCCAGAAATGTTGGATGATAAGTTGTTGTTTAAAGCCACCAGGTTGGTGGGACTGTGCCACAGTTGTGATGGGAAACTAAACATTGCCCTTCAAAACCACCTCCGATCCCCTTCTTCCCTCCTGGCCTGGTCCTCTCCTCACCCTCTTGCGTCTAGACTAGTGCAGTAGCCTATCTTCCTGGTCTCCCTTAATGGCCCATTCATTCCTGGCTCTGTAGCCAAGGTGACCCTGCTGCCATCTGGGCGGGCAGTATCCCATGCAGGGGAGCCAGTGCCCCACAAGCCCTCAGGGTCCTTGCTGTCCTTCCAGCCCGGGGGGACAGTCCCTCTCTGTCCCAGATCCTCTTCACTTTCCCAGGCTTGGTCTCATCGCACCCTGGATGAGGTGCTCCCCGACTCTGCCCTCAGGACCACTCGCACACCAGCCCTGCCTGCCTTGGGCCTCCGCTCTGTACCAACAAATAACCACGCCCCTGTGTCTACGTGGGCACTCAGGATTCGGGGGATGAGTGCAAGCTGACCATCCTCCAAGGACTTCTCTGTCCACCTAGTTGATGTGTGGGCCAGGCCTGTGCTGTGGGCACTGACTCTGCCAGTCTACAGGTGTGGCTCTCAGGACACAGGTATTGCCACCTGTGGGGAAGACCCTTGAGGGGTTCCAGGGAGCAGCGGCAAGAAGTGGGGGCCCCAGTAGCTTTCTTCAGCTCCTGTTCACGGGGACAACTTTGCCCTGGGGCCTGCCCAAACCGGCCTCTGTGGGCAGCCCTGGACCCTCTCTCTGAGGAGAGCCCGCGGAGGTTCCCTGCCCAAGCCCCCTTTGTGCAGTCCAGCAGGCGGTAGCAAGAGGGGTGGGGATAAGCGGACTATTGTTCTGGTGGGTTCAGTGGCCAGTCCCCACACACAACAGCCCTTGTGTCTCCAGTGGCTCCCAGAACCCATCACCAGCCCAGCGCCAGCATGAATCACTCGGCTATGGCCCTGCACCAGGCGCACTCCTGGGACCCAGCCCCCCACTTCACAGACATCCCTGAGCAACGGCGGATTGAGCCTCTGGTGCTCAGCCATGTCCGTGGAGACCAGCCCTCCATTGGTAAGGGGCTACTAGGCAGGCCACCAGCCACCAACCACCAGTCAGGGTAGGGTCCTCCTCCCCCCGCCCGGGGCCTCAGGAGCCTCCTGCCACCCAGCACCCTGGGCTGGCAGGACCCTGGGCCAGGCTGGCCAGGCTTTGGCCTCGCTCCCCCGGCCAGCTGTAGGAGAACACAGTGAGCTCTGCTGGGACCGACCCCCGTTCCCGTCCTCCCCAAGGCCCAGCTCTGCAAAGGGGCTTCCCCAGGATACTTTTAGAAGCTCCTAGAAGCAGCGACCTGGACCCTGGTAGGCAGAGTCTGCAGAATAAGCAGGAAGCCAGCTGGGCTGCAGCCCCCCAAATCAACTTCTAGTCATAGAGCTGACGAGCAGGTAGGGCCCCCAGCAAGAGGTTGTCACATCAGCATCAGGTGGCCGCAGGTCCCTGAGGGCCATGCTGTGTTGCTCTGTGCCTGGGCCAAGTGCTCAGCAGACTTCTAGTGCCCACCCTGAAGGGAGCCAGGAGCTGCCATGAGGAGCCCCAGAGGAGCCAGCGTGGAAGGGTGGTCTAGTGGCCTCCAGACGAGGCTCGGGGCAGAGCCTAAAAGGGTGAGGCCTGCTTGAGGGGGGGACAGAGCCCCCAGACATCCTGGAGCGGGGCACCGCAAAGGCCGTGGGGCAGGAGCAAGCTGGAAGAAACTTAGCGACTAGGAGAAGGCCCGAGAGCTTGGGCGCAGAGAGGGGGCTGGGGCAGTGAGGCTGGCGGGGAGCTGGAACTGGACACGCAGGCCCAGGTGAGGGGAGAGGTTTGGATTTTGTGCCATGTGCCTAGGGATGGGAGTGGTCAGGTGCCCCTCCACCCCCACCCCTGCCCTGCCCTGCCCACCAGGAAGACGTGTGTCCCCGACCCCTCACAGCGCAGCAGAGCACACAGTAGTCTCAGTTCTCAACGTTTCACATCGATGTCCTCGATTCCGGACGCTCTTCCACCTGTCTCTACACGTGGCCCTGCACTCCGCCCCAGGAGGCTGGCTTCCCACTTGGGTCTGAGCACTGGGGTCCTTGGCAGGACGGGGGGAAGCAGAGTGAGGCCAGACACCCTACCCCACTCCCTGCCATGGCTGCGACCGCCAGCTTGGTCCCTCCTCTTCCCTCCAGATCACGACTGTCATTCTCCTGAGCTCCACTAGCCCCACTTCCACCAGCCCCTTGAGTCTGGGGTAGGGTCTGCTCCAAGGATGCCACCCCAGGCTCCTTCATGAGGCCTGGCGCCTCCCAACACCTTGCCACACCTGCACCGTCCCTGGGTGTCATGTGACACTGGGGACCCCCATCTCTACTGCTAGTGTTTCTCTTACAGACGAGGAGGTGGAGCTCAGAGAGGGTGGGAGCTGTGAGCTGGGATTCAGACCCCCCCTGGTCCCCGCTAGAGCCAGAGCACCCCCGCCCCCTCCTTGTGCCTGGTATCTACAGACGCTGCGCCTCAGGGCCCACGCTCCCGGGAACCCTGCGGTCCTGGGGCTGCTCCTTCCAGAGTCCAGCTCACGTTTGCCTTCTTCCTACCTGGGTCCATGTCCGGACCTCGGGGTGGAAGCAGAGAGCCCAGAAGGGAAGAGCGGAGAGTAAGCCCCAACCCCACGTGTCCCCTGCTGACCTCCACGCCCAGGGCTGACCTGCCTGGGAGTGGGGCGGTGCTGGGGGGACGGTGCCCTGGTGGAGTGGTTGGTGGACCTGCTCTCGGTCAAGGAGCACAGCTGCTCTGAGCTGCCGGGGGTCTGCTGGGCTGTGCTGGGGAGGGGCCGCTGCTGTTCTTTGCTGGACTCTGTAGGGTGACCTGCTTCTGTCGGTGGGGGTGCTCTCTGCCCAGCATGGGGAAGGCTACCCACTGAGCAAGGGAAAAGGGGCAGGAGAGGTACGTGGAAGACCGGCAGGCAGAGCTTTGAAACCCCACCTCTCCCGTACTGAAGCGAGCGTCCACTTGGACCAATGCACAACTAGCAGGATTTGGGGAAAAAAAATATCGAATGCTGTTCCTCCCACTGGGAGAGGGCCTGGCCCCTCTCTCTGGCCTCAGTCCACCAGCTCGTCACTGGAGTCCCACCCAGAGCCCCTCTGGATTCTGGGCCACCTCCCTCTTACGTCGGCACTGTGGGGTGGGGGTGGGAGCGGCTGGAACCTGAGTGGGACCCTCTCTGCCCCAGGCCTCAGTTTCCCAGCTCAGGAGGAAGAATCCATCTGCGGAGCCATGTCTGGGCCTCCCTGAGCCCCGGCACCAGCCTAGGCTGGCCTCAAGGAAGGACAAGCTCCTGTTAAAACACACTACCTCTGATCTGAGGGTAACCAAGGTCCCCCAAGTCTACCCAGGGACCGTGGGGTCCTCGGGTCATGAGCCTGGGAGTTCGCTCCTCTGCGAACCCTGCCCAAGCTCCCCACGTCAGCACACATCCAGAGAGCCACCCCGGCACCGCCTCGGACCCACCCTTGGCCTTCTCTGCCCAGGCCAGCTGGAAGCAATCTGCCCAGAGTGGGCAGGTGGTCCTCCTTAGTGGGCTCCCACGAGGCCGTCCCCAGCCCTGCACCCACGCAGAGGGGGCTCTGCACGCACTGCCGCCGCGGGCCCCTTCCTGGCTGCAATGAACCAAGCACTCTGGAATTCACAGAGAATCAGGGGTCTTTAGCTGCTGTTTTTCTTGGCAACGCCTTATCACAAATTAGTGGGGAAGCCCGAAGGTTAGGGTTTCCGTCAGTTCAGCAGAATCTGAGAAGCAAGGAGCTGGACTCCAGCCTCCGAGTCAGAGAACACTCGGTCTGCAGGGCCCGGGAGCTCTTGGCACTCAGGATGATCACTGGGGTGGGTGACCCTCGCTCTGGGCAGAGGTGGGGCCTGGAGGGGACAGAGCATCTGTGCAAGTTGGTGGGTTTCACAAGACTGGTGATGCCCTGAGGCCTTCCTGGGGTCACCCTTGGCTGGAACTCAGCTGCGGAGCTGGAGTCTGAGGGAGGGCCTCTGGGCAATGCTGGCGGAACAGGGTGTCCACCTCGTGGAATGGGCACGTCCAGGAAGGGGTGAAGGCAGGTCTGGATCAGACCCTTGGCACCTGGAGACCTCAGTTATAGTTTCTGCTCAACCGCAGGTAGATGTTGGGTCTCTGCTTCAGCCACTCAGGGAGATCAGGGACCCCAAACAATTTCATGTGGTGACCTCTATTGTGGAAGGGTGTTCTCTGATGCAACGGGCCATCCCAGGCCACTCCTGGGCCAGAGGCTGGAGGTGAAGCCGAGCCACCAGGTAGCCATCCGGAACCCCACGGAAGCTAAGAGCGCTCTGATGAGGGCTGGCCCACGGCTACGCAGCACGGCCCACGGCCCACGGCCCACGGCCCGCGAGTCCACACTGCTGGGACTGGCTCAGCGCTTCCACGAAACTGGCCACTGGATGTGCACACAGGGCCCTCACCGTGGCGCCGCTCTGTTTCCATCTCTCACGTTCCTACCAGCCCTGCCCTGGTGCCAAGTCAGACCCCGCACTTGTTCAGCCATGTGCTGGGAGACACCCCGGCCGCTCGCAGTGAATTGTGCTGCTGGATTTTGGATTTTTCATAGAAGACCTGGGCCCTGGTGGCATTGACAAATCCGACCCAAAGGCTCCCCGAGGGCCACTGTTGCCAAAAACTCGCTTGCTGTGCCAGGCCCTGGCCTTGGCGCTGGCACAGATCACTGGGTTGGTCATCTTGACCCCATGACAGAGACCACTGCGTCCCCGTTTTAGAGATGAGAGCACCAAGGCTCAGGACCTTTGAGCATCTCGTCCTTTTTTTTTTTTGGTCCTGGGGCTTGAAACCAGGGGTGTGCTACTGCTGCTGAGCTGCATCTCCAGCCCTTTCTCTTATTTTGAGACCAGTCTTGCTAAGTTGCCCAGCCCGGCCTTGAACTTGTGACCTTCCTGCCTCAGCCTCCTGAGTCCCAGGGATAACAGACATGGCCACCCATTGGAGAGTGAGTGGGGGGCAGGATGGGAAGCTGCTCTGGGGCTGGCCAAGACCTCCACCCACAAGCTCCATCAGATGCAGGTGCAGGCGGCCCCCATCCCGGGCTTGGCTCTTCCACCCTCGGCGGCTCCTCCAGCCAGTCCTCGGGTGCGGAGGCACTGGGCCCGAGGAGGCCCTGCCTCCTGCTCCATGGCCCCTCAAGGAGGTCCGTTTGACACCTGGAGAGCTCACGGGCAGGCCCCCCCCCCTTCTCACTCAGGCACAAACCCAGCTCTGCAGGGCTGCTGACCGTCCCCTCCTCCATGGACAGCACTGTCTTCCCAGGGAAGGCCCCAGCCCCCGACCAGTCACAAGACCTGGGCCACTGGCCCCGTCCCCCTGTGCAGAAACCCAATCCAAGGGGAGGATGGCTGTCACTCTGGAGGATTTAGGGCCATCACCTGGCAGAGCAGAGGGCTCTCCACCCCATCAGAACGAGGGCCCACACTGAAAGGCGATACCCCAGGGCCATCCGGGGGGACTGCTCGGCACACGGGCCTGGGGGTCTCCGTCTTCCTTCCTGGTCTCCCTGTTGCGGCCCCCACTGCTGGTGATCTTATCAGAGTGTCTAGGGCCAGATGTGATCTTCTATCAAGAGAAGGGGGTCTTGGGCAGGCCCAAGGGGCCAGGTGGGCTGGGGGAGGGGAACCGAATGGGGACGGCCCCATGTGAGATGCGGGAGCCCAGTTTCCACTCAGGCAGAGTCCTTCACACCTGGGGCAGATGGGGCAGTCCCCCACGCCTCCCAGCCCTCGCCACGCTCCTCTGCCCCCTCGAATCTGGGTTGGCCTTGTAGGCAGGCAGCCCGCCTGGCCAATAGGAAAGAGTTGCCCCTTCAAGCCTCTAAGTCTGGGGAGAGCACTGCTTCTTTGAGTGCTGGGTCTCATCAGTATGACTTCCTGACATTCCTATCACACCAGAACCACGGCCCAGGCATGAGGCTGTCCTCATGGCTAGATGCGCACGTGCCACCTGGTCTCACCTCACCCATCCTCAGCCAGGAAGAGAACCTCATGTCCGTTTCTAGTGACAAGGACATCGAGGCTCTGGGAGAGAAGGACTCACTGGGGTCTCAAGGCCTGGAGCCTAGTCTGGGCTCCACACCTTTTGTGGCCCAGCACCCCTTGGGAGGCATTGAATCTCCATGTCCCTTGCTTGTCCCAGAGGTCCAAAGGAGACACTGCCAGCCCACTGCCTTGGGTAGCAGGGCAGTCGTGGTGGTAGAGAGGGGGACATGGAGGGAGGGAGGCGGGAGGCGGGAGGGAGGGGGAGGCCCCTCTCTGGACCCCATCTCTCCCTGGCTACTGCCCACCTCCCTCTGCCTGGTGGTGTCGTCCCTCTGTGTTGAGCTGCCCTGTCTGCAGCCGCTTGCCTCCTGCTCAGCTAACCTCTGACCCCATGGCTGCTTACATTGGCTGCGTGACCTCCAGGCCAACCCTACAACCAGCTCCTCTCCTCACCTAGGGGTGGCCCAGCCATGCAGCTGACACATGGCCCTCCCTCTCCTCCTGTGGCCTGTCAGGTCCTACCCCCGGGGTCTCCACTGCTGCCCCTCGGCACCCCTGGGCTCTGAGGCCGGGGACCCAAGGCTTAGCCAGGACCTTGCCCTCTCCTGACTACTGTCACTCGGGAATCTGGCCTGACCTCAGGACTCAGAACCCCAGCTTTGTCATCAGCCATGACTCTGCCCTCAACACCAGACCCCCAAGTCCACCTGCCAGTCCGTTGGCACGTCCACCTGGGCCCTCGGCAGTGTCTCAAACCCAGCCCGAGCAGCCCTGGATTCCCAGTCTTGCCCAGGACAAAGAGCCTCACTCACAGCCGGTCCTTCCAGGAGCTCCCGCCAGAGTCCAGCTCCCAGGACCCTGAGCACAGGCCTTGCTTCATGTTTCAGGACCCACTGTCTCGCTCCCCCACCCTCCCCACAGCTGTGGCCAGGGACGGAGCTGCCCCCAGCTCCTGCCCTGACACTGCACGGGCTCTGGAGGGTGGCCACTTCTGGTCCTTTGCATACAGCACCACTGGTTCTTTAAGAGGCCCTTGCTCAGCACCCTTCTGGGGCCACGGGGCCCATTTCTCACTCCTCTCTGGGTGGTCCCCCACGCGGGCCAGGCGCCCTCCAGCCCGGGGTCACGCATGATGGCTCCCTCCCCAGGACCCGCGGGGCACCTCCGCCACTTCTGGCGTCTTTGCCCAGGTCAGAGCCTCACAAAGGCCCCCTCCTCTCCTAGCCCTCTGGACTTGACCCCTCTGACCATGCGTCATTGTCCCCCACATCAGCAGTGCTCGCTGCTGCCTTGCTGCGTTGTTCTCTGTCTCCCATCTGGAAAGCCCATGGCCTGTAGCCCTCTGCTTGCCTCGCTCCCGTCTCCCACCCAGAAATCGTCTGAGCCCAGTGCAGCCGAGGGCCACTGCCGCAGGTGCCATGTGCTCCCTGACCCCGCGGGACTGTATAACTCCCAGCCAGGGTGAGGCTCAAGAGGCCCTGCCCCGTGTCCAGGCTGACCCAGACCTGGCTGAGCCATGTGCCCACCCCTCATGCATGGCTCCCGTCTCAGAGGGCACACATCCTAGTGAGGGAGGCTTTTGCTCAAGTGCCACAGAACGCAAGCTCCGCAGAGGGGGCAGCTGGCTGCTGGGGCTTCACTGTACCCTCTGGAGGCCTGGGCCCCAACAGCCCCAGAGACCAAGACCAGCAGAGGGGATGCCACAGGCTCCTGCTCAGCAGCCCTGCGGGTGCCTCTGTACAGACACTCAGGCAATGTCTGTACCCAGGTGCCGTGGGGGCCATATTCCTGCCTGCCATCCTGCTGGTGGGTGCCAGCCTGTGCGTGAATAGGAGCTGCTCGTCTCTGCATGGCCAGCATGTCCTCTCTGACCCCAGCCCCAGCGGGACAGGAGGCTGGGCACACCCTGGGCCCCTGCTGAGGGAGCGTCCCTGTCTCACAGCCCCTCACTCACAGCCCTGGCCCCTCTCAGGGGACTGACCCAGCCTCTCGGCCTGTCCCAGCCTCACAGCCCCAGGCGGGCCAGCTCCACGAGCTCTGCACAGCTGCCACTGCCACGGTGGAGTCACCTGGGGCCCACCCCGGCCTCCTCCGTCCTTCCCTACTCTCACCCAGCCTGCCTTTCTTCACCTGTCACTCCTGATGGGGTGCCACGTCACCTGTGAGCCCTGGGGGCAGGAGCATGCCGGCTTTGTGGCTCCCTAGCCCTGACTCACCGGGGCCGAGACCTCAGCATCCAGCCCTGTTCCCAGGGGGGGCACGGGGCCGCCCACACCCTTTGCTGGGCAGGCTCCCCGGAGGCCTCAGACACCCTGTGCAGGGTGGCCACCACCCAGGAACCCCCGGAAAGGCAAGGCGACCAACAAGCATGGGACCCAAGACTTCCAGCCTGTGCATCCCCGGAGCCAGGCATCCTGGGCTTACAGAAAGTGTCCCTGAGGTGGACAGCTGAGTCTCCTGGGTCACCTTGAAAGAAGCCCACGGTGGAATCTCCTTGACTGTAAGAGGGACAAAGGCCAACAAGGGGGTGGGGGGGCTGGTGAACAGACAGATGACAGTGAATGCAGGCGACATTGATGAGGCTTCAGCATCAGCTGCCACTGCAGGCCATCAGAAAAGACACCCCTCTGGAGTGGCCACCAGCACCATCTGCTACCTCTTGGACTGCAGAGAAGAGCAAGTCCCCACACAAGCCATGAACTTAGGGTGCCCTGAACCCTCATGGGAGGAAACCCTGGAGAAGCCTGTTGACCAGGTAGAGTCCCGGGAAGCTTCCTGACCCCATCTTTGGATTCCATGCACACCAGGGCGGGGGGCACACATCCTCAAACCTCCCCCTCAGGCTGGGGACAGCAGGGGCTGGAGGGGGCTGGCAGGGCTGCTGCCAGGCATCCAGGCTGAGCTGGGGACCTGAAGTCTTCCGGGCCCTCCTAGCGCCAGCAGGAGACAGCTTATTGGCAGCCTGGAAACAAAGACTGAGAAGGCTCAGGTCCCCTGACAGGAGGCCCCTGTGGGGCGCCTTTCAGTCCCGAGAGCACTGCCTTTGAACTCAACCTCCTGGAGGACAAATGGGGAAGGAGCTGGTTGTGGGTGGTGCTGGATGTTTGGTGACTTGTCATGCTGTCTCCCTGGAGTTGGTCTGGCCCGGGGCTAGTCTCCCTGGCATTCAGAATGGATAACCTGAAAGCGGCCCACCAGCTCCCTCCCCACCTTTAAAAAAAAAAAAAGCTCTTTACAAGCTTCAAAAGACAAAGGCCCTTTCTTGTATCTGGGGCCCAGCTCCTACAGGTGGCCAGGGGCTGGCTGTGGCTCTGGGCTAGAGAGCTGTGGCTGCCCAGGCCCCCCAAAGGCTGGGAAGGGTGGGGGTGGAGGGCCGGCGAGGCTGCCCCGACAAGCAGGCCCAGGGAAACCAGCTCTTCTCCCTCGAGGAGCAAAGCCTCAGTGATCTCAGGGCTGAGCCAGGCCCCAGCTCCCAGCAAGACCTGCTTCCCAACCCAAGACCGTCCAATGAGGAAAATGAGGGGCAACGGCCCCAAGGGATCCAGGAGCACAACTTCCTACCAGGGTGGACAGAGAGAGACAAGAAGAACCCCCGGACAGCAGGGTCTTGGGTTCTCAAATCCAGGCTGGAAGAGGCTGGCCTCAGCATGGCTCCCATTTTCTGTGGCCAAGGAGCTCGGTGTCCAGGCACGCAGGGGTTAACAGCACAATATGGGCTCTGGCCAGCTCGGGTCCCACTCCTTGTGCAGAGGCAGCCAGGTGACCTTCGGGGGCTGCCCAAGGCCAGCGGCCCCCTCCTGGCCTTCAGCTGTCCCCACACAAGGCCAGTGTGGGTTTGGCCCAAAGGAGGCCTGACCTCAGCCTGGCCCCGGAAGGCAGCCGAGCCAGAGAGTTTGTGCCTGCGTGTGCAAATGGGCCGGACGTGGAGAGCTGCGGACATGTGTGCGCCTGGGAGTCACGGCAGATCCTTCTAGAGATAATAAGTGCAGGGCCTGTGCTTGTCTAGAGCCCTTGAGCTGTGTGTTGCTGTCCATGCGGAAGACTCCTGTGCTAGCTAACAGACTGGAAGGTTCCCTGACGACCCTTCAGGGAATCAGGGGACGGACCCCCCTGCCTGGCCAGAGCCTCTCACGCCCAGGGCTCTGGGCAGCGGGGACTGGTTTTGAGTTCTTCAGGAAGTGCTCCACTCGGGCCCAGCTGCACCAGGCTCAGGCCCCAGGGTCCAGCACGTGAGGTGCTGGTCTCATTCCACGCCGTGGTAAGGTTTCACCTGTGCCCATTTCTGTCTTTCCATAACCGAAGGTAGGGAAACAGGACATCTCCAGAGGACCTGGCCTCCTTGGAGCCGTTTGTTTTCCTGAAACCAGGACACTGCTCAGCCCCAGAGCTCTATCCCAGGCCACCTTGGCTCCCCTTGCTGCTGCTGCTTGGCCACCAGAGAGGCATCCCCACCTGCCCTCGGGTGGCACAAAGGAAAGAAGGTTCTCAGGACTGGAGGACTGAGTTCATGCTTTGATCTGCTTCTCTGAACTCAGGATCTCCGTGTGGGGTGTGACAGAGGCATTAGCCACCATCACCTCACGTGTGATGGCTACATCTGTGTTCCTGATCTCATGTTTGCCGAGAGGCATGGTGCAGTTAACACACACCCCACTGGAGAGACGGGAGGCCCAGACCTGGGAGGTCAGCTCTGCACCCCAGAGCACACGGCTGGAGGTGGCCTGGTGTGGTGGTGACTTGCTGGCCTCAGGGCCTCCTGAGCTAAGCATGCAGTCGGGCAGGGTGACAGGGGCAGGTGGGCATCTGGGTCTCCTGGCAGGTCCCATGCCTCTGCCCTACGGAGCAGACCCAGAAGCTCCGGGACTGGCCTAGAATGTTTAGGAGCTCTCAGGTCAGTGCCCTCCCCCCATGCACCTGAATGTCAGGGAGCGTGTTAAAATGCACATTCCTGGCCTCTTCTCAAAACACCTGTGTTAAAATGGGTACCTGGACACTGAGGTGGGTGCCTGGTACTGCACCAGCCAAGGCTTGGTCAACACCAGGGTGGACATCCGCCCCTCATGAGGCCCTCGCTGCAACTCTCCATCCCCTGATAGGTGTGTGGTCACCTGGAGTGCAGCCTTGCTGGTCCAGGGCCACAGGTGTGCTCCCAGGAGCCTCACACAGTTCTAGATAGGCTTCTCCACTTCTAGAAGTCAGCCTTGCAGCCACGGGGGCCGATTCCTAGAGTGATCAGTGTTTGCTCCCCTTAATTCTGCTCGACCAGGTGCTGGGAGCAGCGCCCTAGAGGCTGGGAATCTGAGCGTCAGCAGTGCCTGGCTCTGGCTCCTGGAGGGACCCTGCCCTAAATATGGGTGAAGAGTAAAGGATGATAGTATGGAGACAGACTGGCAGGGAGGCTCACTAGGCAGAGGCCAGTCTGAGTGAGGGCCAGAGCCCAGGAGCTTGGGACTCGCAACCAGAAAAAGGTCAGGGTGTGCAAGAGGGCGGGGGGGGGGGGGGGAAGAGGCAGGCCGAGGCGGTGAGCAGGGGAGGGCCTCCCAGGCTAAGTGGGCTCTGAGCCCCTCCCGGAGGGCAGGGAGGGCCCTTGAAGGGTTTCAGCCAGGACAGGGCATGTAGCCCTGTCAAACAGGAGCTCACCTTGAGAGGGGAGCCCAGGATGGGGCATGTAGCCCTGTCAACCCAGGGCTCACCTTAAGGAGGGAACGACTCTGTAGACGTGGAGCTGGGGGGAGGCGGGGGGCAGAGACTACGCCCTGTCAACAGAGCCAAACAAGAACTGCTTCCACAGCAGACATGCCCTGCCCAGGCTTCCGACTGAAGAGACAGTGACGTTTAGTCTTCTTCTGACCCCAAAAGGACCAGGACGCTAAGCTACACCGCTCTGTGGGATTTGAGCCCGGAGGCCCTGGGGCATGCAGGTGTTCAGAGGCCTTCTACCCAAGACTGGCATGGCGTGATGTTCTCAGCTCACCGTGACAGTTCTCCTGTCCCTTCCCTCCATTCCTGGGCTCCTCCTGCATCCGGCTGCTGCCTGCGGGACCCCAGCTGTCCATCTCCTGTCTCTCCTGCTCTTCTGAGAGCTTGTATTTAAAACAAAATGGAAAAGCCAGTCAGTACAGGCCCGAGCACTTTCCTGAATGTGGGGGGGCCGGGCCAGGGACGTTCCTGGGTGGGGGAGGCGGTGACCGCCCGGGGCTCCCTTCCCTCACCCGTCCTAGCCCAGGGCCTGAAGTGGCAGAGGCCATAGTTACTGGCCCTAAAAAAAAGAAGGGGTTGGGGAGGCAGAGGGCTGGGCAGGAGGGAATTAACTCCCCGAAACTCCCTGCCTGCTGCCTCGCTTCCCAGGCTGAGACCTGTGGGCAGACTGGGCTTACTGAAGGGCAGGGATGGGTCCAGGTGGACGTGTGGGTCCTGTTTGTCCATGTACTCACTTTAGGGTCATCCTCCCCTGACTTCCTCCTGAACAGCACTGACTATTACTGAGGTGACCCACCCAAGCCCTGGAATTCCAGGGACACTGTGCTAGGTGTCATCTGCTGTCCTTTGCAGGGACTTGGATAAATGCCTGCTAGGAGAGGGAAGAAGCCCAAGGCTGTTTGCAACAGAGGCCTGTGACCCTGAGGAGGACGAGGCCCTGGGGCTCAGTACTCAGCAGGACCTCGGTCATCTGACTGAGGCACGTCCACCCAGTGGCCCACCTGACTTAATTCCTGGGCTGGCTGGTGGGGATTTGTGGATCTCTCCTGCACTCCTGGCCTCAGGCCAGGGCCATGACTGGAAGTTGCCCAATACTTAGGCCTCTCTTCACTCTTGCTCCTGGCTGCTTACCACTCCCTGCAAACGTGGAAATAGAATGGTTGCTCTGTCTCGAGAACACCAGGGCCCACTGGTTCAGCATGGGCCTGCTGTCCATTCCACTTAGGAGGAGCAGCAGGCCTCAGGGGCCCCTTCCTCAGAGGGAGTCCCCACACCCCCACCAGCCAGAGGTCGGAGTCCTGGGCTGGCAGGGCCCATTGCTGGGAAGCCCTTAGGATAAGAAATTCTGGGAGGCCGGGGACAGAGTCTCTACAGGCCTGCTTATGCTGGAGTTACTGGCCGGCCGACCCCCAGGAGACCTGGGTGCTCCAGGCTGAGCCCAGAAACCCCGACAGGAGCGGCCACCGAGGAGGCACACCCGGCTACTCCTGGAGAGCCAACGTAGTGCCCCGGAGGCCACACATCCGACGGGAGGCCTGCCTCTCACTGTGGCTTTGGCCAGCCTGACACTTAGCTCCACCAACCAGCTGCCTCCCAGGGCCCCCAGATGAGCTGTGGGGGGTCTGAGGGGGCTGGAGGGCCTTCACCTCTGTTCCTGGCCTCTTCCACAGGGATGAGCCACCTGGCCTGGTGCAGAGCGGGTGCGCATTGCCCTGGGGTTGTTGACAACCCCCCGCAAATGTGAAGACTTGTAAGTGGTACAAACAGCCATTACTGTGGGCCCAGCCTCCAAGTCAGATGAGGCGGCCGGGAAAGGGGCTCTGACCTCCCTCCACAGGCTGGGTCAGGCCTCCGAGGATGAAGCTGCTCCCATCACCGTGTGGGATCATCCTAGGCGGCAGGTCAAAGGCGGGGTACCGCCCCAGGGTGGCTCAAACCCTCTGAAATCTGGTTTTACGAGAAGGAATTAATCCCGGAGCCGCAGGCTGAGGTTGTCAGGGAAGCCCTGTTTGACTTCAGGTGCTTGAACCGGAGATGTGTCGGCTGGTGGAGGCTGGCCTCCCCCAGCCCCCCTTCACCGAGCAGGTCAGCTGAAGGCTCTGGCAGAGACGAGACGTGGGGGACGATTTTATGTTTTGCACCGTCATGGTCCCTGCCCTGGCCACCCGCTGCCCACTCAGTCACCGGGCTCTGGCCGACGTGGCTGCTCCCCCCCACCAGGAGTCCAGGAGGCCTTTAGGCCAACACTGACTTCAGGGCCATATGGGGCTGCCGTCACCTTGGCCGATCAGTCCTTCCAGAATGGGCCACCTAGAGCGCATCCAGAGGGACAGGGTGTCCCATGTGGTACCTACTTGGGAGCTGGCATCAGGATGTCCAAGGACAGGTCAGAGATGTGTGATGCTGGGCTGAGCTGCCCATCATTGTCCTTGTCAAGGGGCCCTCAACAGCATTACTGCCACCCCCGCCTCCCATACACACCAAGGACCTGGCGGCCCCTCTGAGTTCTGTGCCTGCCATGGCTGCCTCCACCTATCCCCTCCTGGGCTCTTGGTGCTGTGTCCAGGTGGCACGCAGACAAGCTGGAGAGCACACTATGAGGGACCTAGAAGTTGGGTCCCACAGATCTGGACTCCTTCAGACAGGCACAAGTGTCACCCCCCCTGGGAGAGGGCACCTGAAGATGGTGGTGCCCTCCCACCCCCACCCTGGCCTCTAGAGTCACACGTCACTGCTCTTTGCATGAACCTAATGAGGCTGTCCCTGGCCAGTGACTTTGCGAGGTGTGCTCTCTGCCTGCTATGTAGCCCTCTCCAAGGCTCAGCCTTGGCTCTGGACTTCCCTCTCCCTTACACTCACTTGAGGAGCCCTGGAGTCCTGCACCCTGCACGCGCCACCTGGCACTCACCACTGCCTGAGCTCCTGCCCTCACCCCAAACAGCCACAGCATCACGCCCCAGGCCCCGCTGGAGGACTCAGACAAGCAGGGGAAGCAGAGGGCAGCCCTCAGTTCTCACTGGTGTCAGAATGGCCACCCAGCTGCCCTGCGTCCACCCCAAGCTTACTCAGATTTCCCAGAAGGAATGCCAACGGCTAGAACCCATGGCCTGGTCAGCAGGACAGGGAAGGGGCTGAACGGGGGGCTCAGGCTTCGGGAGAGAGGGCCGCAAGGGAGATGGCCCGCCCATCCCGCGCGCGCGGAGTGCTGGAGTGTTCTCGCTGAACTCCACCCTGATAGGGTGGGTCAGAGGCTTCTCCAGCCCAGTCACCGCATGCCCAAGACCGCAGCAGCCAGCAGCAGGCCACAGTCCCGGCCCGAGGCGCTGGCCTGCAGCCTGGACGCTGGGCCTCTTGAGAGACTGCCTACAGGGTGGGGCTGTGGCTCCCCGAGCCCCTCAGCACCCCCAGCATGCCCCGGGTGGCAGGCATGAGAGTTCCCCAAGTGAGTGCGAGGAGAGGGGGTCCAGAGCCGAGGCTGAGCCGGAAGCAGGGTGCCGGACGGACGGCTCGCCTGCAGGGCCGGCTCCGAGTGGGGCTTTGCTCATCTGGAAGCAATACCGTAGAAACGCCAGACACCCGAACAGGCACATTCTCTGACTCCCAGGCTCCACAGTGAGGAACAGGGTTTAATGGACAATCTCCCAGCGGCCAAGGGCGCGCAGGTTCCTTCCTGGGCCTTCACCTGGCCCTGGGCTTCTCCTGGAGCCCAGATCTTCAGAGCCAGAGGAACTGGGATGCAGCGGGAGCCCCCTTTGTTCCCTCCTTGGGTGGGGTGGGGGTGGGGAGAAGTGGAGAACTGCTGGGGGCACAGGGACTCCTGTGCGCCAGCCCCCAGCCTGTCCCGAGGAGCGCTGGGGAAAGTGGGGCACCAGGGTGGTGGCGGCAATCAGAGTCTCCAATGGCTACAACTTGTTCTGGTTTGGGGGAGCAGAAACCACTCTGCAGCTCTTCCCAACTTAATATAGCTGGAATAATAAAACCAAACAACAAAACCACAGCGGAAAAGATGATGGCGAGTTTTTACAGCGAACAGCAGAGGAGCGCCCAGAAGGCCGTCGGAGCGCAGCGAGCTCTGGGATTCAGGGAAGGCTTCCAGAAGCCGGAGGGGAGCGGAATGCAGGCCTGGCAGCCCAGGCGCAGAGAGTGGGGCTCCCCCGCCAGCCCACGGCCACGTCTCAGGCGGGGTCCTGGCCACCCTCTGGGGTCTCCTTCCAGAGCTCATTAATCCTTTCCTAATTTCAATCCCTGAAACATCAAATGCTTCGCAGTGTTCTTGATTTCGCAGGGAGTGGTCACCCTGCTGTCCCCCCACTCCCCGCCCATGCTGAGGCCTCAGCGTGCAGGTGGGCCTCTCCATCCTCACCAGGACCCCGCCTACCCCACAGCTCCATGGGTGTCTCCAGGGAGCCAGCGGTTGGTGCTCTGACAGCAGCCTCTGAAGGAGCCGGGAGCGGAGCCCTTCCATCCCCCACCTCCTCCCTAGGAGCTAACGTGTGCACTCCACGCCAGGAGCCACGGGGAGTCACGTGCAGAAAAGGCGCACAAGCTGGGTTGCTTTGGCTTTCCTGTCCCAGGGTGTGGCTGCTTGAGGGTGAGGAACAGGCCCGTCTCCAGGGGAGGCTCCCGCTGCAAGCCCAGCAGGGCCAGGGGCTCAGCCACCCTGTCTGCACTTCTCATGAGGAGTGGAGCCCTCCCCCTCCGCATCTCAGGAGCTGGAAGGAAGCTAAGAGAAGACCAGTGTGGTGCCTGGGGCTGGGCCAGAGGTCAGGCCTGGAGGCCTGGGGGCGTAGGTGGGGAGGGGCTTAGTTCTCTATCTAAAAATGCCTGACTGTGACTCCTGGGGGCCCTGTTCTGAGCCTCCCGACCACCCAGGGCTGCTGGTGAGTATGATACCCAGGTGGCACTCCTGTTCCTCCCCAGCCCCGCACAGTAAGGGCTGTGAAGACCTCCCAGGGTGCCACTGGGCCCTGCCTCCTGGGGGGCACAGCTCCTGAGTGTCCGTCGTCCATGCCACACTGTAACTCCCAAACCCAGCAGAGGGCCAGGCACACAGAAGACGTTCAATGAGTCCGGAACACATGGGTGATGAAGGGACGGAGCAAATGTGCATAGCTCAGATAACAGGCAACACAACCCCCTTCCTGACCCAAGGATTCCGAAGCCAGCCCTGCTAAGGATCCCAGTCACCCACCCTGACTCTCTGGGGGCAGGGAACACAGGCAGTACTTTCCCTTTGAACAGGTGGGGGAAGGGACCAAGTGAGGCAGGGCAGAGTAGCTGATCCAATTTGGCCCAAATGCCTTGGCCCTGCTCTGCTTCTGGCCACCTGCCCACAACTCCACTCCCCTGAGTGGACTCTGCCTCTCCTCAAAGGCACCCTCCTCAGAAAAAGTCTCAGGACCCTCCCTCTAAAAATCTGCAAACTGGATTTGAGACCCTTGAGTTTTAAAGGAAATTTGAAAAATCAAGTTCCTTTGTAAGCTGGCGAAGTCCTGTTTCTCTGGTGGGGAGGACTGGGGTGTCCCACTTGCTATTTAAGGACTATTTCTTGATTGTGGGGGATCTGTGGATAAAATGCCCTGCCTGGGAAGCAGCTCAGTTATAGCCACAGACTTTCCTGGGGCTCTTCTCCCTGGGCCAGGCCTTAGGGTACAGAGGTGAGGACAGAGGGCCTCAAAGAGCCCCATTCTAGGGTGGCCCTCACACTTAGTAGATGACAACCAAGGCGAGGGAAGAAGTCCCTGCCAGGTGCCTCATTGAACCCGGATGGGAGAGGCAGTTCAGGGCTGGGCCCCGGAGAAGCACACAGAGAAGCAGGGAGGGAGTGTGACCGGTGAGACTAGAGCACGTGCAGAGACCTGGGCTTGGACACACTGCCCACCACCACGAGACAGGAGACCACGGAGCGGCGCTATCAGACATCATGGGGACTGATGCGCCACGTGGCCTGGAGTTGTGGGGAAGCTCCATGGGAGATGGCCTGGAGGATGGGTAAGACCTGGACATGGGAAGGACAACTGCTGGTCACTGCTGCATAAAGCCCCACGGGACTAACTAAAGAAGTTTAAAAGATACATTTTGAAAACTGTAGGATGTTCTTAGAACAAAATGTTTTAAATCCCAAAACAGTAAAAGGACATCCCATGTTCATGGATTGAAAGACTTAACATTCATTAAGACAGAAATACTCTCCAAATTAATCTACAGATTCCATGTCACCCCTTTTGGAATCCCAGTTGGCTTCTTCATAGAAACTGAGATCATAAGACTCATATGAACACTCGAGGGACCAGAGTAAACAAAGCAATCTTGAAAAGGAACAAAACTGGAAAACTCACACTTTCCGATGTTAAACTTTAGACACTGCTACTATAATCAAAAACAGTGTGGCACCATCAATAAATACAGACACACAGATTAATGGGGTAGAATTGAGAGTCCAGAAATAATTCCTCACATTTACTGCCAACCAGTTTTCTATAAGGCTGTCCAAATCATTTAATAAGGAAAGAATCAAGTCCTTCAATAGGTAGTGTTGGGGTAACTGGGGATCTACATTATATAAAACAAGGACAGTCCCCTACCTCATACCACATATAAAAATTAAGATGGATTGAAGATTTTAATGCAAGAGCTAAAATTACAAAACTCTTAGAGTATAGGGATAATCTTTCAGGCTCTGGTTTTGCACCTTAGTACTTAACTATATCACCAAAACCAAGCACGAAAGAAAAAATAGACAAACTGGACTTCATCATCGTTAAAATTTTCGAGAGTCAAAGGACACCATCAAGAAAATGGAAAGAACCCACAACATGGGAGAAAATGTGTCAAGAATATAAGGATGTGTATGTGGGAAAGAAAGAACAACTTCTCAAATAATAAAAAGACAAATGACTCAATTAAAAATTGGACAAAGGATCAGAATGGGTATTTCTCCAAGGAAGATACACAAGTGGCTGATAAGCACCTGAAACGATGCTAGCATCGCCAGCCACAGGGACATGCAGATCAAAACCACAGTGAGACACAACTTCACACCCACCAGGATCACTCAGATCCAACAGGCAGTAACAAGTGTCGGGGAGGATGTGGAGAAACAGGAGCCCTCCTGCACGGCCCGTGGGGATGTGAAGGCCACTTCGCAAACAGTTTGGCAATTCTTCAAAAGGTTAAGCAGACAGTTACCACAAGACTCGGCGATTTTCCTCCCAAGAGAAAGGAAGTTATGTGTCCACAAAAGGGCTTGAACCTGAATACTTTGGCCATATCATTGATAAGAGCTTAAAAGTGAAAACAGCCCTCGTGTCTATCATGGATAAAGAAAACGTGGTCCCTCTGCACAGTGCATTATTTGGGGGCCACATGAAGGAACGGGACATTGACCCTTACTGCAGCATGATGCTGAGCAAAAGAGCCCAGACACAGAGACCCAGCACCACCCCGTCCCACTGGTAGGAAATGCCTGGGGTGGGCAGACCTGTCGAGATGGCAAGAGGGGTGGGAACAGGCAGCGGAGGCTCACAGATGCGGGGTTTCTTCTGGGAATGCTGAAAATGTTCTGGAACCAGATAGAGGGGTGGTTGCGCAACTCTGAACAAACCGAGAGCGGTGGAATCGTACACTTTGGGTGGGTGCATCGTATGGTCCGTGAATTCTATCTTAATAACAGCTGTTGCACAAACAAAAATGAAAACCAAAAAATGCAAGGCTAACCAAAAAACGGCCCCTCAGGACCACGACACCAGAGCAGACCCCAGAATAGCTCTCAGTCCCAGGATCCTCCTGGACTCAGGGTCCGGGAGGCCCCCGGCCCCAGTGCTGAACCTCCGCCCACGTCCTGCTACACGGCTCCCAGGTTTGATGTTTCTCATGGTGGAGGCCCAGGAAGGAGAGCCAGCAGCCCTCGGCAGCTGGGGTGGGGGGTGGGGGCCTGGAAGCTGTGCAGCAGGGATGGAGGCTCCCACGCTCCAGGGCCAAGCTGACGTGACTAAAGCTAAACAGACCCCATGCCACAACGGGGTTACAGCTAATTCCGCACAGCACACAGAGCCCTCGCCAGCCATGGCAGCCTTGGGGAGGGGCGGCGGGGCAGGCAGCCCCAAAGGTAATTTGCACACGGAGTTTATAAGGCCCCTCAGCTCTTTTAAACATATGCTTCTCTGATTATAAACAGCTGATGGCTCACAAGATTCAGATTTTCCAGCAGGGCTTCCAAAAAAAGATTGCACTCCAAGCAGGGAAAGGTGACCGGGCGCTGCACTGCGGACGCTAATCCAGCCGCGTTCTCTCACACCTGGAGCTGCCCTTGTGGCCAGGTTCTGGACGCGTCACATCTTCAGAATGTTTGCTGCCATCGGCATGTCACCGGGAGAGCTTTGGCCTGGGGAGGGGCAAGGTGGTGGAGATGGAACCCACAGACAAACCCTCTGCTTTCCTGGTACTGAGGACATGGGAAACCCTCACCTTCTACCCGAACCTTGTGAGGCCAGAATTAGAGGCCCTGAGGCGAGGCTCCGTTCTGGCCACTACCCATGGGGTGTACCCCCAGAGGTCTCTACACTGACCCTCTCGGAGGTTGACTCTTGCTCAAACTTCCTCCTCTGCCACCTTTTCTGGGGTTCTAGGTACCCGGAATGGGGTAGAGCAAGAGGGACATGGCAAAACAGGAGTGCCAGCAAGGAGCCCGAGTGCCTCCATGAGATCTTGCTCATTGTTTTTGCAGTTCTTGCTGAGCCATGCCAGTGCGCTGGGTCACAGGTACAGGGAAGGAAAGGTGATGGGCCGGCTGTTGGGAGGTCTCGAAGTCCAGTCTATTAAGTGCTTCTGCTGATGGACAGAGAATTTTGTCAGGGGCATCCTCTCCCCACTGAGGAAAGATTCTCAAAAGCCTCCCCTGCCCAATGCCACAGAAGAGTTTTGTGACCGAGCAGGGTCTCTTGGGGTCCCTCACTTTCGTTGTCTGTTGGGGGAATTTTAGAAGCAGAGGCCCAACCCCAGGGGACCTGTGCATGGTCACCTGGTCCCAAACCAGAATTCCAGGGGGTAGCACATGTGTGTTCAGTGCTGAGGAGGCCAGATGTGGGCAAAGGCCACCTCCATGAGACGGAGGGGGAAGGACTGACCCTACCCCCAGGATGCTGACGCAAGGCCAGTTTCCCTGTCCACAGTAGCTGCTGGTGAGCAGGGGCCGTTAGAACTGGTCTCGCCCAGTAAGTGCTGCAGAACTGCTGGTAGGTCCAGCTAGCAAAGCCTCCCTGCTTGGACTGGGCCCACCCTTGTCCATTTACCACCTGCCTGGGTGCTGCTGCTCATCGCATGCTGGGGCTTTGAGCTGACAGCCCAGCACCTGGCTGAGAGCGAGGCCTTGGAGGCAGAGGTTGCCCAGCAAGGAGCCGGGCAGCTCTATCCACACGGGTCAACAGGCAGCTCTCAGGGAAGCCCATCCAACGCAGGTGACTTCTGCCTTTTGTTACCGCAGATGTTCATGGACCAGAAATGATCCCTCCTTCTAGTGTAGGCTTTTCCCAAAGATCCAGGGATGAGACATTGATGCCATCCCCACCCACCTACAGGGTCCCACTCCTACCCCATCAGGCCTGCTCCCCGGGTTCTGTGGCTCTCTCAGAAGAGGGCTCTTCAATATTCCTGGGCACAGAAAAAAATCAGGGACAGTTGGCTATCGAGGACCCTTCCCCAGCCCTATGGGCATTGCCGTGAGTTTTATGGCATCCCAAGGAACTAGACTGGGACCTTCTGGGGTTGGGGCAGGGAGTCCTCTGTTACTTTGCCAACAGCCAACTTCTTCAACCAGAAACTCACAGTCACTCGTCACACCTGTCCAGAGCCTCAGCAGCCCTCGGTGGGCCAGGGACCACCTGCCACGTTGGGCTCTCCTTGCCTCTGAGACTGGGATCTGCTTTGGGTTCTGGTCCTCCTGAGCACTGCAAGAGCCACTGGTCTTGAGGACAGGGAAATCCCACCACAGTAAAATGAATACCCAGGGCAGGCGTACAGTCTGGCCACAGCACCCTTCCAGGTATCCAGGTGCCACTTCCTGGGAGCCATCAGCCATCGGTGAAAGCAGATAGGCAGGCTAAGCCTGGTGAGGGTGGCTGTGTCAGGTGGATGTCGCTGAGGGACAACTCACCCCATAACATCACAGTTTGCAACAACAGACCTTTCTTCCCTCATAAGGGATGGGGGTTCGGGGGTTCAGGGATTCAGGTGTGTGACGGCCTGGCTGGGCGTTCCTGCTCAGGGTCTCTTGGGAGGCTACAGTCTTGCAGAGGCTTGCCTGGGTCCACAGAACCTACTCTGACTCCTCCTGAGGCCTCAACTCTCAGCAAAGGGCCCTGGCCACGGAGCTGCTTGAGAGTCCTCGCAACATGGCGGCTAGCTTCCCCAGGGTGGGAGGTCCCATTGGAGAGAGTAAGGACCGGGTGGCAGTGCCTTTGATGGTTTCATCTTGGAGGGCATTGTCACTTCCTCCGCATCCCATTTGTCAGAAGCAAGTCACTGAGTGAGGCCCCAACTCAGTGGGATAGGAATTGAGCTCCACTGCTTGGGGGCAGGGTCCCCAAGGACCTCACGGACACAGCCCACAAGCACCCTGGCCTCCGTCAGTTCTTCTCACAGCTGTCCTCGGAGTCCGCCTGGCCCATTTGAGCATGCTCTCCTCAGGCTCTCTGGGGCCCTCTACAGCCCCTGCCCTGTGCCCTCTGTTCTGGTTTCCTTGGAGCAACCCCCCTCCACAAATGAAGGCAGAGTCTGGAATAGAGCGGGGTCTCTGCAAGTATCTGTCCTCAGTATGAATCCCACCGAGGGCCCTGAGAGCTTACAAACCGATCGCAGTCACCACAGTGAAGGGGGTCGGAGGCCCGTTCTTGGTTGAGTGGGGCTGTGGACGTGGCAGGCCTGGGAGGAAGCCGGCGGGCATGTGCCAGGCCTGGGATGCATGGCGGGAGGAAACTGCTTCTGGAAGGTGGTGGTAGAAAAGCTTCTTTCGGCAATGAGTCTGGCAGGGCCTGGCTCCCTTCATCTTCCCAGCCCCTGAGCCTGGCACCCAACCAGGCCCCAAGCAGGTGCACAGGAGACAGCTGCGGAGTTGACCCGTGTAGCGGCGGGGGCTTCGGGAGAGCTGGGTTTGGCAAACCGAGGCTTGGCAGTGCAGTGCTCCAACACAGCACAGCACAGCTGCCCTCCCCAAGGAGGCAGCCCACACCCTTGCTGCCACTCACAGAACCGCCGAACTGCAGACCCCCACACCCTGGCCTCACGCTGCCGCTGAGCCCTAATGTAGTCGCGTAAACCTGCTGCGGAGGCGTAGCCTCATGCAGCACAACCACCTAACCCATGTCCCCCAGAGCCCCTCTGAAGTCACTGTGGGAGGAAGGGTGACCCGGACCTGGCAGGCTCCATCACCCTGAGCCTTGTATCCCATCCTGGGCCCCGGGTAGCAAAGGGCGAAGGCACCACAGACAGGCTGTGTCCACAGGGTGCTGTCACTGCAGTGGGGGTGTGTGGGAGTGACTCCTGCCCACGGCTTTCTTAAGCCCTGGCTTGGGTGCCCGACTCTTCTGTCCCTCGGCTTGCCCATCGCCACACATAGCTCTGCTGCTCTGGCCAGGCACCGTCGTGCCCTGTCCTGCTGAAGCTGCTTCTCCGAGGTTCCTGACCTCGCTACCCCTCCAGGTCTGCTCTCCTCCAGGCTCAGCGCTCCTGTGGGTGAGAGCGAGTGTCTTCCAGCCCCGCTGGCCTGGCCTCCCTTCAGGTCTCTGCATGGAGCAGCCAGAAGGATCTTCCTAGCAGGGTGACCTGCCCTTGGACCCTGCTCTGCCAGAGACCCCTCAGAGAGGCCCCACTGTGCTTCCCACCCAACCGCAGCCCACAAGGCCTGAGCCCAGAGCCTGCCTGTCCAGGGAGGGGCTGGCGAGCACCCTGGACGGAGAGGCGAGGACAGGCGTGTGGGTGCTGCAGACAGCAGGGCAGGGAGGCAGGCACACTTCTCACGGGCTGTGAGGGAGCAGAGGGCCAGCAGACCTCGACACGGCCCAGGTGGATACAGATGCAGGGGACTCATGGAGGCTGTGGGAGGCAGAAGCCTCTGGAACAAGGATGTGGGTGGCAGGGTCGTTAGAGACCCGTGTCCAGCTAGGAAGCTGCTGGGTAGAGGGTCATGGGGTCACAGAGACCTCACCTAGACAGCTGCAGTGGTTGTGTGTGAGGGGTTGAGGGGATCCCCAGGAGGGGTGTGGGGACAGTGGTGTCACAGCAAGGACAGACCTCCAGAGCAGGCCTCTTGGCCACACATCTGCACCGAGGGACAGCTCTGGGGTCCATGTCCCCTCCTCATTTCTGACCATTTGGAGGGCACAGTGGGCAAGGGTCTTCCTCAGAAGACAGTCTGCTAGGCAGCCACGTGGCTTCAGAGGGAAGCAGCCGTGGGAACCGGCCTGAGCTGACACTGGTTCCACCCTTGGAATCTGGGGGTAGGGCGGGGAGAGGACGGGGCCCCAGAACCCCTTGGCCAGGACTGCCACGTCCACGGGACTGGTGAGGGGCTCCCGCCCCAGTGCTTCTTCCTGCCTTGCCCTGCGTGGAGGAGGACTGGTGTCTCCTGGGGGACCCTGCCGGGGCTCTGGGCCCCATCTGCACTTCTGTGCTGGCAAATGCAGAAGAATTAGCTCAGCAACTTCCTCCCCCTAATCCCCCACCCCCACTCTAAATACCTTGGAATCAAGAGAAAAGCCAAGTGGACGTTTGGAGCCTAATTCTCTTCAGCTGTGCGTGCGTGCGTGCGTGCTCTCGGGAGCAGAGGCTTGCGAGGAAACCTTTTGAACCCCAAATGTTAGAGCTGGAGGGAGCACAAGGAACGTTAGTCCACCCCCACCATGTCCAGATGAGATAAACCAGATGCAGGAAGAGGACAAGACCTGCCCTGTGTCACATGGGAGCCCAGGCAGAGGCCACCAGGTGCCCGGGCTCTCTGCCTTGTACCCACCCCCGCAGTTGCAAGCCCCAAGAAGGTGATGAGGTACAGGCACCAAGTGTCCAGGACATCCATGACCAGACTCCCAGGCTGGCCCGGGATTGGGAAAGAGTACAGTACAGCCCAGAAGGCTGTGGCTGCAGCCCCCTCCCCAAGTCCGGCCAGTGCCCCAGGCCAGTTCCCTTCTCCCTGGGCCAGCCTGGCAGCCCCCCCATTTCTGGGCCGGCCAGGAGTCTGCCCAGCCTTGCATGCCTCTCTGGCCAATTCCCACGTGTCTCTTGTCTCTCGATGAGACAACAAACCCCTCTCAGTCTCGGGCTCCCCAAAGGACTAGAGGAGAGGCGGGGGTGGGGGCCACACAGCAGGTGCGAGGGGCTGGCGGGCAGCACTGGCTGATTGACAGCGCCCCGTGTGCCGTGAGGGGGTGAAAGGACACCAGCAGGCTCCTTGGCCTGGCACGCCCACTCTCAAGAGTGGTTCAAGGAGACCTCACGTAGTGGGTGAAGCGGCAGACCCTGGAGCCCCACCAAGAAGGCCCGGGGGTGCGGGCTGGGGTGGGGGTGGGGCGAGCCAGTGGCAGGACACCTGTGAGACAGGTTCCCAGCCAGGGTCACAGGAGAACACAAACCTTATTAAGTGTCAGATGGAATCAACTTAATTTTCATGATTTTACAGACTGATTTCCAGATACAATCCTCGTGTCTCCCTCTGGCTCCTTCCATGGGTCAGACAGCCTGGCTTTAGGTACTGCCGCGTTCACGTCCTTGAACACGGCAAAGCAGAACAGTTGGAGAAATGGCTCCAGGCTCACTAGCGAGGCACAAGGGTCAACCAGGGCACTCACCCAGGAAGAAGCAGTGTGGTGACCTACAGAGTCCCATCAAGAAATGAGTCCCAGCAGTGTGGAAATGCGTCTCTCCCCCTCTGGAGACGGAGGTCCCAGCACACAGGGAATTGTGCTTTGGTGAGACCTGGAGATTCATTCTAAAGACTGGGGCTCGAGCTCCCCTGACCTGGTCTAAGGGTGGACACGCAGGGAGGCTGTCAAGGAAGGGCCCTGGCCTCCCAGGCAAGGCAGCGGGAGGTCACAGGAGGCAGAGGCCCGGGGTCTGGAGCTGGGCGGGGAGGCTGGATGGGACCCACAGCAGGAGGAAAACTGGGGGGCCCATCCAACCCAGGCCCCACAGGCCTCCCCACATGTGCTCTCAGAGCTGAGGGGTATCACCTCTAGCGAGGCTTGTCAGGGTTCCTGTGTT
Organism: Marmota monax; assembly: GCF_021218885.2. Lineage (NCBI taxonomy): Eukaryota > Metazoa > Chordata > Mammalia > Rodentia > Sciuridae > Marmota > Marmota monax. The sequence goes on along the minus strand of NW_026692498.1, from coordinate 2,593,518 downwards.
ACAGTCTGGGCCAGGACTCCAGTGGCCCCCTGCTTTCTCATCTCAGGGGAGAGCATAACAGTGGTCACCACATGCTCCTGGAGGTGAGGTGGTGGGAGGCCGTGACAGGAAGCAGGAGAGAGGACAGCTGAGGACCTGTTTGTTCCTAGGTGGCAAGAGGTGGAGGGACCTTGTGAGCAAAGGCGCTGAACCCACTGTCCCATCAGATTTGACTCTCAAAATGTAAGGTCACAGATAAAATGATCAAGAATCTCAAGATGGTGACATGTCTGCCTCTGGGATAGGCAGATGAAGAAACACCAGGTGGTGATGGGAGTCACAGCCTTCTGCATCAGATGTATCAAGTCCTGGACCAGTTGGGAGGACACAGGTATCAGAGGACGGGGGGGGGGGGCTGCCGCTCCGCCTTCCCGGAGGCTGGCGGGCACTGTTAGAGGACCACACTGGGCATGACTTCTGAAGGTCAAAAAGATACCTCCTGGTGTTAGAAAAAATGACACCAATTTCCCTTTTCTCCTCCTCACTGAACAACAGAAAGAAAAAAACCCCACAACCAAAAACCCTGACCCAGTTACCGAGAGAGAGGGGCGGGAGATTCCGGACTGTTTTTGTAGATATATATTTTCAGCAAAAACAGTTGAGATGAATGGCCTCCTTGCGTGCCTTGGTGAGGGGCAGCCAGCTTGCTTGTCTGGCTCCAGCCTCCCATTTCCTCCCTCCTTTGTTTGAAGTCAATCAAGGGTTGGGGTGTAGCCCCATTTGAGAGCATACCCAGAGTTCTACATTCTAACACGCTTCGCACAACCTGCGTAGGACCTCGGAGCGCCCCAGGCCTGCAGGAGAGCCCTCAGGCCGGTGTTGGGCATTGTGGTTTGTGGATCTCTCCAACTTCACCACAAAGCCTGGCACCCAGGATGAATGAATGAATGACAGACGCGGCAGGCACAGTCCTGAGAAGGACCCCACCTACAGGGTGAGGGGAATCAGAAGCATCAGGTGGGGTAGAGTTGTCAGGGGTCCAGACTCAGCCCTGTCATCATCTGGCTGGGTGACCCAGGCAGGCCATGGAGCCCCTTCACCTCTCAGTGCGCGTAACAGAGCGCCAAGGCCTTCCTTACAGGTGTTTGTAAGGAATGTCAAAAACAGCGGCCATAGTTTAGTGGGGTCCCAACATCGCTGTCATGGGAATGGCGGAATGACAAAGGGTGGGATCACCTTTTGCACCTCCTAGACCAGCCAGGGTCGGAAATCCCTGATCCTGGATCATGGAAATTTCCAGAAATGCTGGCCAACCCCATCTATCAGGGGCAGGGATCTGCAGCAGGAGGCCGCCGCCCCCCTCTCAGATCCGAATTCTCGCTGGGGTCAGCATGCAAACGTGGCGGGGGCCCAGGCAGACAGTAGGGGGGCAGTCGCAGACGACGGGGGGGGGGGGGGGGGGGGGGGGTGTGCTGTGCTGGACTTGCCTGGCCAATCCGAGCCCGGGTGGCAGCAGCACCAGCCAATAATAGAGCGCAGCACGTCGCTTTCCCCGCACAGCCAATCCGCACGGGAGCCCTCGGCACCCCCGCTTCTGCGGGCCTGTCCAATCAGCGGTGCGGCAGCCGCCACGTCAACGCGGCCGGGGGTGGGTAGCCGCTGCAGTCGCTGGGCAGAACAGTTGCCGCGTCGCCTCCGCGCGCTGCACTGCGGCGCAGTGTCCTCGGCGCTCCGCTGTTCGCGGCCTTTTCTGTGCCTCCCCAGGTCCGGGCGCGGCCTCTGCTGCGCGGCCTCCTCAGCGCCCGGACAGGTCGGTGCGCGGTCTCTTCTGCCCTCGGACAGGTCGGTGCGCGGTCCCCGCTGCGCGGCCTCTTCTGCCTTTGGACAGTGGCAGTGCGATCTTGGCTGCGTGGCCTCCGGTGCGTGGCATCCACTACGTGGCCTCTTTGGCCCTCGTATGCGTTGGTGCGCGGCCTCCGCTGTGCAACCTCTTTGGCCCTCGGATGCGTTGGTGCGCGGCCTCCGCTGCGCGGTCTCTTTGGCCCTCGGACTGGTTGGAGCGCGGCCGCCGATGCACTGGGATCCGATCGCGGCAAGGGACGGCGATCGCCAGCGGCGCGGAGGTGAGTCCTGCGCCACGTCGGCGGATGGGCGGATGGTGGGTGGGCGGCGCGCTGCCAGGGTGATGGGCGTCGGCTCTGCGCCTCGGGGAGCGTGGCAAGAGCCCCGCTGAGTCTGCGGAGCGGGGCGAGTCGGTCTGGGTTGCCGCCTGGCCCCGAGTCTGGGGACGAGGTGGGAGGTGCGAGGTCGTAGCAGCTGCGCGCCCGCTGGGTGGAGGTGGGATCCCAGTCGGCCAGGGGTCCGCCCCGCGGTTCTGGGTCGGGAGGACCTGGGTCCGAACGGGGTTTGGGCTGGGTCTGCCGCAGGGTGGAGTCTGGGGCCGAGGTGGACCGCAATGGGGCCTGCAGTCGTCCTCGCGGACCGGAGTTCGGCGGAGTTCGGATCTTGGGCTCGCGGGGGACTCGCCTGGCGCTGCAGCCTGGGCCCGAGGTGCCCCCGCGTGGAGTCTGGAGCCCTTGCGCTTCTGAGCTGGGAGGAGGAGGGGTCTCGGGTCCTGGCAGTGCATCTGAGTGGGGCCCAGCTGGGACCCCGGGTCTCAGGGCTGAATCGGGGACTGAAGTCAGGGTGCACCCGCTTTAGGGTGCCGTTCCGAGCTGGTGGGAAGGGGTCTGAGTTGTGATCGGGATTAGGGTGGGGCGAGGATTCTGGTCAGGGAGGAATGGAGGTTTTGAGTATGGGTGGGGATTCTGGAGTCGGATCAGGGGCCAAGTGTGGGTTCTGGTTCTTAATCGGGTGGGGAATCACCTGAGTGAGGGGCAGAAGGAAGGAATAGAAACTGTGGACAGACGTGGGCCAGAGTTGACTGACCGCGAGTCTCAGCCTGGGTAACAGCTTGGAGGATTGCGCTTCAAATCTCGGCCTCTACCTGTTGCCCCTGGCAGGTCAAATCACCTTTTCCCTAAAATGGGGAAGCACGTCTTCCCACAGACCTGCTTGGGTGTGCGAGGCAGCGGTCCAGCCAGGTAGCATCCTAAGAGTATCACAAGGTCCATATCACAGTATTGGCCACGGGGCACGTGGGCTCACCACCAGTCCCTTTCCTTTCTCTGGGCCCCTTGCTAGAAGAGCAGCTCCGGAAGAGAAGGTTTTTCTGCTGCCTCCCCCACACCCAGCCAGGAGCCTGGTACGCAGCCATGTTCAGGCAGGGCTTGCTGAAGGAAAGCAGGCCGGCGGGATTAGCCAGATTTCTATGGTGTCTCAAGTGATCCATTTCTGCACCTGTTTTCCAGATACTCACTAGGAGAACAATTTAAGGATTGGGTTGCTGATCATGGTTCTATTTTAATGTGTTTCCAAACATGCTGAAGAGAAAAGTGGATCTGTTTCAGGATTCATGCTCCAGCTAGAAGGATCTTTTAAAATTGCGAATCAGAGCATGTCCAGATTCAAATAAAGAGAGCACAAAAAGAAAATTATGAGCTGTTTCCCTGATGAACACAGATGCAGATATACAGTGTTAGCTAACTGAATCCACAGCATATTAAGCAACAATTCCTAAACCAGTGGGATTTCTCCTTGGAATGCAAAGATGATCCGATATCAGAAACTCTATCCGCGTAATTCACCACATTAAGAGACTACAGGAGAAAAGCCATATGGTTCTCCCAATAGAAGCAGAAAAAAATTACATGATAAAGTTTAACGCCTGTGTATAGAATTTGGGGGGTGGACTGCATGGACCCCACTTAGCAAGCCAAGGCTAGAAGGGAACTTCCCCAACTGGGCACACGGTGTAAACCCAAATTAAACTTTTCAAGAAACCTAACACAAAGCCCAAAGGTGTAAAACTCAGTTTAAGATAAGGAGGGGTAGAGAGTGTTCCCCTGGTCAGCTCTAACTCAGGAAGGAGAGGTGGAGATGTGAGGTCTCGGCAGACCCTGCAGCTCTCGGGACAGATGGTCGTCAAACACCTAGCTCTCAGGACTCTTTGAACTCTTAAAAATTATTGAGGCCCCCAAAGAACCTTCCTTAATATGGATCATATCGATTAATAGTCATATTCCTAGAATTTAAAACTGAGAAATGTTTAAAACAGAGGACTGTGCCGTCACGATTCCAGACAGGTCCCACTGCTTCTGGGAAGTTCTCAGCCTTACGAGAGGGAGAGGTGGAATTGGTCCCCGTGCACGAAACGGTCTTGACCTTTTCTGAAGGGGTCTGGGTGGGCTCTCTGGGGTCTGGGGCTGCTTTTGGACACTGCTGAGCTACATGGAAAAAAAAAAAAACTGAGACACTTTTACAGTTAGAAAGACATTTTCAGCAAAGTTTTGAGTATTGAGATCCATATACCAAAAATAAACAAGAAACCCAGGTTGCTTTATGCTCATAGTGACTAAAAACATATAAGGAGGTTAAGATAGCAATCAGAGTGGCGACAAAGTGTACGCCAGGTCTAAGAATTAACAAAGATGATAACTTCTACAGGGGTAAAAATTTAAACTACCAGAGGATAAAACAGGAGCTCTTCAATATCCAAAAACATCCTGTTTTCTTGCCTGGGGTGATTTAGCCCTTACAAAGACGTCCAAAGCTGCAGATTTGGTGGGAAGGGGTCTGAGTTGTGATCGGGATTACAACTCAAACTCACTCGCACTTCAGGTGGAGGGTTTGAGGGACTTGATAAATTTCCTCAAAGTGTGTATGGAAGCAAAAAACTGTAAATGCCTTGTGGACTTTCAACAAACACTCTGCGCCTGGGCAGTCAAGGGTGCAGCAGCGGAGGCCCCCAGTGCAGAGAGGCTCCGAGGTGGAGGAGGGTGTGCACGCATTCAGGGGGACTACCCGGAAGGTGAGGCTGGGAAGCTAGTAAAGTGGAAATAGAACAATGCAGCTGTGGATTCCTGCCTGCCCCTGGGAACAGTGAGCGCCACATGCCCTCAGGATGTAAAAGCAGAGCAGAGTTGATCTTTAACAGGAGAAAACTACAATTCAAAGTGGCCTTGGGGTTACTAGTCGAACCCAGAAAACACAGACCTCAAGAACAAAGTGCATGAACTTGAACACATGCAGGTCGGGGCTCTGGGGAGCTGGGCACGACGTGAGACCCGGCTTGCCTGTTCCCTTCTCACGTCCATGAGCGTAACTTTGCCCGTGACAAATTGTAAGGTATTTGAAACAACTAAAACTGATGAGAGAACGCAGCTAAAACAAAGCCCTGCAAATCAGTCAGAAGACAGGAGGATGGTGATTTGCAGGAGGGTTAACGAATGGGTGAACATTTGCCCAGCCTCATCAGTCATCGGGGAAGTACAAATGAAAGTGACAACCATTCTTGACAGACAGGAGGGGCATTAGAAAGCAGGATAAGGCCCAGTGGCGGCAGAAGGCAGGGAACCAGCCCCCCGTGGGCTGCAGGTGGGACGGGAGGCTGCAGACTTTCTCCAAGCCGGCCAGCACTTCTTCCTCAAAAAAATATTTTGTACCTGCGGCCCAGCAGCTTCGCTCCTGAGTAAACACGCAAAGCGTTCCCCCAGAACAAGCAGGCGCTGTGTGCACTTGGCAGGCCTGGCCTGGGGTGGGGGCCCGTGGGGCCCATGGCTGTGGTTAGGAGCAGGGGACGGGGTGTACACTTCACAAGATGGAAAAGATGGAGACGTGTACAAACACAGTGCCTAGTGACACAAATGCAGGCAGAAAGAGGGCCCCAGGACACGACTGTATCTAAATTAAAATTACACACCATCCAGACACAGGGCCAGGGCCCGCATGCACACAATGATATAAATCAATTACGCCGCAGCAGCTGTCGGGGGGAGGGGAGCAGGCTGCAGCACGGGGCCCAGTGGGAAAGCTCTGAGAGGAGTAGCGGCGCCTTACCCGGACCCTTCCAGGGCGACGGTGTTTTATGGGCTGAGGGCTATGACTAACTTGGTGTCCCATGTCACAGAACCCCAGAGCCCAAGAACGAGGGAATGAATGCCTTCCTCACTCTCCTGCCAGATTCCCTCTGGTGACTACTATTTCTAGGAAACGGAGCTCTGATTTCATTTGTTTGTTTATTTATTTATTTACGTTTAACAAGATCTGCCGGCCTTGCGCTGACCTGCTCAGACCTCAGGGGCTCTGTGGCAGCCCCCCCACCGGCTGGCCCTTCCCTGGTCCCCACCACACGGCCCTCTCACTGTTGGGTTCTCTGGAGCTGTGGCTGTCGGGGAGACCTGCTCTGACCCGCTGGGTCAGTCGGCCCCCACAGCCCCTTGCTGGCTCAGTGTCTGCAAAGCATGGGCTGCACTGTGGAATGTTCTAGCTCCTTAGGCAGCGACTTATTTCTTGGCTCACTGTCTCCTCCACCTGAAGGAAGGCCCCACAAGAGTGCGTCTGTCTTCTCTATAGGCCTGGGCGCCAAGCTGTGTCCCAGGGTTCTGCTGAATGGCCTCATTGATTTGTTGAATGAATGAAGAGGCCAGGTCAGGAAAGCGTTCGTCCATTTTCAGAACTCAGTGAGAAGTAAGCAGCCTGTCAATGCTGGCCCCTCGGGCCAGGGTTTCTTAACTGCCACACTGGTGACATTGGGGCCAGATCGGTCATTGTTGGCGGGGGTAGGGGGTGGGGAGCTGTCCCTTGCCTTGCAGGGTGTTCAACGGTCTGAAAGGCTTCTATCCAGCAGAGACCAGTAACCCTTCCTTGGTCCTGATAACCAGAATGCCTCCACAGGTTGCCACACGTCCCCTGGGGGCACCCCCGGAGAGGCCAGCTCCAAGGACTGAAGGGCCTCGGCTCCAGCAGGCCCTGGCCTGCATGCCGCCGCGTGCAGCACCCACAGCCTCACCATTCCCTGTGAGGAAGACCCCGGCTCCTGCCTGACTCCTGCCTGGCCCGTGGGCGCACTCTCTTCCCGGGTCAGTGGCATAGTTTGCATTTGGCGGGTACCTCCAGTCCCTGACACACGGGTGCCATTCAGGTGTCAGTTGGAACTGTCTTTTGGCTGTGGTTCCTAAGCCCTTCCTAGCATGGCCGCCTGTGGCTTGACCAGTTTGGAGGTGGCCGGCCGGCCGGACGGTGCAGACTAATGGGTGCAGGGTTCAGAGGGAGGAGGTCTGCTCCCAGAAGGCCTGGCTGGAAAGCAGGTGGTGGCTTCAGTGCCGTGCTGTTTTTTTCTTTCCTGTGCTGCCCGTCAGCCTCTGCTGTGCTGCTGGCCCCGGCACGTCTGGGTCACTGGCCAGCACCTGGCCAGCTCGGGACTTCAGCAGAGCAGCCATTAAAGCCTCCTGGGCCTGGGCGCACCCGCTCCCAGCCACTCTGAGGCAGAGCTGAACCTCTCCTCCCAGGCTTTCCTGGGCTGGGGAGGCCTTCGTTTGCAATTTAAATGTGGCCTCATTTATGGCCTCGTCTGTCCGCTCCTCCAGCAACCTCGGCTCTCCCTCCCCAGCCGCCGAAGCCTTAGCCAGGAGAAGAAACTGATCTAATGGGCTTTTCTCCCGCTAATTGTAGCAATTAGCATCAGAGAATGGGGACTCGCTGGGGGGCCAGCTCCCAGCAAAGAGGCCTGTCCCCAGCTTGGGCTAGGCCCAGCCACTCAGGCTGTTGACTGGGCCCCCACCAAGGCTCTGGAGAGGCTTCAGACCTGGGTGCAGGCCTGGGGGAGAGGGCCGAGGCCTGCTGGGTGCTGAGGGTAGTTATGGCAGGTGTGCATCTGTGCTGCCCAGCCCAGCGACTGCACAGGTAACCCTGGGCTTTGCCATGGGGCCTTCCCAGCAGAGGACCTGTTTGGAGCACAAGACCAGACCAGATGTGGGAGTCGGGGAGGGCAGGTGGAGGGCCAGCTGGTGGTATGGCAGGAAGTCATGTGAGAGAGTAAGGGGCCTGCTCTGGTGCGCGGACCCACTCCCCACCCCAGGCAGCTCCTGCGCTCCGTGCTGCCCTCTGGAGGCGGGGAGACTGAGGAGGGCCTGACGGGAGGACACCCGCCCTCACCCAGCGGGCGCACGAGGGCATCCCGCATGCTTAGTCACTCTGGTCATGCTGTTGCTGGTTGAGCCGGCGTCCCGTGTGCATACATGGCCTCCCAGGAGGTGGATCACATGGGGGCATCAGGAGGCAGGGCAGCCGTGGGCATTGCCCACTTTTCAGATTGGGTTTCAACAGGTGCTGGTGGAACACTTGCCAGGCCTCAGGCCAGGTTGGCCCGCCAAGGAGGGTTTGAGAGGAGAAGGACCTGCTTGCCTTGGTGGGGCCTGCAGACCCGAGGCCGAGCAGTCCCTGGGGTTGCTTGGCCGTGCCCAGAGGGGCATGCGTGGAGGGCTGTGACCATGGAAGGTCCTTCAGGAGGGAGCTCCCTTAGGGAAGATGAGGCCAGAGGGGGCTGCCCGCCACCAGGGCTCTGCGCTGGGGATGGAAGGAGCCCAAGAGACCGAGAGCGGCAGGCCTCTGAGCTCGGCAGGAGGAAGCCAGAGTGACAGGCCCTGCTGGCACTGAGGACCTTGGGCTTGTTCTGAGACCACCAAGAGCCACCCAAAAGAAAGGTCTCACACAGGGAGAATGAGTTGGAAGGAGAGGAGGGGTGTGGGCTTGTCAGTTGGGGGGCGACTGCAGTACCGAGAGCCGCTGGCCCACTGTGGCAGTGACAAGACGGAGGAGCGGTGGAGGGGGCAGTGAGCCTGGCCTCTGTGATGAGTAGGTGGCAGTCGGGGGGCAGGTACGGGAATGATCCCAGGGTTTCTGGCCGGTGGTGCTGGGGGAGTGGGTGACAGATGGGGACCCTGGCTGGAGGAGCAGCGGGGTGCTGGGGTGACGGGTGGAGGCTGTGGGAGTGGCTTAGGAAACAAGGTTCGGAAAGAAGGGCATCAGCCTTGAGTGGCAGGTGGGAGAACCCGCAGAGGGGACTGCAGTCAGAGTCAGCGAAGTGGCTGGGAATGCAGGACAGGAGGGACAGACAAGACCTCTTGGGGACAAGGGGAGGTTGTATGGAGCCAGTGCTCCTGACCCGCTCAGCCGCTTCCCGATGGTTCTCACTTCTCGCTCTCCTGGTACCCCAGAACTAAGGAGGCACCGCGGGGCCGAGCCGGGCCCGCTCCCCCGGGAGGCCCCGTCCCTGCTGTTTCATGATGGTGGAAGGATGGAAGAGCCCCCCAATTTTAAGCAAAGCCAGGCAGGCTGAGAAACGGCCTTGAACAGACTGAGATGAAAAACAAAGAGGTCATCACCAGCGGAGCCCGAGGCCGGGCGCTTGGGCCTGCACAAAGCCCGCGGCTCCTGCGCTGCGCTGCCCGGCGCCCAGAGGCCCAAGCAGAAGAGGGCAGGACGGGGTTCCAGGCAAGGGCAGCAGCCCTGTGCAGGAGGCGGCCTCTTTCTCCTCGTCTCTCTTTCCTGATTAGCGGCTGGAGCAGCTTTCAGAGGCTCCTAAGGGGTTAACTTCGGACTTTTCCACTTGCTAATTTTTAAACAGCTGAGCTCTGAGTGCCTCCCTGAAGCCGAGAGGCCAGAGGCCAGCACAGACTCTGCAGGGCTCCTCCGCCTCCACCGCCTCCACCCCCCAGCGTGGCCAGGAATGTCCCTGCATCTAGAGAAAGGCTCCCTCCCTCCCTCACCAACATGTCCCCGAGCCTCTGCCCTGCAACCAGGACGCAGTGGGCTGTGTTAATATGTGACTCCCAAATGAACCTGTGAGGTTGGCTGAAAGGGACTGGGACCTGTGGGTGGCGGGACCTGGATGAGAAGGGGGCTCAGACCCTGTGGCCCTGACATACATGCTCCATCTGGGCCAGGAGATGGGAGAGTGCTCCCACAGCCTGAGGTCTGTGCTCCCGCTGACCCTCCTGCCAGGCCATAGCCACTGAGGGCGCCATCTACCTTCTCTGCCACACCGGGTGCCCAGGTGGGACGCACACACATGCAACCCGCCTGCCCGGGTTCCATCTTGATGTCCCTTCTCCCCCTCCCCTTAGCCCAGTGGCACCTTCTTTACCAGCCTGAGGTCCTGCTGGGCTCAGCAGCTAGGCCCCAGGCCCCGGCCTCTGATCTCAGCCCCACCCTGGCACCATGGGATCCCAGTTTTCTTGGGGAAGGAGGCAGACCTCTTGGTCAGCCATCCTAGGCCAGTCCAGGCCTAGGATGCTCCTCACTGCCGCCGGACGGGGCACCCCTGGGTTCAGCGGAAGGCACCTGATCCCTAGCTGGCCCACAGGAGGAACGGGCCCCAGTATATGCAGGTGCAGCCAAGAGCACTTCAGCCAGGCGGGGGCCTTGCCTGAGGCCCTGGGCACTAAGCCTGGTCTCCCCATGGTCTTCCTCATGTCTGGTGGGGGCTGACCTCACTCCAGGCGCAGAGCCACTGGCCAGGCTGACTGCCTTCCAAACCCTGCAGCCTCGGCTTCCAAGATGGTGGGCAGCACAGGGATCACCCAGCCTGGTCACTCCTGGCCTGATCACTCCTGGCCTGACGTCTGTGCAGCCTCTCTTGCTTTGCCACCCAGCACCTGCAGGTTTGGGGATGGGCCAGGTTGGCTGAGTGTGTGTGGCGGGCAGTACCGAGGCCTGGGACACTGGACAGTGGGACAGGGTGTAAGGCCAAGCAGCCGCTCAGAGCCCAGCTGCCTCTTTGCATCTCAGCAGAGCCTGGGTTAGGTGTGTGGAGCGTCAGAGGGAACAGCAGGTATCCCCAGGTGAGGCCTGGCCTTGTCAGCAGCTGGCCAGCGCAGTGGCAGTGCCACCCGAGGTGGAGGCCACCCCAGCTGGAGGCCACCCCAGCTGGAGGCCATGGCCCCGCCCTCCTGGGTTGGAGTGATGCTGGGTTGGGGCTGCGACCCAGCACCACACAGAGGGCCAGCAGAGGGGGACTGCTGAGACCACCCTAGGGAAGTTTGCCAGACAGGAGGGGACACCCTGCAGAGGCTACACGGGTGACACTCTGGGGTTTTCCACAGTCCTCACAGTCCTTGTCTGAACTGGCGCTGGCCATGGCGCCTCCCTCCCAGTCACACTGGCGGGTGAGGGGGCTCTGGGCAGTCCCCCCAGGCACTCCCTCCACAGCCCTCTGCAAGACCAAGGAACCCCAGTGGGGTCTTTCCACCTTGGCCTTTCTCCCTACACCCACCAAGCCCCTATTTGGCCCCCACAACTCAGGTCCCAGGAGTGCCACCTCCTCAAGCAGAGCCCAAGAGCAGAGAGAGCAGTGTGTGCCTGAGCCCAGGGGTACTGACCCCTCCCTCACCCAGGGAGACATCAAAGGGAAGCCCTGGGCTGACCCCTTGGGGGTGGGAGGAGTGTAGCCCCGCAGCGCGGCCCTGCCTGACCAGCCCTGCCTGGCCGTGGGGACTTTCCATCCCTCCAGCAGGTCTGCAGGACACCTGGGCTCCCTGAGACCTGGCTGGCCAGGGACCTCACAGTTTCTGTGGGGGCTTGAGAAGAGTACAGAGGGACACTGGCCTCCCCCCATCAGTTGTGCCTCCTAGTCAGGGGTCCACGCAGTGGGCATGCTAGGTACATTGGGAACCCAGTCCCCAAGTCCCAGGGTCCCGGAACAGCCCCTCCGCAGCCTCTGCAGCAGCGGGGCACAGGGGTGCACCACCCACCAGGCCCTCTGCAGTGAGCGGGGCTGCGTGCAGGTGGGGGCCCAAGCAGCCTGCTCTCCCTGACCCTGCCTCTAGCCCTCAAGCAGCCCTGTGAGGCTGAGAGCCGGGAGGCCCAGAAGTAGTGTGGGCTGGTTGAGCTGAGTCACAGCCTCCCCGCCTCTGGGTGTGTCCTGCCCTGCCTGGATGTGGCAGCCTTCTGTGCTTCTGAGGGAGCCGGCACTCAGGCCTCTCTCACGTGGTTGTAGACCAAGAGTTCCATGATGGCCCAAACACAAGACATCTGACATCACTCCTTGGGGTCCCCCTCCCCAGGGCTAGGGACTGCAAGCACTTGGCCCTGGCTCTTGCTTCTGCCTGAGCACCCCCAGTGCGGCCCTGTCCTTGCTCACTAGGATGATGGGCCAGGTGTACAGAGATGCTTGTGGACCTGGACTGGGCTGCCTCTGCCCCCAGGCGGGCCACTGGGCAGATGCACACAAGGGACTCTGTCCAGAGTTGCCACTCTGGGTTACGGCAGGGGGTGGGTGCTTGGTCCACAAGGGAGGGGACACAGTGCAGTTGGAGGCCACTGATTTCGCACTCGAAAAAGGGCAGTAAAGCTGTGGGTCTTCCCATCCTTGAACAGGATTTGCCACCCAAGTGGGACCCACGTCTGGTACAGCAGTCATGCTCTGTGCAGCTCCGCTCTGGGCCTGTGGGCAGACACGCTCACATGGAAAGTGCTGGCAGCCCGGTCCCCACGGGTGCTGGGGCTGCACGTGAGGTTCCGCACGGGGGCGGGGTGGGGGCCCACGCATCTCAGGACCGTCGTGGGGAAGTGGTGGTGTCCAGCCTCTGTGCTCAGGTGTCCATGTTTCCTGATGGGGCTGAGTGCCTTAGTGCTGCTGGCGAGCCAGGTGCACAAGCTCCTCCCCAAGCCTAGAGCTAGTAGAACTGACCGACCTTTCGGGACCACCTGGGGCCAGGGCTCAGCAGATGCTCCCAGGGCCTGAGGCTGGGGCAGGCTCAGGGAAGAGGTTGTGGACATAGCTGGGGTCTTAGGAAGGCATAGGACACCCTGGACATGAGGGGTCAAGGCGATGGCCTATACCTCACCCTCCACACCCTCTGCTTCATGTGGGGAAAGCCTTTGGGAGACCCACCCTTGAATCTTAGGGTGCTCCTGAAGGAGGCTAGTCAGGGAGGTCCTGGTGGGCCGCCTGAGTCCTGAGGCCTGTGACCTTCCCTTCCTGCTCCTGCCCAGGCAGGTCTAACTGAGGGCCCTTCCCAGGCTCTGTGGCCTAAGCAAGTACCCAGGTAGCCACCAGCGTCCACTAGGGCACCCTCAGCTGCAGGGCCACTGACAGGGGTGGTCACTCCTCTGCTCAGAGGCCACCCCAGGAACACAGAGCAGGCAGGTCCATTGCTTTCCTGACCCAGCAGGGAAAGGGAGGGTGGGAAGACAAGGTCAGCAAGAAGGTTCTAGAACATAGTCTGTTTGCCAAAGCAGCACATTCTCAAAGGAAAGAGGCTGTTGCTGAGCTGAGGAAGGAGTGGGCCTAACACTGTGGCCCACTGGAGCTCGTTGGAGGGGCCACGAGCCCTGGGCCTCGGGCACACACTGCACCAGAGGGCCCGCAGGGTTGGAGAGGGGCTGGGCTGCTCCCGCCATCCCAGCTTCCCCTTGATGAGTGACCTAATCCCCCGGAGAAGGGACCTGGTAAGTCAGTAGCACAAAGTGCCTGTCTCCTGGCAGAGCCTGGCCAGCTCCAGTGGGCACTCCTCTTCCTCAGTCTCTGGGGTGCCCTATTCTTCAAGGGAAGCTGTCCCCTTAAGAGCTGGCGGGAAGGCTCCCGGTGGCCGTGCAGTCCTGAGTCACGCTCTGAACTGCCTCGACTTGACGGGAGGATAGGCTAGCGCAGATGGCTAAGGAAGGACGGCACCTGGAGGCGCTTCTCGTTGCGCAGAAGCAAAGCTGGTGTTCAAGCTGCGTCCAGCGAGGGACTGTCACAGAGAGTGCCTTTGGCCCCCTTGCGTCATGGAGAGACCTTGAAGGAGAGCGGAGCGTGGGTGTGGGCCGGGGAAAGGAGCTGACAAGGCTGTTCGCGAGGCCTGGTGCATTGGAAGTGAGTCAGGGCTGCAGCCACCATCCAGGGGATGTGGAGGACCAGGGCTCTGAGCCGAGAAAGCACGGGACATCTCTGCAGCCACGTGAAGGCCAGGCTGGACGGGCAATGCTGGGCATGGGCTGGCATTTCAGGGCGCTGTGATGCTGGCCGCGGGGGTGGGGTGGGGTGGGGCTTCCTGCCCAGGTCTTTATGTCCCTGCTCTCCTCCGTAGCTTGAAGCATCTACTCTGAACTAAGCCTGTTCTGTCCCGAGTCACGTTTTACTAGGAAAACAGTTGGTGGTGGAATCACCTGCGACCCCTGCTCCTCCCAGTCATGCCCTGGGAGGAAGCCCTAACAACTGGCCAGAGCCCAGGATCAGCATTTGCGGACAGCAGTGGCAGGCACGGGGGCCCACGTTTGCCAGGGAGGACCTGGCCCCTGGGTGTCAGGCTTGCAAACTCAGCTGCTGCCGCCTGTACTCAGCTTGGAGGGCTGGGGACCCTCGCTCTGTCCCTCACCTGCTATGTGCGGGCCCTCAGTAGAACCCTTGATCAGTGTGGCCCACACCCTTTTCAGACACGGCCTGCCCCACACCTCTGAGTCGGAGAGCTGTGAATCTGGGAATAAGGCCTGCAGGTCTCGGGGCTTGGAGGTGCGAGAAGCCCACCTCCCCCAGGAGGGCAGAACTGGGATCACCCTGTGCAGGGCCGGTGTGGGAACACACAGCCAGGTGGCCCCACTGCGCGCACACCTGAGTTCCTCCCCTGGTGCCACCATTTCCTGTCTGGATCTGTTGCCACCAAGCCTTGGTTTCTTGATCTGCAAAAACTGGGATGATTCCTGCCATACATGACTCCAGGAAGGTCCCCAAAGTCACTGCATGCTGCCTCTCCCTGTCCTTCTAGAGTGGCGGCAGAGGGGGAGAGCTGCAGGGCAGAGGCGCGTGGCCAAATGCCTTCTGGGGACTCTGGACCCCAGCTACCAAGGAAAGGAGAGTGGGGACATGGGCCCTGGTGGGAGCCCTGAGGCACTGCTGCCACTCCAAGACCTGCCTTGGCCTCGGGGCCCAGGACCACCTTTGGGGACCTGGCCTGATCCCAGTCCCCCAGTGCCCTGCAGGAGTCCTCTTGTCTGTCTAGCTGTTTCTCCAGCACACTCACCTGGGGGCTGTGGTGGGCTCCTGTGGATCCCCCCAACTCCCCTGGCTATAAAGCACCGCATAGGGAGGCCCGTGTCTGCCCTCCTGCACCATGAGTGTGACCCAAGCAGAGCTGCACATTAAGACCCAGAGGGGAGGTGTATGGTCCTCTCCTGAGCTGCAGCGTAAGTCAGCCCTGGCCTGCAGAGGGTTGGCAGGGCGCTTGGCCTGTGTGGAGAGACACCAAGGGAATGTGTGGGGGCTAGGGCATCAAGGACGATCCTCTGCTGCCTGGCCTTGTGACCCGGGCCCTAGGCTTAATCCCTGAGTGCCGGGCGGATTATCTCTAAAACAGACATGATAACCTCTCAGTCCAAGGCTGGAGATCGGGGTGTTGTGTGCAGGGCAGCAGAGAGGCAGTGGGGTCAGCATGGGCAGGTTCTGAGACCCAGGTACTCAGAGCCAGTGCTCCCGCCTTGCCTGCGTCTTAGAGCCTGGCCACCTTGGGAACACCTGGACCCCCAGGGACGTGGGGCCCAGACACTGCCTCCACCCTCTCCTCCTGTCCTGGTGGGCATTCCCAGTGTGGGGTGGACAGACAGAGGCGCGGGGAGCACCCGGAGCCCTGCCTTCAGGGAGGAGGGCATGGCCTCCCCTCACCCGTGCTGGGAACTGCCCTGAGTCCTCTCGTTCCCTTCAGCTCTGAGAGCCTGGCCCTCACGTACCAGTCTTGTTAGCCCAGGACCAGCTGGGGGTGGGCAGGAGCACACAAGGTCCCCAGCAGAGCTGCCTGTTGCCAGCCTGAGCTCACTGTGCGCCCGGGCCAGGGGCACAGCCAGGAACCCTCGGAAAGGCAAGTTCCTCTGGTAAGGGACAGGTGAGGCTTCTGAAAAGTCCAAAGGGTGTGAAGAGGTGGCTCAAAAGAAAACCCAAGGCTCTTAGTCGTTTGAATAGATAAAAACACACTTGCAATAAGATAAGTATAAACTAAAGCTCCAGTATGATCTCATGTGTCCGACCAGGGAAGAGGACACCTTGACCCTGCACGGGTCGGGGCAGCTGTGTACCTGCTCACGGTGTGAACAGGGGCGACCGTATGTGGCAATACCTGCCAACACATGTGGAAACGTGTTGATCTCACTGGAAACGGGGGGAAGGGTCTCTCAAAGTGAATCCGTAAGATGGAGACCAGAGTGTTATGAGAAGTAGGTGACTGGGAAGTTCTCTTGAAAAAGTTATTTTATCCCACATGTGACAACAGTGACTATCGTTTCAAATATGTGCTCTTTTTAGGAAAAGAAAAATGAATTGGGAGGACTTCTGGTTTGTTTTGTAGTCTCCTACCCAATGAGGGCCTCGGGCATCTGGGAGGCGTGGCAGGGCTCGGTGGCTTCTGCAGGGGCCGAGCCCTGCGCCATCTCATTGGCCCTGCCTTGCCATCTGGCATCCGCCGGGGCCTTCTTTCACCTGGTAACTGCCCAACTCTGTCCAATCTCTGCTGGAGAAACACTTCGCTATCCCTTTCCCTAGACGAATGAACTCCTCTTCAGAAGTGACTCACTGTGTGCTTTATGTTGTCTCTGGTGGACAAGGACAGCCCGGAAAGAGACGGGTCAACAGAGATGCAGCAGGGGTGGGATGGGTGGGGGGACCATGTGGGTGGGGAGGGATGGTGCAGAGGGAGCTAATTTCATAAGTGGTGGGTTCATTAGTGAACATATCTGAATGGTCACTGGCTATTTTTAGATGCCCTATACATCCATCAATAGGGGCTTGTTCCATAAATCACGGCACATGGGGCTCTGCAGCTGTTGATAAAAGGAGGTCTGCTCGAGGTCGTGACACAGACCCTCCAGAACACACAGCGCCTCCCCTTTTCACTGGGGCACACTGGCGCTCAGAGCTTGCCAAGCAACGAGGGGCCCAGGCAGATCCAAAAGGTTTTTTTACAGCGTGGCCTCTGTAGAGAGAGGACCAGCTCACCACGCCGCGGTCACTCCAGACTCTCTAAGCACAACCACTACACCGACCATCTCCCGCCTGGCCACGGTGGCCTCGGTGCTGCCATCGGAGATGCCAGAGACCTCTAGGTGTGCTTGTCTGCAGGCTGCCGAGCTGTGATCGTTTCTTGTGGGCACCTCTGAAGGGTGGCAGTGTGACACCCTGTGAGCCCACCTAGAGTGCCCCTCCACCCACACTGCATGCCTTTTGCCAGGCCCCGCAGCCAAGTGTTCACTAGAAATGGTGTTGCCTCCGGAAAGACCCCGGCTCACTACCTGAGCAGGACGGTGAGCACATCCCACGTGGGAGCAGCCCACCCCGCTGGGCAGAGGACACACTGCCCAGCCCGGAGAAGGCAGCTCTTCAGCTCTGCCATGGAGAGTGTCACCTGTTCCCTATGCATACAAGTGACTGTTGGGCACAAAGATGTCCTCACATGCCCAGGCCAGGATGGTCAATAAGCAGTGCCCACCTGCACTAGAGGTCATGGGGACAGTGCAGAGAAAAGTCCCACTGGCTGTGTTGCTGCGGGGTTAGAGAAGAGGGGCACATGAGCGTCCTGTTCACGTAAAGCCCTCTGGGAAGACCCAGCAGAGAGCTTGGCGGTAATGCTGGGGAGGTGACTTGGGTCAGGGCGCGGGGTGCTTCTCTCCACCACATCCCTCTGTGCCGCCCCGTGCCTGTGAGCCCATTTCCCTGGTTTCTTAACCACACTGACTGCTAGGATCGGCCTGCCCAGCTCGGCGGGCACCCTGGTGGGCTGTGAGTGCGTGGTGGCAGTGCACAGCTCTGGCCAGCCGCGTGGACGGCCCCGCGAGCGGCTACTCCCCAGGCGTGGCGCTGCGAGGCCCTGGCTCTCATCACTGTGGCGGGGCTGCTCCAGCACAAAGAGGCCTTTGAAAGGAGAGGCAGAGCCGCGTCAGGGCTCCCTGGAGGGCCCGCGGGGCCAGCCTCCGCCTGGGGTCCTGCACCCCCCCCCCCCCGCCCCCCGAAGGCCCCGGGCTCCTGGGCAGTGGGCCTGCGTGGGGTCCCGCGTGTCCTTATGGAGCTCCTAGTGGGAGACGGAGAAGCGGATGAGTTCAACATGTCCTGACGGCTGTGTCTCATTGAATATTCAGGTTTCTATGTAACTTCTCTCCATTTTCAGGTGATCTTTGATTTTGATGAATGTGAAATGACCCACAGGCACCTCCTGTGCTTCTCGTCTGTCTGCCTAACGTCTGTATTGACTTAAACGCTTTCTAACGCACATCCACATTTGAGGCTCGTTTCTTTTCAGCTCTAACTTAGATCCCGTTCCACGTTCGTGTTTACGTTGCCAGAACTGCTCTGGGGAGGGGCGAGGTATCTGCTGCTCAGAGGCGCGGCGGGAGCTGGTCTGGCCCTGGCTATTCTGGGCGAATGACACAGTGTTGACCTAAGAGGGGCCTCAGTGCTCCCCACTGGGGCACTGCCCCCAGCTGGGGAAGAGGCCACGAGCCCACACCAGGACTGCCCACTCGGGAGGTGTCCACACAGCCTCTCAGGGGCTCTGTCCTGAGCTGGCAGAGAGCTGGGCGGGAAGAAGCCGGCCGAGGGCCCGCCACTGTGAGGGGAAGGAGGAGAAGCAGTCCCAGTCGGCCCCAGGGGCGAGGCTGGAAAGAGTCTGCAGCTGGAGTCGCACAAAGGACCCTTCAGACCCTGCAGCCAAGGTGCCCAGGGAGCGCCTTTTTTTTTAAACAGCCATTAGGGTGACAAGCCTTTCCAAAGGCCAGCAGTTGGCACGGGTTTCCAGGAAGCTGGTCTGGCACTGGCTAGGATCGGAGCAACTTTAACAGTGCAGTTCAGAAGCAAGGAGTCATCAGGAAAGGTTTAAGGTTCAACAAACTTTTTGAATTATTTTGCAGAATGCTCTGCTTTCCAATCGCGAGGCGCTTGCCGTGGCTCTTTTAACCCAGGGCCAGTTCAAAGGCGGCACCCCCCTGCACATTCCTCCACTGGAGGTGTTTGTCTAACTCCTGGGGACCGGCTTCGCAGGTGCCACCCAGGGCTGGGAACACGGGGCCATCTTCTCATCTTGACAGACAACCCGCCACCGCGCACCTCTCCCCTCGGCGCACCTCTCCCCTCCACTGGTCCCTCCTGTGTGCACGCACACCTTCCCGAGCAGGAAGCTGCTCCTTGCCAAGACCGAATGGAATTCAGGTTTCTAGAGGGTGTCCTTGGCCCCTAGCTCCACTGAACAAGGAAGAAAGGTCCTAGTGTGTGTGTCGGGGGCCGGGAGAGGGGCCTCCATCTCTGCTCAGGTCTCCCTGGGCCCCAAGAAAAACCCACAGCTGGCTGAGTTATCCCAGCCACGCCCAGCCTCGGTGACATTCCTCTCTTTCCTGAGCTCACATGGGGTGGCTCTAGCAGCCCCACTCCCACACCAGGGGTCGGGGAGCCCTAGCCTAAGTGCTCCTGGGACAGCCCATAGTACACCTGAGAGGTTTGCAGTCCAGGCTCAGGGCAGCTGGAGATCTTGGAGGGGTCTCACCAGGCAGGGCACCCCCATGGGGTCAGATGCAGTTCCTGCCTGACCACCGGCCCCCGGGGCTGAGCTTTCATGCCTTCTCAGAATTCCTTCCAGGAAGTCCCTCTTTAGAGCCATCCTTCATTCTCCTGGCTGAGGTGCTGGAAGCTGGGGGTGAAGGGTTTGCTGCAAGGGCCCACGTGGCCCTTCCCTGCAGAGGTTCCCGACAGGCCAGCGAGAAGGGCGGTAACCCCTCCCCCATCCAGCCCAGTTCTTCCAGACCCTGAGACCCGGCATCCTTGGGAGTTAAATATTGACAGGAAAAGGCTGACATGGAGGAGGTAAATGAGCCAGGGTGGCAGTCTGCAGCGCGGGCTGGACAGGCTGGTCACGCTTACTTCGCTGGAACCAGGTCACTGGGCCTTGTACCTTGTGGCCAGGTAGGGGATAGGTAAAGAGAGCGACCCTCCTGCAGGCTGTCAGAAAGGACAAATAACTGCTATGAGCAAGGACATTTATGCTCTGTCCCCAGGCAGGTTGGGTGCCCATGCAGAGGCCAGCTAAACCGGGCCACACCAAGCTCCATGCCTGGCGCGTTTGTTGATTAATGAGACTGTTTTCCAATGCTGAGGCCTCCTGGTAGCCTGGGTAACTTCTGCTGAGATTGATGCTGGGGGGGGGAAGGCTGAGGGTTTGCAGCCTGGGCCTTGACACCTCACCTGGTCCTGGAGTCCACAAGGGACTCGGATGTCTCGTCACAGTGGGGCCTCTGGTGCCGGCTCCAGAGTACAATCTGATGGAGCTTGGGTCAGGAATGCTACTGCCCCCTGGGGTCTCCTGGCTGTACCAGGAAGTGCTTTCGAGGCCTGACTGGCCAGCTCGCTGTCCGTTTTGGCCAGCAGACCCCATCTTTGAGTGTTCACGTGATGCCTCGACCCTGCTGGCTTCCACTTTTAGGCAGGGCCTGCAGTGGACTCACCAAGGGGTCTCTCTCTTACTTCCTGGGGACGGCTTGCAGGGCCAGGCCCAAGGCCTCTCAGGTAAGCCTCTTGCTGCTTACTGAGCAGTCAGTTGGCCAGGGGTGAGGCCTAGGGGAGTGCCTGGCCTCCGGGGCTCCCCTGGTCCACCCTTTCTGAGGGGCTTGGTAGAGTCTGGTGGAGGAAGATGTGGACCTGCCAGACCTGCAAGAGAGCAGGCTCTGGCCTCCTGCTCCGGGCCAGGTCAGTCCTGCGGATGGAGGGGCCTGGCAGCACCGGGATCCCAGGCACTGCCATGGAATATGGGAACCCCGGGCCGGGGGCCGGGGGGACGTGCCCAGCGAACGCCTGCTGAGCCCTTGGGGTAGGCAGCCGCACTGCTGTCCCATGCGCCCACCAGCCTGAGCTCCATCAAGCTAGGAGCCACTTACCAGGTGTCACTGCCCCAAAGGCCACCTGTGCTGTGTAGCTCTGGCCCTTGCTCCTGCTCCTAGCCATTCCTGGTCCCCTGAACCTGCCATTCCAGTCCCCCTTGAGCTCCTACCTGGAGCCCACACACCCAACTTGTGGGTTTCATGGGACATTTCAAAAGAAAAGCAGGAAAAAAGTATTCAAGTGTTTCAAACTGGAAGGGGCTTGATTTATTTTAACAAACCTGGACATGAACGTAAAGAAGACAGTAAGAAACAAACCCACCTCCAAAAGACCTGAGAGGGAGGGTCAGACAGAGGAGGATCCCCTTGGAGCAGAAGACAGCTGTCTATCCAGGACAGGGAGAGGGGAAGATGCTGGACCCCAATGCAGACCAGGCCAGGGCAGGGGGACAAGCCCAGAATGCACAGGAGGACTTGAGGTCAGGTCTCTCTGTGACCTTTGTCCTACTCGTTCTACCTCAGGTAGAGTCCAGCTGCAGGGCCAGGGCCTAGTGAGGCTGAGGAGTGCGTGTGGCTCTTGCTCTCACAGCCTGGCCAAGCGCCGACCTCGCACCTTAGGGCCTGGCAGAGTCACTGCCGCCTGCCTCGGCTCCCCGCAGGGCGCGTTAGGAGAGCTGCTGCCCCAGACATGGGCAGCAGTTCTGATTAGTATGGGGGCCAGTGCCCATGTCTGAGAAGGCAGGTGGAGTGAAAACGCCCCTTAAAGAACCCTTGAGTGGCCCCCAATTGTCCCTTTCTCCAAGCTTTTGGTGACCTCCTGCGAAGTCGCTCTGCACACCCATGTGGGAGAGGCCTGTGTGGATGGCCAGGGCCCCTGGGGAAGGTCTGTCCAGTGTCCACATACCTGCTGGTGCCACCTCCAGGAGGGTTCTCGGGGCCTGCACACGTGTGTGGAGAGCACACTCAGGGAGAAGTGGGAGCAGATGGCGGGCCGGGAGCCTCACCCAGAGCCCAGACCTGACTCCATCGACCTCCGTCTCCACCTTCTAAGGGTTCCCATGGGGCCAGCCAGACCCACACGTTCGTCAGATCTCCTCTGCTGGCCAGTCGCCACCAAGGACATGCACACAAGTGTGGTCTCTGCCTGGGACACCTGCTTTGTCCCTAGAGGGCTTGCAAATCCAGCGTGAGTGTCCTCAGGAGGTTGTGGGGCACCGTGAGAAGCCACAGAACTGGGCCACTTTGCATCCTGTAGGACGGTCAGCCTCGCTCCTGGGCTTCCTTGCCGGGGGTGCCAGGTCTGTGGTGTACCTGAGGCTTAGCCCACAGAAATCTCAAGCAGGAGGAGGCCACAAGATGTCAGATGACCATGCCCAGACCATCCTGCCATGGATGGCTCCCTCCCCACTGTGGTCACAGAATCCCTGTGTCATGACTGCCCCTCCGTTGGCCTGCCACACTCAGGACTCCAGAACCCAGGCTCCTCTGGGGGCAGGTATCTGGGAGTGAGCCCCTGTGGCCAGACCCTCCGTGTCCCCTTCTGTGGACCTAGGTGACCCAGCCTACTAGGTGCCCTCCAGCGTACCCAGGGTGTGGCTGTGTCTCCGCCGATGGCAGCGTTTCCTGTTCAACCCAGCACAAAAGCACACACAGTGGGTGCTTAGTTAATGCTCTTGGGATTTCAGCCTGTTCTAAGCATCTGAAAGCCACTAAGTCTGCGAGCAGTGCTGCCCCCCTGGGACCGTCTCTCTGTACGACACACACGGGTTTCCCTGTGGCCCCTTCGCCCCGTCCCATGCAGGGCTGAGGGTGGCCGCTGCGCAACTCCTCTGCTGCTCATTCTGCTGAAGGTGGGCATCAGCACTGGCCGGTGGGCCCAGCAGGAACGAGAACAAAGGACAGAGGCACAGGGGCCCTGTCGCAACTGCCATGGGCGTACGAGTCCTCTGGCCTCACCTCCCATCCTCCTCGGAGCAGAGCGGCGGGTGCCAGGTTCCCTCCTGTGCCACCCAGGAGCCAACAGCTTACAGTCCCCTTCCTCCGCTACCCGAGGCTTCCCCTGCTGCTGCCCACTCCAGACCGTCCTGGGCCTTGGACTCTTGGCTTCTAGGTCCCCCTTCATAAGGACAGCACCCGGTAGCCTGGCTCCATTTGTGTCCCTTGGAAACTTAGGACCTGGAAGTCGTAAAGGTGCTCAGCCAGGTAAGGAATGTCCCCTGGGGTCTCCCCTCACAGGGTGACGTATGGCCGGACACCTGATCCCATCTCCTTGAGTCCCTACGCCAACACTGTGGCTCCTAGAGACTGGGTGACTGCCCAGGCTCCTGAGGGCAGGAGGGTGAGCCCCGCTGGGCAGGGTTCCTGGCAGGTTGTCCCTGGGCCTGGTGAGCACACAGTGGAGCACACTGTCGGTGGATGAGGGGTAAGTGGGTCAGGCTGTCCAGCCATGGCACCACAGGCTGAAGAGCACAGAGAGGAGAGAGGATCAGCTGACAACGGACACCCGGGCCACAGCTCAGCATCCCCAGATGGCACAGGGCCCGTCCCGAAGTCCTCTGTGCCTGGAGAAGTGGTTTCACAGGGACACTGGCCTGTGCATGGTGAGGCAGAGGCTCTAACAGGACACCAGCCTCGTCACCAGAGCCTGCAAGCCCAGAGGCTGAGACTTGTCAACACGCTGCAGTGGCAGTGGTGTCCGGCCCCGCAGAGAGAGTAGCTCCCATCCGACCGGGGGACCGAGTGGGTCCAGAAACAGCCACACGTCAACAGGGAGCTGATTTACAACTGTGCTGGTCCCCAGGGAGGGGCAGAGGAAGGACTTTTCAATGGAGGTGCTGAGTCAGGCTGGGTCCCTTGGAGGGAGAAGCGTACCTTGACCTCCACCTCACAGCGCTGGGAAAATCCGCTCCAGATGGACTGCAGATCCCCATGTGAAAGGTGAGCTGATAAAGCTCGGAACACACCAGAAGATCTTTATGACCTTGGAGCAGTCAGAGTTTCTTAAGTAGGACGTAAACAGCACTATCCAGAGAGGAAATGTCTGATTAACTGGACCACATTAAAATTAAGACCTTCTGTTCATCAAAAGAGGCCATCAGGAGCCGGGACCAGGCAGCCCGCGGGGGGAGGCAGTGCTTGCAGTCCACACGCTGCCCTCTCCCAGAGTTCCCTGGGGCACAAAGAACTGCTGCTTTCTGAGAAAAGACAGCCGACAGGCAGGAGAGGGGGACACTGTGCTGAGGGCCATGGGAACACAGGCGGGGGCTCAGCCCTGCTAGCCATCAGGTCACCACAAATTAAAACTGCCATCTGATGCCCCCAGACACCACCACACAGCTAGAGAGTGGTGAGGACGTGAACAGCTACCTTGGGGTGCATCTGACAGTGTTTCCCAGGGCCACTTGTGACCTAGGTACAAGCTCACCAGCAACACCGCCGTCTGCCCACCAGAAGCACACGTGGTATTCCTAGCTGCCTCGCACTGGGAAGTGTCCAGTGGCTATGGACAGTGGAGTGAATAACCAAGAGCAGGCCAGGCAGTGGTGGAGCCGCCTCAAGAGCCCGGGGGAGCAGGAGGAGAGGCTCGGCCAGTGCCCAGCGAAGGCGGCTGGAGACAAGGCAGAGGCGCCACGTGATTCCATCTAAGTGAGACTCCTGCTTGGGCACAACTGGCTGTTGCTGCTGAAAATGGGGCTGGTGCTCCCTCTCGGGGTGCCAGGGAGAGGAAGGGAGCCCAAGGTGCTTCCTGGAGGTCTGCTGCCCCCAGGGAGCTGCACCCACAGGTCCCAGGTGGGCAGATGCATCAAGTGGGCACTGGATGCTGTATACTTCACCCTTGAGCCTTGTACAAGGACAGGCCTTTCTGGGCCTCACTAGGGAGATGGACAGACCAGTCCTGCAGAGGCCCAGCCTCTCAGGCTCCCTGACCAGGGGCCGTGGAGCTCCATCCTGGTCGGTCACCTCTTCCCGGTCTAGGTGGAGCACAAACGGGGGGTGACTCCTGACACCAGCAGTTCAGTGTGAAGTCACTGCGTCCTCCGGCCCCGTCTGTGGAGCGCGTGCTCCTTCCACACTGCCCACCTGGCTGAGGGCCTGGGTAGTGTCCAGGCGTGGAGGCTGCAGTGGCTGAGGTTGAGGCCTTGCTGCCTCTCTCGGGGCCTCCTTCCTCACACTGGGGCCCCTCCTCAGAGCAGCAGCCCGAGAGGCCAGCGCATCTTCTCACAGGCACAGATGGAGGAGGGGAAGCTTGGGAAGCAGGGGGCCACTGGGGCCTGCCTGCAGCTGGGCCCGCTCAGGCTGGGAGCCAGATCGAGGGCATCCGATTCCCAGTCCCATCTCTTTCCCACTGAGCCTCTCTGCCTCGATTTTAATTTAATTAGAACATTTACCACCCCCTCCCCTGTGCATCTCAGAGATGGGTCTGTGCCTGGCTGGCCGTGTGGGGCTCTGACGGGGGACTCTGTGACTCTGAGTTCTGCTCCGTCCCCAACCCGGGCTCCCGGGGGGCTTCCTTGGCACCTCGGGAGGCAGAGGTGATCTGGAACTTCACAGGTCGAGAAGGCAGGCCGGGCCCTCTGTTCTTGGCAAGGCCCTCCCCGGGCCCCGACACTGGGCCTGGCACAGCCCCTCAGTCCCTTTACACTCGGGGTTGCGGGCTGGGAGACCAAGGAAGGCGCAGTGGAGCTTGCCTCGGAGCCCTGCCCTGTGCTGAGCAGGCCCCTCAGGAGCTGGTCCAGTGCCAGCCGTGTGGCATTTGCCCACATTTCCAGAAGGCACGGCTGGCCCTGGCCTCGCTGACAAACACGGAATTCAGGAGACGTTAGTTCTGCTGTGGATGAAAGCCAGGCCACAGCGGCCTTGCTGGAAAAGAGAAACTTGAACGTCTTGGCGTGAGATTCTGCAGGGTCCAGGAGAAAGTCGAAGACATGGAAATTCTAATTAATGCACACAGGGCTGGTGTTGCTCAAGGGTTTCCACAGTTGTCATGTTGCAAGAGGCCAGGCAAGCACATGGTCACTAGGGCAGCCTCGGTCACCTGGTGCTGCCTGCAAGGGCCCAGCCCCCATGCTGGCCTTCCCTCGGCCACCTCTGTGCCTTCTGCCCAGCTCAGGGCCCCAGCCTCCCCACACCCATCCCAGTGGACTGGGTGCCCCTCGACGGCCCCCACAGTGCAGTGCCTAGGGAGCACGGGCTGAGGCTTGCCCATTCCAGATGTCGCAACGGAGAAGACAGGCAGGGTCAGGGGCCAAGTGTCATGCAAGGACCTGTTGCAGGGCCCGGCAGGCGCAGGCGCTGGGCTAGCGGTAGCCTGAGCTCTGGGGCCGTCCTGCTTGGGTGTCCAGGTACAACTGGTGAGGCTCCAGGCCAGCCCTGGCTGGCTCAGGAGCCCTGTGGGGGACTGCAGAGTGGTGGTGAGAGCAGCTCACCCAGGCCATACTGCACACGGCTCTGAGCTCAGAGCCGCTGGTGCCCGGGCCCGGGCCTGTGTCAGCACTGTGGGAGGTCCTGCAAGGTCTGGCCCATGTCCTCTGCCAGGGCTAGGAGGCTCTCCATGCTGCAGTGGTAGCCCTGGGGTCACCCTGTCTGCAGCCTTGGTGTGATGGAGAGCGAGAGGTCACAAGGGGACACACAAGGGCCCAGCCCCACGCCAAGGGTTCAGGGAGCTGGTTCTTAGGACCAGAGGCAGAGGCCACCCAGCCTAGGAGCAGCCTGGGGGACTCCCCGAGGCAGGGATGACTGATACATGTGAGACACCAAATGTCAAGTACAGAGTGGTAGTCCCCACTGTCCTGCCAGGGCCCTCAGTGGAGAGGACAGCAGGTAGGTCAGGATTCAGGGAACTCATCTTGGCTGTCGATGGGGTCCCCCATCCCCTTGGAGGTCCCCACATGCTACCCACAAAGGCCCCACTCCCTGCTTGGTTCACGCCTGCCCTTCAGAAGCCCCAGAACAAGGCTTTGGGTGGAGGAGTCGGGGAGCCTGAGGCAGAGGGGCTCCCTTCCAGCCCATCAGTCTCAGGGAGAGAGGTGTGGGCACCGCCAGGGCCCCGGGGCTGCGTGGTGAGCTGATGGGGTCGGCGGAGCCACTCTGTCCCCCAGAAGCCTGTGCCCAGTCCCTGCTCACTAGCAACTCCCTGTTTTACGCCAGGTCTGTGAGCCCCCAAACCAAAGAGGCTTCGCCCAGCCCCAGGGAGCTTCCCGACGTCCAGGCTGCAGTGACCTCACCTGCCGGGCCCTGCAGGCGGGAGAGCTGGAGAGGGAGACAACACGTGTCTGTTTACGCCTTCAGCTGAGTGCTGGGGCTGCCCAGCGCGGCAGGAGAGTGCGGAAGAGAGACGGGTCTGGTTCTCGGCAGCCACCCACTCTGCCCCTTTCAGGTCCCTGTCACCAGGTGTGTGCCCGTCTAACCTGCACGGTTCCGTGTGCCCGGCTGCCCACAGGAGCTCACTCAGCTGGGGCCGCAGGACCCTAGCTGAGTGTCAGGCATGCGTGGCCAGGCAGGCCATGCGAGAGCCAGGGGACATAGCCCCATGGATGCGCAAAGGTGGTCACGCCCACGTCCACCCTGTGCCCACTTGGGCCTGCCTGCTCCCCAGGGTGGGGTGGGGTCTTGGCCAGGCCCATGGCCCTGGGTCCCTGGAACAGGACCCTACTGTGCCTGTGCCCTACCTAGCTCCTCCAGCTGGGACCCCACCTGAGAGTGACAGCCCCTGACTTCCAAGGATGCAGGTGCCCAGGGGCTGGCAAGAATGACTATCCAGGGAATGGACGGCGAGCGGTGGCCCTGCATCTGGGGTCTGGTCTGTGCCGGCGGAGCAAAGGGGAATGGGTGTCCACAGAGAGGAGTGGTCACGAGGACAAGAGGGGGAGACTGAGTGGCCCTGGAGGCCTAAGTGCATCTTTGGCCTGCTGGGGTTTCCAGTGTCCTCCTGGCTGTCCCCATTCCTGAGTGGCCTCTGACACCCACGTGACACACACCACCCTTCAACTCTAGAGTCTGTCACTTTGGGTTCTCACGCCTTGGGCTGACTGAGCCTTGAGCACAGCACTCGCCGCTGTTCTGCCTCTGGGGCCAGCTGTGTCTGCCCACCTGTCTGCTGGCCCCTCTGCCCACAACCCACTCCTGCCCGCTTACCCAGCCGGCCTGTCACTCTGTCTTTGGAGGTGGAGTCACCCTGATTTCCAGTGACCTGTGGCCTCCTCTGAGCCCAGGAAACTCCCTCTCCATGTCCAGCTAGCCGTGGGGCACTGTCACCCTCGCTGTGGGCCTGGGTGGCCTAGGAAGGTGGCCTGTCTTCCTGGGTTGGCCTCACTTTGGCTGCCTGGCTCTGCCAGCCACTGGTCACTCGAGCAGACCCCAGCACTGTGGCTCCCAGTTACCCAGCTACCTGCCTGGCTGTTGGCAGGAGCAAGAGGTCCTGGGCCACAGTGTGACGAAGGTGCACACAGGGTGGGACAACCTCCGACCCCAGAGAGCCCCAAGAGAAGACGCACCCTCACTGCGGAGCCCGGAGAGCAGCGGAGAGCCAGCAAGCCACCCCTGAGGGCTGAGAGTGGCGCTCCTGCGGGGGACTGCCCGACGGGTGGTGCCCCAACAGGCCTGAGCACCCACCCACCCCACTGCATGGTGTCCCCACAGGCTTCCTCGGTGGCAGTCCCGAGTCGCCTGTCTCAGGGGAACCACAGCATGGTCTGGGTGCCGGGAATTGGCCGGGGGGAAGCGGTAACTCAGGGTGTGTCCCGGGCCGGCAGTGCCCGGGGGCGGCCAGCTGGGAGGTGTGGGAAGTCAGCCATTTGCTGTACCTGAAGGAGCCCCTGAGGTCAGCAGTGACAATTGGCAGATGGCACCCACAACTCCATGGCTTTGGCCAGGGTTCCGCAGGGGAGGGAAGGGACTAGGAGAGAAAGACGATCTTCTGAGATGCTCAGGGCACAGAGACCAGCGGGAAACCATCGTGTGGCGTCCCCGGTGCAGTGCACTGTCCCTGCCCTCCTGGCAGCAGTGGCCCTCGGCTCCCGAGGGCGGGGAGGGTGCTGCGTGCTGGCAGGCCAGCATGTCTTCCCCGGTGCCAAGGTGCCCCTCTGAGCCCAGCCCCTCGGGCCCAGACTTGGGCGAGTGGGCACTCACTGTGACACGTGGGTGATGGGGGCCAGCAGCGTCTCCCCTTCCAGGTCCAGGTCCTCGGCAAAGCTGCTGGTTCTCAGGAAGTGGGCCGGGCTCACCTCCAGCAGCGTGGGGCTCTTCCTCACTGTGGAGAAGGTACACGGACACCATTAGGCCTCCCTAGACAGGCTGAGCTCGAAGGGCCGCCCCCACCTTGCTGTGCGGGTGGAGACCTGTGAGCTCCTGGGCCCTGGCGCTCAGGGACCTCAATCATCAGGCTTGCGCTGGGGAGGGGTGGGGGCGAGCGGGTGACCTCAGTGCCCCAGGATGGTAGTGGCCAGTGACTTCTCAGTGTGGGGCTGAGCCCACGAGTTCCGGGCCTCTCCCCAGCCTTACACCCGCCCGCCGGCTGGGTCAGGAATAGAGGGCCGGCACAGGTCTAGTGAGGCAGGATGCCCACGGCCACGCTGTCGCGCACACACCGCAGCTGTAGGCCAGGAACTGGAGGGTGATGTGGGTGCGCAGAGCCCTGCTCCGGTCACTGTGTGCGGCAGCCTCTGAACCGGTCAGTGCTTGGGCTCAGCCTAGCCTTTCTTAAAGATTTTATTGCAAAAGAAGTGAGTGCACCCGAGAGCTGGGGCAGTTCAGAGGTTTCCAGGGGCTTCCCCCAGCGGTCCCCGTGTGAACCGCCGGCTGGATCCCAAGCTGCCGCCCCTCTGCTCATTACAGCAGCCCCTGCAGGGGCACTGCTCTGTGCCCGTCTCTGTCCCTGCCACTGTGCCCCCACGCTCCTCTTATGTTTCTCCAGGGGCGTGGACGTGGACCCTACGACTCCTCGGCCTAGACCTACGGCGTGAACGCGCCCACTCCGTGTGTGGGGTGCCCAGGCCTCGTAGATCTAGGCCCCTCCTGCGGACAGTGACAACCCCCTTCATTCTCAGAAGCTGTCACGTGGGGGTGGGGGAGTGGGGGAGGAGAGTGTGTCCTCCGCTGTTTCAGTCAGTGTTGCTGGTGGCACCCGACGCCTCCCCATTTCCCCTTGTCCACGACGGCTGTCGTTGCCCTTGGTGAGGCCCACCGAGCGGGCGAGGCCCAGGTGCCGGGTGCCTTTCTGGGCCTGGTGGCTGCGGGCTCCTCTCAGAACTGCCTGTTCATGTCCTTCGCTCATCTCTGCGTCTCCCTTTTTAGGAAATGTCTACATTGGAGGAAATCCTCTGACGTAGGAGGGGACAGGCACTTTCTCAGTCCCCTCTGGGGCTTTTGGACCTCAGTTGTGTTATTGTAGAAAAGGTCTTTGTCTTTTTATGATGATATATCTTTGGCTTTATGAAAAACGAAGATGTCCTCATAGCTAAACAGTACAACTGCCTTTTAAGTTCATTCCTAACCAAAGTTGAACGTGTGTTACTACAGTGTGAGTTTCACCGCGTGGTGGTCATCCTCATGTGAGGAATGAAAAGGTACTACATACGACCTGAAGAATGAGTCTAAAATAAAACTCAGAACTATAAGATGTTTTTGAAGGGAACAGGAGAAAATCTGTGGGACCTTGACAATGAGTTTTCAAACACTACACCAAAAGTTCAACCCATAAGAGAAAAAGAATCAAAAAATTGGAATTTACCACAAACAAAGGTTGTGCACTGTGAAAGACACTGCTCATGGTCTTGGAGAAAATACTGGCATATCACTTTCCTGAGTCAAGGGCTAGTACCAGAAAACATAAGGGATGCTTATGATTTAGCAGGAATAAAGCAAACAATCAATATAAAAATTGTATGATAAATAAGCACATAAAAAAGATGCTTAGTCCACATCAGTAGTCATTATGGAAATACAAATTCAAACCACCGTGAGGTCCACCACAGCTTTAAAAGAATGCTGAAGCCCAAAGGAACACCCCCCACCTGGCCATTGTGAGCACTCACGAGGACCTCTGTGCTGGCCGAGTGCAAGGCAGCCAGCCACCTGCAGCAGGTCCAGCAGTTTCCTGTAGCCTGCACAGCCGCATGACCTGGTGGCCCCTTTCCCAGACC
The DNA here is from genome assembly GCF_021218885.2 of Marmota monax. Classification (NCBI taxonomy): domain Eukaryota; kingdom Metazoa; phylum Chordata; class Mammalia; order Rodentia; family Sciuridae; genus Marmota; species Marmota monax. The sequence continues at coordinate 2,562,700 of NW_026692498.1, read as the reverse complement.
CGTAGCTCAGTGAACTGGAAACGTACATTAGGGTCGTACAAACAGTAAACATCCTAGATAACAGGAGCCAGGGCCACGCATGGGGTAGAGGTCAGCCACGGGAGTGTGAGCTCCGAGTTAGCTTCCCAAAGACACGGGATGGATGCAGAAGTGTGGGGGTGTGTGCCCAGGTCAGGCACAGACGTGTGCTTTGTCTCTCTCTCCATGAGGAGGCCGGAGCAGTGGTGCCCTTGCAGTGACGGGCACACCCAGTGCCCGGGTTGTGGTCTCCAGACACTGTCAGTCCTCCACTGAAAGGAGCCAGGAGGAGTGGGCGGGCACAGGGGAAACGAAGGGGGAGCCTGGAAAGAAAGGAGATGCTCAGAAGGAGTAACCCCCAAAGGACAGAGCCTGTCCACAGGACATGTGGCCAGAGGGGGCTGAAGCCAGGAGGAGGTGGGCAACAAGCAACAGTGTGGGATCAGGACTCAAAAACATGTTCTTGAGTCCAGGCGGACGTACCCCTGAACAGCCGGAGGAGAGGGCAGACCCTGCTTCGGGGGGCATTTCAGAGAATTGGTTTAAAAGGAATGAAGAAGAGAGAGGCCCGCGGTGATATTGGCTGTAGGAAAGATCCACAGGTGAATGTGGAGATTGTAGGTCAAACCTCAAAGTGTCTCCCCAAATACGCTTGGCACCCAACACGGTTCTGTGTGCTCTCCTGAGGTGGCAGCTGCAGGGGCTGGACCGGGTGGAAAGGGGAGATGGCCTAGTCCCACGAAGGACCTGGCCCACACTGCCCTAGGCACAGGTCAGGAGCAGCAGCGATACACCACGCTGACGCGACCCAGGGAGAAAGGTCACTGGCCTCCGGGGTGTCCTTCTTCAAACCCAGAACCCAGGCCAATCCCGAGACAGCACCGGGCAAACCCACCCGGGCATCACTGCCCTGGACTGGTGTTCCCCAAGTGTCAAGGGCGTGAGAAGCAAGGCTGGGCCCTCACAGATCCCAGGAGACCAGGGAGCCTGCGGAGCACAGGTGGTGACGGTCCTGGCTCAGACGTCAGGGCTCAAGCTAGAGAAGCGCTGGGCTGCGGCTCAGTGGGGGTGCAGGGCTGGTTTCTTGGTCTGGCCAGTGCACCGTGGCCATGGGAGATGCTAAGGCGAGCTGATGAAAGGGATAGGGTAGCTCCAGCACCTTTTGCCTCTCATGTAAATGAAAAGGGTTTTATATCTTTATACACACACGTATATAAATAAATAGAGTGAAAAAACAAAACCAACCTACAGTAGTACCAATGGATCTTGAGTACCCAAAGACATGGGAGAAATGTGGAGAAGCATAAGCACTTCTGAGAAACGCATAGGACGAAACGTGAGGGGGGCGCTGTGCCTTCCTTTCACTGCTGGGGCCTCGAGGCTGGGAGATTCTCCTTAGAGCCAATCTCTCTCTCTCTCTAAATCCCCCAAACAAAACACCCAACAGTCCCAAGGGTTGTGTGTGAGCACCATGGCAAGCTGATTCCAAGATCTTGTAATTCTAAAATGCCAAGAATTGGCAAAGCTCTTCAAGAACAGGGCAGTAATCCTGTAATCCCAGCAGCTGGGGAGGCTGAGACAAGAGGACCACAAGTTCAAAGCCAGCCTCCGCCATGGTGAGGCCCTAAGCAATTCAGTGAAACCCTGTCTCTAATAAAACACAAAATAGGACTGGGATGTGGCTCAGTGGTCTAGTGCCCCTGAGTTCAATCCCTGGTAACACACACACACACACACACACACACACACACACACACTAAAGAACAAGGCAGGGAACTTGTGTTTTACCCAACATCAGTACTTCCCCCAAAGCAGTGGTGATCACAACTGCACCATGGATGCAGGGGAGAAGGACAGGCCACAGGGCAGGACTGAGCATCAGGTAGGAGCTGCTGGTGGTGCTGTCGGGGTGGCACAGGGGGCATGGGAGGAAGATCGATGTTGCAGTCAGACGGCCGGGGCAGCTGGCTGAGTGCACAGGCAGATGTCACACTGGACCCTTAATTTGCCACACACCAAGAGGGCACGATTGGCCAGGGGATTGAGACCTGATATGAAGAGTGTGACCATAAAGCCTGTATGATTGGATGTAGAACATCGTCTTCATGACCTCAGGGCTAGGAAGGACATTTTTTTTTAACAGCAAGAGTTATTAATTTGTGTTATCAGTAAGAGCTGATTGTCCAAGTGTATCTTAAAGACTACCTCAAAAGCATACCTACAAAATACAAAGAACTCCTGCAAATTAATAAGAAAAATACGAATGACCTAATAAAAGATGGTAACAGACCCAAAAAATAGCACATCAGAAAAGAGGAGTCCAAGCAGGAGGCTGAGAGCATGTGGAAAGGTGTCGTGCCTGAATAGCAATCAGGGAAATGTAAATAAACGCAGGAGCTCCCGGCCGTGGGGGCCAGCGGCAGGCTTCCAGCAGGAAACTGAACAGACATTACTTAGTCACAGCCGGGAAAGGGCTCCGAGTGAAAGGCTCCGTGCCCAGGACATCCTCAGAGAGACCAGGGAAGGACCGGTAAGCCTCAAGGAATGTGCGCGCACTCAAGGCCTGCAGGTCTGGGGCCTGGCGGGAGCCTGTTCCCACCCCCATCCAGAGACTCGGGGCTGAGATTCAAGGACCCTGGGTTATATTATACAGTTGTCAAGTGACGGGACTAAAACTTCATCCAGGATTCCAATGTTCTTTTGGAAAAAAAGAAAGAAAAAGAACACATATTTCAAGGTCTGCATCACTCTGTTCAGGGCAGGGAGGGGCCGAGTGGAGGCTGGGGGACCGCTGTCCCAACACCAGGACAAGGAGTGCCGTCCCTGCAGCCCGAGGGCCAAGGGTGAGCCTCTCAGCTCCTGAGCAGGGCCCAGCCCTGGGTTTAGGAAACTCAAATGTGCACATGGGTTGGCTGCGGAGCGGGTGGGGCCCGCACCTGCCAGGGAGGAATGCGCGCTCTTGGGTTTAATCCTGGGAACGGCACAAGGGGCCCCTGCAGGAGGGTCAGGGAGAGGGGCACCGCAGGGTTGTTCTCGAAATCAAAAGGAGAGGCTCCTGCCCGCCAGGCGTGTGCGTGTGTGTGTGTGTGTGTGTGTGTGTGTGGTCGGTGGGGTGTGTACCTCCTTCATGGGGAGCAGTGTCCAGACCGCCACCTGCCCCCACAGCCAGAGCAGACTCTGGGCAGGAGCTTGCCCCCCCACCAGTGCTGCCACCTGGGGCAAGGGCTCGGGTGCAGCGCTGTGCCCAAGAGGCCCCGCTGGTCACCCCACCTCAGGGGAGCCCACGGCCAGCCTCTCACAGAGACAGCCGAGCCGTGTGAATGTGGCCGGGCAGCACATCTGGACACCCAGACCCGCAGGGGCGCCGGAGCATGCCAGGTGCTCCCTGCAGGACCAGCCAGAGTGCCTGGCTCTGGGAAGAGCACCGCTCCCGGTGACAGTGAAGTCACACTTTCCTAAGACAGTCCCAGTTTTGATGCTTTCATTCCTTGGCTGCCTGCGCCTTGTCGAGGCCAGAATCTGGGCCTAAGTTTTCAGGGCAGAACAAAACAATTTTGTTTTCTAGGAAAATGGGAGGTCTGGGATGGCGGTGCAGCCCAGGCGTGGCCCAGCTGGGCCTGCCAGCTGCCAAGCCTCACCCTCTCAGGAGAACCGGAACCAGGCTCAGCACTCTCCCCTCAGCTAGTGGGCCTGCTTAGTGGGGTGACCTGCATTTTATTGAGAGAAAATATGAGCACAGAAAAAAGACTGGAAGGAAATGTCACAGCGCCAGCCGCATGGTCTTTGGGCAGGGACTCTGCGCACCCTCCCTCCCTCCATCCTGCAGCGAGGACATTTCACAAGTCAGGACACCTAGGGGTGGAATCTTCCCGTCCGAGCCTGCTCACAGGCACGGCAGAACACACTAGAGCATCTTTCTTCCTCCTGCCTCACGCTGCCCACGTGGCTCGCTCACAGGACTCTCGGCCACGAAGCTCTCCGAGGTCTGATCCCAGCAGCATCTGGCCTCACTTCTTCCACATTGTGCTCCCAGCCCCACCCTGCTCGGAAGAGGCCAGCAGAAGGCTGACGTGCCCTAAGGCCCTGCTGCCCGCTGTGGGGGCTTGCTGGTCTCTTGCTGGGCCCTTCCCAGTAACTTCACCCAGCTGCTCACCCCCTGCCCTCCTCCTCCTGAATGATTGAAATCCTGCTTAATCTCTCAGGTGTAACCCAAGCCCTCTTCCCCCACAGGCTTTCCAGGGCTCCGGAGACTGCCCCCTCCCCTGCATGGCTGTGGGGCTTATGTGTGCCTGGCCCTTGGCACGGGAACCTGGCCTGGCGCCTCTTCCACGTCCCTCCAGTGCCTGGCACAGGCCAGTTCCCTGAGCCAGCTCACCCCACGGGGATAAACAAGCTGCCTCCGTCCTCCCCAAAAGAGGCCCCTTCCCTGGCCCCCTCGAGGAAGCTCCCCTTCTTGGTTGATTCCCAAAGCCCTGTAGATCCTGCACCATGAGGGACAAGCCCTCCCTAGGGCATCCGGACAGCTGCAGCCAGGCCCTGCGTGACGTCGCTGAGCCGCAGCCCCACAGCCTGTGCCAGCTGCCCGTGCCCGACTCAGACCCTGAGCCAGGGCAGCCCCGCCACCACCTGTGCCTCCACTCAGAGGCGAGCAGTGAGGGACGTGGACGGAGAGTGGGAAGGCCATTCCCACAGCAGCTGCCAGGAGCGGGTGAGGGTGGGTGAGATGTATGTCCACAGCTGGCCGCCGGTTCCGCCTGGGAAATACCTTGCTGAAGTGGACACCTGTTGTTTTTGCCTGCCCAGCAGCCAGCCCTGGCTTCTGGAAACAGCTTCTCGAATCTTCCCTGGGGCTCCTCCTCTCCCGCTCCTAGTGGGCAGGGTTCTGCCCCCTGGCCATCGCCAAGGTGGGCTGGGTGACCAAGCCTGGGCCGGCAGAGGCCCAGCTGCACATCGAGGTGGTCCGTACCCTGGTTGGGGCAGTGGAAACCTAGCTCAGGATCTGGCTGGACGTGTCGGGGAGGAGATGGCCTCTGTGCTGTGCTTGCCGAATCAAGCTGGTGTCCACTTGCCCCCCTTGGAGGTAGCTGCACGAGGACCAGCTGCGTCTTGGGGCCAGTAGACGGAGAAGGGTGCGCAAGGGCAAGAGAAAAAACAGTGGGGACAGGGTGGAATGGGAAGAGGGCAAGGTCATCGGTCCCCGGGGTCCCGCTGTGTGGAGCAGCTGGGCCCAGATGTGTGAGCCCAAACCTGTCCCTTTGGTCCTCAAGCTAGCTTTGAGTTGGGGTTCTGTCATTTGTTACCAAGTGCGTGGGACCGACTTGGGGTTGAAGCGCGAGTCAAGGTTACAGAAGAGCTGAATGTCTCTGGACAGCCCCTGCCGGGCCTCGGAGGCCCAGGTGGCGAAGGAAAGGCTGTTGGGAAAGGAGTAGGCCGAGGCCCGTCCCAGCACCCGGGAGCCAGAGGGCCCTGGGGAAGGGGCTCCCAGGCAGAGGCCGACAGGTGGTGCCGTAGTGCTCAGCCACCCCTCTGCCCCTTCTGAGCCGACGGGGTCCAGGACGACCTGGGAAATCCCAGGAAGCACACTGGGCTTTGTTCAACCCCCGAGTTTAGTTACTGGGGACCCTGCTCCCCCAAGTGACCCCTCGCAATTGGGGCACCAGCCTCGCACACACAGACCTCAGAGTGAATGGAAATGGCTCTTTGAGCCCACGGTGGGCTCTGAATAGTGGGGGTGCTGAGGAGGACAGTCAGCCCTGAGTGAGCCCAGGAAATGGCACGAGGACCCGGCCACCCACACCACTGAATCCACCGCCCGCGTGTCCGTGCTGCAGGAAGTCACTGTCCAGGTCTCCCAAGACACGTTTCAGGGAAGGCTCCGGGCAGCAAGGCAGCCCCAGGAAACTTTAATAGACAATGGAATCTGGGCTGAGCACTATCTTCTCCAAGAGCTGAGCTCACAGGACATTCCCCAGAAACCTCTGGAGAGGTGGGGAGGAAAGTTTCTGGAGGTCTTTGGATGAAGAAAACAAAAAAGTGGCCTTGATTTTTAAGGCAAAATTACACAGGAAGAAAAAAATGTTTTTAATCTAATTAAGAGCGATCTTTTCACCTTCATCCAGCATCGCGGAAATGTGCCAGTTCTTAACTTCACACAATAATCAAGGCAATTAGTGCGGGAGAAGCCTTGGAAGGCGGTGCAGATGTTCTCAGAATGTTTAACGGGGAAATGAGTTGCAGGCCTCATCTCGCATCCGGCTCCAGGCCCTGGCTACCAAACCCAGACATCTGCTGGGCCCCACCCCCAGGCCCCGAGGGCGCGGGCTTGAGAAACACAGGTCCCTTCCCAGGCTGCCTCCAGCCAGGCCAGCTCTGGGGCCGAGAGGCTCCCCATGGCTCCTCGAGCCAGAGCCTGGACAGAGTCAGAGTCACCCCAGAGCTGGGGGGAGGCTTAACGTCAAAATTATGTTAACAACTGATGTCAAAAGCAATCAGCTCAGCTTGGCTCCCCAGCCCTGCTGTCTGAACAGGAACATGTGCAGGAGGGGGACCTCTCCGCCAGGACCCCCTCAGCATGAGCACTAGTTCTTGGAATGGTGTGACCCTATGTTCCTGGTCTCAGTGCTCCTGGGACCAGTAGGCCCAGAATCAAACTGGTCAATCCTCGAGGAACTCCCAGTGATCAGAAAACACCAAGAAATCAGAATGAGGCTCACCCAGGACACAGCCTGTCCCCCTGGGCAGAGGGCACATGGCTGTGGAAACAGACCCGACTGGGGCCGCTGCTGGGTAAGCCCCAGAGGCTCAGGCCCAGGTGTGCACTGAGGACACGGGGGAAGACACATGATCCCGGGCTCTAGAACACTGGTGGCATGTGTCCTCAGGCACTGCTACCCTCAGCCTTCACATCCTCTGCACAGCGAAGGCTTCCCAATGCAAACCAGGCCACAAAGGGTGGAAAGTGAACCCCCACCTTGTGCAGCCTTCAGTGGCAATAAGTGCCCAGCCCTTCTGTCACTGGTAGAACTCAGGAGTGCTCTGTGTGGGTCCCCAGCTGCCCACTGTGGCGCTCTTTCTCAGGGAGTGGCTGGCACGCGCATTCCTGATGAGGCTCTGTGCTCCCCAAACCGACTCAGGACAGTGAGTCGGGGGGGGGGGGTGTTCCGGAGCATTCAGGAGGAAGCAGCAAGATACTGCCAGAAGTCCCCAGGCACCACGTGCTGAGGCACCCAAGGACACGTGCGGGGACTGGGAGGTGAGCAAAGAGCCAAGGGCCACCGCCCAGGGGCAGAGAGGGGCGTCCATGGGGAGGGGGCTGGAGAGGCTGGGAGTGGGCACCTCCTGGCTGACAGGACCTGCTGGGCGTTGACAGGAGACCGAGGAGAAGGCTGAGCAGGTGGGAAGCCAGAGCGTGCTGCTCCACTGTCCCCCTGGGAGAGCACAGAACCCACACAAGTGACGTGGAACTCCCCGCCCAGGCCTCAGCAGTACTGGGAGACGGGACCCGAGAGGAGAGACGAGCCGGTCCCAGCAGCCCTCTGGCCCCTTCCCTAGCAGGACTGGGGAAGTCAGAGGAGGCTGCAGCGCCCTGGGGAATGACGAGGATGGTGAGAGGATCCTCGTAAGAACAGCAGACGCCTCCTTCACAGAGACCACCCCCCGGCAGCACCCTCGAAAGCCGGCAGCGCTTTGCGGCACCCGAGTGAACATCGGGCCAAGAGCAGAGAGAGCAAGTTAAAGATGGTAGAGAGCACGGTGGCGTCGTCCTTGCCCGGCCTCGCAGCGCCCCTGAAGCCGGCAGCCCGTGTTCTGACGTGGTCCCAGTCCCCATTTCCAGCGGAGCAGAGCGGATCTTGCTTTAAAGAACTCTGTTGTTCGGGGGCTGCCTGACAAGGGGACACGTTCAGGGCGGGAAACACTGGAGGTAACTTGGGAACGGAGGTGACAGAGTCGGCCGGCACAGCCACCTGGGGAAAGATCGGCACTCGAGACCCCCAGCAGACCCCCAGCAGCCTGGGAGCACAGTCTCAGAGCTTGTCAGAGACAGGGGGCCATCCTAAGTGGCCATGTAAAGCCACTGCGCCCGGGATGGACGCCCGCAGAGGAAGCCGACCGCGGCCGCCGCTCTGCCCACCGTCGCCCGAAGTGAAAGCTAGGACAGGCTGGGGCAGCGCCTTGTGAAGGAGCCCCGCGCAGTCAGCCGTGGGAGCAGGAGAACCCGGTGTCCCTTCTCCCTCCTGTCTCTGATCCTGGCACTAGAGAAAGCCTCTGTCGTCATTATAAGAACACAGACTTCCCAAGGACAGTCCAGGAGTCGCTAGGCAGACCGCAAAGCGGGTTCTGAGGTAGGAAAGGGTCGAGTGTCCAGAGGTACCACAGACAGCAGCTGGAATGTCCAGTCTCAAACAGAATCACGGAGAATGCAGAGCGACAATCACAAAGACTTTTTGGGGGGGAGAGGAAACCGTCCCTGAGGGAACAGACATTGAACTTTAAACTCGACAAAGACTCGAGATAAACCACCTAAAATATGGCCAGAGCCTGAAGGAAACCAGAGGGAGACCAGGAGAACCGGGAGCGTCAGCAAGATGAGACCCAGGAGAAAGGGTGAGGCCGGACCTGGCCCTGGGAGGGGGCGGGAGGAGCCGGCCTGAGCCCAGCAGAGGCCGGGGACCTGGGATCCGAGGGGTGAGAAGGAAGGGACAGTGGCTGCCGCGGCCCAGAGTCGATGGGAGTCGTGAACCCAGGTGCGCAGGCACAGAGGCCGCCTCCACGAAGCACCCAGGAGAGCTCTGGGCAAAGACACCGAGGGGGTTGGGAGGGGCGGCCGAGCCGGGCGAGGGGCGGAGACGCGGCCGTCCTGCGGGGACTCTCAGCGAGAGTGAAGTCTGGGTCTCACCAGCAGGCACAGAGGCCCGGAGCAGGCAGGACCACAGTGTTTTTAAGGACGGAGAGAAGAAAATCATGGGTCAACCAAGAATTTTATACCTAGCAAAGTATCCTTCCTACATGAAGGAGAAACTTAAAATCTAGACCTTTCCAAATGAAGAGAAGCTCCGGGAAGTCATTGTAGTAGACTTGCTCTACAGAAGTCCTGAGGAGTCCTTCAGGCTGGAATGAGAAGGCTCTAGAAAGTACCCTGAAACCACACACAGATTACCGAGCTCCAGAGGGGGTGACTCCAGAGGTAGAAGTGGAAGACTGCACGATTGTATTTTCAGTTCACAGCTCCTCTGTTCCCCGAGTCACGTGAAAGATGTGACGGGAACAACGATCAGGTCTAGGGATTGGACGTTCTGCATCAAGATGCGCGTGAGGCCAGAAACACCCAAGGGGATCAGAGCTGCGTGGGATGTGGATGTGCTGAGCCTGTGATGGCGCAAGTTCAGACGAGATTGCTGTGGATTCAGGGTGTTCTACGTTGCTCCCGTCAAACGTCAACTCTTTGGGGCTGAGGCTGTGGCTTAGCGGTAGAGCGCTCACCTAGCATGTGCGAGGCACTGGGTTCGATCCTCAGCAAAAACACATAAAAATAAAAAATCACATCAATCTTTAAAAGAAAATGTCAACTCTTTTTAGATCTCTAACAAGTGAAGTCACAGGGAAAACCATTGACCCCCAGACCCGGCGGCAGGCGGCGGGGAGACGGTGGATACAGAGAATCCTGGGTTTGGAACAGAGTCCTGCGGGCTCCTTGCTGAGGCAGCAGAGCCCGGGCTGCAGCTGGATTGCTGGAGGGAGCTGTGGACAAGTCTGAGGGTTTAAAACTCCGGGGGGACCCAGGATATTTTGGTGGGGAGGGATGTGGGGAATCCAAGCTTTCGTGAGCTATTACCTCTAGGATCTTACAGTAAACATGGGAGAAACATTCCCTTGTAGCTTCCAGCGGGGAAGAGGAAAGGAGCCATCGTGAAATCAGTGTAGTGCTCACTTCTAGAGAGGTCCACCTTCGGGGAAGATTAGTTACCCAGAGCCCAGCCTGCTGGAGACTCACAGCACCCAAGTGTGTGGCCAGTGTAGCATCCACCTCGGGCCAAGGCAGCTTCTGTGTGGAGAAGGGGGACCCCAAGTGCAGCTCAGGCTAGCCATCCGGTGCCACCCTGGAGGGACACGGGGAGTTCACGCAGGAGCCCACACCTAGGACTAGAGTGCTTCCTGTCACCCACCCCTTGTCACTGTGTCCTGAAGGCCTCTTAGCAGCAGCTCTTTTTACCCAGTAAGTCCTGTCCACCCGTTAGTAACCACAGGCACATTAAAAGGCAGAACAGACAGCAAGCATCAGAACAGACACGTTAGGGTAATCAGTCTGGGAACTAGAACGACTCTCGTTAATGTGCTCATGACTCTCACGGATAAAGAAGGCGGCATCCCAGAACACGCGGGCAGGGGACGCAGGGCTGGGGGCCCCAGGAGGAAAGAACACGCTGGGGGTCAAAACAGGAACTCATGAAGTGCGCCTCGCAGGCTCAGGACTAGCTGCACACAGCTGAGGAAAGACTCAGCCGAGAACAAAGGCTTAGGAGGAGCCACCGGACAATGGGGGGGTGGGGGCGGGGAACGGCCCAGTAGCCCAGAGCCCTGGAACAGCCCAAGGTGTGACGTGCCTAATGGGAATACCAGAAAGAGGAGGGGAGAGGAGGACAGGAGAAACGGTGGGGAAGGACAGCAGCCGAGAATCCATGTCACACGACAAACCGCAGGCCCAGGAGGGCGGAGGACACCAGGCAGGTCAGATGTCAAGAACCGACACCCAGGCCCGTCTTGTCAGACACAGGAAATCTCAGACACAGACCAAGTCCTGCGAGAGGTGGAGGGAGGGAGCCCTTATCTATAAAGAGCACAGATAACTGCCTCTGACTTCCAGAAACTTGTAAGCCAAATTAGTGGAGTGGAAACACAAAACCCCCCGTCTAACCCTCTGCACCGCTGACACGCCCTTCAGAAGAAGGCAGGCGCACCTTCTCAGACAGACAGGGGCGGGGGACGCGTGGCCAGTGGGTCCCTCTTGCAAGACACGTTAGAAGTTCTTCAGACAGAAAGTGATATGGGTCAGAAACTCAGATATACTTAAAAAAAAAGGGTGGGGGGTATGAAGTAGGGACAGTGAATGCCAGATCCTTTTTTCCTCGTGTGTGTGTGTGTGTGTGTGTGTGTGTGTGTGGCTCGGTTGCTGGTTTTTTATTTGTTCTTAATTGACCTAACATGTAAGATTCTGTTGAATAATCCCAGCGACAGTGGGTCTGGCTGCGATGTGTCTGTAGGACTTTTGAGTTTGTTGATGTACATTTACCCAAGAGAAAGGAACAGCAGCAGGGATGAAAGGGACAAGAGGGAGTGATGGGATCACTGTAGCTCTCGTCACCCGCGGATCGGCATGCGTGTTTGAAAGTGGAGACTAGAAAACCTAGTCACCTAACTTCAGAGAGTTAAAAATGTAAGTACAACTTAGACCTAAGGAAGGAAGGAGGAGGCATATGTGAAGTGCCCAGTGAAAACCACAGAAGGCCACAGGGGCCCCTGTCCCAGGACGGTGGCTTAGCACTCCGACTCTCGGGAACACAGTGTTTTCTGGTCAGTAATGCAGACGCGGGAGTGCAGGTCCCGGCCCGCGTTCCTCGGGATTCCCGGTACCATAATCCCATCTATGATCCTCCCTGTTCCTGGGGTGGATTCAGGAAAAGAAGTCAGTTTTCCTTCCTTCTTGTCCCTAGTGTCCAGCCTTTCTGACGACACTGCACTGCCCGTGGGACCTAGCCGGAGGCCTGCATTTCTGACGTCCTGTCACACAGCACAGTTCTGGACTAGGCTGGCTTTGGAAAGAGAACATTGACAGACCGAGATGGTTCTGAGCAGGCTGAAGTATGTGGGGAACAAGACGTCCACGTAGAGCCTGACCACTGTGACCCAGCTAGTAAAACCAGCGTCCCTGCTGCTGGTGTTGACAGAACTGAGAACATTCCAGAGGGGGACACCGTGGGGGAAGGGGGGACCTGGGTTTTGCCTTCCTTGGCCCACATGGTAAGAGGGGCCACACGATAAGACCCTTCTATGACACTCTGTAGAGACATACCCCACAGAAGCCGTGCTGGGAGACAGGCATTGAGAACAGGAAGGGGCACTGGGTCTCCTGCAGCACAGACCTGGGGGGACCCCGGAAAGGCCTCAGGCGTCAGCCCGCGTGAAGGCCTGGCCGGGAGAGGCCCAGCACAGTCTGCTGCTGGACACAAGGGTGTGTGCTCTGTCACGTCCTGAGGGCAAAGATGGCATCACAGAGGAGGGTGAGCAAGGATCTCTGTGCTGGGAGAGCAGTGTCCCTGAGCCATGAGCGATGACGAGACCTTGAGTGAAGTGAACGTGGTAAAGGAAGGCACGGTTCCCAGAGTCTCCCTCCTCCTGATAAACAGCCAGAGATCAGGTCCAGTTGGTTAGAAGCCAGATGATCTGAGGTCAAAAGCGAGTGCAAATCCACTGATGTGAACCAGACTCAGCGGCAGAAACAGTCCCCCAGCTTGGGGACAAAGGACCCGAGCCTGACATCCAGCGTCCAGAAGTACCCCAGAAGGGAGAGGAAAGCCAGGCTCCCCAGTGTGATGCGAGTTCTGCTGAGAGGAGACCCTGGGTGCCCTCAGCAGTGCCTCTGGGGAAGAGGAGGCCTTGCTGGACGGCTCTGTAACTGGCCACCGGCGCAGTGGCAGGAAGGCAGTGAGATCAGGAGACACATTCAGATTGTGTTTTGAGGAAGAAATATTCAGGAAAGGCGAGTCTGAGCGTTCATTGATAATCCCCCAAAAAGAATGAAGGTTAAAATGCGAAAACCTCTGCCATCACCCCCAATTAAAAGATGTTCTCCTGATGGTGAAAATTCTGGTTTGAACATCTTGTTCCCTGAGGACATGGAGGACTCTTAGGTGGGGGGGCGCACTGAAAAAGAGGGTGATACGAAGAGAAAGAACGCAGGCCCGAGGAGGAGATGGCAGGCTGATAGACGGAGTCTCCTGACGGCGCTCGCCTCTGAACTCACCTCCAGGGTGCCAGAAAGAAGACAGGTTGAAGCCTGGTGCGCAGGAGAGGCCTGTGGTATGTGAGGTGAAGGTTAAGGTGGACGGCGAACCACCTAGGGCGGCCCCAGGAGGAACCTGCCGAGGACAGGCAGTTCAGGACCGGCTCCCGGAACCCTGGAATGCAGATGGGACAGCAAGATGCCCTGCAGGTTCACAGGAGCAGAGGTCGGACCCCGGGGCAGCGGGCTCCAGGAATCCACAGCAGGTACGAGAGCCAGTTCCACACCAAGGAGAGCTGGAGAAAGCGCGGGTCACGATGGCAGAGAAGATCTTTTTTCTGTTTAAACGACAAAACCCCGGGACCACAGTGAACAAGAAAAAACATAGGCCTTTTTTGTACTAGAAGTTTTAAAATAGCAGATAAATGGGATTTTGTTTTAAAGACAACTAAAGGCGTAAAAAAAATGGAAGAAAAAACAGGAACCAAGCCCAGACCAACAGAAAAAACAGCCACAAACATGGAGCCATGCTCCACCAAGGTCAGGGACCACGATGAGCCCAGCGGTCCAGACCGACTGTCAGAGGGGATTAAAACAACCAAGACCAGCTGGGTCTTCAAGGAACAGACCATAGTTATAACTGCAGATATAAATTCAAACATGCAAAGTGGCCTATCACTTACCTACACCCCCAATCCCATAAAGAAGAATGTTAACAAAATATCATAATGTAAAATAGATGTGGTTCAGTAAAAACAGAGATCAGCATAGACATAAGGAAGACAGAAATATAAAGTCAATTATGTATGCTCCCAGTTTAGGGAACTAGAAGGAGGAGAGCAAACTAATGCCAAAGCAACCAGAAGAAATAAAAATCAGGGCAGAGATCAATACAAAAGCAGGAGATCCACAGAGAACTCAGTGAAGCAAGACGTGATGTTTTAGCAGACAAACTGTTAGGTCCTCTGACCAGGTTAACTAAAATAAGGAAAAGATGACATGAGTCATTATATCAGAAAGAAAAGAGAGGTTATCACTGTGGATTCCCCACTAGTCTGGTAACTTGGATGACATGGATCAATTTCTTGAAAGATACAATCGCCAGAAGTCTCACAGGAAGTTCACAATCTGAATGGGCCTACACCTATTAAAGAAGTTTAATCGATTAATAAACATCTCAAAACAAACAAACAAAGCACCATTCCCAGATACTTTTACTGTAAAACGTTTAAAGAAGAAATTGTACCAATTCTCAGTAGTCTCTTTCAAAATGCAGAAGTAGAGGCAGTACTTCCTAACTCCTCAACCCAATTCCAAACCCTGACAGCTATATTAAAGAAAACAAAGATCAACTTATAAATGTAGATGCCAGAAACCTCTTCAACAAAATATCAACTTCAAACATATTAAAGTATAAAAAGAATTACAAACTCTGAGCAGGTTGGATCTATATCAGTGCACAGGGCTCGTGGAGCAGTAGCTATTCAGGTCTTGTCATCTATCGTATCAGTGGGTAAAAAAAAATCACTCGATTATGTCACTCGATGTAGAAAACAGATATGAAAAAACTCCATCACCCGCTTATGATAAAAACTCAAACTACAAATAGAAGGAAAATTTATCAACTTGATAAATTATATCTACAAAAATATATAGCTAACATAATAATGAGTGGCGACAAGCTGGGTGTTCCCCACTGTATCAGGACAAAGCCAGGCTAGTCCCCACCCATGACGCTTTTCAGCAGCTTACTTGAAGTCCTAAATACCGCAGCACAAAAGCAAGGAAAGAGTGTAGATATTGGGAGGAAGGATATAAAACTCTGTTTGGAAGTGACATGATTATGTAAAAAAACAAAAGAATCTATAAAATAATATCCTGGAAGTGGGAGACAACTGTAGCAAGGTTGCAGGGTACACAGTTAATATGTAGGGTTCAGTTGTTTTCCTATAGACCAAAACCAAGAAGTGGAATTTAAAGTGAAAAGATCAAGGAGCACATCTATGATGGCTGTCCCTCCTTTCAGCCTGTGGCCTCTCTGTCTAGGGTCTGGTGGGATGTCCAGCCCTCTGCTGAACAGAGGGGACTGAAGGCGGCTCTCTCCCTGCTCCTCATGTTTATGTCATTTATATGAGCATCCCCAAATGAAAACATTCAGGTATAAAAACAGGTAGGTCTGTATGTGCAGAACTATACAATCCATGAAGTCAGGTGACCACACTGATTGAGAATCAGCACATACCTATGAATCGGTGAACTCAGGGCTGTAACGTGTTATCCCGACTGATACATACATTCAGTCAACCCTAAACAAGACTCCAGCAAGTTACTTTGTCTGTATTGACAAACTGACTGAAGTTTACGTGCAGAAACAGAGACACAGAGTAAGCCACACAGTCCAGAATGAGTGGGAAAGGAGATTGGCAACCCCCGTCGTCATGGTCTGTGTGAAGCTTCAGCAACCGAGAGAGTGTAGGATTAGTAAAAGGATGGACAGGTGGATGACTGGACAGAACAGAGTCTTGAGCCACATCAGTCACTCAGCTCATCTGTAATAAACAAGAGCAAGACAACACAGAAAAGTGGTCTTTTCAACAAACGGTAGTTAAAAAAACAAAACCAATTAAACATCCACGTGGAAAAAGCTGTCAGTCTAGACAGACTTTATAACTCTCACAAAAACTAAGTCACAATTATCACAGGCCTAAGTGGAAACCACAAAATCGTAAAACTCCTAGAAAAGAGTAGAAGGAAATACCTAAATAATAAAAGCCACAGTGGAAAAACACCGTGAACATCACCCACAACGGCGGGCACCACAGGCTTTCCTCTGACATCAGGCAGGGTGACAGCCGCCTTCAGTCCCCTCTGTTCAGCAGAGGGCTGGACATCCCACCAGATCCTAGACAGAGAGGCCGCAGACTGAAAGGAGGGACAGCAACCACAGGTGTGACAGATTCCTCCCAAAGTCTGTGAGGGTAAACGAATCAGGCAAAGAGTCAGGATAGAAAGCCAGCCCACAAAAATCAGTTCCCTTCCTGTCTTAACAATGAACAGTGCGGACTGGCCGGGGGCCTCAGGTCCCTCCCTGGACATTTACTCCTACAGCAAAAGCACAATTAACAGAAGGTCGTGGATACCACTGCTCTGAGGGACCAGAAATAAGAGCGGGAGAGAAATCTGTCCCAACAGAGACATAAAACCCAACATGGAATAAAAAAAATACACAAAATAGCAAGATAACACAATACTTCCTACAGTTCATGATTGGCCAGTAACTGACCACAAAGATATGGAAGTGGCTGAAATACCAGTAAAGAATTCAAAAGAATGGTTAGAAAATGATCAATTATTTCCAAGAGAACACAGAAAACAACTGAATAATGGAAGGAGGTCAGTACAGGATGTGAATGAGAAATTAAATATGGAGGTAGAGATAGATACTGAAAAAGAACCAGACAGACATCTTGGAAATGAAGGACACAATCAATAAAGACAGAACCGCAAGGCAGGACACAAAGCGGCCACTTTGAACATTCAGCTAGTATGAAAGAGAAGAAGTAGCTATGACCAGAATGCCTATGAACTCTGTTACCACACTGAGACCAAGTTTAAGAATCACTGAAATAGAAGAATGTTATAAGATGCAGACTAATGGTATGACTGACCTCTTCAGGGAAATCATGATAAAATTTCTAAACCGTGAGAATGCGATAGACACTCAGATACAGGATGCTTTCAGAATCCCAGATTAACAAGATGAAAACAAGAACCTGTGTGTGACACATCATAATCCAAATGCCTAACATACAGAACAAGCACAGAATTTGAGAAATCAGAAGAGTGAAACACCAAGTTGTATTTAGAGTTAAGCCAATCAGAATAACTTATGATTTCTCAACCCAAACTCTCAAATCCAGGAGGGCTTGGAATGATGTTCTAAGTCCCAAGAAAATAGCTTTCAACCAAGATTGCTATATATAGCAAAGCTATCCTCAGAACTGAAGAAGAAACAAAACCTTCCAAGATAAGCAAATGCGGAAAGAATTCACGATTCCTTAGCTATCGCTATAGAAAATATTTAACAAAATACCACACGCACATGAAAACGAATCCCAGAGCTCACACACAGACATCTCATGTGAAGAGTAGCTCAGCAAGTGAGAAACAAATCACAATGGCAGGAATTAGTACATATCTCCCATAACAACATTGAACGTAAGTGGTTTCAACTCTCCAATCAAAAGACACAGGCTGGCAGAACAGCTTCAAAGACTCGACCCAGCCCGGCACAGTGGGGTGCACTGTGGACTCCCAGGGCATGGGGGAGGCTGAGGAGGCAGGAGAGGGCAAGTTCAAAACCAGTCTCAGCAACCTAGCAATGTCCTAAGTAACTTAGTGAGACCCTGTCTCAAAATAAAAATGATAATTTTATTATTATCATAATAAATGTAGCTCAGTGGTTAAGCACTCTTGGGTTCAAAACCTGGTGCTGAAACAAACCAACAAACCAGACCCAATTCTGTGTTGTTTGCAAGAGATTTTTACTTATAGGCAGAGACAACCACAGGCTAAGGTGGAAGGATTGGCGTTGGAATGCCATGCCATTGGTGCCTGAAAACAAGCGGGAGTAGCCTTTTATCGTTCAAAAAAAGCAGACTTTAAGCTAGAATTAGTGAGAGGCAAAGGAGGTCATGCCACCCTGGTCAAGAGAACAATTCTACAAGAAGACAAAATGGTCACAAATATTTATGCCTCAAACATTGGTGTAACCTACATAAAACACACTGTTTAAATCAAAGTCTCATATAGACCCTGATACAATAACACTGGGTGATTCCAACACACCTTTCTTACTAGGAGACAGGTTATCCAGATATAAACTAAGCAAAGACTCTTCAGTCCTAAAAAATATCATACGTCATCAAATGGAATCAACTAAAATCTGTAGAACATTTTCCCCAAAAAAGCTGGTTCCTAAGTTATCACGATAGTAAATATTTAACAGCTGCTTATAGAACCTGCTCCAAAACAGACTGTCGGTCTGTGTGTCGGTCCAGAACCCACTCGGGCCTTGTTACTCCAGCTCTGTGTAGTATATGAAGTCGGGTGTTGTGATCCTCCAGCTCTGCTTGTTTCAATAGACAATAATTGGAAAAATCTATGTTCATAAGGATGAAGTTGAGACCTCTGCTTCCAAAATACATTAAAAGTCATTCAAAATGGATCAAAGATCTAAATGTAAGAACTGATACCATAAACCTCTCAGAAGAAAACGTGGCAAAGACCTTTTTGCATTGGATTGGCAGTGACTTCCTGGCTGTGTACAGGCAAGGAGAGACTGGACTTCCCAGAATCTGGCTGTAAGACTAAGGAGGCACAATAACTGCATGCTGGATACTGTGAAATACTGTTAAAAACTCTATAAAGATTAGAAAAAATGAGAAAATATGCCTTGTTCATGGATAAGAAAAATTGATATTGTCGAAAATCCATACTACCAAAAGCAGTATATAGAGATTCAATACAATCCCTATAAAATTCTTATACAATCCTAAAATTTTTATAAAATCACAAAAGACCCTGAGTTGCTAAAGCATTCTTGAGAAAGATGAACAAAATTAAAGGCTTCACACTTTCTGGTTAAAAATTATATTATAAAGCTGTAGTAAGTGTGGTCCCTAATCCACAAGATGCAAAAATCACAATATAAGAGCATCAGAAACATGAACACAAAACAGAACAAGCTGGGCTTGGTGGCACACTCCTGTAAGCCCAGTGGTTTGGGAGGCTGAGGCAGGAGGATCACAAATTCAATGCCAGCCTCAGCTGGCTTAGTGAAGCCCGAAGCAACTTAGTGAGACCCTGTCTCAAAATAGAAAGGACTGGGGATGTGACTTAGTGGTCACACATCCCTTGGTCCAATCCCTGATATCAAAACCAAAAACAAAACACACATGCCAAACTCAAAATAATATGATGCCACCAAAAGAGCACAACTTAGCAACACGTCCTGCCCCAGTCAGTGTGAGTGTCTGATAAGGAAGTGTTATTTAAAAGCTTAATGAGATCTAAGAGCATACAAACGGTTAAATGAAATCAGGAAGACAGTGTAGGATATTGATGAGAAATTCAGCAAAGAGGTAGGTATTTTTTTTTAAAGAAAGAGGAGAGAGAGAGAGAGAATTTTTTTTTAATATTTATTTTTCAGTTCTCGGCAGACACAAATCTTTGTATGTGGTGCTGAGGATCGAACCCGGGCTGCACGCATGGCAGGCGAGCGCGCTACCGCTTGAGCCACATCCCCAGCCCCGAGGTAGATATTTTTAGAAAGAACTAAATAGCAATCTTGAAGAAATTCATAAGGGAATAAAAATATAGGTGAACAACAGACTAGGTCCAGTGGAAGAGAGAATATCTGAAGACAGGTCTTTCGAAATATCCCAACCAATCCCCCCTCCCCCCCCCAAAAAAAAAAAAGAAAAAGAAGAAGAAAGAACGGAAAAAGCATTTATGGTCTCAATATCCACATATTCAGAGGTGAGGGAAGAGAAGCCAATGACATGAAACACATTCAATGAAATAATGGCAGGAAACTTATCTGATCTTGGAAATCATTCAGGTAGGTTCCTCAGAAGACAGGAACGGAGCGCCACCGGACCCAGCCACACTGCTGTTGGTATGCATCCTATTTGAGAGTCATTATAAAGGCACACGTGTACCCGTGTACGCAGCAGCTCCACAGAGTGGAGACAAGTTCTGTATGATTTTGGGAAAGATGATAAGACAGCCAGGTCCTGGAGGCTTACAGGGCCCCAAGTAGACACGGAAGGATCTTCACCCGCCATGTGTAGTCACACTGTCAGACGCACAAGACAAGATGAGATTCTAAAATCTGCCAGAGGAAAGCTGCAAGTCATATTTAAGGACATCCTCATTAGGCTAATAGCCGTTCCTCTGATGGAAGCCTGCAGGCCGGAGGGCACACAGTGACCTCTGCCAAGTCCCGAAACGAAATAATTGCCATCCAGCAACCCCGTGCCCAGCAAGGCTGTCCTCAGAAAGAGTAAGAAGTGAGGTCCCTCTAAGACAAGCAAAACCGGAAGGAATTCATGAACAGCAGGACCGGCCTTTCAGATGTACTCAAGGAGCCCCACATCTAGGATTGAAAGATGACCACCACCACCATGAAGTGCAAATCCCACCAGAAACGCAGATGCACAGAGAGAAGTGGAAAGACTCAACGTGGTGACCTTCAGACCCCAGTGACGAACAGAGGGGCCGAGAACCTCACAGCACCAGAGAGAAGCGGCAAGACGGCAGGATGTCTTCACCTACAACACGACCTTGAGGGTAGAGTCCTACGGTTCCCAATTAATGGATGGAAGAGAAGTAAGGGTCCATGACATGCCGTCCACAAGAACTCACCTCAGCAGTAAGGACACCCATGGACCCAAAGTGAGAGGAGGGAATGACAGAGACCTACAGGAGGGCTGCAGAGCCAGCCCCTTACATGTGAAGAAATACAGACGAAGGCAGGAGCCCCTGCACTGAGACGAAGAGGGTCCCAAGGGATCCGTTCAACACGAAGATACAACGGCCGTACATCTATGATATAAATGCAAATGTAAATTAAAAGTGGTTACAATGATAGATTCTATGTTTTATGTATCTACTACGATATAAACACTGCCAAAGCAGAAGATAACCCAGGAGAACATCTAGAGGACCTGTGGCTCAGCAATGGCTCTTTAGATATAATACCAAAGCCCTGATCCGTGAAAGAATTGATAAGATAGACTTCAGTAAATTAACTCCATGAGAATAATACCTTCAGTCAAGAAAAGACAAGCCACAGAACTGGAGAAAATATGCAAAACCCACATCTGATAAAAAAAATACAAAGAACTTTAAAAACTTAACAGTAAGAAAACGATCTGATTACAAAATGGGTCAGAGGCCTCAGAAAACATCTCACAGTGGAAATATATCGATGGCCATTAAGAACATGTCATGTCCCCGGGGAAATGCAGATCTATGAGAATTGCAGTGGCACCCAACGCTGGCGTGACGGAGCGTGGCAAGTGGGACAGCCAGTTTGGAAAACAGTTTGGTGGTTCCTTACAAAGCTAAATTTACCCTTTCCACACATTTCAGCAATTGCAAGTTTCACACAGAAACCTGCCTGTGAACGTCACAGCAGCTTTGTCCATGAAGACCAGGACTTGGAAGCAGCCCAGACGTCTTTCAGTGTGGCAGTGTAGAGGGCCGCTGGGGCACCCTCAGCACTAAAAACATCTCACCAGTGGAAATATATCGAAGGCCATTAAGGACCTGTCACGTCCCTGGGGAAATGCAGATCTATGAGAATTGCCGTGGCACCCAACGGTGTGAAAGGAAAGGCAAAAAACTTGAGTACCTGTCGCTCTGTAAAAGAGGCATTGTGAGCAGCCTCCACGTCGTAAGGTCCCGATCCTGAGGCATTCCAGAAAATAAAAACTGGAGTCAGTAGAATGTGTAGTGGTTGCCGGGGACTGGGGACCGGGGAGGGATGAACAGGTAGAACACAGAGGATTTGAGTTAGTGAAATGTGGGTGTGTGTCTTGATTGTGGATGCCTGTTCACCAACCCACACACCTGCAAAGCACGAGTGAAGCCACATGTCAAGTGTGGACTCGGTGCTAATGTTGGAGGCCACTGCCGACTGAGACTGTGAGGGCTTTGATGGTGGGGGTGATGGTGGGGCAGCTGTTCTAGGAGTGGGGAAGGAGGCATATGCACAATTCTCTGGGTCTTCTTCTCAAGTTTGCTGTGAACCTACAACTTCTCCGAAATATCTTTAAAACTCACTCAGAATCAAATAGAGAATCGTAACTGTTCACTGCCAAAAATTCATTAAATAAAAAGAAGGTAATACGAGAGGAGGTGAGGAATACAAAGTCTGAGACATACAAAAAACAAGTAGCAAAATGGTAGGTCTTGCTTGTCAGTCATCGCTTTAGGTGTAACTTGAATTCTGGAAAAGATTGAAGATGGCAGAATGGAGTTTTCACAAAATCCAACTTATGCTGTGTAGAAGAAACTCATTTTTGATGTAAAGACACAAATAGATCGAAAGTGAGAGGATAAAAAATAATATTCCATGCCAACCTTAACCAAAAGAAAGCTGTGCAGCTTATGTTAATGAAAGATGAGTGGGTAAAGAAGGCCTTTACGTATGGAGAAAAATATCAACTGATCAAAAGCCCTAACATCATGCATACACACCAAACCGTCCGACTCCAGAAGAGGAGGCGGAGACGGCATTGCAGGGCGAAATGCAGTTCTCTAGCACGAGTTGCAGAATTCAATAACTTACTATCATTTACTGATAAAGTCAAGAAGAAATCAAAAGGGAAACCTAAAAACTGTTTGAGACACATGACAATTGAAAACCAGCATGCCCAGACCCTCGGAAGGCAGCCACAGTGGCTCCGAGAGGGAGGCTTTAGCAGCAGATTCCTTGCCCAGATCACAAGGAAGAAAAACACCAAATAAATAACCTCAAATTCTGCCTTCAGGAACTAGCAAAAGAACAAAATGAAGGCAAGTTAGCAGAAGAAAGGAACAGAAACAGAGAAAAGAAAAAACAGGGGGAAAACGCCAGTAAACTCGAGGTGGATCTTGGAAAACAGAATTTGACAAACCCTGAAGCCACCTAGGGAATAGGAGGATGGCTGGAAATCAGAGGTGAATGTGAGGACACCCCAGCAGATGCTCCATAATGCTCATGGGGAGCATTATGGACAATTAAATCCCAGCAAATTAGACAGCAGAGAGGAAACAGACGAGTCCCCAGAAAAATGCAACCTGCTAAATCTCCAACCATGGGAAGGGGGACTGAAGAGCCCAGGGGGCAGAACAGCGAAAAGCCCCCAGCAACAGATCTCAGGAGCAGACCGCGTACAGCTGAACACCACCACCGTTCCACAGATGATCATCTTGTACTTCTAAATCGCTTCCAAAACACAAAGTCAGAGGGGATGCGTTCTAACACATTTTATAAGGCCAGCATCCTCTTGATATCACAGCCAAAGACCCTATAGGAAAATAAAACCACAAGCTAATTCTTGTAATGAACACTGCTGCAAAAATTATCAATAAAATATTAGCAATCCAAATCCGACCACGCATTAGGAAGATTATACATCAAGACCAAGTGTCCTGTGTCCCTGGCATACAAGGCTGGTTTAACATGCACATGTCAACCAATGTCATATATCACATGAACAGACTGAAAGATACAAATGACACAATCATCTCAATTGATGCAGGAAAAGCATTTGACAAATTCAACACACTTTCTTGATACGACTGAGAGTTTAGGTGTAGAGTGACAGTTCCCCAATAGCACAAAGGTTGTTTATGGAAGGTTCCCACTGAGACCTGGTACAAGGGAAGGAAGTCCCTCTCCTCACTTGTCCTCAAGAGCAGTCAGACAGGAAGAGGAAATAAAGTGTATCCACATTGGAAGAGGAAAAATCATTTTTATTTGCCAATGATATAATTCTACAGGTAGAAACCCCGCAGGCCCAGAAAAAGCTGCTAGAGATGATATAGAACGAACACGCAGTCAGTTGCATTTCTACAATTAATGATCTAGAAAAAGTCCCATTTATGACAGAATGAATAACGTATTTAGACATAAATTTAAGCAATGATGTGAAAGACCTGAAAACTATGAAATATTACTAATATGAAATGAAGATGACCAGATAAATGTGCATGACAAATGACACAGGTAAATGGAAGGCTCTCCCTTCTTTGGAAAGAGAGAGCCAGGATTGTTAAAATGGCCACATCACCCTAAACCGTGAGTAGACTCAACACACTCCCCCCTCAGTCCTCACAGAATTCCTGGCAGAAAGGAGCGAAAAAATTCTAAAATTCCTATGGATCCACAAAAAAACCCAAATAGCCAAAACAATTCTGAGAAAAAGTAAGGATGCACCACACTTCCTGATTTAACTCATATCACAAAGTTATAATAATTAAAACAATACAATATTGTCATGAAAATAGGGACACAGACCAGTGAAACCCGAGTAGAGCCTTGAAATGAACCAGACACCTACGGTCAGCCAGTTGCAGCGGGGCCCCCGAGAGGGGGCTTCTTCACAGTGGCCACTCTTGGACGCGCGGTGCGGGGAAACCTGGGTTTGCCCTCGCAGACATACAAAGCTGGACCCTGCCTTACACTATACGTCATCAATCTAAAGTGGATCAAAATCCAGTCAAAATGAATAAAGGACCTGAATGTAAGACTGTAAAATGCCAAGAAAACAGAGGGGTGAAGCACCCGGCCCTGGCCTATGCCCGATCTAAGGGTATTACACTAAAAGATCTGTCGTGAAAGCAGACCACCAATGTCGGGCTGAAAAGCAGAGAAGACGATCGACAAAGACGAGACGGCCAGGGGTGGGAGAGAGCACTCACAGGCATCTGCCTAGTTAAGGATCAGTGTCCAGGACATATAAAGAGCTCCCACACACAGCGAGGAGAGTGTCACGGGCCTGAACAGGTGTTTCTCCAAAGGATACCTAAGCGATCAGCAGGTCAGTGAACAGAGGTCCAGCAGCACTGACCACCAAGAAATGCACATCGGAGCCAGGAACTGAAACCATCATGGAAGATGCACCCAAGCAACCCCAGGTGCCCCTCCTGACCTCGGCTGACTTGGGCTGTGGGCTGGTGCTACTTCCCAGCTTCATAAGAGAATACCTCAGTGCAGGAAAGATCAGAACCTCATATATAGTGCCGAGAGGGTGCATCGCTTTCATGCCACCAAGAAGTCAAAAGATCTAACTTGAATCCTTGCTAAGTCAAGGACTGTCTCTCCAAAATGCTAGTAGGATGAAGGGGAAGAACCCAAGTGGTCAGCACAGTGATAGAAACAGCATTTGACAAAATTCAACATGTTAGTATAAAAACATTCAGAAAATTAGGAATCGCAGGGAATTTCCAAAACATGGCAAAGGCCATTCATGCAAAACCCATAGCTAACGTGACACTTGACGGTGAAAGACTCAAGTGTTCCCTGGGTAGGGACAGGAGTGAGATGAGGCTGCACACTTTGCCCCTGCTCCTGAGCAGTGTAGTGAGGTTTCATTGGAGCTATTAGGCAGACAGGCAGTCTCCAGACGAGAAAGGAAGGAATAAAACTGCATTCACAGGTGACATGATCCTGTATATAGAGAATCCCAAACTCACAACACCATTCAGCAAAGACGTAGGCTGCCTGTTACACACACACACACACACACACACACCGGTTGTGTTTCTATATGTCAGCAATGAGCAGTTGGAGAAAGAAATTCACAGTTGCAATTGGCAGTGCCATGAAAGACAAAGGCCACAGGCTGGTGAGGGCACTGCCATCTAGAAGCCACCTGCATGTGCAAGCACAAGGGATTATTTGGAAGCATTGTACACCCACCAGGAAGTGCCGCACAACCACACCAGAATGAGGCAGACCTCTAGGAACGCCCTGAGGGGCTCCAGGAGGCAGCCTAGGCAGGAGAAGCACAGCTCTAAAGGCACTCGGGGAACGGAGCTGAGGAAGGGCTGCGTGGGCTCACCAGGACCCCGCGGGCTCTGAACTAGGAAGTGGGGCCCGTCACTACAAGGGCAGGAGTTCAGGACGCAGGGTGTCTTGGAGTGGAGGATATTCCTTGCGGTAGATCCTGTTATATTGTTCTGACTCTTAGAAGGACATGAATGTGCATTTTTAGAAATTGAATTAAAAGGTGTGGGTCACCTCTAGAATGGTGGAGCGAGGACCTCATAGACAGGCCAGGGGCTTGGCTCGGCGGGGGCACATCCACGGTCCCTGCTCCTCAGCAGGGTGAGGTGGAAGGACCCCTCGAGCCCCATGCTTGAGACCAGCCAGGAAATGGTGACACCCCAGAATCTCAAAAATTAATAAGTAATAACAAAATAGGTAACTCAGAGGGCAATGATAAACTGGACAATCCTGTCAACCCCTTTAAGACCCTGGAAATTAGCCAAAGGCATATGGTAGATTGAAAAGTGCTTACTCAAGGAAGAAACTGCTCAGTCTTTGTACACAGTCCAAGGTCTGTGGTGACTTAACGTGGGGCTCCCCCCGCCCCACTCATTGGTACAAAACCTGAGGAGCACTGGCTGCCTGCCCACCTGGGTCCCGTGTCAACAGCAGTGACCTCAGGCCACCACCACGGCAGCCCCTTGCTCAGCACTCGTTGGGGCAAGCACACGTCTTCAAAGGGATTCTTGGAGATACGGAAGATTGCATGTGCTCTCGAGAGATCAGAGCTGTTCCCTGTTATCTGCCTGCGGCCCCCGCACCCCACCCCCCGCCTCCCTGCAGCCGACAGCACAGCAGAGGACAGAGTTTAACGTGCCTGGACTGAGCGAGTGTCCTGACCCATACCCGGATTCCCAGAGCAAAGGTGGAAGATCCACCGATAAGGGGCTTAAACGCAGCTCTGACTGACCCTGGCCTGACCGGTCGCTGGGCCCATCTCAGGGTTCTAACCATGAAGCCAGGCTTAAGAAACACCAAGCTGAGCGGCGACCTCAGCAGCCACGCACGCAGGGTGGGTGCCGAGGAAGTGCAGCTGAGAAAGGCGCGCGGGAGGCCCCCCCCCCCCCCCGCCCCCCGTGTCGGGGATCAGAATCCAGGGTACCCACAGCAAGCGATCACACGCCCAGTTTTCCACAGTGAAGGATCCCGAGACAGGCAAGAGCAGAGCTCGGCCAGAAACAAAGGGCCTCGAGGCCGGCCAGGTAGGCCCGGAGCCCAAGGTGGTGGCATAAATGTGCTCAGAAAACGAAACTAAACCCTGTTAGAGAAGGAAAGTATTTAATGACACGTCAATCAGAAAACAAGGCCATGTTGATTATATTTAAAAATTAGAGATTCTGCAGGTGCAAATTAGAATTACACAGATGAAAATCTCACTAGTGCTGCCGAACAGCCAGTCTGAGCTAGCTGCAGAAACATCAACAAACACAAGTACAGATCTGTAAAGATGACTAAAGCCAGGGGCAGTGGCATAGGCCTGTAATCCCAGGGATTCAGGAGGCTGAGGCAGGAGGATCACAAGTTCAAGGCCGGCCTCAGCAAATTAGCAAGACCCTGTCTCAAAATAAAAGGGGCTGGGGATGTGGCTCAGGGGTAAAGCATCTCTAGGTTCAGTCCTCAGAAGAAAGAAAAGGCCCTGGAGAGGAGGTTGGGCGGACAGTATTTGAAGAGATTTAACCTGAAGCAGACTTTTCACCTAAGATGCTTGTTACTAAGACCGTCACTTCACTAGTAGGGAGAAGAAATTAGCAAGGGGTTCGAATGGCACAGTAGGACATGCCGTTCCCCACACGAGGCGTTGAGGGAGGGAGAGCGCCAAAGGCCCGGCCCAGGGACAGTGGAGAGCACCGAGTCCTGCTGCACAGCCCCTCCGCACCTGCACGGAGCCCTTGGCACCCCAGACACGGTCCCATGTGCAGTGCCCACGGTAGATATGGCCAGAGCCACGGACACACAGGTAAATGACGAGACAGTGCGACCGACCGAGCCAGTGCAGGGCCCTGGGCTGGCCCTGGGCTGGCCCTGGGCGTCAGAGGCAGCTGCCTGGCCTGAGTCCCAGAGGGCGTGTGGAGAGGAGGGGTCAGGTCAGCAGGGGAGACGAGGGCACCCATGGTGAGCCACAGAGCCTGACGGCAGAAGAGGCCCCGCTGACAGAACTGAAGGGAGACGGTTCAGAGGTGGCGGACCACTGAGCAGTGGCCTTGCTCAGCGCTTCCCATCCCTGTGTTCTGTCCCCTTCTGCAGATCACTGAGAGCAGGGTCCTGGAGTGTCACCCCTCTTGCCCCCTGGACGAGGAGGTGGTGAGGCTGTGTGGCACTCAGTGTCGGGGCTCCCCACGGAGCACCCTTTCCAACAGCATCGTGGAACCCAGGAGACGGCAAGTCAGTGTGTGCAAATAGTTCTTTTTTTTAAAAAAAATGCAAGTATCTTATTCCAGAAAAAAATCATCTTTCAAAAAGAATGCAAATAAACCAAAATAGAATTCTCTGGTCGCAGACCTGCTTTACAGGAACTCTTGTAGGAAGTTCTCAGGGCTGGCTTCCTGGTTGAGGAGGGCCCTTCTAGAACCTTCACATGGTGGGTGGACAGTGCTCTGCGCTCTCCTACAAGGCCTCCATCCCACCCATCCTGTGCATCAGGGGTCCGCTCATGCCCTGATCACCTCCCTAAGACTCCCTCCTAGGGATTAGGGTTAAAACATGAGTTTTGAGGTAACAAAAATTCAACTTATGTTAAGTACCAACCGAGGTAGAGAAAAAAACATCTGATAAATTCCACACCCTGCCATGATAGACGGAAACAGAAACCTCTCAACGTGCTGGGGACAGAGAGGAAATACACAGCGAAGGGCATACAGCAAGCCTTCTGCGGGAGGGTAGGAGACTCGTTTCCCTTGACCACCAAGAACGGTCAAGCAGACCTCTCGCCACCTCTGTTCAACATGGGGTGGGGCTTCTGTCCAACAAAATCAGGCAAGAAAAAGGAGACAGAAACCAGATTGAAGAGAAAGTAGTAAAACTGACTGTAGACGAAGTGAACATCCCAAGTTGTCCACTCCACTGTTACAGCTGATAAACAATTGAGCATGCTCACAGGGCCCCAGGTCAACTGAAATCCAATTGTGTTTCTATCGCTGTCAGAGAACAGTCTGAAAATGAAGCCAAACAAATAATTTAATTTGCAATATCAAAAAATAAACCACTGCAGTACTTTATTGCCACAGAACTAGACACTTAAAATAATGAAAATGGTTCCTTTTATGTATCTTTGTCATAAGAAAAAGAAGGATATACTTGGAAACAAATTTAACAATAAAGTGCAAAGCTTACACTCAGAAAATTGCAAAACATTGTTGAAAGAAAAGACCTAGATAAATGGAAAACCATTTCACTTTCATGGATGGGATGACCTGACACAGTGAAGCCGGGACGCTCTGCAAGTTGCTACGGACTTAACACAGACTCTGCTGGCCGACCGTGGCTGCCTTCCCATGGTCGTGACAAGGAGTGACAAGCTCCTGTTAGAAGGCCCAGGAGAGCCTGATGATCTTGAAGCAGAGCGCAGGAGAGGGGCACACTTCCCGGTTCCCAGACTCACCACCACGCAGTGGTGTCCAGACAGGGCTCCTGGAACCCAGTGAGCACAGATCGGGGGGAGAGAGTTAGTGTCTGAAAATGAAGCCACGTGTCTAGGATTAACTGACTTGACAAGGTGCTGGGGAAATCCAGGGGGGAAAGCATAGAGTTTTGGAGAGAGAGTTCTGGGACAACTGAATTTCCACATTAAAAAATCAATCTGGACCACTCCATCACACCATGTATCAAAACTCAAATCAGATCAAAGGAATAAATGTAACCGATAAAGCTGCAGAATACTTAGGGGAAAAAAAAATAGAGGCAAATGTGTGCGACAGTGGATTGGCAGAGGTTTCTTAAATATAAGACCAAAAGCACAAGCAACAAGAAAATGGAGTCATTGGACTTCATCAAAATGCACAGCCTTGGTCAAAGGACACTATACAGAAAGTGAAAAGGCAGGCCACAGATGGGAGAAGAGACCTACAGATTCTGTCTTGGTGGGAGACTTGTAGCTAGTACACCTAGGGAATCTTACAATTCAAAATCAGAAGGTCCCAGTCCTGAACTTGGAAGGCCCTGAACAGTCCTTCAACAAAGACAGACATGGTCGATGGACACAAAGACACGCACCATCCTTAGTCACGGGGAAAAGCAGATGGAAACATCAACGAGACTCCATAGCCACCAAGACCGCAAATACAAAAAGACAACAAGTGTTGGGGACAACAGGGGATTCCCGGAGCTCACGCCTGCTGTGTTCCCTGAGCCCCTGGGAAGACAAGCCAGCCCTGGAGCCACAACTGGACTCCACTTTCTGCTCCCTTGCATTTACCCAGAGAAATGAAAACCTGTCCACACAACAGCTTCGGCCCACGTGGACAGCAGCATGGCCCATAGCTGCAGAAAGTGGACGTGGCTGGGATGCTTCTTAGCCGCTGCAGGGGCGGATAGACCTGGTCTGTTCTCACAAGGGACTGTCATTCAGCCCCCGGACAAGTGAGATGCCAGGACGCGCTGTGACATGAGCATGGACCTGGAGGTCGCAGGTGAAGACAGCCAGGCGCGGGGCCAGGTTGCGTGATTCCCTTCCCGTAGCACAGCCAGGACACACCATGCAGACAGAGGCAGAGAAGAGGTCGCCTGGCTCAGGGCTGCAGCACGGGGCAGCTGACAGGTGACACCAAAAGACCTGGAGCCACCACTTGGGGTGAAGAAAATGTCCTACAGCTGAGGTGATGGCTGCATAGATTTCAGGCATACGAAAATGACTAAATTGTACCCTTTGAGTAGGTAAATTGCAAGGTGTACACCTTAATGAAACTAAGAAAAAAACTACAGGAGAAAATAGTTAGAGCTAGGCAAAGCCTTCTTAGACCTGGGACCCAAAGTACATTTCACTGTAGGAGAAATCAGGTGGCCAATAAGCACCTGAAGAAACGCTGAGCATCACAGACATCATCCATTATGAAAGGGGAAATGGACACCACAATTAGATAACTCCATACTGTGAACGTTTTTTTTTTTCTTTTAGTGCTTTTTGGATGGGTGCTATAGTTGGAAAATCATTATTTTGCAACTACCATGATAAACACTGGTTCCAAAAAGCATCTAAATCTGCACATTTTAAAAAAGAAGCATATATTTGCATGACTTTAAAGAACCTCCCCAGATTGTTTGTCTGTTGTAAGATAAAACATGCAACTATACAGTGAAGGAGTGGACGGTGCCTCAATGCCACCATTGAGGGGCAGGTGGCCTCGTGTGCCTCAGGACACCCTGAGGAAGACACCGTGTCCATTCTGGGCTACCTCAGCGGGGAGGACAACGTGGACCCAGTTTTGAGAAAACATCAGAAAGTCCTCAAGAAGTGCAGGACTCTATCTCTCAAAACTTCAGAGTCATCAAAGAGACAGGAAGCGCCCAGATTCAAGAACGCTAATGAGACGCAGCTGGAAGCAGGGGGACGCAGGCTGGGTCCTGCACAGGGGCAAACATGTGTCAAAGGACATTGTCACCTCAACCAGCAGAGCTGGACTTAGGGTCCCATGAGATCCAGGGATGCACCCGTGCTTGACCGCACAGATGAACCGCACTGCGGCTCCCAGCGGAGAGCCTCTGTGATCAGGGGACGGCAAGAGAAGGCTGTTGCGTACATGTGGAGGCAGTTCAGTGGCCCCGTGGACCAGGCAAAGCCGCAGCAGTGAGCAAATCAGTGAATCTAGTGACGGGCACAGTGGTGCCACCGCTCACTCTTGCAGATTTTCTGAAGTTCAAAATTACTTCCAAATAAGAAGGTTTTGTTTTCTTTCGGGGCGTAAGGCCTCTGAGGTCTCACTATAGTCCAGTTGTTCACATGGGGGACTGTCTTGACCCCCAGGGAACCTTTGGCACTGCGGGGAGATGTTTTTGGTTATCAGAGGGAAAGAATGATGCCCGGGCACCTCGCGGGGATGTTGCTGGACACCCGACAGCTCACTGGATACTCACTCTGGACAAAGAATCATCTGGTGCCAAATGTCAGTGATTCTCACCCCACTTGGCTAAGAAGCCAAGAAACTTTCTGCCAATAATGGCCGGCAGTGTTGCGGGAAGGGGACCCTAGCCCTGGGAATGAAGGTCAGGCAGTGCGTAAGGAAAGCAGCTGGGCGCTGGACCTGTGGGTCCGCAGTGCACATGTCCCTGTGCATGGGCCGACTGTCTCCTCCATGCTTCGTGAGTGGCAGCCTCGCCCTGAAGCCCTGGGACATAGCTGTGGGGACAGGAGCCTGGGAGAGGCAGTTACAATGAGTCCTTCTGACTGGTGGCCTTGGGAGAGGAGGAATTGGGACATACAGAGAGACACACCAAGGGTGTTGCACACAGGGAAGACCACCTCAAGACGGCGATAGAGTGGCCATCCAGGAGAAACCTGCCCTTGTCCTGAGCTGGCCTCCTATTGGAGAGAAGTGGACGTCTGTTGTTCAAGCTGCCCGGCCTGGTGTTCTGTTAGAACAGCTCCAGAACAGCAGTCAGTCCTGGAAATCCATCACACAGAAATGAAGACACCTGCGCACGGGCCCACGGGTCCAGGGGTTCTCTGACAGCCGGCTGGCCCTGAGGCAAAGCGCATCTCCAGCACCCGGCACACACACCGGGGGTTCATCTGAGAGGATGATTTGATTTGATTTTGATTTTTTATGTTTTTTTTTCTACTGGGGGTTGAACTCAGGGCATGGACCCCTGAGCCTCATCCCAGCCCTATTGTGTATCTTATCTGGAGACAGTGTCTCACTGAGTGGCTTAGGGCCTTGCTGCTGCTGAGCCTGGCTTTGAACTTGGGATTCTCCTGCCTCAGCTTCCCGAGCGTCTGGGATCACAAGCGTGCGCTACCACACCCAGCAAGAGTGTGATTCTACAATGCAATAAAATTGAAAGATAAAAAGAAGCGACACAAAGAGAACTGTGCCCGTAGCCTCCGAGTGAATTTACCTTAAGTTACTGCGCGAGCAGATCAAGGGGCAGAAAAGCGTGCTTGCTGCCGTCCTGCGGGTCTGACCAGCAGGGGGGACCCAGAATGTCCTGTGGGCTTGTGTCACTGGCTGCTGCAGGGCACTAGGGAGATGAGACAGTGCCTAGTTTTTGACGCAGGCACCAGGGGAGGGGGCAGGTGAGCGTGAGAGCAGCGAAGAGGAGCGTCCTGACTTGTGCCCACGTCCCTCAGGAGACGGAGCGTCCCAGGGGCAGAATTCTGGAAGGCCTGGAAGGAAGGACAGCCTCCAGGTCCGTGGCCAGAAAGGGACTGTGTGGTGAGTGCGCTGCCGGCTGGGCAGAGGGCAGGCCATGTGCCCTGATTCACTCCGTCGACACAGCAGCCCTGGGGACGGGCAGTTAGAATCCTGGTCTCACAGGTGTGGAAACGGAGGCAAAGGGAGGCGGTAGCTTGGCCAGGGTCACATGGGGCTAAGTGGCAGAGCTGGGCTGTGGTCCCAGGAGGGTGGCTGCAGGCTGTCGGGTGGACACTCCGTGCCTCTGCCAGTCAGCTTTCAGAAATAATCGTATAACAACATGTATAATACGTGTTGTGTGTTACATGGTAATGTGATTAGACAGTCGTAGAGGAAGGGGTGGGTTTCCAGACCTGGCAGGTGCGTGAGGATGGGAAAAAGACGGCGGGGGGTGGGGCCAAATCTACACGGGGCAGTGAATAAACACCCACGGGGATGACGTCCCCGCGCACATTCTGCCTGGGTCCTACAGGCCGGGAGGTGTCCTCCTGAGGAAGGTCTGTGGAACACCCCGTAGTCCATGTCACACGTCACACAGTCCAAAGATCATGTCTTATTTTTATAGTTGGACACAAAGGAAGTCTTCATTTTGAAAAAAAAAAAAGTGGAGCTTTCACAGGCTTGGTCCTTTCAATTTAAGCCTATTAAATCAGAAATAAATAACAGTGATAAAAATCTACTGCCTAAAAATTAAGAAAACATTTCTTAAAAGAACTCTAAAGAGAAAAATCAAAACGCAAAATAAAAACCATAAAAACTATTAAAAAACAATTTAGTAGGACATTTTTCATACTGAGATACGAATATGATACCTGTCACAGTTAAAGCTGCAAGCAGAGTAAGATTTATAGCCTTAGAAATGCCTTTCGGTGGAAAGACTTTAAATAAATGGACTAAGTATTACTCTTCATTAAAGGAAACAAAACAACCAACTGAAGATAACCAGGAAGAGGAAATGTCTTCATAAAAGCCTAAATTGATCAAATAGAAGACAAAAATAGCACAAAGGTAGTTTTCCCAGTCAGATCATAAGCACAGAATGAATAGGCTAGATAAATCTTTCATGAGTTTGACTAAAAGAAAAAAGAATCAAGAAAGTTCAGGCAAAAAGAGAGAGAATATCTACGTAGAGAGGAAAATTACTAAAGGAATCACTAAATCACTAAAGGAAAAAATCAGTTGCTACCAGGTAGTAACACAGTTGAAACCCTTGAGGAAATCAGCATGAGTGAACAAGTCGCCCCAACACGCAGTGAACGAACGTAGTAGAGCAAGCCACCCCAGGAGAGTCTCAGAGGAGACCAAGGTCCGACTGTACCAGGCCCTCTGTGCTCGGACGGAGCCTGGGGAGCACTACCACTGACCACATCCCCAGCCCTTTGGTTTTCATTTTGAGACGGGTCTACATTGTGCAGGTCCTCACTAAGTTGCCCAGGCTGCCCTCAACTTGAGAACCTCCTGCCTCAGCCTCCCCAGCTGGGATTAAGGGGTGGCCCCTGCACCTGGCGGGCATGGGTGCGTTTACACCTTAGTTCTACTTAACTGTCAAGAGCAGACAGCGCTACTGTTCTACGACCTGCTCTGGGACGTGGAGCAAGGCAGACGGCTCTCCAGTGTGTAAAATCCTGAACTTGCACACACTCGATAGCTAGAGCACATTCCTTCGACCTGGAGGAGCCGCTGTTTCTAGGATCTAACCTCGGGACGTCCATCTCGGTGCCAAGGAGGCAGCTCCAGAGGCTGGCTGCTCCTGGGTGCACCACGCCCGCCCGTCTAAGCAGAGCCTCCCGGCGGTGCACCTGTGGTCCGCAGTGCTCTGCCAATGCGTGCGCGTCCACTGAAAGTCACGTGCCCCGTTCCTGTCCATCAAATGCCAGCTGAGTCGTGTCCACTTTTTGTTCCGACGTGTGACGGGGCCGAGTGTTTCCCTCTACACCCACCCACAGAGCATCCTCAAACCTCCATATTTGGTGGTCAGACAAGTGAAGACAACCTCCCCCACCTGCTTTTCAACCTGATTATGCACGGCGTTTCCTTTCCTGGGAACTCTTTCCATTCCTTCCTTCTTTTACCTCGACTCATGAGTGCTTTTAAAATACACTGGTGAAATTGCCACGTGTCTTATGGGTAGTGACCATTGCCCCAGATTTCACTTAAAAAATCTGGGGGTTATTTTTTGCTGGGCAAATTTTTTTCCTATTTTAATGTTTTTTAAACAGTTTGTGAGCTAGATAACAAACAATAAATTGCACAGTGGCAGCTTTTGACATATGAAGATACCGCTGCCCCTGTTGACACAATGGGACACCCGCTGCCCTGTCCTGGGGAGTCACTGGCCTCTGCCTCTCGGTTGCTCTTGGGTTTCTAGGTGGTGTGTCAAGCAGGAAGGTGGATCTGCACTCCGTCTTGCCTGGCTTCTTCCACTCGCTGCGGTTATTCGGAGATTCCCCGTGTAGGTGTGTTAAGAGCTCATTCCTGTGTTGAACAGGGTTCCACGAGTTCGAGAGGAGTCCCCTGGGGGCCCATGGTTTCTGGGCTGTTTCCAGTTTTCACGCCATCTCCAGCCCTGATGAGCAACTCTGCCCTCGATTCTCCCCGTCAAGTGGCTACCTAGGGACAGACTGGCTGGACAGTCGGTAGATGCACACTAGGTGGTCCAGGAGCTGCCGGCCTGTTGGCCAGAGCGGCTGCACTGCCTGGACTTGGTTCTCCCGGCCGAGCAGGAGGCCCAGGTCCAAAAGTCCTGGCAGCGTCACCACTGCGTGACAGTAGCTCACTGGTTCTAAGTTGTGCTCCTCTTACAGTCGGTGACGGCGGGCATCTTCTCTGTTCTTCCGCGTGGGTCTCATTTGGTGAATGTCCATTTTTGTGAGAGTCCTTTTTACCTTCTAGATACAAATCTCTTGTCAGATGATGACATAGTGTCTTTTCTCAGCCTCTGGTCTGTCTCCCGGTTCTCCTCCTAATGCCTTCTGAAGAGGAGGTTTAGACTGGGTGGGTCCCGTTGATCAGCTGGAGCTGACGAGGGTTATGCTTTTTGCTGTCATACCTAAGAAATCCTCCTTAAGGATCCTGTTTTCTGCTATGATTTTAGGCTTTGAATCTGGTTGTACGACAACTTTTGTGTATTGTGTAGAGTGTGGAGCCAAGTTCATTTCTTGGCACGTGGCTTTCAGTTGTTCCAAGATCTTAAAAGGACCTTCCTTTCTCCCTGAGTTGCCTTCACACCTGGATTGTCCATGCAGGTCCACTGGGCCCTCTGCCCCGCTCCACAGGTCTATGAGCTGACGGTTCTGCTGAGGCCAGGCCACCAAAGCTGGTCTCCCAGCTCGGTGGTGGCTCGAACGGTGCCTTGGGGGTTCTGGCCACTTGCAGGCTGGGATTTGACTGGTGTTCCTCTGAACCTCGAGATGACCTGCGCCTCGTGGTCTGTGCACATGGTGTGTCTCTCCACTCCTTTAGATTCTCACTAGTTTCCTTCGGCACGGTTTTGTAGGTTCCAGAGCACAACTCTTTTGTATTCTTTGCCAGATTAATCTCTAAGTGTTTCACATGTGCAGTGCTACAGTAAGTGGTATTTACAATTCTCAAATTCGAGGTCATGTGCTGCTGTGATTTAGAGGCAGCGTGGACGTGTGCAGTCTGATCCACGTCATAGTCCCAGGGTGTCTTGCGTATCATCAGATTCTCCACAAACCATGAAATTTTCAAATAAAGGCAGTTGCACTTCGTCTTTTTCAACCCAATGTCTGAAGTTTCTGCCTCTTGCCTTATTCTACAGACTGCCATCTGCAGCTCAGTGTTTAACAGGAAGCTGAAGGAGGGGACGTTCGTGTTGTGCCCCTGGTCCTGAGGGGCAGTGGCATTTCTCCACTAGGTGTGCTGACTGTGGCTTTTGATCAGTGACCTAGAGCAGTGGAAAAGGCTGTTCTCTGCTCAGTGAGAGGCTTCATAATGAGTGGTTGCTGGTTCTGCTTCTGTGGAGATGATGGTACGGCTGTCAGTCGTCATTAATATGGCCCATCACGTTGGTTTTAGAAGAATGTCAAACTAACCTTGCATTCTTGAACCCCGGACGGCCTCTATGAAGAACCAGAACAAGAGCTTGTGTGCAGGCACCTTTCATCAGGAGACAGGCAGTGGGCAGGACCTTCGGGCAGGCCACCCAGGTCGAGAGCCTGCCATGGGTAGGCACAGGGCATGCTCAGTGGAGCCACGTGGGAGGGAGAGGTGCAGCCAGGTCCTCACAGGTCACACTGCACCACCGGGTGGGAGCCAGGAGGGTCGGGGCATCCCTGGAGGACCCTCACCTGCCTCTGCCTCCATCTGAAGTGGACACGCTTGTCGTCTGGACAGAGCACATGGGAGGTGGGAAGACAGGATGACACAGAGTATCACCAGGCAAGACCCAGGAGAGAAGTGAAGCCAGGGGACAGAGTGCGGCAAGCCTCAGAGCAGCGGCAGCCTCTTTACTGAGCCACCACCCAGAGGGGCAGCCCGAGAGGCCTGAAGCCCCCTTCCCAGGACCCTAAGGCTGTCATGAGCCGCGTGTCAGGAGTCACCACCAAATGCTCTTGATCAAGCCCCGGATAACATCATATAGGCCCCAGAGCAGAGGGCCAGATGCCAGGAGGGCCAGGGGGCCAGCTCTTGTCCAAACAGGTGTCTTTCCCTCCCTTCCCAGTGACAGCAAACCAGTGGAAAGATGGGGAAGTCACCAAAGTCCTACGTGGGCTCCCAGCCCTGGCCTGACCTCACCCTGGTCTCCCCAGTCCAGTCCCCAGGCCACCTGCTGTACAGTATCCTTGGGGGCCATTACACATGCAGGCTCTTGGGCCTCCCTAGAGGCTGGGATGATCTCAGGGAGTGGCACCAAGCCCTCTGCCCAGGTGGCACCAGGTTCCCACATCCAGACAGCTCTGACTGGCACGAAGACGAGGCCTTCGGCTGCTGGATGAGACCCTGCCTGAAGCCCAGTCTCTCAGCAGTCTCTCTGACAGCGCCGTGCCGAGCGCACTGCGGAGGCTGCTGAGGGCCAGGGTCCCTAGAAGCCCAGACCCCCTGCTGTGGGGACATAGGCACCGGAGCGTGCCCACCTGAGTAGCCACTGGCCAACACTGAGGGCCCAGGGAGAAGAGGCAAGGACTGATACCTGAGGCCCACACTGGAGAAAGTAGGCCCTGGAGAGGCTGAAGCCACAGGGACCAGCAGGCAAGAGCGGACAGGAAACACAAGCGAGCGGACAAGTCCACGCGCAGCGGGGAGAGCCGGGTGGGGTGCACCTGCCTTGGTCTCTCTGGACATGTGCAGCCTGGCTTCTTGCCCCAGAGCTGGGGTTTCCACCTACACTGCCTGGCTCCCCATGGAGACTCCAGGGACTCACGCGTTCACGGGCCACTGTACAGCGCAGGCTCGGCTGCTCTAAGGAGGCCACCCTCAGAGCCTCCGCCCGCCCGAGCCCCCGCCTGGGCTTCAGCCCACGAGGGAGCGAGCCCCCAGAGCAAAAGCAGGAAGCAGGGCACAGAGCCGGACTGGAGGGGCCCCAGGTGGGCCCTGTGCAGGGCACGGAGGCCAGGCGTCCGCCTGTTAGAGGACCAACGCGCGACACAGGAGGCGCTGAGGTCAGGAAGACTCCACCCTCGCTCGAGGGTGCGTAGAAAAGAGAACGTGGTAACTGAGATGGCAGAGCCATGGACAGAGTCTGGACAGACCACGGAACGGACACACCCACGCAGGGGACTGGACAGAAGGGGCTGAGGCCCGGGGAGCTGGAGGGAGGGTGGGCGACCTGAGGAAGACACACGATGTGGTCGCAGGGAAGTCAGGAGAGATGGGGCCGGGCGGGGTGCCACCTCCCACCCACACCTGGTGAAGAACAGCACCTCAGATTTGAGGATCAGACTCTAACTGCCTGCAGGCAGGACAGATGACAGTGACCCAGCACCTCACTGTGCTGTTGTGGAGCCACTGGTGTGGAGGGAGGCTGCCAGGCACCAGAGGTGGGAAGGGCCCGCCTCGCCACCCCCGGGAGGCCCAGCGCCTCCACCTGCAGAGTGCTCAAGGGAAGGCCCACTCCCCAGCCCACCAGCACCGCCCATGGGTAGGCAGGGAAGTAAGGGCACCTGGCCCGGGTCCCTGTGTGTCCTCCCCCACCCTCTCCTTTATTTTACTCTTGCTTCCACATATGAGAGAAAGCGTTCAACGTTTGAGTTTCTGAGCTTGGCTAATTTCACTGAGCACGATATTCTCCATTTCCAGCCATTTACCAGCAAATGCCATGATTCCATTCCTTTTCACGGCTGCGTAGTATATACATCTCTACGATTTCTTAACTCATTCACCTGTCGGTGGGCATCTGGGCTGGTTCCACAATGCAGCTGCTGTGAGCTGTGCTGCTGTAAACATCGCCATGGCTGGGTCCCTGTGCCATGTGGATCTTGAATCTCCTGGGAACGCACCCAGGGGTGAGAGAGTGGGTCGTGTGGTGGCTGCATCCCTAGTCTTCTGAGGCCTCTCTACACTGCTTTCCAGAGTGGCTGCCCCACAGCAGTCCCTCACAATGGTGTCCTTCTCCCCACAACCTCACCACCAGTTATTGCTGTGCACGTTCCTGATGGTTGCTGTTCTGACTGGAGCAAGTTGGGATTGGTGTCGTTTTGACTTCTGCCCACGCCTGTGCCTGCAAGCACCGTGGGCAAGCGCCACATCCTGGGTTAGCTTCATGGTGGCAGTCAGCATGGCTGTCCTGTGCTCGGCCACCGTACCTCCTTGTTTACGGAGTAATGATAAGGAACACCATCTTTGGCTCAGCAGGTAGTTTTCTTTTAGAATGTTTTTGGTCCATGGTTGGTCCATTCGGGGGTTGCTGAGCCAGTGGGCACCGAGGGCAACTGTGTCGTCTTTGCATAGCCCAGTCCCCGTGTCTGCCCAGGGCAAGCGGCTTGCAGGGCAGTGAAAGGGGCCTTTGCCATAGATGCTGGGATCAAATGGGCTTTGGTGGGCTTCCTTCCATCAGCAGAGACCCCAGCCCAAGGAGCCCTCGCCAAGGCCCCATGGCAGTGCTGCCACCTCACAGACCTACACTGGCCCGAAGGGAAGAAAAATCTAGAACCATTCAAATTGGGTTTAAAGCTAGTTACTGGGAAATTCAGCCTTCAGAATCAGCGTCCCCCAGAGGTGGACACTGAAGTCATCAGAGAGGAATCAGGCCCGAGGGGGAGGGGGTCCCTCCTGCCACAGCTGCCCCTTCCTAACTCTCAAGGGAAAAGCAACCCCACAGCTCCCACCCTCCCTCCACGGCCAGGAGTGCAAGCTTCCAGACCTCACCGCCCACCCCGCTGACCACTCTCACAGTGATGCTGCCTGATGGACACAGTGTGCCTCCTGTGTGAGACCTCTTACTCCTTCCCTGGCCCCCACACAGCCCAGGAGCCAGAGCGGGGCTGTGCACAGTGCCCACGGCTGCCCTCCCTGGTCTGGCCAGCCAGGTGCACGTCTGGGAATGGCAGAGGTTGGGGAGAGGTGTATAGTGTCACAAGCAGAAGTCATATCAGCTGTGTGGCCAGCGTGACCCTACTGAGCTGCCTTCTCTCCGAGTCTGTTGAAGAGCCCCACAGACCACCTAAGATGGCAAAGCTCTCAGCAGGCCCTGGAGGTGGGAGCCCAGACAGGTCTGCAACCTTACCCCAGGTCCTGTGGAGCTCGGCGCATCCCAGCCACCCTCGCAGGGGAGGGAGCCGAGAAGCAGGTCTGCCATCCCCTGGAGCCAACTCAGGGCTCCTAGGGCCACCCGAGAAGCATCTGTCTCCCAGAGCCCACCCCTGATGCCACAGGGCGCCATGCTTTACCCTGAGCTGTGGGCTTCTCGGTCAGTGGGTGAAGCCCTGGGACATCACCCCAGCTGTTTCAAGCACAGAACTCGGTGGGTAGAAGGCAGCTGGATGGGAAGCCAGGCAGACGGAACGGAGGACGCACCCTCTCTCAGCGCTGCCCGGGGGGCTGACGGCCTGTTCCCAGCCTGGGCTTCCTCACAGCGGAACGCGCGGAGAGCCCCTTCCTTGGGAACAAGGGACGGTGGCTGGAAAATTCTAGATATTCCACCCTGTCCGTCCTCCATCAGCAGAGACCCCAGCCCAAGGAGGAAACTCATTCTCGTGTCCGGACCCCCGAGAAACGCAGTGACAGGAGACCGCAGGATGGCAGGGAAGCTCGCTCCCCAAGGCGAGGCTGACGGAGGCCTGCCCCACCCGTGAGTCTCTTACCAGAGCTGTCGTAGCCGTCGACAGAGAAGTGGTCCGTCCTCCGCTCCTCTGGGGGATCGCATGTGATGTGGGGGACCGTGAGCACCTTCTCTCCAGGGTTGACCCCGTTATCCTTGTCCACTTTGAACTTCTTTTTCTTGACCTGCAAGCCGTACAGAACATTGGCTGTTCCTGGGCCCTACCCGGCCCGCTGCGGCTCCAGAGCACCTGCCGCAGCCAGAGCCTGGCCCTGCAGGGTCCCACAGGCTCATGGGGCAGGCTTTAGGTGCCAGTGCTGCACGGTGCCAGGGCCCACAGGGACCTGGTCCCGCACTGCAGGACACTGACAGACACGGACATGCAAGGTTGCAACCGTGACAAGGCCGCGTCAGCCGAGCACAGGGGGAGATGCTCCAGAGGCCCCTGGAGGAAGGTGGGGGAGCGGTGGAAGTCAGGCAGAATGTTCGGGCAGAGGTGGCTAGGAGGCCAGG
Source organism: Marmota monax (assembly GCF_021218885.2). Classification (NCBI taxonomy): domain Eukaryota; kingdom Metazoa; phylum Chordata; class Mammalia; order Rodentia; family Sciuridae; genus Marmota; species Marmota monax. Next base: position 2,521,007 of record NW_026692498.1, on the reverse strand, counting down.
TCTCCTCAGGAGGTGTGGACAAGGGCCAGGAAGGGCCACCCCAGCCCTTCCGGCGCCTTCCTGAGGCACAGCACTTCCTCCGGCGCCCCTGCCTGCTGTGCCCGCGTGCCCCTGTCAGGGGTCTGTCTTCCAGCAGGTGACAGAATGCAGCCCGTCCTGCTCCTGGGCACTCTTTCTGGACCTCTCATACTCTTAGCCTTGGTGTGGCCAGTCCTGCATGGCCCCAAGGCTGCAGGACATTAGGATGGCAGGGACCCAGCATGGGACATGCATTGTCCCGACACCCTGACGTGGACTGCACGGAGCCAAAACCCTGCGGCCCCAGCCCCAGCTGCCCCAGCTGCCCCGTCTCACAGGCAGCCTCTGCCCCAGAGCGGTGAGGGCTGCTTACCATGGCAGACTTCTTAGGCTTGGGGCTAGGCGAAAGCAGTGCAGGGCCCCGGGTGGGCTTCCGCACGTAGATCTTCCAGGTGGAGGAGTCGGGGTTTTCGGCAGCGTAGCACCTCCACGCAGTCTGAAACCAGGCAGGAGGGAAAGACTGTCACCTGTGAGCCACCTGGTGGCCCACCCTCAGCCCCAGGGTCTGGCCCCCGCCCACTGCCAGCTCCCAGTCTTCTGCCCAGACGGCCCGGCTCTTGCTAGCCAGGCCCGTGGCATCAACCGTCTGCCACTCAGCTCCGACGCCGGGAGCCAAGGCTCCCAGTTTGCAACCGAGCCGCTCCTGCAGCCGTTCAGCAAACCGAGAAGCACAGCTCGGGCACACAGGGCAGGGACAGGGCTGGACAGCTGGGTCCACACAGTGAGGAAGGGGTGTGCCTAGGGTCCGTGTGGGCACCTGGCTGGGGTGTGGAGGAGCCGAGCCCTTGGGACCGAGGGGCCAGGAAGCAGGAGTCCTCCAGGGGCCCTCAAGTGCCACCTTGTAGCTATCCAGGAGGCTCTTAGCCTATATTCTAGAGGGACCCCCAGGGCTGGCCCCAAGGGGGATGACCTAGAGTAAGAGACATTAGCAGGGGACCTAGGGAGGCTTGCGGCCCCAGGGGTTTGGATGGAGCGAGAGTAGGCTCCAGACCCTCTCGTGGGGACACGTCACGTGGCCTTGGCATTTTCTACCCTGTGAGCTTGGGAAAGAGGGACAAGCTAGCAGCGTTCCCAGGGGGTAGCAGCAGCATCCTGACAGGCACCTTGTGCAGTCCGCACACCCCCTGGAGACCAGGGACAGGGAAGGAAGGCCCACTCAAAGCTGCCTGCGTGTCCCCTGCCTGCCCGCCCTGCGGCGTCCACACTCACGTTCCTGCCACCTCGGGCCCCAGCGTCCTGTCACCACAGCCCGTGTTCCCAGGACACACAGTTCCTGGGAAGAGGCCTCGGTGCTCAGACAGGAATCCAGTGCACCCCCCTGCTGTGGGCACTCTGCCCGCGCCGGCCAGGCAGGTTTTATGGGCCTGATTTATGGTCTTCCCGAAAGGAGAAACCACGGGGCCATAAAGCCAGGCCTGAGGGGGAGCGCAGCCATGGCCCCAGGCTTTCTGGCTGCTGCCGTTTCCTTCCCGTTGAGGCACGAGGTCCAGGCCCAGATGGCTGGTTCTGGAAGGACTTCAGAGGAATGAGATGGAGTCTCAGGCCACGCAGGGCCCCTGACCATGCCCATCTCTCACCCAGGGACTGCCAGGGCGGAGAACTCAGGAGACAACAGCCTGCAGGGATCACCTCGGTCAGCCTGGGCCGGTCAGGCCCCCAGGTCTTCCCTGGGGGGGCTTTCAGCCTAGGGTGCCCAGAGGGGCCCATGCTGCACCACAGACACCGCACTGAGCGCAGGGTCTCTGCCTGTGCTAGACGGGCCAGTGGTTCCCTGGTGCTTTCCTGAGGGCCTGGGCTGACCGCAGTGGAGTCCAACCTCTCCCCGCCGCCTCCGGAGCGTTCCTTCCCTCCTTGTTCTCTGCCTTCCCTGCTCGCCTGGCAGTCCCACAGGACGCCCGACCACCTCAGCCCTGGCCTTTCCTCACCAGGAAGTGCTAGCCCCGAGGGATGCTGGGCCCTGTCCTCTCAGGGAATGGCCATCTGGGGCCCACCTTGCCGCCTCCCTGGGACAGGGGGTGAGGAGTGGGAGCCCAGGCCAGCTGGGAGATGAGGGGACCTACAGACTGACCACATCAGATTTTCAGTGGCCGTGGCCATGCCTGGTCCCCTGGCCCCCAGGGTGGCCCTGTGTGGGAGCCGCTGTGCAGGGAGACAGGCCCTGCACTCGCATGGCCCCTGTGACCCAGAAAGCAGATGCCTCCCCACCGGGGCTCTGTGCCCTGGGCTGGTCCATAGCAAAGGGTTCACGTGGGCCAAGAGCAATCGATTCTGGGGGCATGGGGGCTGCAGGTGACCGTATACAGCCGTGGCACGGAGCTCAGTGCGCACCTGGATGAGGGACGCTGCTGCTGGGATCTGCCGGTTGAAGTGCTTCTGCCTCTGCTTCTGCTGCACTTTGAGGGCAAACCCTGAGCCCAGGATGCCCTGGAAAGGAAGACAGGTGGCACTCAGGACCGTGCACTCAGGGATGCCCTGCAGGGCCAGCACTGGGTACACACTCCGAGGGCCAGGCCTGCTCAGTGCTACAGGGAGCCCAGCCCCAGCTGGCCAAGGGCAGAGCCCACTCCGCAGGACTTCTTCCGTCCAACCTGGGGATGTCTTGGGGAGCCAGGAGGCCGGCCCTCGGCACACACCCAGGCAAGAACCACCCGCAGGCCAGGGGCTGGGGTCCGAAGGCATGCCCTGCTAGGAGGTGCCAGCTGCTTCTCACCAGGAGAGGGACATACAGATGCCGCACCTCGCCTGGGTGACACAGGTCACACACAGCAGGTAGGATGCCAACACGTGCAGCAGCACTCACACGCATGCACTGTGATCACATGTGAGGTACGCGTTCTCGCTGCACACACACGTGACATGCCCGTGTGAATACGATGCAGACACACCAGCCTGCACACAGATGCCGTGTGCACTTGTAAGGAGGACGTACATGTAACAGGCGCACAGGGGACGCAGGCGTGTACATACTCCATGTGTAGTGCTCACTGCCAGCACACCTGCCCACACACCCACAGGGCACACGTGCAAGCACAGCCACACTTCCAGTGAGCTCGTGAGCCGCCAGGCTCTGCCCTGGCTCCCTGGTGACGCCGTCCTCCCAGCCGCAGTGCTCCTGGAGGCTCATGCGCTCTGCCTCGGCAGGGGCCTGGCACCTCCGAGGCCTCCTCGTCTGCACCCCACCATTTGCATGCAGAGCTGTGCCAGGCCACCTCCCACCCTGTTACAGAGGACCCCCAGAAGCTGCAGGACGGGGAGGGCCATGTCCTAGGCCCAGGGGGGCAGGGTTGGAGGACAGCACCTTCCGGAAGGCATGCACCGTCCTGGCTGAGTGAGCCCCTTTATGCGTGGGTCTGCAGAGGGAGGGACCGCGTTTCCCCCAGGGGGCACCTACCGCTGGGAGTGCGAAGAAGGAGATGGCGAAGACGGAGAAGCAGGAGGCGATGGTCTTCCCAACCCAGGTCTGGGGCACCTTGTCCCCGTAGCCAATGGTGGTGACTGTGACCTGCAAGGAGGCGTGCAGCGGTCAGCAGCTGTGGGCCTGGAGCCTCAGGAGGGGCCTCTGCCCAGCCTGGACCCACCATCCTGATGAGCAGAGACTGACAGGAGACTCCGGCCCCAGGGCAGTGCCGTCTTTTGCCGCCCCACAGCTCAGGAGAAGGGTGGCATGGCGCTGGTGTCCCCGGGCCCTGACAGCTCCAGACCACACACAGCCCAGCGGGACGTCCAGAAGGACTTGGTGTGACCAGCGTGGGGCACGTGGCCATAGGCCCACCCATGGGACCCCTGGCCTCCCTGGCCCACCACCTGCCCCCAGCCCCCGGCCACCAACATCGTGCACCAGCCCCCCCCGGGGGCCGGGGGCGCCCACCAAGGCTAGCCATCCTCAGAGAGCTGGGTGGGATGACGCGCCACTTCCTGCCGCCACCCAGGGCTCCAGATGTTTCGTTTTTCCTCTTTTCTGAGAACAGGACAGGCTCGAGCCTTCTTCTCAGTGGGGGACCTTCTGTCCAGGGCGTGTGGTGGGACAAGAGGAGTGAGGGCTGCTCCCCCCCGCCAGGTTGGCCCCTGCTGGCACCTGGGGTCTGCCCTGGGCCTCTGGCAAGGCTGAACATGGTGGCCTGTGGGAATGCAGGAGCCCACGCTGGCCGTTCCCAGGCTGCTGGGTCACACCGGAGTCTCCCCAGACCCCTCCAGGGTGGGCCCGGAGCCTGCTGAGGCGGCCCAGGTGCTGCAAGGCCGGGCTCATCTGGCAGGCACATGCTCTCATGCCCAGGCTGGACAGTCCAGCTCTTACCCTTTGGGAACAAGTGACAACCACCCCTGCTGGCCCAGGCAGACCTTCCAAGCCGGGAACTATACGGCAGCCCCCATTTGACCCCCTGCCCCAGGGTGCCAGTGTGAGTGGCACCGCACCACTCAACAGACGCCAGCTGAGGGCGGCCTGGAGAGAGAGTGTCAACTTCAGTGGCCCTCACCAGCCCACCGTGGCCCTCAGGCCCCCGGGGGGAGAGCCGGGCAGGGACGCACACAGACACCGTGTGGGGGGAGCAGGGGGAGACCAGCGGCAGGAGGGTTGCGTGGCCCATCGGCATGTCACCAAGCGCCAGGTGGACTGTGGCTTTGGTGGGCTGGCAACACTCGACGGAGGAGAGCACACGGGCACTGGCACCCAGACTGAGCGCTCGCCCAGGCCAGGTCCTTCTGTCCACCACTGCCCGCTGCCCACATGGAGCTTTCCGTGCAGAGTGCATGGGCAGCCGTTCGCTGTGGGCTCTCAGCATGGACCCCTGGCCTGTGCACATGGGCACGCGCTCACAAACGTGCCACAGACACAAGAACGTCCCGCATGCCGCACACGGGTTGTGCGTGGGCCCAGGCGTCTGGCTCACGCGGCACACGTGCTTGCCCTCGTTCCACTAAGCACGGCCCAGCTACACGTACGCAGAAGCCAGGCCACGGGGTGGCTCAGGAGCCCTGCGGGTGTCCTGCACCCATGTGAGGCTGGCTCATGGCTGCCTCTCTGGGGGGCCACAGGACAGGGGGTCTGAGACACAGCACCTGCCCTGCCCCAGGGCACAGCCCCACCCTAGACACCATGGTACAGAAGGCCAGGGGAGGGGCTGGGCAAGGCCTTGCCCCTCTGTCTAGTCCAGATGCTTTCCAAGTCCTTGCCGAGGCACCAGAACTGGCCAGAAGGGCCCAACCCAGCCTGGACGGCCCCTGCAGGCCGGGGGGCATGAGTGCCGGGGGCATGAGTACCAGGGGCACGGGTACCAGGGGGACTCCTGTGTCTCTGACAACCTCGAGAGAAGCCGCTGCTCTCAGTCATTGACCTGCAGCCTCTCCGCCCCTCAGAACCCCTGAGGCCATCGCCCCTCTACTCAGCTCTGCCGCTGCTCTGTAGGGGCACCTCCAGGAGCCATCCAGGGCAAAGCCAAGTCCTCTGCCCTGGGTATGCCCATCCTGCGTGGGGTCACAGAAGATGAGACGGGGAGGGGGCCGTGGTGGGTGGGCTGGAGGAGCAGGGAAGAGGGCCGTGTCAGGACGGGTCAAATCCCTGTGATAAGTGGGCGAGGCTGGGACCCTATGTCCTGCTCACCGACCCTAGGCCAGTCCCACATGGTGAGATGCCACCTGTCAGGCTCACCTGCTCGCCATCCTGGGCACAAGGCAGATGCTGTGGTGTGTGGGCAGCGCCACGGGGGACTAACCTCCTCCCAGAGCCAGGCCACATGGCGACGGGTAGAAATGCACTTTTTCCTTCAGTGACTTTTTTTTGAAAATATAGTAACTTCTCATAAAACCATTTTATGTACAGAAACATCATGGGCCTATCAACTGAATCAGCATGGAGGCGCTGGAGTTTTTCTTGCTTTCCTTAAGTACCAATAGCTACGACCCACTACACACAGTGCTCCGTTGGAGTGTGAAGGGGCCCTGAGACAGTCTGAGAGCAGCTGCCCTGCAGGGCACAGACCCACGGGCACAGCTACCTTGGCACAGTGTTGGGGGGCACCAGCGACCTGTGCATACTAGTAAACATCATGTTCATAACAGTCTTGCATCATTTAGACATCTTTAAGTTACTCGTGGTATTTTTGGCAAAACATTTTGATTCATTTAAAAGGTGTAAGTCAAGGCTAGACCACGTCCGCTGGGCAGGGCTGGGCCACGGCTTGCAGTGCTGCCTCCACGGGGCTCTGAGGCCGCGCCCTCACTTCCTGGATCTAAGCGGGGTCCCACGGCTGGGGCTGGGCGGCTAGAAGGAGGCAGGGCTGGGAGGAAGACAGGGAGAGCAGGACCTTGGCGGGTGGGCCCCGCCGTGGAAGGCACTTGCTGATGGCCACAATGCCCAGCCGCCGTCTGCTCCCAGAGCGCCATGGCCGCCCCCCCCCCCCCCCCCCCCCGGCTCTCCCCAGGAAGCTGCCTTCCCTGCAGAGATGTTTGTTTTCCTGAATTCACAGACGCAAGCAGCTCAGGAATGAGCTGTTTTATGGTCCTTGTGCCTATGACTTGTCCCCAGTGGCCAGCCGTCAGGAAGGCAGATCTGCATGACCCCTGGGCCAGCAAACCCAGGGAGACAGGACTCAGCCGCCGTCGCTCCTTGCTAGTACCCCCTGGCCCCGGGCACGCAGGCCACTGCTGCTCGGCTCACAGACACCCATGCCAGTACCGGGCTGTGGCATCAAGCACCCTCCTGAGTAGCAGAGCCTGCTGCCCCTCCTCCCTCCTGCATCTGGGGAGCCCACAACTCCTGGTCCCCCTGGCTGCCTGGGAAGCTGGAAACGGCAGACTTCATTCTGTCCTTTCTGAAACAGCCTCTTAGGGAGGATGGAGGATGGGGACCAGCCCAGACAGCACAGGGGACACCTGGTGCCCAGGCTCTCTGTGTATCACTGGTTTAACTCTGAAAGTCCCTGCAGTTAGGTCCAGACCTTATTCTCGTGCCACAGATAGGCTCCGAGAGGTTGGGTGACCTGCGCAGGGCCCCCCAGCTGGGACGTGGTGAATGTGGGCTGTGACAGCCCCATTTGGGGCTCTACCCCTGCCTGGCTGCTCTCCCCCCGGCATCCGTTCCTTGTGCTTCTGATGCTATCTGTCTATGACTGTGTCTGTGGGCTGGAGAGTAGGGGGAAGCTCTGCTGATGAGCCTTCCAGGGGCTCTCCTCACTGGCCTGAGCTGAAGTCCCTTCCCCGAGAGGAAGTCAGTTCTGTGCACCATCCCCCTGGGCCTGCTGGGTCCAGGTGATAAACCCCCCAGGTGCTGGCCAGTGGGCAGGTGCAGGAAGCGGGACCTGTCGCATGGACTCCTATTCGTGCGACAACGCAGCTGGATCTGGAAGGAGCTCTCTGGCGGAGTCCTGTGGACCCAGGCCCTCACTGCCTCGTACTGCAGGCTCCGCGTGGAGCTCAGGCAGGAGGAACCCTGTCTGGATGGGGGCTGCATGCTGTCCCCCCCATCCCACAGCGTGGCTTCTCCAGCATCAAAGGTGCCGCTGACCCCCACAGTCCCACCGGGCCTGCTGGCCCAGGCCCTCAGCCCTGGCCTCTCGGCTCGCTCTGCCAGGACACAGCACAGCCCAGGAGGCGGCGCTTCCCGGAACCCCCAGGTGAAGGCGAAGGGCTGTCGGGCTGTGAAAGGCTGGATGCAGGGGCGGGTTCCGGCCTTTCCACTCAAGACTCTAAATTTAGACACACGGGGTAAACAGAGCCCCGCAGCCGCCCGTTCCTGGAGACCCCCAGGCGCTGCACAGAGGGGCCCATGTGGGCAAGGGCTGCTGGGCCTGCACTCAAACTTCAACACAAACAAACGCGTTTTGTTCCAAGGGCAAAGAAGAAGTCTGAAAGTCTCCCCAGACACCTCGCAGCCGAGCTCGGGCGCCACACTTGGGGCCCAGGAGGCCTCCCCAGAGAGGGGACGGGAGGGGACTCTTGGGCATGGAGCCCCCGCCCTGCTTGGCAGCCGTGGAACTGACCCGGCTAGGGGAAAGCCTCCCCACAGCGTTGACCCAGACTGGGGTCTTGGGCCGAACCCTGTTCCCCCAGTTCACACCCACCGGCCCTCGGACTTCGATCTTATCTGGAAACAGGGTCTTCAAAGACGGGACGAGGATGAGGATTGTGTGGGTGGGTGGGCTCTAAATCCAGTGTAGCCTCCTCCTAAGACAGGAGAGACGTGCAAAGGGTGATGGGGGGGGGGGCAGGACCCGAGTCCCCTGCAGCAAGAGGTGAGGAGGAGCCCCGAGTCCCGAGGAGCGCACTGCCATCCTGCGTCAGGACGCCTGGCCCGGGCACTGCCACAGGCATCTACTGTGGAAACTGCCTAGTGTTGGAAGCAAACCCGCCGCTGCCCGGGGAGCCACGAGATGGGCAGATCAACCTGTTGATTCACGCTCCTCACAAGCATGGGCTGGGCACCGAGGCACCCCATCTCCAGTCCACTGGGCAAGGGAGGTGCACACCCACCCAGGTGGACTCTGCGCCCAGATGCCTCTCTTAGGGTCCATGCTTTAAGTCTCTTCTGGGCTGTGGGTATGTGGGGGGCTGAGTCCAGGCGAGGCCCACAGCACGCAGCAGGGGTCAGAAAGGCTGGGCCTCCTGAAAGCCCCCGCTGCCCTGAGGTAGCTCCCAATACAGTGCCTCTCCCTGGCCCAGCTGTCCCCCATCTGCCCCATGGGGAGCCCTGGGGTGCTGCTTCACTCCCCGGGGGATGAGGGAAGCCAGGACGAGAGGAGACAAGTGCTTGGGACTCAGCCCCCGGCCCCCCGGCCTGCGCTGCTCAGCTCTGTCCCTCCGAGAAGTGCCAGGAACACCACCCAACTCCGCCTCAGGGCCTCTCCTGCCGACAGCTGCAGGGGCAGCCGCTCTGTGAATGGAGTTGTTGGCCCCTAAGCAGGGCAGCGGGGGGCCCTGGGCAGCCAGGGTGCAGGGCCTGACAGGGACAATGGCCAGGCCAGGGTGCATGGTGGCCGAGGCGCAGGCTGCAGCTGACGGCTAGGCAGGGGCACCGGTGCCAAGCCGGGCACAAAGGGGCCGTGTTCCCGGCCGGCGGGCGGATGTTTGCACAGGTGTGGGAGTGGGAGCGCGGCTCCGCTGAGGGCCAGGGGGCCGGGGGGCCCGGGGCCGGGGGCCAGGTCGGGGAGCAGCTCCAACAGGCGGCTGGAAAGGCAGGCGGGGCAGCGCCAGGACTGGGCACCCCTCACCAGCCTTCCCACAGGCAGTCGCCCACTCGCTCCAGCTGCACCCTGGCCTCCACTGCCCATCAACCACCAGGGGATGCTGGCTCGGGCTGCCTGTGCCCCCACACAGGGCTGCCATGTCACCAGGGATGCAGGCCCCCCATCAGGCAGGCTCCTTTCCTGGAGGCTGAGCCCTCCTGCCCAAACCTGCTCGGGCCTGCCACACCAGGGCCCAGGGACACGGGCCCCCAGGAGGCGGGCAGAGGCTGCATCTGGGCCTGCCTAGCTTGGGAGCTGTGTCAGCACGTTTAGCATGTCCTGGGCTTCCCGGAGCTGCCTGGCATGTTGGAAGCTTGTAGAAAACACACCGACTTGGCCAACACCAGGAGCTCCTACTGTGTGGCCACCTCATGGGGGACATAGGACCATGTGCCCATACCCTCCATGAGCTCAGTGGCCTCCCCTATGGTGGGGGAAGGGCAGGAGCCCAAGAGCCCGTGAACACAGCTCTTGGGCACACGGGCCTGGGCGGGCACGGTGGCCTGCCCCGCTCCGTGCCCCAGAACCTGTGCTGCTCCCAAGGCACGGCCCAGCTCTGTGGGCTGCCCTCTGTCCTCTCGGCTGCCGGGTCCCACCCAGGGCCATCACCAGCCTGGCTCTCCCTGGGCAGGCACGCCTGAGCTCAGGAGCCATGGCTTGAGTCTGGCCTGAGAACTGCCCAGGCTCTGCCCCTCCTCCCAGGGCTGCCCGGTGCGAAGGCATCTCCCAGGTCTGGTGGCCTCTGGCTGAGGGGAGATGGCACGGAGGTGGGTGGAGTGACAGCTGCACTCCCACCAGAGCCACTGCTACTGGGGGCACCGCGTCCCTGCAGGAGCAGCCCTGAAGCCAGTCCACGATGGAGCACTCCCAGGCTATATGACAGCCACCAACTCCTGGAGGGACATTGGTGGCCCAGCCTGGCCCCTCAGACTTCTTCAAAACACAAGCTCAAAGTTGAAGAACTTGAAGACCCCAGAGCGTTCTGTGTTGCGTGTGGGGCCTGCACTGCTAGCTTCAAGTGTGAACCCGGGCACAGGGTTCTGCTCAGATGAGGAGCCCCTGCCAACGAGGCAGGGGTTTGGGGAAGTAGAGCCCACGTCCTGCACCTCCTCGGCCCAGGCCCCAGTGGCCCAGCCAGGACACCCCGTCCCGGAGGCCCTGACTTACCACCCCCCACCACAGTGCGTCCGCGTAGCTGCCGAACTCGATGCGACCCGACTCGTTCACTGCATCCTTCTCGGCCAGGTACACGAAGTAGGAGGAGAAGATGAGGCCCAGGAAGCCGATGTAGAGCGTCGTTATCAGCTCCTAGGTCAGCAGAAGGGGCAGCGTCAGCCCGTGGCTCGCAGCACCCTGGACCGAGCGCCCTCAGTGAAAAGGCTTCAGGCCGTCATAAAAGGCAGCGAGGCTCTGCCTTGGCAGCAGGTCCAGCATCTACCAGGCCATGCCGCGTGGACGCAGTGCGATTCGCGCACAGGGTTGAAACTCCATGGGTCACAGCTCTGAGACGGCGGGCCTGGGTTCTGCCACCCAGGAGCAAGCCAACTCCAGCTAGCGCCTTGGACTAACTTGGGCAGCCTCTGCTGGCCAGTGACTGCCCACAGTGGGGTGGAACTTCTGTGAGATGAAGGGCACCCCATGTCCCTCAGAGCCTGGGCAGGTGTGGCCTGTGCCAGTCAGAGGCCCATGGGACAGGGTGCCGGGTCCGGAGCCCCCTGTCATGGGGTTGTTTGTGGTTGCCTGGATTTAGGTTTCTGAGCCTCAGAGACCACGGTTTTTTGCATTTTGCTTTTCTCTTCCGTTTACCTAACCGTCCTTGGTCCCCAGCTTAAAGGAAGGTGGCTTTATTTTCACACTGGCCTGGCAGGCTAAAGGTGCTGGCACATAAGTGTGGGTGGAGTGCCCCAGTGGGCTCAGGTTGGGGGTGGGATTCTGGGCCTTATCCCTGCACCCTGTGCCCTGGCACCTACCTGGCCCTAGGTTGCTCGACCGGGGACCAGAGTACTCACACCCTGCACCTCGCCCCAGGTGGGCCACGTGTGTGTTAAGCCGTCCTGGTAATGATTGTTCTGTCCCCTGTCTCACCCTCAGCCGGTCCCCAGCACCCCACCTTGGACCACCCACCTGGCGGTGGATGAAGACCACAGAGCCCAGGAGCCTCCAGGTGCCTCCCTGGCGATCCACATGCAGCATCCGGAGGATCTGGAGGAAGCGGATACCCCTGGGAAGGAGAGAGCAGGACTGCGAGGACCACAGCTGTCCCGGGGGCACCTGGGCCCAGGGGACAGTGGATGGGAAGGTGAGACAGGTGCACTTCTGTGTTGGCTGGGACCATCTCACCTCCAGGCAGACCCCTGGTCAGGGACCGCTGAATCCCCTTCCCAGTGCAGCCCCTCAAAACTGGCTCTGTCCACCCACTCGCCAAAGGGTCAGGGCTGGGATCACCTGACATTTCCCAGACTGTCTTCTGGGGAGGCCTAGGGTCACCCCAGTTTATAGATGAGCAGCAGACAGTCAGGTCACACCCGAGTCCCAGAAGCCAGGAGCTCTGGTGTGGGTCTTGCACCCAGGGCTGCCTGAGGCCTCGAGGACCCGCCCGCTCCAGCCCTCTGCTCAGCACGGAGGCGGGTGGAGCTGTGACCACCCTCCCTGGGAGGAGGGATGTGTGGTGGCCCATGAGCTCCCTCCCAGCCTGTGGGGGGAGGCCAGCAGGGAGGGCCAAGCTTGCGTACCTGATGGCGGACGTTGCGAACACCTGGCCCTTGGAGCCCACACAGAGGACAACCGTGGAGGCCACCACCACGATGAGGTCTGTGGGGGAGGGGTGGCTCATGTGACCCATGGCAGCCATGGGGCAGGGGCCACGGCCCACTCCTGGGGAAGGGGATGGGGCCCAACCACAGGACCCAGGAGCAACTGGGTGGGGAGCCAACAGTGTCAGAGCTGGAGAGGCCCCGAGCACCCACGGGAACCCTGGCCCCAGCCAGAGCCCGCAGGGGCCAGAGAGGACGGAGCCTGGACCTCAGGCCTCCACGGTGACTGTCCCACTGCCCAGCCGTGCCGAGGAGGGTCCCAGAAGGCTGCGAAAGGCCAACTCCCGAGCAGTCTAACCTGGCAGGGACCAGGTGGGTGGTCACCCAGCTGGGTGGCGTCCTGCCTGTCACAGGCAGGCAGAGCAGCAGGGCTCTGGGTCCTTGGAGGATACTGGTGGTAGCTGCAACTGGGGTGATTTCTGGGGTGAAGCGTCTGTGGGGGAGCGTGACTCACCGATGACGGAAATGGGCTTCCGAGCAAAGCGCAGCCGTCCCCAGACGCCCACGTACTTGCTGCGGCAGCCTGCAGACCAGAGGCGGACCACGTACTCCGTCCCAAAGAACACCACCAGGACGATCTCCTGAGGAAGGAGGGAGGGCGTGAGCTCACAGCACGGACGGGCTCCCGCGCCAGGGTCCTTTCCCACAGGCCACCCCTAGCAGCAGGCCTCCTCCCTGTCGGGGGCAAGATGGTGCCTACACGTGACACCCACCTAGAGAAGCCAGTGGCCTAAACCCCGGGCCACCAACAGTGGACCCCAGTGGAGTCGCTGCTCTTTAGACCAGGGTCCTGCCGAGCCAGGGCCAGGGCAGCTGGGGGTCAGGTGCCCTTGCCTGACCACACGGTGGCCAGAACTAATTTAAGCCCCAGATGATGCCCCAGAACCCAGGCCCTGCATCTCAAGGTGGGGTGGAGAACATCTGCCCTCTGGGACTGTCCCCTCGTCTCACGCACGGCCACACCACTGGGGCACGGCAGCTGCCTCTGGTGGCCTGGACTGGGCCTGTGTGCGAGGGCCTCGGGTGGGGGCTGGGGGCACGAGGATGGTGCAGAGGCCCCCACAAGCTCTGGAGTCAGGTGCTCTGGGGAGTAGGCTGGCATCTGGGTCACGGGACTGGACAGATGGACAGAAATTTGTAGTAGAGAGGGACAGGGGTGGATGAGGGGACAGACAGTGGACAAATGAGGAAGAATGGTGTGGAGCCAAGTCCAGAAGAAGCGGCCATTAGCCTTCTCAACAAAACAGTGAGGCAGAGGGTTCCCGTCCCAGATGGGACCCCAGAGGTGACATGGAGGCCTGCCCCAGCTGTCACCGAGCCCGTACCACTACTGCCCCTTCTCACAGCCCCTGAAATGGTAGGGAAGGCCCAGTGTGGGGCAGGGCCTCAGCCCTGGCTCCCTGTGGTCCAGCACTAGGGGAGGGGTCAGCATCTTGCCTCCAGGTGTGGCCCCGGGGACCTGACTTACGCCCGGTGTCTGGAGGGCCAAGCTGTGGCTGCCTTGCCAAGGGGTGGTCAGCTCGCAGTCTGAGAGCAGCCAGCCAGGTTCCCAGCACGTGGCCACTGACCCAGGAACCAGGGTGTCTGAAGTGAGCAGCCTCTTCCCTTTGCTCCCCCAGGCTGCTGAGGACTGCCCTTCCGCCCAGGACCAGGCAGGCAGCCCTGGGCCGCCCACTTTCCGGGGTCCCCGATGGCCGCTGTGCCGCCCTCTTTCCTACCAACCCCACAAGGCAGAGGTTTCCAATGGGGTAGGAAGACAGCCTCAGGGCCGAATCCTGCCCTGGGCCTCACTGTCCCCATCTGTCCCGTGGTGGGCGAGGTGAGGACTAATGCCAGTGTGCACTTGGCATGACCTGCAGCCCACGATCCAGCTCCCAGCCAACGCGGGCATGCAGGAGGCCCCGCGGGGAGCCCAGGCTGGAGGCTGAACCAGTCCCCCATGTGGAGCAGGGGACGGCACAAACCCGCGAAGCCACAGCGCGTGCGGCCTGCAGGCCTGCTCCAGCTGGAGCCCTGCCCGCTCCCTTGGGAGTCCAGCATGGGAAGGCTGCTGTGCGGCTGGGTGAGACTGGCTGGCGCTGCCCACACCACTGGCCTGCCAGGGAATCACTGAGAGGGTGGCCGGATGCTGCATCTCTGGCTCCCAAATGCTGTTAATTAGGACAAAATAATGTTCACACCATCCAGCCTGTGTTCAGGGCCAGCTCAGTGGACAACGGGAGGCAGTTTGGAAAAGTTTGATGCCTTTCTCATGCAAAAAAGCGGGGGGATGTGACCCAGAATCTGGGGGTGGCCCAAGGGAGAGCCAGGGGTGCTGGCACCACAGGCTCGGTGGCTTCTCCGAGGGTTGTGGTCCCAGCTCTGCCCTCAGCTCCTGGGAACTTGGGGGGGTGGCGTTGGGGAGTGGCTGAGCCCACCCGGGCAGATGCGTCCCCCTTCCCAGACCCCAGGTTGGCACTCAGTGTGCATCTGCCGGCTGAATGGAGGGGGGAAGGGGCCGAGAGACCAGAAGCAGGCACTGGCGTGGCTGGGGTCCCTGAGGAGCTGGCGCTGCAGGGACACTGTCGTGGCACGGTGTGTCTTTGGCTAACATCAAACACCAAGCTCCTGGTGCCTGACGCCGATGTGAGGGTGCCTGTGGCTTCATGGGAGATGGCTCCCCTGACCACTGGTGGCCCTGGTGGGAAGCAATAGCAGCCCAGGGGCAGCAGACCGTGCCCACTGACTGACCATACAGCAAGTTTCCCTCATGTTGAAGTACTTTTCGATTACTTAAAAGCCTTCCCCAGCATCCTAAGCAGAGTTGGAGCACTGATGTGCTTGGGTACACCTTGAAGTGGTGGCATTTGGATGGCTCAGGGAGAGCAGCCACCCCGCTGGAGGGGTCAGGGCGGAGTGATGGGGAACGACTCGGACCCCAGTGCCTGCTGGCTTGGAGAACGGTGCAGGGCACTGGGAGCCAACCTCTGCCACACCCCCGCAGGCGGCAGGCCAGAGCCTGCTGACCCCACCATGCTCCCGGCCTGGCGCGCTCTGCTCTGGTGGGGGTGGGCCTGAGGCTCTCTCCTGCAGCTCGGGCCGTACACCCAGCCATGAAGTTGAACTAAAGGCCCCAAGTGTGTCCCAGGAACCTGCCGTCTGTCCCTCTCCTGTGCCCCCCACTGTCCACTGTAGGGTCAAGGTCTACGGGCTGCCACATGGGTATCTTGGCCTAGTGCCTGCTGAGAGCCTCCCTGCTGGCCCCAGGCACCCAGGGGCCCTGGGTCCTCGGAGCTGCGTATGTGGGATGCTCTCCCCACCTCACTGTGCCTACCTGCTACCCTCCAGGTCTGCCGACTGTCCAGGCCACCTGGCTCCCCCACAGCTCTGGTAGGCCCACCCACCATACCTGCAGAACCACCCCTAGCACACCCACTGATGACCACCAGCCCTAGAGGTCTCCCCTGAAGGTGCCCAGCATCTCAGCCTCCCAAAGGGCCTCTCAGGGAGAACCATGAGCCACCTGCAAGACCAGGGTCAGGATCTTGGCCCAGGGCAAGGAGCACCACCCCGAGTGCCGTCCCACTGATGTGAGGAGGTGTCCTGGGCCAGGAGCCCAGGGTCTCTGCTGAGACCAGTCAGAATAGAGGGATGCAGGTGCCACTCGCATCCTGGCCACTGTCCTTCAGACCAAAGCAAGGCTGCCTCCTGGCTCAGGTGGCTCCCTGGAGGAAGGTCTGGGGACATGTCTCCACACCAAGTTCAGATCCTCAGCTTCCACCAAGCCCCCCACAGCCGGGCCTCTGCTGCCTGTTTTTCAGGGAGCAAAGCCCCTCTGGGGGCTGTGGGGTCACTTGCTGTAGCCTGGCAGAGGGGAGGACTAGGGCCCAAGGAGGGTCTGCCAGGTGGGATGGGGCATGGTCATCCTCAGGTTTGGAAGTGGGCCTTGGGCAGCAAGGCCAGGCCCCACCTCAGAGGGCAGATGCTACCCCACAGGGACATGCCTGGGAGTGCAGGGTTCTGGGAGCAGCCCCGTGGTGGGGAGGGGGTGCAGGCCAGTGGCTTGTGGGCTGCAGCGACAGAATCCCAGACATGACAGGAGGTAGCCTGGGAGGGAGTGGTGACCCAGAGACATGGCAGCCACCACCAGCCACCCTGGCAGTCACAAGTGGACAGCTGGGTACTGGATGACACAAGAGTCCAGGCCAGGCTGGAGTGAGGGGCAAGGGCCCTGAGGAGGCACAGGCCTAAAGGCCTCATGACCGCAGCGCCTCCTTCCCCCCAGGCCAAGGAGGCGGCGGCCAGACATCAAGCGCCAGCAGAGCCCCTCCAGGTGCCCTGGGAGCACGGGCACAAGGGGAGGCTGGGCATTTCCCCGCGCTGGCCCTCCGTGGCCAGCTGTGGGCTTTTCTGACCAGATTTGAAGGCAGTCGGTTCCAGGTGCACTTCCCAACGAGCCCCTGCAGAGCCTGTCTGCCGGACGCAGCCCCTGGCCCACCCCAAGTGGAAACCCAGACCCACGGGCCTCTTGCCGCTCCTTGCACCTGGCAGTGGACACATGACTCGATGAGAAGACAAAGCTAGTGACTCGGTTAAGGTCGTTAGGACCTGGGTGGGCGTCTGTGCAAAGATCCACCACTGGCCTTAAACTCGTGCCAGGGTATCAGTGTCGCCAGCCCTGGAAAGGCAGGCAGAAGCACCCTGAGACGCAGCCCCTGCAGCCAGGGCGGCCACCCCAGAACAGGCCACAGAAGCCTGCGCCCTCAGGCTGTCAAGTGGGGACGTGGACTTGCCGTCCACTCGCTTCTGCTGAGAACCAGAACTACTCTAGAAAGTTCTCTCTCTTTTTTCCTTAAAGGTCACAATTCCGGGGAAAACCCAACACCATCATGTCAACTGGGCAATTCCAGCCAGGTCTGCACCCGAAGACAGGAAGTAGGGCTGAGGAGACGCTGCGTGGCCGTGGCCACATCAGCCCCGGGTGAGCGGAAGGCCGTCCACCCCCTCAGCGGAGAGACATGCAGATGCAGGCCATGACAGGCATTCACCTTGGGGACACTGCTCAGGCAGGCAGGCAGGCCGGGCACCGAGGACAAGCAGTGTGTGTCTCTAGCCTGAGGCCCCACGTCACCAGGTAGGAGGGAGGGAGAGGGCAGAGAGCAGGAGTCGGCGTTTGACGGAACAAGGCCAGTTTGGGAAGATGAGGATGTTCTGGGGGTGGGTGACGGTGACAGCGCACAGCAGGGTGATCGTGCCCAGTGCCCTGGACCATGTGCCTAACCACCGTCCCGATGGGGAATCTTAGGTCGTGTCTGTCTTAACCACAGTTTAAAAATGAAAGCAAGCGGGGGCCTGGGGGAGGGAGGAGCGTGGCTGAAGGCACCGGGGTCCCCCTGGGTGGTGGGAGCCCTCCGGAGCTGGACCAGGTTTGTGCAGCCCTGTGGCTAGAATGCCACCAGCCACCAAGTGCAGCAGTGCATGCTGGGACACGTGGGGTGCACCACAGCGAGGTCCTGCCCTGCAGCCTGGCAGCCCCTTGGGTTGGGTGTCCTCTGGTCCTCTAGGCCACCAGCAGCCACAGTATGTGGCCCCAGAGAGTCAGACAGCCAGGACCCAGCTGCCAGCTCGTGGGTCTGGACACTGTGAGGAGAGCCCTGCAGGCCACTGTCATGCAGAGGGCAGTGAGGTGGCCGGCAGGGAGGCTGCGTCCCCTCTGGGAGGGACAACGAAGGAAGCTCACAGAGGCGTCTCTGATGTCACCGTCATGTCATCTCATAAGGAGAAGTTAATTTTAAAGAGAGCGAAACATTAACGACTGAGGATTGAGGACTGGGCCTTACAGAGGGGTGGTCAGGGCAGGAAGGCCCAGAGAGTGAGAGGGAGCGGAGGCCTGGCCAGCCTCTCTGGAGGCCCTGTGAATGCTGAACAGGGCAGACTTAGGGAAGCAGGCCTGCGAGACCCTTGGCTGGAGCTCCTGGCACAGGCCGGGGGGCTGTGGGGTCCTGGGGTTAGGGTGTTGCCCTCCTAAGCCTGGGGGCTTCAATGAGCGGGGGATAATGGTCCCTGTAGCAGAGACCAGCCAGTGGGCTTCAGGGCCAGCTGTTCCAACTCAATGTGGGCCCCGTAAGCCACAGCAGAGCCAGCCTCGGCGTCCCTGGGAGGGTCAGCTGGCCAGGGCGCGACGCAGGCATGCAGGCTGCTCAAAGCGCCCTTTGTCCCAGGGCCTGCCTGTGGCCAGCTGCTCCCAGCCGCCAGCCTATGTGGAGGGCTCCTGGGCCCCGGGTGACATGTGCTGGGCACAGCTGGAGCCCTCCAGCCACGCTGCCGCCGGCCCTGGGAGCACCCTCCCCCATCAGAGCAGCCCTGGCCTGGGGCAGGTGCCATGCTCCCCACCCCACCCCCCATCTGGTCAGGTGAGACACTGGGTGCTGGCACTCTGAGGAGGCAGCGAGGACGGCAGGTCAGTGCAGAGGACAGAGCCAGGACCTAGGAGAGACTCCCTGCCTGCCCAGCCCCCCTGTCCAGTGTCCCTCTGCCTGCCCCGGGGCCCTCCTGTCCAGTGTCCCCCAGCCTGCCCCGGGCCCTCCTGTCCAGTGTCCCCCTGCCTGCCCCGGGCCCTCCTGTCCAGTGTCCCCCTGCCTGCCCAGCCCTCTCTTGTCCAGTGTCCCCCTGCCTGCCCCGGGCCCTCCTGTCCAGTGTCCCCCTGCCTGCCCCGGCCCCTCCTGTCCAGTGTCCCCCTGCCTGCCCCGGCCCCTCCTGTCCAGTGTCCCCCTGCCTGCCCCGGCCCCTCCTGTCCAGTGTCCCCCTGCCTGCCCCGGGCCCTCCTGCCCAGTGTCCCCCTGCCTGCCCCGGCCCCTCCTGTCCAGTGTCCCCCTGCCTGCCCCGGGCCCTCCTGTCCAGTGTCCCCCTGCCTGCCCCGGCCCCTCCTGTCCAGTGTCCCCCTGCCTGCCCTGGCCCCTCCTGTCCAGTGTCCCCTGCCTGCCCTGGCCCCTCCTGTCCAGTGTCCTCTCCCTGCCCCGGGCCCTCCTGTCCAGTGTCCCCCTGCCTGCCCCGGCCCCTCCTGTCCAGTGTCCCCCTGCCTGCCCTGGCCCCTCCTGCCCAGTGTCCCCCTGCCTGCCCAGCCCTCTCTTGTCCAGTGCCTCCTGGTCTGTGAGCACAGCCAGGAGGCTGGGCCGGAGCCTGCCCACATGGTAGTGGAACCTGCTGTGGTTCCGTGCTCCCTTGGGCCCCACCGAAAGCGCATCCACGGCCTGCAGGCTCGGCCCTCCACACCTGGGTGCCCAAGGTGTCCTGAAACGGGCCAGCTTCCTTGGAAGGCAGGGCATTCAGACCCTCTGCCCCAGGGAGTCCTAGCAGGAGAAGACGAGGCCTCTGAGAAGCCGACCACTGGCTAGCTGGCCATCTGAGTGCCAAGAGCCCCGGGACAGTGGCCTTCCCCAGGAGGGGGTTCTGGATGCCACCAGCCATGCATCAGCGGTAGCTCTGTGACCCCACCACGAGGGCAGTACAGATCTGGGGCAACCCTGAGCAGCACAGAGCCACTTTCCCCCGAGAACTAGCCCCACCTGCCAGCTGTCCAGGCGGCCATTCTCCACACTGAGCAGGAGAGGCCACAAGGTTTGCTTGGTCACCATGGGGACAGGCGTTCCCACCCACCCAGTAGCCGGGCCTTTGAGTGTGTGACAGCTGTCCTCTGGTCCTCTCCCAGGCCCCCTCCAGCAGGTGGCATGAGGCTCATGTCCACGGTGGCTCTCGTGGAGCTCACAAGGCCAAGGTCACAGACACGGCCTGTAGGGCTAGGTGGCCCCTGCCCTGTGTTCCACACCCAGGCAGCTCTGGGTGCTGGGTCCAGGTCTCCCTGCCCCTCCCTCTGGCCTATGGGAGCCACGTCCAAAGACCTCACTACACTCTCCAGGCCTAGTGGCCATCCCAGCCAGAAGGCAGCCTTGCAGAATGACGGAAGTGCAGTGTGCTGCCCAAGGGCGCCCCTTGAGCAAACCCCACCTGCAGGCCGGGGCTTGGGTGGTCCCTTCTGCCAGCTCAGGAGCTCGGCTCCAGGCCTCCTCCTCATCTGTCATTTCCAGTGCCTGTCACTCATGCACCACAGATGGGTCAGAGCAGGAGGCGGCCGGGGTGGCCAGCCCTGTGTGTGCATAGTGGGGGGCATCTCTGGGCAGAAAGGGCCAAGACAAGACTCAGGCCACACCCGTGGGCCCAGCATATTCCTGGACCCATTATCAGGGCCAAATGCTTCCCAGGATCGCAGGCTTCTGGGCCCAGCCTCCTGAATAAAGGCTGCCCACCCAGGTGGGGAGAAGGCCCCTCGGTGACTTTAACTCCACATGTGCTGCCGGTGCCTCGTGGAGGCCGACTAGAGTTACATGCATTTCAGGTGGTTTAACGAGGTGCCTCCAGCCCTGGGACCCTGCTCGCTGTGAGCTAGCGAGGTGGGGCTGCCCACGCACTGCCCGTACCTTCCTCCCGGCCTGGGTGTTCTCGAGGTCAGGAGGCAGACAGGGCTTAGCAGCCAGCGACACCTAATGGGGTGGAGGAGGCAGACGGTGCTGAGAAGAGGCCCATAGGCCAGCCCGCTGACCCCGCCCCAAAGTGGGCCCCCAGAGATCCCAAACAAGCAACCGCAGAGGGATGCCCGGCCCAGCACACAAACCAAGCCATGGCCTCAGAGGGCAGGCCCCAGCAGGCTCCACGAGGGGGCACACAGGCACAGGCGCACACGCCTCACTACGGCCGTATGAGGGGTGAAGGGCACCCTCTGCGGAGTTGCCCACGTCACCAAGCCCAGCAGGCACTGTGGGTGATGGCAGGGGATTGGCATCAGCGCTGGATGGGGCAGAGACCAAGGGCCTTCCGCGCTGCATGGTTTAGGGCGCAGCCACCTCGCCACGTCCCCCACGTCACCTTTCTCCTCGATGTCCAGCACAGCATTGCTCAACAGCAGAATAGTCAGCTCCCCCCCCCCATATTCTAACAATGTATTTATGATCACATTGGGTTTTGATCAGAGACTCTGTCCAGTTAAATCTCCCTATTTTGAGATGTATTAAGGTTCTTTAAACAATTTAACAAATTGTTTCAAAAATGTCCTGTGGGCATAAGGAAACAAAATGTCTCCATTATTGGGATCCAGAAATAGAGATCTGGTCTGAAACAGTCCTGGCACTCTCTGCCACTCCTCCCACGGACTCTGGGCTTTGTGACCAGGGGAAGGCAGGAAGGATGCACAGAGGATGTGGCAGTCTCCTGGCACTTCCACCCCCTGGAAGGCTCGCTTCTGAGACCAGCTCTGAGCAATGCAGTTTCAGAACACTCCTGGGAGAGGGGCCTCGTGCCAGCCCTGCTGGGCTCCTGGGTGCCCTGCTGGGCTCCTAGCTGCCGCCATGCAGAGCAAGGACAGGTCTGAGCCCAGCTCAGGCTGCAGGCCAGTGACCTGAGCCCTGGTGGCTGTTTGAAGCGGGGTAAAGTAGTGGACATCTGCTCCACAGCTAGATCATAGGAACAGGTTTTTCAGTTTACTGTTAGAGTAGGGAACTGCTCAGGATCACAACAATTGAGTCTCTGTCCTTGCTTTGTGTCTGCTAGAATTGTTCTGCAAGAGGTGCATAAACCTTCCATGTTTAACCTGCTCTTCCCTGCACACTGGTTTAGCTTTACACAGTTTACGCTGTTAGTTGCCTTAACATTTATATTTAGGCCTCCCCCCATAAGTGGTGCCATCCGTCATCCACACTCATCATATCTGGACTTCACTGCTGACAATAATGTCCTCCCTGTTTTTTTTTCCTGAACTTTATATTTGTATGTAGTTTCTTGGCATATTTTTGGCCATCCTTTTATTTTTCAATAGTCAATTATTGGTTGGGTTTGCTTAATTCTATTGAACGATTCATCTGTTTAAAATAAAAACCAGGGTGGGGTGTAGCTCAGTGGTAGAGCACTTGCCTAGCATGTGCAAGGCCCTGGATTTGATTCCCAGCTGCAAAACAGAAACAAACAAACCACGGATACTCCTGACATTCTCTGTCTTTTAACAGAGGAATTCGGGACATTTATATTTAGTGTACAATTGGATTCATTTGATCTGATTCTCTTCCTTTTCACACTTGAGGTGGTACCTGTTTGGTCCTCGCGCTCTTACATTTCTCAGTCGATGGGCGCACTGCTGCTCCCTTGGTGTCTCGTGAGTCTGGACATCTAACTGCACTCTGAGCTCCACTGGTTCTCTACAGAACTGAACAAGCACTTATCTCAAGTCTGTTTCCACTCCATTGACTTTCCTGAGGCTTCCTTCCAGCGGAGGAGACTTCCTGTGTGGCTTCTTTCTCCCTGCGCTTCACCTCTGTCACTCTGTGGGGAACAAAGCCATCTCCAGCACCACCGGACAGCCAGGCAGGCCAGAGGGTCTCTGTCCTGACGTGGAGGCACAAAGCTCAGCAGAGAACGTGTTGGCAAGCATGGGGTGCATGTGAGGTGACTCTACACTGGCAGGCAGCCTGGCTGCCCTGAGGTTCGTGGTCCCCTGGGTTCCATCATCCTCTGCTGGTCCTGGGTCCGAGCATCCTCAGCCCCCAGCCATGGGCTCAGGTCCCTTCCCTAGCTGTGCCTCAAAGTGGGACCATCTTGGAACAGGGCTGCAGATGTGCCTAGGTAAGATGAGGTGGTGGGGACCAGATTACCGGAACAGGGGGGCCCCCACCCAAGAGGGCTGGTGGCACCGAGGCACAAGGGATAGTGCCACACAAGCACAAGGGCCAAGGCGATGTACAAACCAAGGACCAACCAAGACTCGAGCAGCCACCAGCAAGGGGAGGGGTCTGACAGGCTCTCCCTCGTCCTTCGATGGAGCCACACTGTTAATGCCCAGTCCTGGACTTCTGACCTGCTGGGGCAGCAAGTGGCACCAGGCTGTCACCCAGGCTAGGCCAGAGAGTGGATGAAATTCCTGCAGATGTCCAGAAATGCCTCTCCAGGAGGGGTCCCCACTGCGTTGGTGAGGGCACGCTTGCTCCTGTGGGGGTGTGTGACTTGCCACCTCCCCACACCACGGAACTCCTGCTCTGAGGACGGACTCGGGCATCTGGAGCATCCAGTCCGAGGACCAGCAGGTCAAAGATGCGTGTGTGGAAGGGACACTCTGAGCAGTGGGAAAGGCAGATGGAGCTGCCTGGAGCGCAGGCCCTGAGCCCCGGGTCACACCTGGGGCCTCTGCACACCGGAGCGGCCCCCGTCAGCCACCCTACAACTTGTGGCGGGGGAGCGTGGGCCCCAGGACGGGGAGCTGGCAGGCAGCCTCGCAGTGCTTAGGACATAGCCTCCCCTTCCCAGCAGGCGATTCCCACCTCCAGCCGCCAACCAGGGGCACACTTTCAGGCCACTGCTGATGCCTCCTCACACCATGGAAGCCTCACCCCCCCCCCATAGCTCCCTTAAGTGGGGCTGGAACGGAGAGGGGGGTCCCACCTGGAGCCCACTAAATTGCCCTGGTTAAGAATTTACGCAGGACTTTAAGTCCAGCAAAGCAGAGAGACTGGGGGGGCAGCGCCTGGCTGTGGTGCCTTGTTCTGGACGGGTCCCTTCAGCAGAGGCCACAGTGCTGTGCCCAGATCCCTGCGTTTAGGGCTGCAGAGGCCGGGCAGGGGCTGCGCTGGGCGAGTCCGCGGCCCTCTCGCTGTTTACCGATGGCCGGGTGCCCTGCTCGTTCTGCAGATCTAGAGATTTTAATGACAGGCGGTGAATTTAGACAGTTTTTTTTTTTCCCCTTTCAGGAATGTTTTAAGGGATTGAGAGGAAATTGTGCACGGATTTTGCTGTTTTAAGAGCTAATATGTGAACAACTTCAGAAGCACGGTGTTGTTTTAGGGCTGCAGTTTACACAGTGAGGGGGACACACAGAGCAGCTTGTCCTGGGCTCTGGAGCCTGTCTCCTTGGGTTCACTCCCTGGGGAAGGGGCTGCCTTCCAGGGGAGCAGAGCTAAAAGGGAGCACCAAGTCTGACCCCAGCTCCCACCACATCCTGTGCAGGATGGCTGGGGAGGGACGTGACGCTGGGTGGCCAGCAGCAGGTGGGGTGGCAAGGGGCTAGGAGCAGCTCTGGGGTCCCTGGGGTGGGTCCCCCTGCACAGGGCTGCATTGTGACTCTTGGGGGCCACATAGCCCTAAACTGCTCAGGAACGTCTCCCATGGTGGTCTGTGTCTATATTCAGTGGGGGGACGTCTGCTCCTTGGGGACAAACACCTTTGAAGAGACAACCAGAGAGCCTTGCCTGCTAACTCTAGTGCAAAACTCCCCGCCAGAAACTGCAGGCCCGCAGGGCTTCATGACTCCCCCCAACACCCAAGGGAGAAACGCCAAGCTCCCGCAAGACGGCGGGCGGCCGACACCTCCCAGCTCACTCTGATGCACAGCCAAGGGCAGGATGGGCAAACGGAACAGATGCCACCCTGCGTGGCATGGGTCACGGTCCACAAGTCTCAGCAGGTCCGGGCGCCTCAGGACCAAGCGGGTCTCAGGGAGGGATACAGGGTTCCACTCTGAAATCAGTTGGTGTCGCTCGCTGGGTTCCCAAGCAAGAGGGGAGAGGAGGGCGGCCATCTCAGCAGGGCAGAGGCCGCTGACAGAGATCCAACAGCCGTTCTTGATGGCTCTCTGTTCCCAGCAAACTGGGAAGAAAAGGAATCTAGCCTGGTCAACAGCACCTGCAGAAGCCCCACAGCTAACGTCACTCCCACGGAAAGAGCAGTGCTCTGCCCTCCACGCCAGCAGCAGGAAGGGACATCTGCTCTCTCCTCACCGCCGAGAGTGGAGCGGGAGGCCTCGCCAGTGCTGTCAGGGAGAAACAAGAAATAAAAAGCATATGGATTGGAAAGGAAAAAATAAGATTAACTTTATTTGGGACAACATGATCGTCTCCATAGAAAATCCTAAAGAATCTACAAAAAACAAACAAAAACAAATGAACAGAAATCCCTCTAGAGCTAATTAGGTTAGCAAAGACACAGGACACAAGGTCAATATGAAAAAATCAGCTGTACTTCTACATCCCAGCAGCCAACAGTCCAAAAATGGGATGGAGAAAAGGCGTCACTTAAGCCGCTTCACAAGTACAAAGCACTTAGTGACATATCTAGCAAGTTCTGTGTAATGGGTCCCACAAGCTACACGGCATTCCAGGTATATGGTCGCATGTTCCCGGTCAGAAAACTTGGGGAACGCCGGAGCCCGTCTCCCCACCAGTGCAAGGCCGTCGGAATCCCAGCAGGGTTTCATTTTTTTCATGGAAACCGACGGCTGATTGCAAGATTTACATGAGCATGTGAAGCCTGGCAGGCATCACACTTCTGAAATGAGCAAACTTGGAGGATTAACAGGACCTGATTTCAAGGCTTAGCATAAAAGTCACAGTAATCAGGACAGTGCTTTGCTGGCAGGACAGATCACAAAGTCCAGAAATCGGACCCACACACACGGCCAACTGATTTTCATCAAAGGTGCCAAAGTAATTCCATGGAAAGAAGTTGCTGGGAAGACGGGGTAACCACATGCAGAAAGACTTGACCTCGATCCGTGCCTGTCACCGTACATAAGATCAGACTTGAAATGAATCGCAGATCTAAACAAGAAATGTGAAACTGTAGGGTTTTTACAGAAAACAGGAGAGAAGGCTTTGTAACCTTGGATTAGGCAACTATTTCTTAGAACACAAAAAAATATGAACCTTACAGGGGGAAAAAAAAAGCCTTGATGAATTGGACATCATCAAAATTAAAAACTGCTGCTCGTTTGAAAGATCCTGTTGGGAAAATGCAGAGATGGAGATTGGGAGGAAATATCCACAAACCGCAGATCTACAAAGACTCGCGTCGACACCGCGGCCCCGGCTCCCCCAGCTCAGAACCAGGAAGGCAGCACCCCGCGGTTGGGCTCTGAGTGCCTGGTGGACCCGTGAACGGCACGTGTGCCAGTTAGTCCCCGGGGTGCAGAGGGAGCCCCCACACGAGGGCCGAGACTCAAGACGCAGACAACACTCAGTGCTGGGGAGAGTGTAGCCGCCTCGGCGCCCGCTCGCAGGCCGCCGGCGAGGGCACGGCGCCCACAGCCTCTGCGCAGGCAGCTTGGCAGTTCATCGGGACGGGAAGCGGCCTGGCCACAGGATCCAGCAGCCCCGCTCCCAGGCCCCGGCCCAGGAGGAATGAAGACATGATCACTCCAAGACCTGTGCGCACATCCTGCAGCCCTCGTCACGACAGCTGGACGGGACGGCTCAAGTGTCTGTCCGCCTGTGAACGGATAAACAAACTGTGGTACACTTTATCCTCTCCAAACAAAGGAAACAAACTACTGAACGCAGACCGTGACACAGAGGAGCCCCACACGAGCCGCCGTGCCAAGGGGTGGGAGCCAGGCTCGGGGTGCACGCGGCAGATTCCAACCTCATGACGCCGGAGAGGCGGCGGGCCGCGCCGCCGAGTTCCCTGGTGCTAGGCGCCCCCGGGCGACGGCACTGTCTCTCCCTGGGACCCAGGGGGCTGACAGCTGCATGCATTTGCCAGAACCCCTCGAACTCGACAGGTATCGAGGGGAGAATGGTCGACAGCCCCGAGCCCCAAACAGGAAGCAATTAGGAAATCTTAGACCCACCTAAGACACACACACACACACACACGTGCTCCGGTTGTTTCTTAAAAGAAGTTGTTAAGAGTCGCTAAGTCGAAGATATGGGTTTTGGAGATTAAGAAAAAAAAAAGCAACCCCAAGACACCGAGCCCCCGTCTCCCCCGGGTCCTTCCCAGAAGCTCCTGGCCTTCCCTGGACCGCCCTCGGGGCCACCAGGCTCATGGCCCCGGAGCCGCCTCCCTGCCTGTTCCTGGGGACCTGTGAGGGGTGTTGGCTATGTCCCCCGGGCCCGTCCCAGCATGCTGACCAGGCAAGTGTGTCCCAGGCCCTCCGAGGGGGTGGTGGCAGCTCAGCCCTGCCACTTCCTGCTGCCCCCGGCCCCCGGCTCAGCTGCTCAGGTGACTGCCCAGTCTTCACCCTGTCCACCCCTCCTGCCATCCCCTTTAACCCACATGACCTGGGGAGGGACGCCAGGCCGGGGGCAGGCAGAGGCCGTGGCGTGGAAGGACTCCAGCCAGGGTATGGTGGCCTTCCCCCAGAAGACCAGCACCACCCGGCCAGGCCAGCAGGGTCCCTCCTGTGGGACTGAACGGCGACAGGAACCGCCTGGAGACAGTGAGGGCACAGGGATGACAGGGTGGAGGCTCGGCCTCACTGCCGGAGTGACGTCCGCGCCCCAGCCTGATGTCCCTGGCCCTTGACATGCCACGCTCGTCAACTTCGACTCCAAGTCACCGTCGAGGACCCGGGAACAAGGCCACAGCCAGTCAGCCTGCCTGGGTGGGGGCTCCATGGCTCCAGCTCAGGGCTGTCCTCCCAGGGCCTGTCCGCCCCTCCCTGAGGTCCGCAGGCTTCCCTGCCTCCTAGCATCGAGCCCAGGGCCCTGGCCGAGGTGTGTCCCAGGGCTCTGGGGGCACCAGCCATGGGGGACCTGTGAGCGGCAGCTCAGCCCTGCCACTTCCCTGCTGCCCTCGGCGGCTCCCCAGGTGGCCTCCCCACCTCCCCGTGCCATTCCATCCAACCTACAGCCACCAGGGAGGGGCACTGGTGAGCGGGGGACACAGATGCTGGGTCCTGCTCCATGGGCTCAGGCTGGGGGGCAGGGGTCACAGGCAGGGCCAAAAGCCCCGACTCCACAGGGCCACCCACCCCAGGCGGCACAGGAAAGGGGTGGGCGAAGCTTCACAGGCACTGGGGTCCTACGCCCAGGGAAGGGCCACACAGCACACAGCTGCCCGTGTTCCATCCCAGCTACTCTCCCGGCTGCGCTGTGGGGAGCAGTTCCTGGAGACGCCCTGGACTTGGGCTGTTGCCAAGTTCTCTTTGAGCTGGACCCACCTCGCCAAGACCCCAGTAAACAGCACTTAGCCTCCATCAGGCTTCCAAGGCACCCAAGGGCATAGGTCAAACTGAGGCCCAAGATGCCCCCAGCAGGCCAGAGGGGAGGCGTGGGATTCCAGTGAAGGCCAGCCAAGGAGAGGGGCCCAGCCCAGTGCCCCTTGAGGCTGGGAAGCCTCCTTCCCAGCTTCCTCTCTCCCCCAGGCTCATGTGGCACAGCTGGACAGTGTGGCCTGCTGACAGAGGGCCACCACACTGTTGGGGACCCAGAGCTTCCAGACCAACACAGTCACCAGAATCTGCCCCCTGGGCCTGCTTCCTCAGAGGAAGTGCCGTGGCACTGACCCGGAGCCAGCCCGAGACGAAGAAACCAGGTCCTGCCCGGGCGCCCACACCTGTCACCAAACATCCTCTAAAGTGCTGTTTTTCCAACCCGAGCAGCTCAGGGGCGGGGGGTGCGAGCGGGAGACAGGGCCCCTTTGTTCACTGCCACCGTGTCCTTGCTTTGCCCCGGGATGGAGGCATCCCCCTCAGCAAGTCCATGTGAGCGTGCACACGTGCAGCTCCCGCCCAGCACCCCACGCACACGCCATCACGCGTGTGTGCGCCCAGGAGCACGGTGCAGGCTGCCCCAGGGCGCTGTCCCCAGCCTCCCCACCCCCACACCTCTGGACCCGCTCAGGAGACTCCCCTAGCGAGCGAGCGGCAGCAGACGCGCCCACCCTCCCTGGGTTGCCATCTTGGTGCAGATCCGTTTCTCTGTTTGTTGTGTTTTCTTGAGAAACAAAATCTGGCAGAATCAGCAAAAGACCTTGGCCCACCTCCCTGGAAGAGCTGGGTCTGAGGTGTGCGTCCTGCCTCCAGCTCCCCCAGGTCCAGGCTGCTGGACCTCAGAAGAGGGGTGCCGAACCCTGGTGGCGGATGCAGGGCCCCTGCTCCGGCACCAAAACCGGAGCTGGAAAGCAGCCCAGCCCCTCTTCCTCCTGGACCCCCCCCCACTGCAGTATCTGGTCCTTCACATTCCCAGCGAGACCCCAGACACCTGCAGAGGACACACTGCACCCCGTCCTTGTCACATTCTTAACCAGGTTTACACAGCAGCACTTACACCATTGTAATAATGTACAGAAATAAAACGACTCCAACTGCCGTCTTGGTTTGTTAAAAAATTCCTCTGTGGTCTTACCACCCCCCCCCCAGAAACGCATTGTTTATTTAGCAATTAGTCTACTTTCTATTATTGATTCTCTTTTGAACTCTCATTTAAAAGTAAATATTTATCTTTTTTAAGCACCATCCAACTATCTATAAAAATCCATTGCTATCTCATATTTCTAGATTCACTGTTTTAAAAATCACTGGATAAAGGTCACTAGTTCTCTTTTTGTAATTAAAAAATTTTTTGACCGGCCTTCTGATTACAAGGAAAATAAGAAGCAAGGTCTGCTTTTCTCTCAATAATTTCATGCGTAAGGACATGGGGTCTACACAAAGAAAGCACCATGTGAACTGCTTAAAATATCAGGGTTGCACTCTGAGACCGACTCTCCAGAAATGAGTCTCCTGTCAGCAGGCTTGGAACCTTGTACGAGGCAGACTGACGGGGACGGCTCGTTACCCGTAGTATGTGCAGTGGGGGGTCAGAGGACATGGATACAGACCACCAGCCAGAAAGAGAGGCCGCGGAGAACAGCAACCGAGGAAACGCGCAAGGTGAACCCTGGGACCAACAGCCCTCCTGGAGGTGTCCTGTGAACAGCCCAGGTCACTGTGACAGCCACACATGATCATAAGGGACAGAGGCACAGAACAGGAGCGTCAGTCGTATCAATAAATACAAGGTGCTCAACTGACCCAACAGGGTAAGAATGTCTTAAGGACTCAAAGGAAGGCTCAATAACGTCTCACATAAGAGACGCCTGAGACACTGACAGCAGAGGCTCACAGCGAAAGTAAGTGAAAATGGTGTGCCACGCTAACCCCGATTATTTAATAAAAAAGGAAAAAAGCCAGAGTGGCTGTGTCAATATCAGACAAAGCCGATTTCAGAGCAAAGAAAATTACCAGGGATAAAGAAGACAGCTTCATGATGACGAGCACGACAGTTCATCAGGGGGACAGGCGCCCCGAGTCCCGACTGCCCAGCAGGGAAGCCCTGAATTGCACAGAGCGGAACCCACCAGCGCTGGGAGAGTCGACAGAAGAGTCCTCGTCGGGGCTGGGTACTCAGGCCCCTCACTCAGGGCTGCTGGGGCAGGGCGAGGAAACCACGGGAGGGGCGGTGGGCACAGGCAGCCGAGGCACGCACGAGCCGACATTTACGGAACAGCCCTCCCGCAGCGGGACACACGCACCGTCCTCCATGCCATAAACCAGGCCTTGATAGACTGCAGATATCCCAATCATAGTATTTCCTACAACTGCGAATGTACGGAGGCCCGACCAGCCACCGAAAGGCCCTGAAACACACTTCTGAACACCCCCCCGTTAGAGGGGACGGCCCCCGGCACCATGTGAGAGGGACCTCACTCCCACCTTCAGAGCAGCGCAGCAGCTCCCAGCAGGAGAGCAGAGTGAGAACTGGCAAAAATCAGCAGGGCCCAAACAGCCAAGAGGAGGAAAGTTCAGTGAACCCAGAAGGTGCTTCTCAGACACCAGGGAACTTGCTGAAACTCCAGCTAAACCGATCATTATAAAAAGAAGAAGAAAAAGAGGTAAAAGTTCCCGATTCCAAGAAGCAGCAGCGACATGGCGACCAACGGTACTGCTGTTGGAAGGGTGACGATGTAGTACTACCAACCACCCATGCCCAGAGCACCACCTGGCTCACGGGAAGCAGTTCTTGCCAACGCGCCACGTACCAAAGCTCACTCGAGACCAAACAGTAACCTGTGCCTAGCTGTTCACTAAGTGTAGACCCTAATTAGCCACCATCTCACGAAAACAAATAAACCCTGGGCCTGGGCACCCCGGGGGGTGTTCCTCAACCTGACGGAGGACCTCTACAGAAACCTCCTGCCATGTCTCTCCAGATGGTGAGGGACCGAGGAGCTTCCTAAGAGTGGACATCACTCCCCCGTGCTGCTGAACACTGCTGGGTAGGCCAGCCACTGAAACTAGGCTAGAAATAAACACCATCCAGACGGGAAGAGGGGTAAAAGCATCTCCATCATCGTCTGCGGGAAGCAACAAGAACAGAATCCATGAACGTGGCAAAATTAGTTTGCTAGAACTAACGGTGAGTTTGGCATGATCATGAGACACATGTGCCAAAATGAGCCACGGCTCTAAAAAAGAGAGAGAGAAGTGTCGCTGACACCGGGCAGCCCGCGCCTGTTGACGGCCCTGTGTGCAGCAGAGCTGGGTTTGCAGGCTCTGTGATGACACTCCCCAACACGTAGGAAGAATGAGGCCCGTTCCTCTTAGCCAACGGCGTCAAAAAGAGGTGACACTGGGGGTCTGGCAAAAGGCTTTCAAGACCCAGATACAGAGAACTACCGAGCATCTCCAATGAGAAGAAGGAAGTGGAGGAGAATCGCAAGTGCCACGAGATGCAGGCGCCCACCAGGGTGGTCTTCAGGTCCAGTGTGATCCCAAGAAAACCACCCACCATCCTCCCCAAGGGTGCAAAGACTAACCCACCACAGACCTGAAGCTAAGCACACAAATAAAACTACAGAAGAAAATCTTAGTGACAGATACTTCTTAAATGCGGCCTAAAAGCAAGAAAGATAATATTTAAAAGGAAAAACCACATTTGATAGCATAAAGTTGAAAATTTCTGTCTTAAGAACATGCTATTCAATAAACGAGAAGGCAGGCCATACGCTGGGGGACACCGTAAATCTCAACCATGGACGAGAATATGTAAGAACACCTACGGCTCAATAGTAAGGCCAACAAACGGGTTTTAAAACAGGTGAAAGACGTAGAAAACACATCACCAGTCCCTTGGATGCCAATTAAGTTCATGAAAAGGTCCTCAACGTCATTCGTCACTGGGAAATGAAAACTCAAGACACAAAGAGCTTCCAGGGACCCTGTCAGATGGGCCAGCGCCGAGCCCACAGAGCGGCTGAGCACGCCTGCGTCTGCACGCCCTGCTCAGGGAGGCCAAGGGCGCGGCCACTCTGAAAACACAGGGTCAGTCTCGTAAATAGAAATACGCCCTCTGTGTTTTCCGGCCATTCTGTCCTTGTACATTTACCCACGGAGAAAGGACATGGGGGCCTCATACCAGCCACCCTCTTACGCAGGTGCCAGCCGTGGAACCCAGGGAGAAACAGTGATTCCTGAATTCCTGGGGTGAAGGGCACCTCTTCACGGACTCGAGAGCTCCTAAGTGGGCCCCACTCAAAGAAGTCACCCTGAGCCTGAGGTGGACAGAGCCCCGAGTCCAGGGGACTTTTCCAAGTTCAGTAGACACCGAGAGCAGCAACACAAAACCCCCAGACAGCGAGGGTGCCCTGGTGCCCTGGTGCCGTCCCTAAGCCCCAACTCCTGTAGCAGCTGCTGAGTCCGGGAAACTCGCTGTTGGCAAGACTGAGCAGGGACCGAGAAAGGACGGCCCTGGTCCCCACCCCCCAGGGCAGCAGCAGCTCCCCCGACCCTCCCCAGCTGGCCTGGAGAACCGTCAGGGAGAAGAGACACAGACCCAGCTAAAGAAATTTAAAATGAAATAAAGATGCCTGCCCTTCCCCCGGCCCCACCACCCTGCTCTGAATGCACGGATTATTCTCAGCACACGCTGCTCGGAGACTGACCAGATCACCGCCCCGCCAGGAGAAGGGCGGCCTGTGCCTCTCGGCACACACTTGACATTTTGTTCTCGTTCGGGCTTCCCGTGCCGACAGTTTCTGGATTAAATGTGCAAATGGAACGCGGCCCCACGGGGGTCTCGCTCCCCGCCGGCTGAGCGCCAGGGCTGTATGCCTGCGTGCACGTGTGCGTGCAGGCACGTGTAGGAGCCTGAACATGCTCACACACGTGAGCACATCCACATGGGGCCCGTGTACGTCCACGCGTGTGGCTGTCTGGGTGCACGTCTGTGGTCACCCTCCTCAGCTGGGGGTCCGCCCAGTTGCAGCCTGCCCTTCGCCACCTTTACCAGCTGCCCTTCTGCTCAAGCGCTTGTTTGCCACAAAGGATTTTTCTCTGCCCTGTGGTGACCAGGTCCACCTGAAGCCACAGCAGCCTCCACGAGGGGCTCCTGCCTCACAGCACCATCCAGAGCCAGGCACGCACCCTCCACGCAGCCAGCACCCTGCAGGACTGCTGTTCGTGGCAGAGAGTGGCTTGGGGAAAAGACCAGGCCCCCAACTGCCACAGCCCCAAAGACACTCAAGGGCGAAATCCACCCCCACCCCCAGCCCAGGAGCTGACCGCCAGCTCCAGACACACTGGCTGGCCCCGGGCTCAAGAGCATCTCCCACCAGCTATGAAGAGGCCACTGTGGCCCCTCCCCCAGCCCAGGGACCCCACTTGCCCCACCCAGCATCCCTGGCCATGGCAGGCTTTGAGACTGGGGACAGAATCTAGTGGAAGGAGCGGCTGGGCCTGGCTCTGAGGGCAGCCTGGTGGAGCGGGGGCTCGGGGACCTAGGTGCTTGAGTGGCGGCCCCTCGACCCTGCAAGGCTGCACTGAGCCCCTTCCCCCTCCCACCACGAAGTCGCACAATGACATGCTTCAATGGCGCACAGCCAGGGCCTCTGGTTTTCCTTCTGTGTGACCTGGGGAGGCCAGGAACGTGATCGGAGCTCTTCTGAGCGTGGTGCCCCGGGGGACTACTCAGGCCCCTGCCTAGCCCCCTCCCCAGGCCCCTGTCCGCAGCACAGCACTCAGGCAACCCACTCCCCCGGCGGACAGCTGGCAGGCCCCACCGTGCCGTGCCCCACAGCCACAGGGACCCGCTGGGCTCATCCTCTTATCCCCAACAACTCCCCCCGGCAGCCCCAGGCGCCCCACGGGAAAGCGGGTGCCAGGGCGGCCTGTGCAGCCCCCCGCTATGTTATGTCAGCTGTTACCCTGCGCTTGAAGCAAGGCTCTCCAGCTGGCCGGGTCAGATGTAAAAACAAGGACCTAACAAAACCCGCCCCCAGCCACTCGGAGCCCGAGACCCCCACCGAACATGGCACTTAGTGACGGGGTTCTTTCCAGCCCTCAGGCAGAGCATAAAGGAAACACCTGTCCCCACGGCCGGCACACTCTAATCCCACTGAACCCGAATGGAGAGACCCGAGGGCCTGCAGCAGGCGGCCCCCACCCCAGGGCTGACTTTTGTCCTGGGCCTGAAGGAAGGTGGCGGTGGGGGAGGCGGAGAGGAAAAGAGCACCCAGCCTGGACGTGCCCAAGAGGTGACAGGAGTGGAGGCCACCCTCACAGCGACGCTGCTTGCTGTCAGACCCACTCAGCAAAGAACGAAGCCCCATGGGACCCCTCCACGTGGCCTGGGTGGCCAAGGGACCTCCAGAGGGGTCCTTTCTGCTGACCTAGGAGCCCCTGAGCAGCAGGTGCCCTGTGCTGGCCCCACCAGAGCCTGCTCCCGGCCCCGGCCCGGCTCCGTCTCTCATTACCGACCTGGAGCCAGGTCATCAGGATTTCTGAAGAGGGAAGGGGGTGGGTGGGGTGGGAGAGCTGCAGAATGTGGGACCACCCAGACACCTGGCGGCCTTGGAGGGGGCCTGCCTCGCGCCTGCCGCACACATGCGCACCACGTACACCAGGGGCGGGGGGCGGGGGTGTGCACGGCATGTGGGTTCCCGGGTGCCTCTGGTCACGGGGTCCCTCCTGCCCCAGAGGTGACAGGATGATCAGCCCCATGTCCTGCTCCCCGTACCTCAGGAGTGCTCCTTGTAGACTGGCTGGGGGACGGCACCGCCAAGAAGGCAGGTCTAGGAGACACTGGCAGAGCGTTGGCATCACCGCTCAGCCCCAGGCTGTGGCTGCACAGGCCTCGAGCCCAGCACAGGCCCGGTGCCCCTGGGTCTGGAGAGGCCGTGCCAGCCGGGTTCACCCCAGGCCTCCCCGCTGAGCCTCTTAGACACTCTCCAAGATGAAGCTCTTCAGCAGGGGTTCCCCTTTACTCCACGTCCCCAGAATATCACCTGCTGTGTGACCTGGTCACAGGGCCAGGTCTTCCAGGAGGCTCGGCAAAGCAGGGGTGTGGGGAGACTGGGGGTACGACCCTGAGCCTCTACCTGGCCCTCGGGGGTCTTTTTGGGGTCCACAAGTCATACCACCATGCCTGAGCCAGGGCCACTCTCCTTCCCTTCAGGGGATAGGCTGGGACACTCAGAGAGCAGTATGGCCCAGGGGTCCTGGTGGAAGGCCGTGGCCGTCCCCTGCGGTGCTGGATCCCACCTGGCCCACACGACACCTGCCCATCATGCGCTGAATGGATGTGGCCTACGTGACTGGACCCACACAGATAAGGCGAGGCCCACTGTGGGCCTCATGGAGGCTGCCCGTGTGGAGAACGGCTCTGTGAGCCCGGGGGTTCTGGTTACAGCTGGGCGCCTGTTTTCTCTGTTCTGTATAAAGAATGTCAGCTGTCCTCACGCAGCTGCCTCTAGGGCAGGGCACGGCCAATCCAGACCCTTACCCTCAGTCTGGGGACCAGGCTCCCAGCCAGGTGATACACCCTGTCCTGCCACCTCCCCCAGCTCCCGGTCCCACAGAGGGGCCACCTGGTCCCCAGGCCACATCACCCTTCACAGCACAAGGGAGAGACCATGAAGGGGAGGCCAGGCTGCCCAGGCCAAGGCGCCCAAACCCCGCGGCAGCCAGAAGCAACGAGAAAGAGGTGGAGCCACGTGCTGAGGAGGGACCCAGGCACGGGTGCAGGAGGCCACCATCCCTTCATCAGTGCCCTGGGCTAAGCAGGAAGGCCCTGTTTAGGACTCGGCCTTCGCCGGCTCCCAGTGACTCACAGGATGCCCCACAGGGGTGTGTTCACGGTTGGGAAAGTGGGCAGAATAAGGGTAGCTGGCCCAGCAGGGCAGAGCACGTCTGGGACCAGCGTGAGCTGCCCACTGCCACCCCGCGAAATCGGCAACATCAGAGCACCCAGAGGGGAACAGCGGAACCCACCGTACAGACAGCAGGGTGGACGGCTCTCCGGCTCCAGCCCGTCGCCCTCGACTCTCAGGGGAGACAACTGTCCATAGTTCACATGCCAGTTTGAGTGTCACTATTTTGAAAGTGACACAGCTAATAGTTTAGAGGAGGGCTCAGCCAACTTCCCCTCGGATCCAGAAGGTGCACACTCGAGGAGCTGCAGGTCACAGGGTCCCTGTCCTGCGGTGGAAGCACAAGTCCTCCAGCGGTCGCGTTCACCGGTGCGCAGCCATGTGCTGATAAAACTTTATTGACTGGAACAGGCCACAGGATGTGGGCCGAGCTCAGAGACCCCTGGGAGAGGCGCCCAGGGTGGACCGTCTCGCCCGAGTTCACAGGTGGTTTTGCAGATGTGGCTTAAGACACAGCCATAGAGAAGAAGGGGGGCCCCTAGCCCAGAGTGACTGGTGTGCTGACAAAATGAGGACATCTGGGGCATCACACACACACACACACGAGGATGCCAGGTGAAGGGAGGAATGGAGGGCTAGAGATCGCCAACAGATACCCCCAGCAAGAGAGAGACCTGGGTCCCAGGGTCCCTCAGCCTCAGAGGAACTGGAATGGCTGCCACCCGGGTCTCGGGCTTTGGGCCTGCAGGCTGTGAGAGAGGAATGTCCACAGCTGAAGCTGCCCGTGGCCCTCTGTCACACAGCCTTAGCGGCCCCAATCCCCAGCACAAAGAAAACCCTACGGCCCCAGCGCAGCAGTCGTCCTGCAGGACCAGACACCAGAAGGGACCCTTGGGCCTTCGAGTCCGCCTTAAACAGGCTGCAGCACATTCTGGCCAGGCCGATCCAGCTCTGCTTGGGGTTCCAGGCCAGCCCGAGAGGGAGCGTCCACCACACCCCGAGGCCCACTCACCAGGGAGCAGCCTCAGGCCCTGAGTTCACTGTGGCCAACCCAGCCTAGGGGATGTGTCCCCTGGAACAGGCCACAGGGGAGCGACAGGGGGTCTCAGGTGAGGGAGGAATTCCCTCTCCCAGAGTGACCCTAAATCTGAGCAAGTGGCAGCGGCCAGTGCCCGAGGGGCTATGCACAGAGCTGGAGCCTGTGTCCCCCTCAAAAGCCCCGCTCTAGGGCTCCCTGCAGGCAGGACTGGAGTGCTGGCCTCCACGTAGGCAGCACTGTGCCGCGAGGTCCCCGGGGTGCAGGCCTGCATCCTGCCCTCCTGGCCCAGGTCCTGTTTGTACACAGAGCCCGGCTCACACCAGGCGCTTGATAAATATTTGCTGGCTGAATGGATGTAGGAGAGGACAAGCCGACCTGAGGAGAGGGGGCGGGGGGCACTTCTGAACCAGAAATCGGAGAGAGCCCCCGTGGTAGGGACCCTTGTGTGCCAGGAACAAAGAGACGCTCCAGATCCACAGAGAGGAGAGGATGTTTTCCTGGAGGACCTGGGAGACCAGGAGGAAGTGGTGGACATCTCGGGGCAGAGTCAGGCAGGAAGGTGACACCAAGTGACAGTGAAGGATGGCACTCGGTCAGCGGTGTAGGAGCTCCTGGGGCAGGGAGGTGCAGGCGCGCAGGGAAACAGGGCTTGGGGCTTGTTAATGGAAAACCCGAGCCACCCGCTGGTCCCCTGACCTTGGGCAGCAGTGACTCAACCTCTGAGAGTCCCCTCTCCCGCTGCAAACAAGGTTCTTCAGGGAGAGGATCAGAGTGTGCACACAGCACACTCGATTCGTGGCAGGGACAGCAGGGGCTCTGCTGATGCCCTCCCGAGGGCCACCAGACGTGATATGAGAGCAGACAGCACAGCGCTCCCAGGCAGCCAGCGCGACACCCGCGCTGCCCCACCAGGCTCCGGGGCAGGTAGTGGGCTTCACGTCAGCCGTGGGGTGGCGGAGCGGCGGCATCTGCAGGGTCATCCCGAGTGTGAAACGGGGGACTGGGGCCTGAGAGGACCTGGGAACAGAGCCTGACCTTGTTCAGCAGGAAAGGGAGACCCACCGAGAGCCGCTGCAGGGCACGGCCCCCACCCCCACCCCCCCGTTCTGCTGCTGGGAAACTGAGGCCTGCACGGGAGGCCGGCCACGGGGAGGATGCAGCTGGTGGGAGGGGTGGTCACTGCAGCAGGACAAGGGAGCCTCCGCAGCAGGGAGGAAGAGTGACCTCATCCCCCAGGCCTCCAGCCGCCACTCACGGGTTTCCAACCACAGGCCCCTCAGGACAGTCCCCCGGCATGCTGGCCACCGGAAGGCACAGACGTGAACCGTGTCACGCTTTCTGTAAGGAATCAGGACAAAGGCTGTCACAAAAGCCAGTCCTCACCTGGGCCGGGGCAGGTTCTCTCAGGGCCGAGAAAAGGAGTGTTCCTGGGGCCGAGGGAGAGCCCCCAGCGGGACCGGCCGGGCCCAGGCACACACGTGCTGCCACGTCCACAGACACATGTGAGCACACAGCCTCCCCTGGACGGGAACCAGGTGGGGCCCTGCAACGCGCCTGTCCAAAGTCCCAGGCCGGACCTGGCCGGGTGAGACTCCTCCTAAGATGGCTTTTTCAGGCCCACCAAATGTCCTGGTTCAGCAGAATGCTTAATCCCTCGGAGGCCGCCCTGGGGCTTCCTCGGCCCTCGCTGAGATAACAGCCTTCTGGCACCATAACAGCCAGGCGCAGCAGGAGGAGGGAAAACACGGCTCGGGAAGAGCCTCGAAGGCTGTTCCACATCTCCCACTGCCGTCCCTGCAGGCTGGCCGGGCCCCCGTGGGGCCCGGGGCTGCGGTTTGGGCTGAGCTCGCAGTCACGCTGGGCCGGGCCCAGGGACTGCAGAAACGCACGTGACGAGGGCGCCCCCTGGTGTCTGCATGGTCTGCTGAGACTGCCCCCCCACAACAGCCCCAGGCAACTCCCGGCGCCCCACACGGGGTGCCCCGGCCCCGGGGACGGCAGCCCTCCCCACCCTCGAGACTCGGGGCGTCCTGACTTGTGCTCCGCGCTCGCCCACCTGGGGACTGCAAGCTGCAGTGTGCCCACCTGTAGGCCCAGCCAGGCTCCGCTCCTCACCCTGCCCTCCCGCCCCAGCACCCCGACCCTACAGAGCCCTTACTGTCTCACAGGCATGCCCCATAGGGCCCCACCGACCTCCTGCTAGGCCCAGTGCTAGGCCATGGCTGCCTCCTTCCTAATGTCCCCAAACCCCCTATGGCTGTCACTGGCATAGGCCTCTGGACACAGTCAGCTCAACCCACCTGGAAGGGGCAACTCCCTAAGGCTGAAGTGGGGTGACATGGAGTGTAAACATGACCAGGCCGCGTGGCAGGCAGGGGGCTGTCATTTTACAGATGGGGAAATTAAGGCCCAGGAACACATACCCCCCCCCCCCCGGGGTGTGCCGAGCAGGAAGCACCAGGCGGGCAGGCGGGGCCAGGGGTCTCTGGGAGTGGTGAGGGAGGGGGGAGCCCCAGGCAGAGCACCACACCCTGCCCTCTGAAGAAAGGGCACGTGTCCTGGGAGAAGGCAGCCCCGTAAGACGTCAGAGAGCCAGGTCCGGGCAGAGTGGTGCAAAGGCCCAGAGGCAGCAGAGAACAAGTGAGGGGCCAGGCACAGGAAGAGGGTGCCTGAACAATGGCACCTGGGGGTCCATGAGAGAAGCTGGAGTTTACCCCAGATGCCACGGGAGCTTCTAGAATGATCAGGTTGCTTTAGAAAGCCTCCCCAGTGGGAGTGTGGGGAGGGGGCCTAGGGACACAGCCAGGGTCACTGCTCCCACAGGACGGAAAAGAGCCACTGCTTGGATGGGGGCTACAGTGGGAGGGGGCTCTGCTGTGGGGAAGGGGAGCTGCTCCACTGGCACCTGCCCAGAGAGGGTGGGAGGTGTGGACCTCACAGGCACAGTGCTCAGGGCTGCCAGCCTGGGGGCTCTGTGGACAGGCAAGTGCAGTTCCCAGAGCAGCCACCAGGTGGCATGCAGGCTCCACAGATGCTAGGGCCAGGTGGAAGGAGGCAGTGGCTCCTGGGCCCAAGTCACCCGGGGGGGCCAAGGCAGACCACCCCAGATCCAAGGTCGCACAGGAGGGGCTGAATGCATCACACATGCATGGGCACACACGTGAACACGTCACTGGTTTAACACGACTACACGTGAAACACAACCATGTACACACACACATACACACACAGCTGATCACTCACAGGCACACACCACATGGCAGGCAAGTGCACACTCATGAACAAGCTCCTGTACACAGGTGCACACAGCCTCCCACTGACACACATGCCCAGACACACACAGCTGTGCGCGAGCACACATGGCACATGCATACACGTGTGCATGCTGCCTCGCACGTGGCACATGGGCACACAGCGTGCTCACATGTGTATATTCACACACGCAGATGTGCACGTGCTCCTCTCCTGGGGAATCTTCCGCAGCCAGGCCCTTACAGCTGAGAACCGTGGGGAACCCTAGTCCCACGCCCTCCAGGGCAAGTCCCAGGGCGGAGCACCGAAGACCCCGTCCCCGTGGAGGGACCCGCAGTGGCCAGGCCTGGTGCACATGCCCTGTGGCCGACACACCTCCCTGCACAGTGACCTCATGCTGTCCTGTGAAACACAGCCAGCAGCTCAGCCAGCGCTCACGGACAGCTGGGTCCACGGGGGGTGAGGGATGCCAGGGTCCTGGGCAGGTGGCACGGGGACTCAGAAGTAGCCTAGAGCGGGAAAGGAGAGACACAGCCTGACTGAGCACTGTGAGAGGTCCCTGGGTCCTGCAAAAGCCCTCAGCAAAACTCTGACACCCAAGAGAGAAGTGGGACAAGCCCAACCGTCACACCCCACCACACAGGACTGGGGCTGGGGGGCAGTAGGAAATGCCCGTCCCCATGCCTGGTGGCTGGGTATTCCTCTGGATAAGCATGAAGTGACAGCAAGCCGCACACCCCACCCTTCCATGGTGCCCAGCAGGACTGGTGACAGCTGTACCTGCACAGGGGACTTCCATCCTAGAACCCAGGAATCGGGGGGAACCTGCTAGATCAGTGACTAAGCACAGCAGAGTCCCAGCCAGGAAACTGCCCGTCAGGGCTTTGTGCATGCCAAGAACATCCCATAAAACACGTCACAAGGGAAGACCCTTCAGTGACAGCAATCCCCAACTGCTCATTGCCACCCATGTTATCAGAAATAACCCACAGCCACCGTCCCAGACCCATGGCCCCCACCACACAGGCTCCCAGAGACACGCACCAGAGGTGCCGGGCTCCCCGACCTACTCATCAGGTGCCAAAGCTGGACCACTGGGTCGTGAGGTCACTGGGAGGAGAAGACGAGCAGGAAAGGCCCTGCCCGCCCACTGGGAGCCAGGCCTCTGCCAGGCCCCGGCAGGCCAAGGAGGGAACCCCAGAGCGACTCTGCCTTGGAATCTGGTTTTTAACAAAGGTGCACCTCAAGTCAGGTGGGAGAGGCACTCTGGGATAGGAGCTGCTTTACTGGCGGCCAGGGGTCCCGCCTCACGAGAGTCCCAGTGGCCACGCGCCACATGGACATCAACTGCCCGCAGGAGCACTGTGAGCTGACCCATAACTCAGAATCCGGAACCGCTAAAGCCCAGGCAGACCTGGCTGCCTAAAATCAAGACAGGCACCACCTCTGGGCTGTCCAGGGTGACTCAGGAGCCCAGCTGGACAGCCGCGGGGCCAGATGAGCCTGAGAGCTGGCCCGGCCAGCCCCAGGTAGCGGGCGATGGAAAGCCCATCCTGATCCTTGCTCCTTCTGCAGCTGCGGGGACAGCCCACCGCGAGAGGGCAGGCGTAGCAGAGGTGCGGCCTCAGTCCTGAGAGGCCCTGCCATGGCCCCCAGGCGGCTTCCTCGGGGACTCTCTGTCCCCCGGACACAGCTGGTCCCTAGAGAGCACCACCTCAGCAGCGGGTCCCCATAGAGCCTGGGCCGAGCAGAGAGGTGAGCCGAGGGTGAGCGGCCCTGGCTCCGGGCTCTTGAATCCAGGCCGGGGCAGGCCCCCTCCTCAGCTAGGGTCCCCCCAGGCCCCGTCCAGAGTTCCTGGCCGGCTGGAGAGGAGGGAGTCCTCCTGTCCCACCGCAAGCACACGGGGCCTGCAGAGGTGGAGGGGCCAGACCTAGTGCTCAGGAGTTTGGTCCTCAGACTGCCTGAGCTCCTCTCTAGGGCTGGGGACAGGCCCACACAGGGATGAGATGCCCCAGCCCTTACCCATAGAGGACACGCACAGGCCTTTGTGCCGGGGCAGGCCGGGCTCCCAGCCCAGATGGCCCCCTCCAGCCCAGCACCAGGGGCACCAGGAGCAGCCTCCTCTTTCCCAGAGCCGACCCCCAGGGCCACCCCAGGCCCCTACATACCATCCAGAAGAGCGTCCCCGTGGCCAGAGCGGCGTATTGCTCGATGGTGGACAGCACGCTGAAAATGAGGCAGACCAGGACGATGAGGAAGCTGTAAGAGAGGAGGGCGCAGGGTCAGCACCCACCAGCCCCCAGCGCCCACCCAGCAGCAGCAGCAGCCGAGGCACCCCGTGTGAGATCCCAGAGCGCGGCCAGAGCCCAGTCGTCCATCAGCTGTGAGTGGACACAGGAAATGCCAGGCCGTCAGGTGGACACCCTAGACCTGCCCAACAGGGGAGGACCTTAAAATGCTGTGCCCAGCAAGCAGACCCCACGACCCCCATCACGGGCTCGTGTCCTGGATGGGCATGTCCACAGGGCAGGGAGCAGCCCGGGTCACTGGTGGGCAAGAGGGCTCCCCTTCAGCATGACCGACGACGTTCTGGACTCGAAGGGCAGCGCTCTGCACCACGTGCCTTGGGCTGCAGCTCTGTCTCCAGACGCCGTTTCCTCAAACCCTTTCTGGTCAAGCTCCGCTGGCCCCACTGGCAGGACTCAGGGCCAGGCAGGGCGCCTGGTGGTCACAAGGAGAAGCAGGCCACCAGCTCGAGCTCATCAGAGGTAAAGGAAGCAGAGACTCGCCCAGGGCCAGCACCCAGGCTGCCCACGTGCCCTGTGACACACAGAACGCAGGCCACTTGTTCTGATGCGGTGGGAGCCACAAAGCTAAGGAGCCACCCCCTCCCACTAGTGAACCCCCAGGGTCCCTCTTCCACTGAGCTCAGTGTCCTTGTATGTCACCAGGCCAAGGTGGCCCCAGCCTTCCTCCTGCCTGGGGAGGGGCAGCCACTGAGATGTTCCAAGGGCTGTGAGGACTGCAAACACCTCTCGCGGGCTCTCAGGGGCGGGCAGAGGGTGGCTGCCCCCCGAGGTGCCGACCTTCTGCCCAGAACCCAGGAGCCCAGCCCCCCTCCCCGCCCTGAGCACCCACTGCCCCTGTGGCTTTCAGCCCACGGCAGCCAGGACGCCCAGCACCTCCTGCAGGTTCACCCTGCAGAATCTCCCCCCGTCTCCCGTCTGCCCGACACGTGCCCTGACCCTCAGGGGTCACAAATGGGCTTCCAGGGTCACAGGGACCTGGGCGTCTCCCCCAGGCTCCTGTGGCTAAAACCACCCTTCCTGGCCTCTGCAGCCCCAAGCCCTCGGGACTGACCCACTGACCCTGTGGGCCATCTGTGGCACCTGCACAGCCACCTCCAGCCTGACCCCATCTCCATGCTGCCTGTCCCACCCAGCCAGCAAGTGGCCCTCTTGTCACCATGGTGGCCCTGCCCAGCGCAGCTCCC
This sequence comes from Marmota monax, assembly GCF_021218885.2. Lineage (NCBI taxonomy): Eukaryota > Metazoa > Chordata > Mammalia > Rodentia > Sciuridae > Marmota > Marmota monax. The sequence continues at coordinate 2,477,198 of NW_026692498.1, read as the reverse complement.
CCACCTTCGTTGCTAGTCTCAAGGGAGCCGGGTCAGCACCTCTGTGCCGGCTGCAGCCTACTGGGGGCCCACTTCAGGCTCCACTGCCCAGGCAGAGGCCGGGCCGTCCTCTGAGCCCACCCTCCCAAGAGTCACTGCTGAGACCTGGTGCCGGTCCTCCACCCCGGCCTGTGGGTGTCCTGAGAGCTGGTGACTAGACATGGCCTGGGGCACAGCAGTCCTCAGCCCCTGGTGTGTGCACCGGCACATGACCCCTGAGCACCTGGCTCTGCCTCTGCCCCTCCCATGGGACCCTGCCTCTGTCCCCACGGCTACCACCCTGTCTCTTGGCACATGACAGCCCCAGTTCAGCCCAGACCCCAAGGCCACCACCCAGACCCCAGTCCGACCACAGTCCCTCAGCCCCAGGACCCCTGCCCCTCCTCGGGCCTTGCCTCCCACCACCAGCCCCTCACAGGTGGGGGTTCTGGCTGCATCAGGTCTCAGGGTGCTGGCACACATGGCCTCCCGACAGGGACTCTGCACCTCCATCTCCACACAGCTCAGCTCCAAGGACCCTCCCTGCCTAGCGCCATGGGGTGTCTGGTCCTCCCAGGCCCCTCCTGTGCTCCCCTGGGCCCAGGCAGCCCCCGCATGGCGACTTCCCCTGCCCTCTGCTGTCCCCCCGACCATGACCCGCACTGCAGCCAGGTCTCACGGAGCCCCCATGGGGGTGAACAAGGGCCAGCCCTTTCCTGAGCAAGCGCTGGCTCTCCTGGGCACCGGGCAAACCCTGGGTGGGCAGAGTGTCCGGCTGGGGCAGGTGCCGTTCCTGGCACAGGGAGCCTACTCTTCCCGCCATCCTGCCGGAGGTTGCCTCCCACGACACAAACCAAAGCTCCCTCCAGGCCTGCAGAGGGCCCTGCCTGAGCCCTGGCCTCCCAGGAGCACTGGAACAGCTGCTCCTCTGGGCTTGTGCCACCCCGGCCCTGCAGGCCACTGTGCCCTGACTCACAGCTCCAGGGAAGTGGGACGGGCCCAGCAGCTCAGCCAGGAGCCAGCAGAGAAGGTGCTGCTGGGGGGCAGAAGGTGCTCAGCTGGCCTCTCCCCAGCCACCGGGCACCCAATAGGACACAGCACTCACCAGCTGCCCCTGCACGGCCAGGCGGCCCTGGCAGCTCCCCGGCCGGGTTTCCCCTCCACATAAGTCAGAGCCCCCGTCACAGAGCTGTGGAGGGTGGTGTCACCAGAGGTCCCCCTGGGGACTTGGTGCCAGGAACAGGCCCGCGGCCTCCCGAGGCTTTGACAGAGCCCTGAAGCTCCCGCGGCAGAGCCCATCGGGGCCACCAGCCAGGACCCCCGACGAGCACCTGCCCACGCGTTGCCAACAGTGACATGCACCCAGGAGAGCCCAGCAGCCTGGGGTCATCAAGAGGCTACCTCAGGACGATGAGCGTCCCAGGGCTCCCAAGTCACAAGCTCAAGACAAACGGGTGCCAAGCTGCATGGCTTGTCACAAACTTTTACTTCTCCGGCTGTCAGGGTGACAGCATCCACTGCTGCTGCCCGGAGGCGGTGGCTGGAGGGAAGCAGCAAGGGCGCTGGCTGGGGTCGGGCGTGGCCGGCCCAGGGCCCGGGGAAGGCCGGGAGCCTGGGGAACAGGCCACAGGCACCAAGTGCCCCAGGGGACTTTGCAGCTGGGGGGCCCTCCTGTGCCCTCCGAGGCTGCTACAGCAGGGGCTGAGTGAGCCTCGCCCAGGAGGGTCCAGCAGGGAGGGCAGGACACCACACTGTGCACAATGGGAGGTAGGTGGGGCGTGAAGTGACCACAGGGTGGGGCCAGGGCTGGTGGGAGACGGCTCAGGCCAGGGGGAGAAGGTGAGCGGGACCGGGCCTGGCTCCAGGATGCCCTGCCTCGTGGCCCGCCGAGGAGCCCAGGGTTCAGAATGCTGTGCTGATCTGTCCCCACGTGCTGGGCTGCGTTTCAACCTCACCATATCCTGAAGGCTAAACAGTTCTTCAAATATTTGAATACACTGTGCTGGCCTGAGAAGAATTATATAACACAGTTTATTCTTTATCGACTCCAGATAAAACACATTTTATCTTATTTACCCCTTTATCTGTTCCTGTCCTGGGCGGAGCGGGGAGTCTCAGGGAGGCCTGGCCAGGGTTCCTGCCCTTGGTGAGCTCACAGGACCCAGGGCCCACCTGCACCCCTGCCTCTGGGGGCGGCCACACCCCTCTGCCCCCCCCCCCCCGTTCTGCATCCTGGAGCTCCCAGGTCAGGCTGTCCGAGGACACCCCCCAAGGGCTGGGAGACTGAGGCCCAGGGAAAGGAAGACACTGGCCCATGTTCTGGACTGGGGCTGCCCGCACCTGCACGCTGCCCGGCCCAGCTCCCAGCAGGTGCAGCGCTGTGGAAGGAGCAATGGTTCCCAGGACAATGCCGCACTGTTCCCCTCGCGCTACATTGACCTGAGCAGCTGTGACCGCAGCGCCAGCCCTGAGGGACGTCAGCGTGTTATCGGACATCACTTCAATATCTCCACAGCCAGGTGCCCTGGGAACACAGGAGAATGCGGGCGTCCTGCCAGGGCCTTGTAGAGGCCACAGTGGGAGGCACGTGGAGGGCGGGGGCCAGCTCCAGGGGCTGCGGACAGGCAGGGCCTACAGCCACCCGGAGACCCTCCACCACGTCCCATGTTCTGGTCCCTGCCTGGCCCCTCCTCATAGGCTCGGCCAACTCAGGTGACCAGCCCAGTGAATCTAGCAGGTCCTGTCCAGGAGAGGCAGGGGCTGGGCCTGGACCCCAGGGCTGCCAGGCCCACTCTGGAGCACATCTCACCCACAGTGCCTGCTGGACTCGCTGCCTGCCAACCTACCCCATCTCCCCTGGACCCCACCAGCTGCTGGCAGCTGGCCATCAGGTAGCCCTGAGCGGGGGTTCCAGGTGAGAACAGTCTTGGGGCGCTCCAGAGGACCCGGCTGCCAGGTTCACGTATCTGATCCACCCAATATGGGAAAACGATGTGAGTGCTTTAAAGTTCGGTTAGTCCAGGCAAGGGGTCATGCCCAAAGGACAAGGGGCTCCATGGACCCCGAGCCAGGCACAGGGACACTGTGGGATCCTCTCTCGGGAGGCCCCGGAGTGCAGAGAGACAAAGCAGTGGGGTGCAGGGACCGGAGGCTGGGGGGGTTAGAGTTGGCGGGGACTGAGTTCCAGGCTGGGGTGGTGCTGGCTGCACACCAGGATGAGGCCGCCCAGCGCCCGAGCTGTGCGCTCGCCATGTCGAGATGGGGAGTCCGCCTTGTGTGTTTCACCGCCATTAAAGAACACGTCCTGAAAGCAGAGCTGAACGCGAGGCGCTGCCCTGCAGCAGGGCAGCTGAAGTGTCTGCAGTGGACAGTGGCGGCTGGAACCAAGCAAGGGCCCAGGCCCCTGCTGGGAAGGGCACTTCGCCAGGCAGACGAGGGCGATGGGCTTGTGAAGCTGGGCTAAAGCCAAAGACAGAGCAGGGCTCTGAGCGGACCACCTCCACGCCAGCGTCGAGCTTTAAGCCCGAGCTGCAGCTATGGCCTGTGTGCGTTTTTAAACAAAAGTCACTCTGGATGATGCCAAATGTCCCCCAACAAAGGCGGCCCAGGAAGAGGAGGCTGGGCTGAGGGAGCTGCAGGTGCACCTGGCTTGCTGCCCAAACATCCTCGTCTCCCCTGGACCCCAGGGTAGGTGAGCTCAGGCCCACGGATGGACCCCACGATGCTGGACTCCCAGAGGAGCCAGGGCTGTCCACGGAGGGAATGAGCACATCAGAAGACTTGGAACAGCTGCCCACTGGGCTGTAGGGCAGGGCCCTACCTGCTCACCCCAGCAGGCCCTCTCCTGAAGGACCCACCTCAGTCCATGCTGAGGCCCAGAGGCGTGCCAGGAGTTGGCCCAGGGTCCCTCACTGGAGCCCAGCATGGACAGCATCACACCACCTCCCTGTGACTCAGAGCCCAGATGAGTCCCAGCAGGCCCAGGTCCCAGGCCACCCACTCCTCCATGGAAGCCCCTGGACTGGGGACCACGAGGCACAGCCCTATGGGAATGCTAAGACTCCAACACTGAAGGGACATGCCCAGGCCTCATGGACAGTGAGCCTGGGCCGGCCGGCTCCAGGGCTGCTGCCCTCAGAGCAGAAGTGCCCGACATTCCACCTATCTCCCCGACGCCTCCAGCTCAGGGCACGCGGGCACCTGGGGTCAGCTTGGCCATGCGGCCGTCTCCTCTGCTGTCAAGTCCTGTGGGTGTCTTTAGGACACTGAATCAGGGACCCACCTGGGCAGTCCAGGACAACAGCTTCCTCAGGAGGGCCCCCCCTGCACAGAGCGCTCCCTGTGTGAGGCAGGCTCGCAGGTGCCAGGGAGGAGGACCTGCCCCCCCCACGCTGTGCCCCAGCTGGACATGGGGGTCTCACGTCCTGCTTACCACAGCGTTATCAGCAGATGTGGAATTCTTCACACTCAGGGCCAAGTGCCAGGCAAAGACAATGTTGGTGTCACAAATTTTAAATGCAGTTTGAAAGATACCATTTCCTCTCCGTCTTCTCAGAATCCTTAACTGAATTGCATCTGCAAACGTCCCTTGTGAATGAAGGTCACATCAACCTGCATCAGGGTCGGCAGGGGATGTGCCTCAGTCACAACAAGCAGAGGAGCTGGGGGACGGGGATGGCCCACTGAGAGGCAGGCCTGGTGGGCTCACACACCTGGTTCTACATGCCACAGGGAGGGACACTTCCCATAGACCACATGGCCACTCACACCCAGCCCTGTGGCCACCACACAAAACCCTGTGTACAGTGGCACTGTCCAGCCAGCCAGAGGCCCCGGGGGAGGTAGGGGAGCCCAGCAGCCTGCTCTGGGGGGCCCCAGCCTGATGAAGCCCGGCTCTGCAGTCCAGCTCAGGGATGCGGGCGTGACCACCGGGTCCACCCGACGGTGCCACCACTGCTCCCTGTGCCCCATAGGCTCCAAAGTCTTTCATGGGGCTCATCTGGCAAGTACATTGAGCCCCACTTCTGTGAATGGTCCCCGTCAGCTGGAAGGACAGTACAAGAGGTCACTCCTCAGCAGGAGTGGTCTCCAAAGCCCCCAAGTGTGCCTCTCCAGTAACATGGCTCTCGCCCCGGTGAGGGGGACAACCTGTCCTTGCCTCTTGGAGCTCAGCAAACCTTTCTCCTGAGAGAGACCCAGCTGGGAATCCCAGAGAAGAGGGCACTCTTCAGCCCTTCCCCGAAGCCCACACCCCTTCAGCTACCCACGGCAGGATCCCTGGGCAGCCAGAGCCACTCTGCAGAACACAGATCCCACCTCACGGGCTCAAGACCCTCCAAGTGAAGACAGAGCCAGACCCTCCTCCTGGCCACGCCTGCCAGGCTCCCGGTAGCTCACCAGCCCTGGGCACCTGCTGCTCCCCAATAAGTGAGGACCCCAGGCAGGGCCTGAGGGAGGCATCCCTCCGAGAGCCCAGCACCAGGCCCGGGGCTCGGTGCGTGGAGGTCTGCCGTGAGGGATGCTCACGTGGGGTGCAGGGTGCAGAAGTCTCGGGGCCAAGGAGACAGGCCTCGGGGGCCGGGGAGTGAGAGCCCCGTGCCGTGCTCTGGCTGCCTGCCCCTCCTGTTTCTGCAGGCCTTTGAACTGGGCTGGGGCAGATGACCATCCCCAGCTGGCAGGAGTGAGCAGCTGGCAGCAGGTGGGCAGTGCCTGCTGGGCATGGGTCTGGGGCCTGGTCACCTACTGAGCCAGCCCTTCCTCCTCGGAGAAGCAGCTTCTCAGCACCTGCCCCAGGGACCAGCTGCAGGGTGGGGCTGGTGGCCTCCAGGGGAATGAGCCTCCACACCATCCGTCCTCTCCCCAACGGGCGCCGAATAGGGAGCTGCTGCAGAGTCCAGCGAGGGACAGTGCTACTCCCGGCCACGGGGCAGGGAGGGCCACAACCAGGACTGAAGGGGACTCCACATCCATCCTCTTCCTAGGCCTGTCCACCAGTTGCTGGACAGGAACACCAGGGCTCCACCTTGGACTCTCCTTCCCTGGGCTCATGGCCAACCCCGAGGTGCCTAGGACTCAATGTCACCCTGCACTGAGAGGGGGCAGGGTAAAGGCAAGGGCACCTCTTGGCACTGAGGGGACAGTGTGGGGACGGCGACCCCTCTTGGCGTAGGCACATGCTCCCTTAGGGCTCAGGAGTCGGCACCTGTCCCAGGCCACGCTCCAGGACGAGGTGGTGTCCCACCAGGCCTCTCCACCAAGCCTGGGTCCCACTTGGTGACACACCCATAGCTTTGCCCATGTCCCCAATCCCTTTCAGCACAGAGTCCCTCGAGAGTGGGCTGGGAACTGGGGGCGCCTCTCAGCCATCACTGCTGTGCCACCTGGGGGGGTCTCAGCCCCATTTGGGGGCAGCCGGAGTCGGGGTCTTACCCCTGCTACCCAAGCACAGCAGACCTGGGGTGCCAGAGGGACCAGGGTGGGGGGACCCTCTTGGGCTGAACCAGAAGTTTTTCAGAAAGGGAGATGGGAGGCCAGAGATTAGAGGGGTCAGGATGATGTCCCGTCCACCCAGGAGCGTGCAGGGGAGGGGCAGGCCTCTGGCTCGGAGAGGCGACATCTGAGGCTTGGCGGGCAGTGGCCTTGTGGGCAGCTCCTCAGCTGGGCATGGTCACGTCTGAATGAAACTGGATTGACAACTACAGGTGGCGGGCCAGAGTGCAGACCCCGACTCAGTGGCTCAGAACCTTTGGGCTCCAGAGGCAGGTGGCATGTGCTCTCCCAGGACCCACGATCCACCCAAGAGCACCTGCCACCTATCTGACCCTGGGGCCAGCCAGGCAGGAGCCCCAGGCACTGCCCATCTCCAGGGCACCAAGCTTAGGCCAGGAGCTGGCAAACAGCAGGCTGGACTTCAAAACAGGATCCACAGCACCCCCAAGGAGCCCAGGCCCTGCTGGTCAGACCCCAGGTGTGGGAAGGACAGGAAGGCACCAGGCAGCACCGCGCCCCACTTCCTCCTCTCCACTCAGAACCTTGGCCCAGGCCTTGCTCAAGGAAGGGGAAGCTCACAGAGCTCTGGGACCTGCCAGGTCACAGGCACCAGCTCTCACTCAGGAGAACTGGGCTCCAGGCACAGGGGCCTGGGGAAAAGCGCACCCCACAGGTGACTAGGAGCCACGGCGTCCTGGCCACCTGCCCTTCTGGAGGGGGTTGGGGAGGCCCAGCTAGGAGGCTGGAAGGTCCTGACCCCTGGGGTCACTGCCGTCCAACTACACACACAGGGTAGCCAGAGCGCTCCGGAGGTGACCAGGAGGCCAGGAACAGGTCAACACAGGCTCCTCCCAGGGACCCAGGAGGCTGTGGGGAGCTCCTCCTGCAGGCTGGGGCCACACGAAGCCCGCTGCAGGCCACCGGCATGATAAGACACCCTCAGAGGGTATATTTAGAAGGTGCTGGAGAGCGGACCCAAGTGACCTCACAGACCTGGTCCTTATCTCACAAGGACTCGCATCCTTCTGAAAGTCCTGTCCAGGATGGGGTGGGGGCGGGCAGGCTGCCCAGCAGGCCAGATGACCTGTGCACACACTCGCTGTCTCACGGGCCACCTGGGGCAGCCCTGCTCCCGCAGCCTTGCCTGGCTCCGGGCCTCCCTGGGATTAAAGAAGGCACTGCTCAGGAGTAATGGTGGCCTCACTGGGCAAGACAGACACCCTGGAGCTGCCTGAAGGGCATGGATCCTCAGGGCTCTGTCCTACTCAGAAAAGTCCCTCCCCATGTCTAACCTGAGTCTTTCTAGCTCCAGCAGGAGGAAGCCTACTGCCCCTCTCCAGGGGACATGAGGGACTCTGGTACACAGGGTGGCTGTGTGGCTGGTGAGCATCAGCTTCCTCATTAGGGAGCGGATGAGGCTGCCTGGCAGCGCCAGTGCTCAGTACAGGGCACCCGGCAGGGGCCAGCTCAGATGGGCCCCTGGCTGTGTGCGCCAGCCCCAGCCTCACCAGCCATGTTCTAGGGACAGAAAATCCCAGGCTCTCGGACCCAGGGACTCAGCGAGACACTGCCCAGCTCCAAGACCCGGTGGAGCAGGAAGCAGGAGCCAAGCAGCGGGTGTCCCCAGCCGAAGCTCACTGGGGCCCATAGCCTTCTCAGCACAGAGCAAGGTGGGACAGGGTGGGGCTTACCCAGGAAGGCAGGCCTGGGACCAAGGGGAGCGCAGGGCCAGCAGGGTGGCCAGGGGTGACCTGCACACCCACAGGAGCCGGCAGTTGCCCCACGGGTCACTGTGGGCTGTGTCCTGCCTGCCCCTTTAATCAGCTGGTGTGGGGCAAGGCCCCCACTCAGTGGTCATCATAGGCCCAAGCTGGGCAGGTTACACTCCCTGTCCCCCTGGCCTCCTCCCAGGCCTCTTCCAGGCCTCCCCCACCCCCTCCCCTTGGAAGGAGCCCTCGGGGAGGGATTCCAGGGCTGTGGCCTGTTCAGGCGCAGGAACAGCACGCAGTGTGCAGAGCCAAGGACACGTTACCAGCGTGGGGTGGCCACATGGCCACAGGCTCCATGGCTTCCTACCTGGCCCAGTGAGCACCACAGGGAGCCCAGGAAGACGACAGCTCCCCACGAGCAGCTGGCCCCACGGGCAGCCACGCCTGGCCACGCACACTGCAGACAGGGCCTCACACAGCTCCAGAGCCGCAGCCGTTCTCTGGACAGTCTGAGGCCGGCAAGGTGAAGGCCAGGCCCTGCCGGGGAACCCCCAAGCAAGGTTCTCCCCAGGGGCATCCGGGTGTCATTCAGCACCTCTCCATCTTGCCGGGCAGCGATATCCCAGCAGATGGACATTTAAAGCTTTAGATGTCCAGTAGAGGTGGTCACCCTCACATGGTGGGGCCTCAGCCAATCAGTGGTCAGCACGGAGCTTCTCTGAGAAGCAGTCTGACCCAGAAACCCTGCAGGAGCTCCGGCTTCTGCCCTGGAGTTCAGACCTGCCAGCCCGATCCTGGGAGCAGCTCCTTGAAGGGACCCCAGTCTGCACGCACATGAACCCGGGTTCCGTTTCCCAGGTCTTAACAGGCAGTGAGACGCCCCTTCTCAGGTGGAGAAACAGGCTCAAAAGGCCAAGATCCTGCTCAAAGCCAGCTTGCACGGATCCGCCCCATTCCAAATGCCCAGGATCCCCCAAAGATCCACACACAGAGCCAGCACAGGTGCCCGTGAGGGGCAGGAGTCCCTCCCAGGGGGCCAGAACCACACGCGCTCTGTGCCCACCTGACCTCTCTGTTGTTTTGAAGCAGCCGAGCTCAGCACAGGCTTGGGGAGTCTGGCAGGGCCTCCTTCTGCAGAGGGGGAACCTGAGGCCCAGGAGGCTGACCGTTACCATGGCAAACCACTCGGGAGCAGCTGCAGGGCCCTTATGGTGCTGACGGCTCCAGTGGGCGCCAGGGACAAGCCAGCTCAAGTGCAGAGGGCCTCCGAGATGACTGCCCCACTTCGCCCTCCAGGTCAGCACCAGCAGCCCCCGACCCGCCCTGCAGGGTCTGGGCTAGTGGCGCCCCTGGAGCTGTGCGAGACACAGCCCACGGCCAGCCACGGCTCCTGGACAGGCCAGGCGGCCCACAGCCCACTTGAGGCCAGGTGGCGGGTGGCCACTGGTTTCACAGTTCTCTCCTTGGGGCCTCTCCCAGTGAATGGGCAGGGGGGGCCCGTCTCCTTCCTGGGTTGGGAACCTTGGTCCTCCTGAGCCCCTGCCCAGGACCAGCTACCACCCCAGAGCCAGGGCTCCAAAGCCCACAGTGAGGCTGTTCACCTAGGGCCCGGGCGAGGCCAGGCCTGGCAGTGCCCTCCGCCGCCCGCTCAGGAAGGCCTCAGACAGGGCTGGGATGGTGCCCCTGCAGCATCCTCTGTGGCCTTGGGACACTCACAGGAGGTGGGCTAGCAGGTTCTGGGCTGACCCCAGGACCCCAGCCCAGCTTGGCTTCAGGGACTTCCCTGGTCAGAAATGAGGACCCTGGGGTGGGGGTGCAGAGTGCTCCCGCTTGGGAGTGTCCCTATCCCCAGCAGTCTCCAGACACCTTGATCCCCGCCCACCGACCCCGAGGATCCGCCTGCTCCAGGGACCGGCTAGGTGCTGTCATTCCAGGTGGCCGTGGGCCTGCTAGGGACACCACCGTTCTGCTGCAGACACCCCAAGCCCAGCCTGGATGCCTCTCTGGAGAGCTGCAGACACCCCTGGCCAACCTGGTCACACCCACATCCGTCCCCACACCGGGTGGCTCCAGCCACCAACCAGCTCGGCCCTGCTATTCCCCGGCCAGGCCGTGGCAGGAGCCCTGGCTACCAGGGGCTGGCGGGGCCCCTTACCCCTGCCCACGGACCCCAGCCGCCTTCCGATGGGGGACCCCAGCACAACCTGCGGCTCCTCCAGGGGGCCGGCCCAGGGGCTGCTTCCCAGCCACCAGGCTCACTGCTAGGGTGGGCCTGACCTCAAGAAAGCCCGCCCCGTCCACTCCTGACTTCAGCTCAGCCAACGGCTGCCGTGGCAGTAGCTGCAGGTGGACTCTGAGGCCAAGGCCAGGGCCTGGACGGAGGGAGGAGAGAGATGGAGAGAGCAATGGCCACGCCTGGGCCCTGAGCTGGGAGGAAGGGTAGACTCCACGGACGCCCCCACCACCATGTGCTGCCTCCCCCAGGCCCAGAGCCAGGGGCCAGGCCACCACGGACTGCAGCCTCCACACTGTGACCAAAACAAGCCTCTCCTCCTTTCCGTGTGGCAGAACCCTTGGGTTTTGATGGAAAGCTGAGTGACGGGTGCCCCCAGCCCCCACAGGGTGGGGCTCACATCATCAGGCATGAGCGTGAGGGGCATGAATTCAATGGGGGGCACCCCCGCCCCTGGCAAGTCTCGGTGACACAGGAAAGGTAACGCCTCTGTCTCTTACAGGTTGAACTCCGCGGCCCTCGCCGGCCCTCCTGACGGGCACCCTCCACAGAGGAGACTAGATGGTCCTGGGTGTCGGCCTCTGAGCGATGCAGCCTCTGCACTCCAAGAGGGCTGGCCTCCCAAGCCTGTGAGCTGGGCAGTCATCCCCTGCCTGGCACATGGACACACCTCAGGACCCACTGCCCTCCCTGCGCAGGGCGGCTGGTTGAGCTGCCTCCTCCCGGCTGCAGTCTCTAGGGACTCCTGAAGCCCAGCCCACTGAGGCAGGCTCCAGATGGAGGGATGGAGGTGAGGCTCGGGGCCTCAAGTCTTCTGAAGGCACAGCCGAGCTGGGGGACACTGTGTCCAGCAAGCCAGGGTTGCCCCATGGGACTGCAAGGAGCCCTGAGGGACCGTGTGCTGGTGAGCCTCAGACAGGGGTGGTGGCTTTGCAAACCTGGCCTTCAGCAGCTGCGGCCTGCGACAGGAGGTTCCAGGGTGCAGAAGGGTGAGATGGCCCCTGCGGGCCCAGGACAGCCCTCTGAGGCCTTTCCAGGTGTCTGTGGCCAACAGATGGCTGGGCAGGGTCCTCGCTTCAGGCACAAGCCCGGGATCTGCCAACGCCCAGAACACCGTCTGGAGGTCTAGAGGCCAATCCGTGTCCCCAGGGTTTTCCACACTAGGACCCCCCGACCTGGTCCAGGACACCCACACCCTTGGGCCCCTGAGGACTGTGGGTCACCGTGAGGGTGAAGCCCAGGCAGAGGGGCTAAATGCAGAAGGCAGGGCCCTGACCTCTGGACGGACGAGGCTCAACCGGAGGCCACAGCGGATAAGGTCCAGAAATGCCACCAGTTGAACATTCAAAAACTTGTTTTGCAACCTGACACCAAAAACAAAGTCCTGGAGGATCAGTCACATCATGTCCCAGAGGACGGTTCCCGCAATATGAATGACTTAGACACGGAGGCCCAAGGACCAGACCAACAAGACACTAGCAGGAGAGGACAGGCCATTTGCAAAGACACGGCCTGCCTGACAGGAGAGTGAGCCCAGAGCCTGGCCCACGCCTGCCGTCCCCGCCACTCGCAGGTGCCCGAGGAGTGGCAAATTCAAGGTCAGCCCGTGCAACTTAGCGACACCTGTCTAAAAATAAAGATCTTTAAAGGGCTAAAAAGTGACATATGAAAAATGTTGGAGTTATTCAGAGTCACAGAAATAGAGGTGAAACGCAGCTGTGGTCCACAAAACGTAGACCCGTGGCGGCCCACGGGTGGAGCTGCAGGAGATGGCACTCACGCGGTGGGGTGGCGCGGACCCACAACCCACCCGCAGGACCGCGCGCTCACCTTCAGGCCAGCACCCGCTCCGGGAAGGGACCCTGAAGGCACAGCTCCCGCCAGGCAGATGCGGCCTGTGCGAGGGTGCTCTGCCCTCGCTGCGGCAATGCAGCCATCCACCCGTGACAGGCTGCACTCTGGGGACCCCTTGGCATTGCAGGGTGAGGCTGAAGAAGCGCGGCACTTCCACCCCATAAAGTACGAAGTGGCTCTGAACAGAACACGAAGATCTCAACAAGGGATGTGAGAGATCTATTCGATGGGAAAAGCCATTCCAAAGAGCGTCTACGGCCCCTCAACAATGGCGCTGGGAAACGGGGTGTCTGTGTGCCGGAGGAAGAGGCTGGGCCCCTTCCTCACACCCCACACACAAAGCCCCTGGGACGCAGCAGTGTTGAAACGTAGGACCCCAAACTTTAGGACTCCTAGAAGGAAACGGGAGGGAGCATCGTGGCGCTGGGTCAGCGGTGACCTGGATGTGGCACCACGGGCAGCTGGACTTCACGGAAGGGCTGAATGCCATGCATCAGAGGACAGCCAGCACTGGCAGGAGAGTGAGTCCCGTGCTGTCCACCCAGAGGCCCAGGAAGCACAGAAGAGGTGACCCAGACCAGGAGCAGGTCAGCCGTGTGACATCAGGAAGGCGGGGGGGCACTCCACAGGCACCATGTGGACGTTCAGCACCTCCTGGCAGGCCACCAACTCACACCAAGCAGCAGCTTACCGAACTGCAGGAGAGACAGTGCCCGTCATGGGGGGCGGGGGGTCAGCCTCCCCCAACAACTCGAGGACAGCCAGGCAGAAGGGAGCAAGGAAACGGGACTTACGAGAAGACCAGACACAGCAGGAACAGGGCATGCCCCCCAACCACACAGGTGCCCCCGAGCGCACAGGGACACTCCCAGGAGAGTCCACACACCCTCACGGTTACGTCTCAACAGATCCAGGAGGCAGGGGTCATATCAGAGTCCTCTCCAGCCACAGAGGGACAGAGTTAGCCGTCAACAACAGCAGGGCCAGGAGGAAACTCAGACACCTGCGGAAATGGACTGACACCTTTGAACGACCAGTGGATCAAAGAAGAGGTCAGGAGAGAAGTCAGGGTGTAGCGGGATACCCATCAACAGAGACCTCAATCTGCAAAGAGGCAGCCGGATGCGGCAAAGGCGCCACGGGGAGGATTCATAGCTGCAACCTCAGCATAATAAACCCAGATCTCAAGCAAGACCTAACTTAGAGCCTAGGAAAAAGATGGCACATTAAACCCAAAAGCTAGAGGTAAACAACCAAGACAACAGCAACCAAGATAAAACAGAGGACGGAAAAGCAGTGGAGACAATCAATGAGACCAATTCACAAAGTGGGCCAAGAAAAAGACTCACATTAGTAAACTTGGAAACGTCACTTGGTCAATTCTAGAGAAATAAAAGGGACTGTACTGAGAACATCCGAGAAGACCTATAACGAGTGATGATGCTAAACCCATCAGCCAAACCTCGGACAAAAACACGTCCTGGACTGGATGGTTTCATGGGGAATTCAACAAACATTTAAGAAGGAACTCACCCTAATCCTTTTCAAACTTTCCCAGAAAATTGAAGAGGAGGAAGAACTTCCTGTATTAGTCTGTTTTCTGTTGCTATGACAAAATACCCAAAATCCTGGACTTTGTAAAGAGAAGAGGTTGATTTAGCTCATGGTTTTGAAGGTTGAAGAGCATGGCCCCAGCATCAGCTTGGCTCTAAGACCTCGTGGCTACATCTTCAAATGGGGGACGGCATCATGGCAGGAGCACAAGTGAGCGGGAGAAAGGGCCTGGTCAGACAGGAGGCCACAGGGGTTCAGGAACCAGGCTTGCTCTTTTTATAGCATCTACCTTCATGAGAACTGGGGTCTCATGAGAACTAGGTGAATCCCTTCCGAGAGTGACACCTCACGACCTACTTACGTCACATTAGGCCTCACCTCTTCAAGATCCCACGCCCTCAATGCTTCCCACTGGGATCCAGACTCCAGTACATGAAACTCTGGGGGACACGTTCAAGGCATATCCAAATCATGGTACTTGCTAACTCATTATGCAAGGCCAGTATTACCTGATACCAAAGCCAGACATACTACAAGAAAACTAGAGGCCAATATCCCCCCAAAACACTGATGCAAAAATCCTCAGCAAGTGGTTATGGTGCCACACACCTGTAATCCCAGTGACTCAGGAGACTGAGACAGGAGGATCGCAAGTTGAAGGCCAGCCTCAGAAACTCAGCGAGTCCTCAAGCAACTTAGTAAAACCTTACCTCAAAATTTAAAAAATTAAAAGGGCTGGGGAAGTGGTAGAGCACTCCCGAGTTCAATCCCCATTACTACACACACACACACACACACACACACACACACTCACAGTCATCAGCAAAATACTAGAAAACCAAGTTTAGCAGTATATAAGAGGATTATATACCATAACCAAGTGGGATGTGTTCCTGGAATGCAAGGATGGTTCAACTGTGAAAACCAATCAGCACGATATCCCAGATTTAATAAGACGGAGGAAAAGCCCACATGATCATCCCAATTGTTACAGAAAAGAAACTGGACAAAATTCAACTCACTTTCACGATAACAACTCTTGACCAACTGGGAATAAGAGGAAATGATTTCAACATAATAAAAGCCATAAATGAAAACCACACAGTGAGCATCACAGTTAATGGTGAAAGATTGAAAGTGCTTCCTCTAAAATTAGGAGCAAAGATGCCTACTTTTTACCTCTTCCATTCAACATCGTACTGGACGCTGTGGCCAGAGCAATTAGAGAATAAAAAGGAACAACAGACATTCCAAGAAAGAGAGAACTGACGTCATCTCTGTCCTCAGTGATGTGATCTTCTAGGAGAAAGTCTAAAGAGCCCCAACATAAAACCCATTAGTGCCGATAAGGGAATCACACAAACTAAGAATACAAAGAGCAAACATACAGAGATCCATCCCACTTCTACACACTAACAACAATCTGAAAAGAACCTTAAGAAAACACTTTCATTCACAAATAGTAGAAAAAAGAATAAGGTACTTAGGAATTAACCAAGGGAAGTGAGACAGTTATACAATAAAAACTAAAACATACAGGAAGCCAGGGTTTCCCCAGCAGGGAAAGGTGCCGAGGGACAGCCAGGAGCCCTGAGGGGCGGCCCGGGCACTGGAGACGTGGCGGGAACCTGCGCTGTGTTAACACACACGGAGACAGGTCAGCAGCACTCCCAGCTGCTGCCCAGGGGCCTCTGCGGTGGCCCTGAGCACACGAAGTGACCTCTCTCCAACCAGAGGAGCCAGGGCTTGCTGGACAAGTGGCTGACCAGGCCTCGGGCGAGGAACACCAGCCAAGCCCGGGAGGCCAGAGGGCAAGTCGGGCTGCTACAAGACGGGCACAGGAAGGGGCCGTCCCCCGAGATACAGCGAGCACCAAGGGGCAGTGGGACCCACGGCCAGCACGGCCAGCACTGAACAGCAGCGAGCACCTGACTGCGCAGCCTGCTGGGTGCCCTGGTCCCGTGCCCACCTCGCCCAGGCCCAGCCTCCACCGCATCAGAGAGCGTGTCACTAAGCCCAAACCAAGGCACTGTCCACAACACGGGGCCGTCCTGGTCCTGAGAGGCTGTGCAGGAAGCTCAAGAGCTGTCCCAGGTCACAGGACCCAGAGAAGACGTGACAGCAAGTGCAACATGGGACTGTGGAACCCAAGGGGGACGCCCCAGAGAGCCAGTGGGTCCCAGGAAGGACGAGCTGCTCCCTGGTGCCAGCTCTGGGCTGACCGATGGGCCCTTGTGACAGGGTTATCAGAAGCAGCTGCACAAGGGGACTGTGGGACCTCTACCTACTGTTTTGGGACTTTTCCAAAATAATTTCTAAAATTATTCAAAAGTAAGAAGTGGGAAGGAGAAAGGTGCCGAAGCCGAGCGGGGACAGGGCCCGGGGCTTCCCGTCCTGCTCGGGTGGGAGACAGGGGCCCTGCCACCTCCCGCCCTACTCTACACCTCCCAGCCCACCCACACCAGCCTGCCTTGCTCTTCCAACAGGTGCCAAGCGCATGCCCACCGCAGGGCCTCCGCAGGGGCCGTGGCCAGTCCCAGACACATGTGGCAGAAGCGGGCGTGGCCCAGTTCCTCGACTGCTTCGGGGCTCTGCCAAGATGCAACCCAGCCCAAGACACCACCCCTGAGCACGCCCGCCCTCTCCGCCACCCCGTGGGCGCCTCCTCAGGACCTGGCACCAGGGACACAGGGCGGGTCTGCTCCTTCTCCACGCTGACACGGCCTCAGATGGAGGGCCGATGAGGCTGAAGGGCAGAGCCCAGAGCGTCAAAGCCCACTCCTCCCTGAGGACGGGAGGGTCCCTCTTTGCCTCATGGCTTAGCGACGCCCAGCATGAGAGGGCCTGGGAGGTCAGCAGGGCCGGCATCACAGGAAGGCTGAACCAGGGGCCTTCGTGGGAGGCACGCTGGCTAAGGTACTGGAGCCAGGAACACGTGGGAACCCTTTGATCCTGCTGGGCTCTGCGGATGGACTCCAGGAAACCATCCTGAGTTCCGGGCAAAGCTGGATGTACGAGGATTTGCATCATGATGTTATTTATAACAGGAAACGAGGAAATAACCGAGGTGTCGGCAATAGAGGAAGTTGAACAAGTTATGCTCAATGGCACAGGGGACACTAGGAACCTCTGGCCTGTCACATTCGGGAGAAGAGCAGATGGCACGAGAATGTCCACAATGCACCTAAAAGGGGGCGCGAATGCCTTGTCCAGAACTGTCCCGATTCTACCACGTACTTGCACAAATGTGTGCACACAAATACACACAGCACAGTCGCAGTCACTTCCTCTCAGCTAGCCAGCCTGTGCGCCCTGTGAGCTCATAAATCCAGACTGGCCCAAGACTGTCACGGTCCCCATCGGGCATGGGAAGAAGCTGAGGCACCCCCGAGCTGCACCGGTGGGGAACAGCTTCACCTGACCCACAAGTCGCTGCCTAGCACGCCGAGTTCACATGTCCCCAGATATGCACGCACCCACCCACGTGCAAGTCCACCTAGAAAAAGGAATGGAAAAGGACCCCAAGCAGGCACCACTGGCTCTGGGGGCAACGACTTTTAAATTTTCCTTAAAATGGGTCAAACGTTTTCTGATTAGCATTTGACTTTTATGATCAGAAAAACTAACCTAAGCCACGTCCATCCACCAGGGGAGGAGATGACCAGAAGTCTTTGCCGTAGGGAGCGGAATCCACATGACTGGTCAGGACAAGCGACTGCACGAGTCCTATCGCTGGTCTCTGAAGGGCGCGCCGCCCAGTCTCGTGGCTGGAGCAGCCCGAAGAGATGCTATAAATAAAACCAGAAAAAGCTACATCCTCTCATTTCAAACTGAAAGAGAAGTTGCAAGGGCCAGGAACTCCCAGATGCTTTTGCCCAGTCACCACGGTGCCTGGGCAGCTGCCCCCTGCCCGCTCCATCCTGTTGTCCAGCGGGCCCTGAGCTCTGTGGGCTCTTCTGCCCCACCCTGGGCGGTGGGAGACCCCTGCCTGGGGTCCGCTGAATGCCTCCACGAACTTCTCATGAGGACGCTCTTGTCCACGCCCACTCAGCCCACCCTCTCCAGCTCACACCCAGAAGCCAGGGCCAGTGGCTGCCCACTAGCTCATCCCAGCGCCGGCCCCTGCCAGGATGCCGCCCAGGTGACAGAGGCTCAGTCCCCTTTTCTTCGTCCCCTCTGACCGAGCAGTTCTTCGGTTTGTCTGCTCTGGCCTTGACACTTCCGAGGCTCAAGTCAGGTGCTTTCTGGACTCTCCATGTGGGTGACCGTGCATCCTGGTCCGATTCCGCACAGGAGTCTGCAGGAGAAGAGCAGGACAGCCGAGGGGGCACTGGGGCGCTGTGCTGCTCCTGGGTAGGTAACCGGGACCAGGTGGTCCTGCCGGGCGTCCACGCTGCTCCTGGTCCTGGTGATTCTACCTCCAGGTCTGTCCCCCCCTGGTTAGGCCAACCTGGTTAAAGTGGTCTTGCCTAAAGGTCCACACTGGTCCTGGTCCAGGTGGTCCCGCCTGAAGGTCCTGCACCAGGGAGGTTCACTGGGGGAGGCGTCTGGCCCGGATCTGGCCTTGGCAAGCCACTCGCCTCCCACACATATCTAGCCAGGGGTCAGGGGAGAGGCTGACAGGACGGGACCCTCCTGCTCCTCACCCTTCACCTGCTGTGCCGACCTGGCGGACTTCAGAGGTTCCTTGGTGACCCACCAACCTGTTGTTTCTTCCACCTCTACGAGCCGGCTGTCCACGGTGGGGCAGCTCCCCCACTACCCGGACACTCCGTTCCTCCTGGACACACGTGGGCATGCCCCAGGGACGAGTGGACCCTGATTCACGTCTTCTCTCTGCCATCACCGTGGTGGTGAGGGTTTCTCCTGAGATCTCTTGACAGGATTTTCACGTCTCTGCGTGGACACACGACTGATCTGTGGTTTTCTGACTGCTGTAAGAATTCCCCTTGATTGGAATTATGAACCTGGTTTGTTCGTTTTTCTTTCCTTCAAAGAACCAAGAACCAGCTCCTAAAAAGAATTGTCAACAGTGCTCTTCTGTTTCCTACCATTATTTTCTACTCTAACTCACATTTCTTTATTTCTGCTTCTCTAAATCTGAACTTTTTAACTTACATGTTTACTTATTTCTTTGCTGAAAATGAAAGTACAGGCACCTATGAGTGTGCCTCAGTGCAGATATGCATACGTCCCTTTGATATTCAGGTCTGTTGTGTAATAGGCACTGCTGATTTTTACCTCTAAATAGATTTGCCTTCCTAAACGTTAAGAAAACTTGTAGCTGGGTACAGTGGCACTCACTTGTAATCCTAGCAGCTTGGGAGGCTGAGGCAAGAGGATTGCGAGTTTGAGGCCAGCCTCAGCAACTAAATGAGGCCCTAAGCAACTTAGTGAGATCCTGTCAGAAAATAAAAACTAAAAAGGGTTGGAGATGTGACTCAGTGGTTAAGTGCCCCTGAGTTCAATCTCCAGTACCAAATAAATAAGTTTGTAACTAACTTACATTGAAATCAGGAATACCCAGCACATAACTTCAGTTTGGATGCCCTGAGGCCTTCTGCAGGAGACCAAGAGATCCGTTCTGCAAATGCCCCCGAGAACCTGTAAAATGCTCGACTCTTGCTCACAGGGTGGAAAGTTTGGCATTTCTGTCAATTTGACTGGATTAGCAATTCATGTTGCTTTCTGCATCTACCAAAGTCTGGATGAGAAGACTGAAGTTTCTTCTTTTGATTTCATCGTCTTCCACGAAAGTCGCAGCTTCACAGCTGAATATCTTAAATGGTCTAAAACTGTCCTCTTCACCCTCATTGCTTGAGGCTAGGGCCACAACCTTCTCTCTCTCTGGTGTGACTGAAAATCCAAGCTCTTCGTTAGTTTTGAAGCTGCCAAGCTTGGCTTTATGAGTTACATACAGCACGTGCTCGAGTCTGTTTTGCTGGACCATAGGAGACAGGCTTGTAGGAAGGGGACTCAGAGCAGGTGTAGACCAGACCTCCAGGAGCCCTGCCCATGCAGGAGGAACAGAGGGGAGCCCAGGGCGCAGGACACCCTTCACCTGCCGGGTTGTCTTCCTCCTGCTCACCTGGGGCAGGTAAACACGTACAACGGCAGGAAGAAGGGCCAGTAGAGACAGGAGGTGAGAGTCGGGCAGGAGGGGCCGGCCCTGGTACTGCTGGGTGGGGCAAGGCGTCTGCCCTGGAGGGCAGGGAGGGAGGGAAGGAGGTGTGAGAGAGGAAGGGGCCGCTGGGGGAGGGCCTGGGAGGCGAGTGGGCAGAGGAGGTGAGTGGCCGGGGGAAGCAAGTGGTCAGGGCAGGTGAGGGGTCAGGGCAGGCGAGTGGTCAGTGGAGGGGAGTGGGCAGGGCAGGTGAGGGGTCAGGGCAGGTGAGGGGTCAGGGCAGGTGAGTGGTCAGGGCAGGCGAGTGGTCAGGGCAGGGGAGGCAGAGCAGCAGGGAGCCTCTCCCCCAGGCGTGATGTGGGTCCTACCCAGGCTCTCGGTGCAGAGGGGGCAGGGCCTCCGGCCACCCTTCAGAGCACAGGTCTCCCCAGGACCTGCTCTGGAACGGCGCCTGTGGCCCTTCCTCAGCTGGTGGAAACCAGGGCTGAGCTGGCCATCATCTCAAGCAGGAGCCACAGATGCAGTCACACCGACACACGAGGGAGGGAGGGACTGGGCCCCCGCAGAGCCAGGGTGCAGGCAGGAGGGGGAGCTGAGGTGACCAGAAACCCAGGCTCGCTGAAGCGGCCTCTCAGGGACTCTTGAAGAGGCCCAGCCAGGGGACAGGTCGCAGGTGACAGCCACAGGCCAGCTCTGACCTGCGGTCACCGGACCAGTGATTCTGCTGCTAGGGGCACTCGCTCGTCCACAGCAGCACGACCCACTGTAGCCAACGGTGAAAACTGCCCAGCACTGGCCAGCTGACGGCAAACCACAGAGCCCCGCACAGCGGCTCATCAGTGGGAAAGTGGCAGGATTCTGACCTGCGCCTGCCGCAACTGACCCGGCACACTGACCGGACGACGGAGGCCGGCACAGAAGGCCAGATGGAGCGTGACTCTGCTTACACAAAACCACCAGGACAATCACGCAGATGGACGGCAAAGTCCTGGCCGTCGGGGCTGACAACTGGGGTGGCTGTGGTGGGGCCAGGGTCTCCTTCCAGTAGTTGTGGACATTGGCAGAGGTGACAGCTGCAAGTGATGACCTACCAAGTGCCACTCCCCTGCTCCTCCCGAATGCTGAGGCCGCACTCTCACGAGACCTGTTTTTTCCCCACTATTTTGTGTAGCTGCAGGTGGACACAACACCTTCATTTCATCTATCTTTATGTGGTGCTGAGGATCAAACCCAGGGCCTCACACGTGCTGGGCAAGTGCCCCACCGCCGAGCCCCAGCCCACGAGATGTGTCTTTACCACAAGAGAAGTGCCCTAAGTGTGTACCCAGACGACGTCGCACACTCGCAGCTGGGTCTCCCCTGGCTCTGGCGCGCGGCAGCTGCAAGCCGGCCTCCCTGTCCACAGGATGATGGAGGGCTGTGGTTCTCCTGAGTGGGTCTACCAAGTCTCCAGGCCAGGGCCCCCACGCTGTCCCAATACGTGACATTCCACCCAGCCATGGACCACCTGCCTGGCACAGCGCCTGGGTCCCAGCCACGACAGGAAGCCAACCTGCAGGATGCTCGGCAGTGTGGCTGCTGCTCCGCGTCCCTCTGTGCTGGACAGGGAGCCTCCGCCCGGCTCGTGCCTGGTCTGGAACATGCTGAAGCGGCCGTGGGTGCTGCCGCGAAAAGCCCCAGCCACACACTGAATCGCAAGCATTCCGGAGGCTCAGCCAGCTGCCCTGCCCTTGGTGGGA
The DNA here is from genome assembly GCF_021218885.2 of Marmota monax. Taxonomy (NCBI): domain Eukaryota; kingdom Metazoa; phylum Chordata; class Mammalia; order Rodentia; family Sciuridae; genus Marmota; species Marmota monax. Next base: position 2,455,481 of record NW_026692498.1, on the reverse strand, counting down.
GCCCCCACAAGGACCCACACCTCCTCGATGTTGAGAGCCACAGCCGAAGGGGCCCCAGCAAACTTCCAGCTGCCAGCTGATGATTGGAGACTCCTGTGATGACCAAGTATCTGTGCCCCCAACCTGGAACCACCACTGGGGACACTCCTGTGGAGTGACAGGAAGCCCCACACACCCCTGCCTTCCCCTCCAGGCTCTCCCAGGAAGGACCTGGAACCTCCCCCTACACCTAGAGCCATGCCCCAACCTACCCACCCATATCTCCAAGGACAAGCTTTGCTGCCACAGGCCTCGAGCTGGGCTCACGGGTCCCCTTCCCAAGACCCCCACCCCGACAGTCCTACTGTGGACCCAGGGCAGGAACCCCAGAGGTCTCCACTCCCCGAGTCCCTGCCACCCAGCCCTGGGCTCCCAAGGTCCCTAGCCACCATTTTTTTCCCAATTCACTGTTGCAAATATAGGAGCAACAACAGATTTCAGCAGGACAGGCCGACGCACCCACAGCCAGCCCACAGACCCTCCTCAGAGCAGCAGAGCCTTCTGGGGGCTGCAGGGCCCAGCCCCTCAGTCCTGCTGGCAGCAGCTGCCGCTGGGTGGGGAGTCCAGAGGGGTGGGACCTGTGCCCTACTCTGCCTGCAAGCCGCCCCCCACCCAGAGCCCACACCCACCCCACCACAGGAGGCTCTGCTCATGCCCATTGCTGTGCTGGGGTGTCCAAGGCCCCAGGTATCAGGAGGGATCCCCGGAGTTGAGACTTGGCTGGGATCAGTGAGTCAGCCCCCAACCCTCGCAACCCCCTGCCCAGCACAGAACCGCACCAGGTCACGTCCACAGTAGCACCGCCTTTGCTCCACAGGGCCACAGGGCAGTGGGCTCTCCCACACACCCAGACAAGGAAGAGGCCTGGCAGGGCGGGGCCTGACCGAGGACTCGCTACACACTGGCAGCCCCTCCTGGAGCCCCCCACCCACACCCTCATGGTGCCAGTGACCCAGAAAACTCAGCACAGCCTCCCCTCCTGCCGCCGCTCTGCCTGGCTCAGTCGGACAGGACAGGACCCCAGTTGGCCTTCGACGGCCTTCGATGCAGCTGGGGCCATGGCCTGCCTTCTCCAATGCAGGCACCTCACACCGAGATGCAGGGCCTGGGGACCCCACAGTGCCTTCCAGATCTGTCCTGTGAGCCAGGCACACACACACGCCCACTCGGGCATGCACACAGCAGGCCGTGGAGCTGCCAAGCTCAGAACCCAGAGCGGGGGCCATCGGATGTCCCAGGGATGTGGCTGTGTGGGGGTGAGACGGGCTCGGTGGGTCCCCGTGGGTTTGCTGACACTTCAGCAGACAGGTGGGAGCCCGTGGCTCCTATCAGAGGCTGCAGGATCAGTCAGTGCTGAGGGCGGCTGCGTAGGCAAGGGCGAGGGGGAGGGAGGGCAGGTGGGTGGAGAGAAGTGTCTGACACGCAGCCCGGCCCACCCCCACTGGCAGAGCAGCCCTGGGTCCTGGCTGAGAGATGACCACAGCACCGTCTCCCTCCTTGGCCAGTGGGAGATTAAGATGAGATGAAATAATGGGGGCCGGTTTTACAGCATGTGGCTCCCCGCAAGAGTCCCCAAGGGAAGGGGAGTGCCTCAAAACCAACGGTGCTGGAACTGGAGGGACTCTGTGGCAAAAGGCTGGGACCCCATCCCAGCCACACCTGATGGTGGCCAAAGGTCTCAGCGCAAAGTCGACACTACAAAGCTCCTAGAAGGAAACGCAGGAAGTCTTTACGCCCTCAGTTTGGGCAAAGATTTCCTAGACATACCCCAAAATCACATTCCATGAAAGAACAAATTGATAAACTGGGTTCATCAGAATTAAAACTTTTGCTCTTTGGAGACACAATTAAAGAGATGAAAGAGTGAACCACAGACGGGGAATCTGCAGAGCTCGCAGCTGACAAAGGTCCCAGACAGAACGACGAGGAAAGCGTGAAGAATGTGATAAAGAGCTCCTAATTCACCAACAAGAAAGCAAGCAACGCGTATTTCCTCTGTGGATACAACGTCCCAACAGACACTTCGCCAAAGAGGGTGAAGGCACAGCAGATAAGCAGGATGCGTGACAGACGAGTCACCGGGGAAATGCCAGATAAAACACAAGGCATCTGACTGACCCAGCAGCCTGGATACAAGTGAGAAGACGGCCACACCTCGTGGTGGTGAAGGGGCCAGCGGGGGCAGCTGGTGCGCTACAACACGGTGCCGTCACTGTGGGAAACCAGGGACGGCCTCCTACCACGTGACCATGCCATTCTACTCCTGGGTACTTACCCAAGAAATGACGGTGTTCCTATGACATATTCCTGGCAGCTTCATTTGAAAGAACCCAAACTGGAAACATCCTAAACATCCACTAACAGGTGGATGGATAAATAAACTGGGGTCGATGAATACACAGAGCCCTTCTCAGCAATGAAGAGCAATGCACTAGTGATGCACTAGTGACCAGAAATGAGGCTCGAAATGATGATTCCATGAAACTACACGTCAACAAACATAACAACCTGGACGCAGCGCAAATTCCCGGACACACAGACCCCACCAAGATCGATGTGAGGAAATACAGAACCTGAGTACGAGGTTGAATCACTAATAAAAGGTCATCGAAGAGAGCCCAGGACCAGATAGCTTTATTTCTGACTTCTACCAAATGTTCAAAGAACTAACAACGATTCTTAAATTATTCCCAAAAACTGAAGAGGAGAGAATTCTCTCAAACTCACTCTATGAGGCCAGCACTACTCTATGTCAAACCCTGAAAAAAAAAAAAAAAGAGAGAGAGAATGGCAGGTCAGCTCTTCTTGATGAATGCAGATGCAAGATCCTAAACCAAACACTGGCCAACTGAACGCAAGGGCACACTGGAAAGATCATTTACCATGACCAAGTGGGGTCCTCCCAGGGCTGACACACAGCAATAAATGTGGTACATCATGCAAAAAGACGAAGGACAAAACCATCTGGTGACCCCAACAGATACAGAAAAGGCACCTGGCAAAACTCAACATCACTTTACAATAAAAACCCCGAACAAATCAGGATTATACGGAATGTACCATAACCAAGACCATACCTGCTAAGCCATTAGACAACATCCTGTTGAACAGAGAAAAGCTGAAGGATTTCTCTTTAAGATTCAGAACAAGATAAGAATGCCCACTTTCAGCACTTTCTTCAACATCGTGCATCAGGCCAGAGAAAGAAGAAAGGGAGTCTAAATTGGAGAGAGTCAGATTGTCACTTTGGCAGACGATACGATCTTATGTTGAAAGAACCTCAAATGCTCCACCAAAAAGTTATTAGAACAAATCAATCCAGCAAAGTTGCAGAAACAGAACCAACACACAAAGATTAGTAGTGTCGCCATTCCCACCAATAGCAGATTGTCTAAGACGGAAATCAATCCCATTTACAATAGCTACAAAAAATAAAACAGGAGTGGTTTTAACCACAGAGGTGAAAGATCTCTACAGAGAAAAGTATGAAAGAACTTCAAGAGGACACACGGACGGACGGACAGACAGACAGACACACACACACACACACAAATGGAAAGACATCCCATGTTCAAGGATAGGAAAAATCAATATTATTAAATTAATTAATATGTTACCCAAAGCAATATTCAGATTCAATGCAATCCTTGTTAAAATATCAATGACGTTCTTCACAAAAAATTTTAAAAACGCCTAAAATTTGTATGGAATTACAAAAAAAAAAATCAGCAGAAGCAAATTTGAGCTGAAAGAGCTAAGAGAAGGCATTATGATAGCCCACTTCAAAATATACTACAACAACAACCAACAATAAAAAATTAGAAAAAATAAAATAAAAATAAAGTGCTTAACTAGGAAAAAAATATACTACAAGGATGTAAAAATCAAAACAGCAAGACATCAGCATTAAAATAAAGAAAAAACAGGTATAGACCAATGGGTGGGGGGCTAGAAGTAAATGCACGCTCTGAGCCCACGGTTTTTAATAAGGATTCTAAGAACATTCATCAGAGGAAGGAGGTCTTCAATGGATGCTGCTGGGAAAACTGGATATCCACATGCAGAAGAAGGAAGCCTCAAAAACAACTCAAAATGGATCAAAGACAAAAGGAAGACTCCAAACTACTGGGACAAAACAGGGGACAGCTTTGGGACACGGGAATGGACAAGGATGTTTTGAGGCCAGACCCCAAAGCAGAGGAGGCAAGAGCAAAACTTGACACATGGAATTGTACCAAACTAAAGACCTCTGCCCAGTGAGGGACACTCATCCGTGAAGAGACCACCTAGGAGAGAAGACGTGCAGACTGACAAGAGCCGACCTCACCTCCAGAACGCGTGAGGAGCCCTCAGAAGGGAAGAGAGGCCGTTCAGCCCCCAAAGAGGAACAGACCAAAACAGGCTCCTCAAAAGACCCACCAAGGGCCAACAGGTTGCCCAAAGGCCCAGCACCACTGATCGTCAGGGACATTCAGATCAGAACCCCAGAGAGAGATCCCTGCCTCCAGAAGAAGAGCTGTTACCAAAAAGACACGGACGGCAAGCACTGGCCGGGCCACAGACGGGCACCCTGCACACGGTCACTGGGATGCAGACAGCAGGGAAGAAGACAAGAGCGCGGGGCCTGCACCCATAAGGGACAGGGGGTCGGGACCCTGCCGCCAGCCCAGCAGCCTCCCCTTCCCAGGCTCCTGGTGGGGAGGCCAATCAGCCCCAAGACAGGGGGTCCATGCCACCCAGCCCTGCCCAGCCCTGCCCAGCCTCTCCCCCCGCCATACTGTGCCGGAGTCTGCCGAGGGGCCAAGGGGTCCCCCAGCCCCCACTACTGAGAGCACTATTCCAGCTGTGTGCACACTGGCCTCAGGCACCAGTGGGAGGGGTCAGGCGTCCCTCACCTCACGGCAGCAGAAGCAGCCGAGGCCAGCCTTCCCGGGACCCCGGCTCTCCCCAGTAGTACCCCACGGCCATCTCCTCACCCTAGGTGGTTCCCTAGACCATGGTTCTTGGCACAAACACAAGGCTACTTCCGAAGGCCATATCTGCCTTCCTGTGGCTTCTCAGCTGACCTTCCTGGCCACACCCAGCCCCTGCAAAAGCCTGGGCAGGCCACAGAGCCAGACACCGTCCACATCACCAGCTACTCAGTGAGGGGGCAGCCTCCTACCCCGGGGCCCCCAGTGAGGCGAGGAGTGTGGGAGGGAGAGGACAGACACGGAGCCAGCCTGGCCTCCTCCTGGACACTGACCTCCTGCCCGACAGTAGTGTGCCATAGGCTCAGTCCACCCTCAGAAGCCCTGGGCATTGGAGGCTAAGCCCAGACATGTCACTGCTGGCTGCCAGCCCTGCAGAGGCACACTGCTCCCTGCCTGGGGAAACCCCTGGCCCGAAACCTGCTGACCAGCCCTGCCCAGCTCTCAGCCAAGGTGGGGCCCCTCTCATGGCTCCTACAGCCCCTGGGTGCCAGAAACCCCGATGTCCTCAAACAGTCCAGGATGGCCCTAGGCCATGACCAGGCCTTGCTCACTATATGACCAGAGCCAGTGCCAGGTGCACTGCATGCTAGGAGTGAGAGGTGGACAACCAGGCAGGGAAGCAGAGACCAGGCCCCTCTCCTCTGACCCACAGGAGAGGGCAGGCACCTGGCCCTGTGGACCTTGAGACAGAGAACCAAGCTCAGCAGGCTTGGGGAGGAGGCTACCCAACAGGCTGCAGCAGAAGGGCAGGTGGGCCACAGTGTCCGGGCTGGCTGGAGTACACAGGCCTCAGCAGAGGCCATCCCACAGAGGGCTGGACTAACATGGGCAGCTGGTCTACAGAGGACCTCCCAGGGGCACAGGCTGGCCCACAGTGGGTAGCAGGCAGGCCTGAGGGGCAAGACTCAATGGAGCTGGACCCTAAATCACCAACTGGAGACCCTGAGCACCAACAGCCAAAGGGGCTGGCCCAGGGCAGGGCCAGGACCAAGGCCAGCCACAGGGCCGCTCAGGGAACGTGTGTGGGCAAGCACAGGCTAGGCAGGGCCATGTCCAGGCCAGGCCCAGGCTGCTCAGGGGCCAAGTGTGACCCTACAACCTGCACCCCAATCAGCCAACCACCATGAGCACAAAGAGAACCAGCCCCAGCGTCTGAGCAGGATGCCCCTGAATCTCGAGCTAGACTTTGGGGCCAACAGGCCATGTGGGCGGTCATCAAGCAGCAATAGCACCAGACAGCCCCCATCTCCCCCTCTCCCCATCTCTGCTCTTTGAAAAGCACTTCGATCTTTGAAGCATTGATGCCGACCCCAGTAATGACCACGGGGAGCCACGCAGAGTCCATGGCACAGCATAAGTCCCAGGGAGACACACGGATAGGGGGACAGGCCGACTGGTATATGGGCACCTGTGCCCAGTCCTTTAATCAATCATCACCCCCTGTCCACGGCAGCTCCCGCTGAACCCAGCTTTGCTGTTCATAGGGACAGCCTGTGCCAACCCACAGTGTCCACCTGCCCATATTCCCGTGGCCTGCTCTGCGTTCATCTTTTAAACCTTCCTGATGGTGACTCTAAGCAGAGGCTCACCTGGACAACCCTATCCCCAGGGGACACTGGGTAACATCTGGGGACACTTCATTGTCACCAGTGGGAGGGGTGCTACTGCTGCTGGTGAGAGAGATCAGCACTGTGCACAGGGGCCCCACAACAGTGATCAGACCCCAGTGTCACGCGCAGCGGGGAGGAGACCTGCTCTGGAACTAAACGGCATGAGCTGTGCTTCCAGACTCAGGGACGGGGCCTAGAGAGGCTGAGGAGCCAGCAGCCCAGCCAGCCCGTCCCCCCCGCCCACCTGGCAGGAGCCCCTGGGCAACCCCGGCCGGCATTCCGACAGCCAGCCATGGCAGGAGTCTGATAGAGCCAGCTCCCCAGAGGGCTCTGGGTGAGCTGGGCCTCCGGCGCTGGGCAGAGGTCCGCCACGCTACCCTGGTCCCATCCAAACGAGCTAAAACGAGCAGGAAGCAGGTTACAACTGTGACGCTGGCCAGTCCTTGCCCCACCGAGGACCCCAGTGCCCTGCTCCCTCAGTCTCACTCCTCATCCTGCAAATAGGGAACATGGGCTGGCCTGGGGAGGGAGCCCCTGCCCCCCCCCCGACTCCCATCCACACAGGAGCTGGCCCAGCACCACCCACTGCTTTGGAGGCCCTGTCCGCCCCAGGCCTGTTTCCTCAGCTAGAAGGTGAGGTAGCCAAGCCACTGCCTGCCGGGTTTTCCCCCAGCAAAGGCTGCTGCTCCACTTTGTGGGCAACATGTCCTGGGCAGAGGCCTCAAGGGGACTCAAGTACATTCCGGAGTCACCTGGGGCCAACTCTGGGCAGGCAGATCCCTGCCAGATGCCCTCAGGCCCAGCCCCCTTTCACCACACCTATGAGGGACCCAACCGAGTCAGCCCAGGAGCTGGGGGGGCGGGGGGAATGGTCAGGTTACAAGCCCGGCAGTTACTCCCAGGAACCATCCAAACCCAGAACCACCTGGTGAAGCCCAGTTCCTACCCACTGGCTGCCAGTCCAGGGATGAGCTTCCTGTTCCCAGGGCCATGTGGTGCATGCTGGCCCTAGGCTGCCCAGCAGATCTGCAGAGCACACAAGGTTTCTGCTCCCAGGTACACCCGAGGCCACCAAGGTCTCCTCTGCAGGAACTTGGGGTGGGGAAGGCAGGCACTGCACCCCTTCTTCCCTGACCCAAGCGAGCCATGCCCATTCCCAGAGTGCTCCACCTGTGACTTGCCAGAGAGCCCAGCTCAGGTCCAGCCACCTTGAAGTCAGCCCCAGCTGGGCCCCACACATCCAGCCCTCCACCCTGGGCATCAGCCCCCACCCCCGGCAGGCAATCGTCCGATGCATCCAGTGTGAGATGGGCCCCGTGAGCAGGGACACAGGGTGGGAGCTGCACAGAGCAGCTCAAGCAGTGCTGGACAGCCACCTAAAGGGGCCAACACTGGCCGTGTGACCCTGGGCAAGTGTCTGTCCTGCTTGGGGCCTCAAGCCCATCTGGACAAGCCTCAGGGGCCAGGAGCTCAGAGGTGTCTCAGCCCTGGGGCAGCTGTGGCTTCCTACCACCGAGACCCTCAGCTGGCCTGGCCATGTGGCTGGGTGAAGGGCGGCCCACTGGCTGCAAGAGGGCCCCGGCCTCCCCCGACGGGAGAGCAGGCCCCAGGCTTTCTGCCTGGACTGGAGCCACAGCAGCAGCTGGAACCCTGTGCTGGGATCCGGACCACTCTCCTCTTCCCTCCCGCAGGGTGAGGTCTCTGTAGGGAGCACATGGAAGGTCCACCTGCCCCTCCATGACAGAGGCAAGAAGTGCCTCCTGGAGGCCCCACAGGCTTTCACCTCTGGCTCAACCCCTGGACAGTGCCTGGCCTCCAGCTCCAAGCCTCATCCCCAGAGGGCCTCAGGGGACGCCTCCCCCCATATGCCAGGACGGCCCTGCCCATTGAACCGCAGGGCTCAAGAGCCTGGAGGTCACCCAGACCACACCAGGACCAGTGGGGCTGGCAGCCACTCTGGGCTCCTGGGGTCTCAACATGGACGGGGCAGCCTGGCCCCTAGAGAAAAGCTGGGGTCCACCATACCGTGATCCCACCCTCAGACACTCCTGCCCCTCCAGGCACCCCAAGGACAGGACTCAGGACTGAGGCCCAATATGGAGATGGCACCCAGGGTCAGGAGCCCATGGGACCTCTTCCCTCCAGCCTCAAATCCCACCTCCCCTTCCTAGAGGTCTTTAAAGACCCCTGAGAACACTGCAGGGGCCAGAACTCCCCACACTTCCCGACGCCTATTTTCACTAAAGTGACCTGTTGTTATCTAAAACAAAACAACATTTTTAAAATCAGAAAATTTTCTAAGCAAAGTTTAAAAATTGAAGCCCTAAGCCATACACCCAGGGGTGACCACAGGGAGCCCTTGGACTCCTCTTTCTGGCCCTCTTCATGCTGAAGCCCAAGTCTCTTGGCCCTGGGAGAGCACCCGCCTGCATTCACAGCCTACCGTCTGCCACAGTGACAGCCACCTTCCAGAGTCAGTCAGACCCTGTCTGATTCCACCTGTCCCCAAGTGTCCCACACATGTCCTGACCCCGCCCTGCCCTGGTCCCATCTATCTCTGCTGGTGACGTCGGGTTTCCACAGTGCCACCCTGTGGGTCGGACCCTGTCATCCTGAGCTCTCAGCGAATCCCACCAAACCCGAGTCCCACCACAGACTACTGGATCAAGATCCCCTGGGTGCTGCTGGCTCCTGGGGAAGCCGTTCCCTCTGCCCTGCCCAGCAATTCCAGGCAGATGGCCCAGGTGGGGGTGTCTGCAACTCCTATGAGGACCCTACAGTCTTTGGGCATGGCATGGGGCAAGGCAGCCAGCCTCCGGCTGAACCCTCCAGAAACGCTCTGGGTACAAACTTGGGGTCTCGGGGTCTCAGCCCGGGCTAGCAGTGCACCCAGCCCAGCAGTGCACCCAGCCCAGCAGTGCCCGGCTCACACAGCACACAGACAGCCACCCCACCCTGACCCCTGAGAAGGTTAGACGGGCCTGTGTTTGCCCGCCAGGGCGGCATGACTTTGAGGTGGCGGGCAGCCGGCCAGAGAGGACTTGATAAGAATTGGGGAGGTGAGGCCTGCCCTGGGAACTGAGGCCAGCCCAGCCACCGAGCCCCCAGCCCCACCCATGCCCCTGTGACAAGGACAGCCAGAACATTCCAGCTTGCCCGGGAGGGGTGCACCTCCACAGAGCTGTGGCAGGGACCTTGACCGTCCCTGATCCAGGGACGGAAGGAACAAATTCATCCTTAGTAGAAACCACCTCCCCTCGCAGGCTGGCAGGGACTTCTGAAGGCCTTTTGTGCTCCCGTCTCCTCTGGACCTCCCGGCCAAACCAGGTGGGGATTAAGTACAGCAGGGCACAGGAAGGGCCACAGGCCACCCAAGGTCACACTGAAGGAGAGATGAGCCAGAGCTACGGGACATTCCCCACTCTTCAACCAAACACACACCAGGACCCCCACAGTCCCCCGTTTCCCTGTCCTGGCAAAGGTCCCCAGTGGCCCCTTCATCAGCCCTACTGCCCTAGTCCTCTGGTGGTCACTGGCCCACAGCTCACGAGGCTCAAACCGGGCTGTGGCCCTCGCCCACCAGGACCCTTCATGGCCTCTCAGCCCACTGGGAAAAATCTCGGGTGCCAGGCCCACCACGGGGACACGGCTCTGTCCCCGCCTCTCTGTGGGCTGACCTGCTCCTCTAACCTGCCAGTCCCTCCCCACCCCCAAGTCTGAGTTTGCTGTTCTTCTCTGCTGGCCCCTCACCCCCAGGGCCCTCACCCTCAGGCCCGGTCTCCCACACTGCTGGATTCCCAGGTGAGATCACCTGCGAGCACCGCCCCACCCCGGAGGCTGCCGCCTCGTCATGGGCAGAAGGTCTTAGCGGATGTCATTCGGCTGTGGTCACAGCTGCCCAGATCAGAGCAAGGGAGCTGGTGCTGCTGACAGCTCCCGCACAACAGGAAAACCTTGTGAGTTCTACAAACCAGGGGTTTCACCAGGAGACCCCCCAGGTGAGTCGGAGACGCTCCTGAAGACCTGACCCCAAGTCTGGCCTCCACACCCACACCCGAGTCAGCCCGTCTGCTTCTCAGGGACACCACAGCGATCCACCCAGACCCAGAATCCAGGCCCCTCTCCTCAGCCTCGGGAATGGCTTTGAGTCCCCAAAAGACTCAACTAAACCAGACCTCTGTCCAGTGTGGAGAGTCAGCCCTCCTGCCTGCCCAGCCTACACAGGAACACATGCCCGACAGCACGGCCAACGGAGCATTCACCTGTCCACGCAGGCAAGGCTGGCCAAGGCCACCCACCTAGACTCTCAGAGTCTCCCTCGGGACAGCAGGTGTCCGGCCAATGTGCCCAGCACATGCTGTAGTGAGCTTAAAACCACCCTCTCTTTCCATCATTCCCTCCCTCTCCCTCTGCACCCTCCAACAAACCCATCCACCCATCTGTCCACCGATTCCGTCCACCCACTGACCATCCCTCCACCCACTGACCATCCCTCCATCCACACATTTCTCTCTCCATTACCCGCCTAGTCATCTCTGTCTACCCACCTCTCCCTCCAGCCCTCCCTCCCCCGTCCTGCTCACCGTCTTTCCACCTACCACCCACTCATCCACCCACCCCTCTATCAACCACCCCCTCATCCACCCACCCACCTGTCCTCCTGTCCACCACCAGGTCACCCATCCACCCCTCCCTCTCCCCCCACATGTCGCCATTGTCCAGGGACCTACTGAGTTCTGCAGTCACACAGGGGTACATGATCCCTCCCACGTTCCCATGTTCCTGAGGCCAAGAGGCTTGGCCTTGGGGGCAGGGGTCACACAAACATGAACAGCTGCAATCTGGCCCACACTGCCCGGATGCGCGAGTGTCCATGAGATGTGGCCTCCGTTGTGGCTCTCACACTCCATGCCACAGAAGCCATGGGACAGTCATGAGAGGGACCTGCGTCCCCGGCCCCCCAGGGCATCTGGCCAGCTCAGTGCAGCCGCTCCGCCATGCCCCAGAGACCATTCCAGGAGCACAGGAAAACAGCCTGGACATTGGCTAGGAGCTGGGCAGCCCACGGGTCCACTTAAAACGGCCCTGAGACTAGAGACATGGCAGGCGTCTGGCAGAGGGACGGCGATCGCTGAGGTCAGGGCCCGGTACGGGGCTATGTGGAGCCTGATCCCACATGGCCGTCAGCAACCTGAGACACAGTCTAGTTCAAGCCCTGCCCACCTGTGCGAGGACAGCCCCAGACAGACAAGGGGACCACACAGGCTGCATACATACCCGGTGAGCTGACTCGGACAGTGCCACCCCATCTTGGGCCACCACCCTCAGCTGGCTGGCCTACAGTCCATGCCTTGACTCAGCAGAGGCAAAGTGGACACTGGCCCCGGGCTCCTGAACACCACCCGCAAGCCCAGCACCTGCAGCAACGCCACCGGGGGGTAGAGTGCCCTCTAACAGGCAGCCCCTGACCACAGCACCCCAGATACCCAGGGAGGCGGACACTCTATCTGTCCACCCTGTGACCACCCTTCCCAGGGGGACAAGGTCACTCCAGGGACATGCTGGTGCTAGGCTCCACTGGCTGTGGAGATTTGGGACCTCTTGCCTCTCTCAGACCTCTGATGTGCATGGGCCCCTGGAAGATGGGACTCAGACATGCCCCAGGGGACGGCCTGCCTGGGAGCTCAGTGGTCACAGCCCTCCCCGGGTGACAGGAACTGAGCCTGGAGGACCACAGCAGGGTGGGGCTCCAGGCTCAAAGGAAGGACGGAGGCCATTCATGCCAGGTACCAAATTGGGTTTGTTTGCAAAACCTGCTGTGTGGCTTTACACAAGCACTGGCCTCTTCTGGCCTTCGGGCTCCACAACAGGAAGAAGACCTCACTGCTCCTCGCTGAACCGGTCCTCTGCCCCAACCACAGGTCCAGCCCCCTCGGCCACACCCGTGGGAAGGAGAGTGGGCTTCCAGCCTCCCGTTCTGGTGGCTTCCCATCAGCCACTGCTGGGCAAAGATCAGAAGCCTCACCCTCTGCCACACGCTGGAGAGCCCAGAGGCAGGAGGGACCCAGGTGGCCTCCAGGGGGTCTTGGTTTACACTGCCACTTGGTCAGCAGTCTCCCCTGGCGGCCCTCCACCTCTTGCTGGAGCACCAAGCTCACCTGTACCTGGGCCTGACTTCCCAGAGGACAGCAGGGCACCACAGGCTTCAGCCTGACCTCTGGGGACAGGGAGTGACCCCCCGCCACCCATACACACACAAAGGAACAAAAGCCAGTCAAAGATTCCTGCAGCTCATTACCTGCCCCCTCCAGGCCCCGCAGTCAGAGACTTCTGCCAGGAGAAAGGGGGTGGGAGGGGGGTCTCTCCTACTCTCCAGACGAAGGTCTCTGGGCTCCCAGGCGGGGAGGAGCCCAGCCCCAAAGGGAGCCCAAGGGGGACTGCTGGGGCAGAAACCAGCACCGCGTGCCATCGGAGCCCTTTCCCAAGGTGTGTGTAAGGTAGCTTCTTGGGTCCAGGTATCACCAAGGGCCATTCTGGACACCTGGACAGTCCCCGTTTGAGGCGGGTGCCCTTTCCAAGACAAGAGTGTGACCATATCACCAGCGGGCCTCAGAGAGGGCCTACCTGCAGACCCCTCCCCTCGCCTGCCCCAATCCCAACTTCCTCCCCCACCAGCGTCCTCCTGGTCTGTCCACCTGCCCCCTCCTGCCGCCTCCCCAGGCCTACTCTGAGTCCTCAGGGTGCCGCTCCTGGAACGCTGACTGCCACCACTTCATCTCAGCGTGAAGTCAGGGACAATGTCACATGCGTCCTCTGTCCCGAGGCCAGCTTTGGGCAGCACAGCCCCTGTGCACGGCACCCCAGGCCCCACAGGTACAAATATCAGAGGCTGTGGTGTCCCCACCACTGTCCCCCAGGGCAGCCTGGCTCCCCTCTCTAGGTTACAAGGCCAGCAGTGAGCTGAGTGCTGGGCACAAGCCCCACTCTGTCCTCTCCAAGGCCCTCCGAGAGCCCCTGATCCAGGGAGGGAGGGACCCATTCTCAGAAGGACCTCAGCAGCCCCAGGCCCTCCTGGCTGGGCAAAGCCCTGCTCATGCAGATGTGGGCAGAGAGCACGTACTCCGACTGGGGACACTCAGTGCAAAAAGGTCTTTGAATTAACTATAAATGATTATGAAACATTATTAAACAGTTAATTAATAGAGTAACTTAAAATGATGATGATGTTGTTTGTTGTTGTTTTGTTTTGCCATTTGTCAATCAGAACTGAAGAAAGGTCGTGTAGCAATCGGTGGATATAAAGTCACAGCTGGCAGATGCAGCACCGTGGTTGGTGGGTACCACGTTGAATCCATGGATGTCGAGGTGTAACTGGAAGGTGGGATGTTAGGGCTGGTGTCCATCGTTCTAGACTCTCAGTCTCTGCCCTCCTTCCGTCCGTCCCCTCTTTATATCTTGGCCATCTGCTTAGTGGAGGACTCACATCTGCTCTCCTGTGGAGGGTCTCACAACTGGACCTCTGCAGATATCACCCCCACGTGCCACTGAACATGTTCCTTTGGCCCCAGAATTTCCAATGAAGTCACACTTAGGTGCGTGGCTTCAGATCCAGGTCCCTGGGCCATGGCTCCAGCACGCATTGATCCCTCCCCCACCCTTGGCAGTGACGGGATGCTCCCAGCTCAGCCTGTTCCAGTGCTGCAGCCCCGGGCTCAGCCCCTGCCCTGTGGGCCCTGGACCCTCTCAGGACAGAAGGGCCCTTCAAGGCCACACTGCTAGGGCTGGGCAGCTCAGAGAAACTGGATGATCCTCTTTTCCAGGTTTCTCCCTGAGACATATTTTAAAACACATTGCCACAGGCTGTGGGCGTAGCTGAGGGGTAGAACACTTGCCTCGGGAATGCAAGGCCCTGGGGTCATCCCTGCACCACAAATGCACACTGACCTTCTCACCCCAGCCCAGGGCTGCAGGTCTGCTCAGCCTCCTCTCGCTGACACCCGTCTCTACCTCCCAGCAACCACCTCAGCTCTCAGGACACCTGCTATTACTCACTGCCGTGACCCTCGATTCCCACGTAGAACAACAAGCTCTACTCCATCTGTGAGTCAGGGAGTGCTTAACCACTGAGCCATCCCCACCTCTTTTTATTTTGAGTCAGGGTCTCCCTAAGTTTCTTAGGGCCTCACTAATTGCTGAGGTTGGCTTTGACCTTCCGATCCTCCTGCCTCGGCCTCCTGAGTCGCTGAGATTACAGGTGTGAGCCTTGAGGCGCGGCCCCTCCTGCTCTTGGAGGGAATTTCTGGAGCTCTGGGTTTTCCTTCCATTGCTCTTGTTTTTGTGTGGATAGATTTGCATCCTCTCGCTTATTAGATGAAGAGTAGCCATTATACTGTAATCCACTGTGCTTCTTTTTCCATTTAAAAATATCCTGGTAACCCCTGCACAGCAGCACAGCCATCCCGCGTGTTCTGACGGCTTCAGAGTGTTGCACTTAGGGCTAATCTGAGCACCTTCCCACAACGGGCACTGAGGTTCTCCCAGTCATTCACAAATAGGCAGCACCTTTAAGGTAGGTTCTAGGGAGTGAGTGGGGTTTGCCAAGTCAGAGGCAAATGCATACAGGATTCTGCCAGATGTTGCCGCATCCCCTCCTGCAGAGTTCACCATCTTGCATGCCCACCAGCAGCTGGATTTCTGCAACCTGGCAGGACCCAGGGGAAGCCTTCCTCGGGGGTTTCTCCTGCCGGGAGTGAAGTCAGCACTTGCCCTCTTGACGGAGGGTGGTCCCTGCTGTGAATTCTGTATTTGTGGCTCTGGCTCATCCCCTAGAGGGTTGCTGGTTTTCTTTGTTTTCAGAAACTCTTTCTACACTGGAGAGCTGACCCCTGACCCCTGTGGCATCTTCCCGGGCTGTCTGCCTGCTGCTCTGCAGGAGGTGACCCTCACACCCCCCTCCCCCAGGCAAGTTCACCTTCTGTGTGCATCTGGCCTCTCGCCACAGGAAAGCTGCCTGTCCTCCCAGAGGAGATTCCTGGGTCTCCTTCTGGTGCTCTTTTCTGACCCACCTGGAATTTACCTCAGTGTGACAAGTGGGCCCCATCTGACCTTTCTCACGTGGCCATCGCTCATGCCTATGCGATTGGATCTATACACAGATTTAAAAAATGCATTCCATGGGCTATGCCTGACCACATGCCAGCACCACCAGCCGCACTGGGCCCCCCAGTGCCACACTGTTCTAATTACCAAGGTTTTGTGTTCTATCATATTTTGAGCCATCACAGCCAGGAGCACGGATGTGACTTGAGAACAGCTGGAGGAACCATGGAATGGAACACCCGCCCGCAACCTGCCAATCAAATGCTCCAAGCACCAGCTTCCTGCAGATGCTCAGATACAGCCCGGGGTTCCCCTGGCCCCCTGGAAACTCCCCCCAGGCAGTGCGCCTCCAGACAGAACCGTCCTCTCAGGGAGGCTCTGGAGCTGCAGAGACTGCAGTCAGTCAAGGAGCACGAGGCGGCCCCTGCCCCCGGGTGGAGTGGGGGTCCCAGTGCAGCTGGGTGGTATCCATAAGGAGGGGTGCTCTGGGGCCAGAAGGAAGTGGGGGCAGGTTGGGTCCCTGTCCAGCTGGTACCTTGGGTTCCTGCTTTGTGACTCTCTCCAGATCCCTGTATGGAGCAAGTCTAGGGGGACGTGCTCAGGAGAGTGGTTCTGGGTGGACTTGTGGCTTCCCAGGAGCACAGCTCTAGGGAGGGAGGAGGGAGCGCCGTCCACCCTTGGGAGACTCGCAGGGGCGGTGCAAGCCCTGTGCAGCAGAGCTGTGGGACTCTGCCCACTGCCAAGACGAAAGTGCTAGGGAGGCCCTCACAGGTGGCAAGGGGTGGCCTCCAGGGGTGCAGACAGGGGCCAGGCCCAGGCTGGAGCCAGGGTGCCAATGTCTCAAGCCTCGCTGTGCTTGAGACTAAGGCCCCAAGGGCTTCTGTGCCGACTGGAGGGGCTCTCTGGTGTGGCCGAGCAAAGGGTCAGGCCTTGGTTCCCCATGAGCAAGGTGACCAGTGTCCCCGTGTGTGAACAGAGCAGAGAAAGGAGGAACAGGACTCAGAGTCCAGAACCCAGAGGGGAGCAGAGGGGTGCTCCTGAGACCTCACCAGCACCATCCCCTCCAATCAGACAGGAAGAAGTTCCCACAAACCCACACATGGCCTGGGGAGCACCCAGGCAGCCCACCCAGGTCCCCTGGAGGCCCCATAAAGTCCCATGTGCCACTCTCGGGCACTGTCAGGTGTCTAGGTGTCTAGGCCCACGGGCAGACACTGAGGGACAGCACACCCTTTACCAGGTAAAAGGTACCTCAGCCACCTGGGCCACAAGTGTGCTCCTGCCCCCGAGCAACCTTCAGACACGGATAGGCAGCTCGTACCCACAGCTGGACACACCATGCCACTGCTGCCCGTGGGACACTGGCCTCATGGAGCTTCCCAGCAAGTAGGCACCCCACAGGCCCTGGAGCCCAGCCAGAGGCCCCGAAACACCAGAGAGTTGACTAAAAGCACCCGCCTGGACCAGGCCAGCGCCTTCTTCCCAACCGGCGCCCTAGGACATGCTGCCAGGAGACAGCCTTTTACTACAAAAGCCACCCACAGAGTTGCTAGAGGCCACAGCAAATGCACGGGCATCAATGGATATCAGTGTGGGGACACAAGGTAACAGGACCCTCTAGTAACAGATCGCAAAGGACAGGAAACCTGCGATGGCCTGACAAGCCAAAATCGTGACTGTAAGGGAACTTACTGAGGTGCAGAGAACACAGACACCTCGATGCCGCGGGTGGGAGGGCGGGGACTCGACCTGTGAGTGTGAGTGAGATCGTGAAAAGGAACCAAGTGGAATCTGGATCTCAACAAATAAGAAACCAGCTCGGAGCCTCTGAAGCAGGACAGATGAGGCAGAGGAAGGAGTTCCTGCCTTAAGACAAGCCTTTGGACTGAACGAGAAGTCAGGCAAAGAAGAAAAATGGATTAAAAGAATGAAGAAAGCCTTGACTTGATTCCTTGTCAGGACATGGGTGGGTCAGCAGTCGCACTGTGTGCATCTCAGGGGGCGAGAGGGAAGGAAGCGCAGAGAAATTCAGTGAAATACTTAACGAAATGGTTACTGGAAACTTCACGAATCTTGGAAAAGATATGCACATCCAGGCCCCTGAGATCCAAGAGGATCCCAGATCGCCTCCAAGGCATTTCACAGTCAGATGGAACGGCAAGACAAGGAATCCTGCAACAGCGACAGACCGCGGGCGGTGTCCGTCCCGCACAAGGGGCTCCCCTCGACCGACGGCGGGCTTCTGAACAACGCTTCACTGGCCAGCAGACAGTGGGACCATATATTCAAAGTCCTGAAAGGAAAACCTGCCAACCAAGAACACCACACCCAGCAAAGCTGTCCTTCATGATGGAGGAACAAGGCTTACCACGAGGAGCTACGGAACTCATCAGCACCAGACGCCCCACGAGAAGCGCCTGGGGAGTACGAGGCTAGGAGCAGAAAGAACAGACCCGGGGGGGGGGGTAGGTACACAAAAGAGAAAGGGAAGAGAATCGACCTGTGAACGCAGAACCCTGCCCAGCCACCACCCGGGGATTAGGGCACCACGATGTACAGACGGCCAGAAAACCAGCCAAACGGCAGAGACGCGGCTCTGCTGCCCTCAGCAGCCTTTCATGAACTGAGAGAGTCAGACGCGTTGAGTGTTAAGAGGAGGAGAAAAAGACCAAGGCATTAGCTGCCGGCAAGAACTCCCTGCGCCAGCCAAGACGCACAGACGGGAAGACCCAGGTTCATGCAAAGGGACCAGAGGAGCAGCTCCCTCCATCAGGTAGAACAGACTGTGGAACTGCAGAGAGGCAAAGAAGTCACCAGGACCGACAAGAGGAAAGGACAGTGGTGAAAGTGCCTGCACGGGAGCCCCCAGTTACGCAAAGCAAAGGCAGAAACGGGTCCCGTAGGGTAGTTGTGGGGGACCTCGGCACCTGACTTTTGTCAACAGACAGATCCTCTAGAAGGAAAAGAAAGTTGGACAGTGCCATTGACCAGAGGGGCCAACCGACATCACAGAGTCCTTCAGCCAACAGCCGCAGAAGGCTCAGCACTGCGAGCTCACTCCTGGGGAGGCGCGTGTTAGACCACAAAACAAGTCCCAGCAAATGTCAAAAAAAAAAAAACACCCAGAAATCTTAGCAAAAGCACCTTCTCTGACCACAAGGAATAAAACTAGAAATCCACCAAGAGGAACTTCAGAAACAGACACATGGCAATCAAACACATTCTCCTGAATGCCCGACGGCCAGTAAAGAAATCAAAATGGAAACTTTAGATCGTCTTGGATGACAAGGAAAGCAGGACCCAGGGGACAGGGCAACAGCAGCACCACGGGAGGCTCGTGGCAAGAGGTCTCAAACAGACCACCTGACACGGCCACTCAAGGAACTAGAAAATCAAACACCAAGAACAGACTCGATCTGAAATAGGAGAGGGAAAGAGATCACTAAGCTCAGAGCAGAAAAAACTTTAGTCAAACTAACAGAGAGAGAGAGAGAGAGAGAGAGAGAGGGGAGGGGGGGGATCCAAATAAATGCCTGGTGGACCATGACAACTGAGCACAGAACACGCAGGTCACTGGGGACTACTAGGGACAATTAAACATCAACAAGGGGGGAAACCTGGGAGCAGAGCGTGCATTTCTCCACAGACAGGACCTACCAAACAGTAACCACGCAGACACAGAAAACCCAAATCCACCAACGACGAGCACAAGACTGAGTCAGTAATAAACATCCCACAAAGAGAAATGCTCCCAAGCCCATCCTACAAGGCCAGGTCCCCCTCCCGCTGACGAGGCAAAGACCACAGAAAAGGAGCCACAGGCCAGAACCCCTGATGAGCCCAGATGCACACGTTCTCGACCAATTACCAACAAACTGGTCCAATAGCCCAGCAAAGAGATCACACACTGTGATCAAGTGGACTCGTTCCAGTCATGCAAGGATGCCTCAACACACGCACATCAACAGCTGTGACACGTCAACGAACAGAACGAGAGACAAAACCCGTGTGATCACCTCAACAGATGCAGGAAAAGCATTTGATGATTTCAACAACTCATGAATAAAAATAAAAAAACCTCCAAAAATCAGGGCTAGAAGAACGTGCCTCAACACGTAAAGACCATATATGACAGACCCACAGCCAACATCATACTGAAGGTGGAAGCTGGAATCATTGTCATTCCCTCAAAGATCAGGAACAAGATGAGGATGTTCACTTTCACCACCCTGGTTCAATACTGCACTGGAAGTGTGTGGTTTCACACAGAGGAAAGATTAAAAAGACTCCAAAAACAAACAAACAAAAACCTTGCTGAACTGATAGTCAGATTCAGTAAAGTTGCAGGGTGTGAAATCAACATAT
The DNA here is from genome assembly GCF_021218885.2 of Marmota monax. Classification (NCBI taxonomy): domain Eukaryota; kingdom Metazoa; phylum Chordata; class Mammalia; order Rodentia; family Sciuridae; genus Marmota; species Marmota monax. Next base: position 2,435,395 of record NW_026692498.1, on the reverse strand, counting down.
GCAAACAAGTGGTCTTTTTATATGCCAATCAGAAAACTGCTGACAAAGAAACCAAGAAAGCAACCCATTTGCAATAGCAAAAATAAAGTCAAATGCCGATGGAAATCTCCAAAGAGGTGAATAATTTAATAATGAAAGTTACAAACTGAAAAGAAATTGAAGAGGCTATGAAAAATGGAAAGGCATCCCATGTTCATGGATCATAATAATATTGTTAAAAAGTACGAACGAACTCCCCAAAGTCCAAAGACGCAGTGTGATTCCTATTCAGGTATCAATGACAGTTCCCATGGAAGTGGAGTGATCACTCTGAACCTTCGGTGGGACCACAAAGGACTCTGAATAGCAAAGCAATCCTGAGTAAGAAAATGCCGAGACATAATGACACTCAACGTCACAACACGTAACAAAGCTGCGGTCACCACAAGAGCGAGGTACTGCCGGGCAGACAGACATGGACCAAGGGAACTGAACGGAGAACCCAGAAACAAATCCACTGCTTAGGGCCACCTGATTGCTGACGAAGGCAGCAAGAATCCACACTGGAGGACTCTTCAGTTAGTGGCAGAAAGGGACATCCACGTGCTGAGGAAAGCAGGCCCCATCTGTCACCACACACAAGCATCCCTTCAAAGGGACCAAAGACTTCAGTGTAAGGCCTCATCTAGGAAACTTCTAGAAGGACACCCAGGGGAAAGGCTTCCAGACATGCATCCGGGCAAAGATCGTTTTAGCAGCAAAAGCAAAAATTGACAAATGGAATCTCATCAAACTGAAAAGCATCTGTACCACCAAGGGGTCAAGAGAGTCACGAAGCAACTCAGAGAACGGGAGAAGAGGTTCATGCACCGTCCGTCCGTCCGTCCGTCCGTCAGGACACTAATAAGGAACTCAAAGACTCAACGGCAAAAATAACACGGTTTAAAAAGTGACCAGACACTTCTCAAGTCAGGATGTGCAGGGCAGAGAGCTCAGGATCACCACTCACCATGGCTAACAAGGGAGATGCAGGTCAGAACCACAGGAGGCACCGCCCTCCTGGGTTAGACCAGCCATTATCAAAAAGGCAGAAAAGAGTAAACGCAGGGCAGGATGTGGACAAAGGGGCCTGCATACTGCTGGAGGGATGCCGACTAGAGAGCGTCCTGGGAGCAGCCCAGTGCACCCTCGCACCCTCGAACACCGAGGCAAAACTGCACGGGACCCAGCTGTCCTGCTCCTGGGCGTGCAACCAAAGGAACAAATCAGCGTGTCCACGGGACACCTGCCCCCCCACGCCCCTGCAGCACCCTCCGCCACAGCCCAGGTGAGGAGCCAACAGAGGCACCCAGCCAGATGGACGGGCAAGAAAATGGATGTGTGCGCACAAGGGAAGAGCGGTCAGCCACAGAGAGAGCGTCCTGCCATCTCACGGAACCGGAGAACCTGAGCACGGTGACACACGCCAGGCACAGGGACAAGTGCTCCGTGCTCACTTCCGCAGAAGCTAAAGCAGGGTCCCAAAGCAGCCAGTGAGGCAGTGGCCACAGAGCCCGGGCAGGGTGGGGGAGGGTGGCTGGAGAGAGGAGGCACACGGGCTCCGGGTGCAGCTGGGCAGGAGGACTGACTTCTAAAGTGCCATGGCACAGCACAGCGGAGGAACTGGCTGGCGGCAACGGAGCACTTCCCGACAGCTGGCACAGAGAGGGTCTTCACGCTCCCGCACACAGAACTGGTGGTGGGCACGCCAGTGACCCCGACCTGATCACTACACATTGCCCCCCCCCCGGCATGGAAATGCCACTGGACCCCATCAACACCCATTATTACTGTGTGTCTATTAAAAAGAGCACGTGTGTGTGTGTGTGTGTGTGTGTGTGTGTGTAGACTAGTTCCTCCTCCAGCGGGTGGCCAGGTGGACAGACAAGCAGACCGTGCCTTTATCTGGGACCATGTAGGGGGGCCCACTCCAGATGGGTCTGCTCAGCCCCACACCCTGAACCCAACAAAGCTCGGGCCGTGGGGGCAGACTCCGAGGGCTAATCCCGCACCTGCCCCACCCCAGCCAGGACGTGAAGCCCCCCCAGGTAGGACCTGAGGACTCTCCCTGCAGGGTCCAGCAGCTCTTGCTTGCTGCTTCCCCGAGCTCAGGAATGCCACCGGGTAAAGGTCAGCACAGAGGGTGTCAGGAGGCCCAGCCCCCGGGGGCTGGAGTGACAGTGGCAGCCTAGGGGTGTGGAGGGGCAGCCAGAGCTAGGAGAAGGTGAGGAAGGACCTGGGTTCCTGGGCTGGATGTCTGGAGACCCTGCATGGAGCGCCGTCCACCCACACAGTCCCTCAGATCCTAGACACACTAAGATGGCGTCTGCTAACACCCCACAGGGCAGCCAGGCAGACGAGGGGCGGGGCGCCAGGGCCAGGGCCACTGATAACGAAGATGGCATTACCTGCTGGGGCAGCCTGGAAGGCTTCTTGCAGGAGGTGGCCCGTGCTGAGCTGTGGCAGTAGCCCGGGGCAGCAGGGCTTCAGGGCACAGGAAGCAGCCAGGTCAAAGGTGCCTGGGAGTGGCCTCCCCACCCCCAGGACGGGCACTGAGGTGGGTTCCCCAGCCGTGGCTGAGGAAAGTACTGGTCTCGGTCCACCTCCCACTCAGTAGCAGCTTCCCCTTGCCCGGGGGCTTTCTCTCCTCTCCTTCCAGCACAGGGCAGCCCCCTTTCCTCACACAGCTAAAGGGTAGATGTTGTGACCCCCACCAACCCAAGATGGAAGAGGGGCTCGGAGGAGGCATGAGGCCCTGGCTGCTGAGTCCAAGGCCCTGTCCAGGCAGCCTTGGACACACATAGCTGTGTGGCCTTGGACAGGTAGCCTGCCCTCGCGGAGCCCAGGGTTCCCAGCTGCACACGGCCAAGGGCCTACTAGGCAGACAGTGGACCCTCTTCCTGACTTCAGCATTGCTATGCCCCTCCATCCTTCCCCAAGTCCCCTGGATAGAGCCCAGAGGTCCCCTACCCTGGTCAGCACCCACACAGAGCCCAGAAAAGGGGCCAGGTTGGGCAGGGCAGCAGGAGACAAACAAACACAGAGGCCAAGGCCTCTCACGTGCTCAGAAGCACATGGAGAGTCAGGCCCAGGTCACGTGGTCACTCCGCCGACAGCAGAGCAGCCACAATCTCCTGCTACTGTCATCCACCCGGCAGTCCTGCCCCAGCGCTGGGCTTCCTCATGCTCAGCGGCCACTGGAGAGGAACGAGCGTCCACCAGGAGAAGGTGTGGACACCAACATCTCCCCTCCATGCCCACAGGGGCCCTGCACAGAGCATCACGGGAGCCGGGGGGCCAGGGTCACCCATGGGCCACCTACCCCACACATTTGGGCTGCAAGGCACCTGTGGGGCCCCTCCTCTACAGGCCCAGCCCAGGCCAGCCTCCTACATAGCACCCCTGCTCCACGGTGCTTCCCCAGCACCCAAGCCAAACCCCAGGCCTCAGTCTGAGCAGCCCACGTGGCGGCATGTGGGCCTCAGACCCTGTCAGAAGCCGAGGCTGGGCGCAACACGCTTCCAGAAGCTTCCTCGGCACACCTCCGAGGGAGCAGCGCGGAGCCTCCTCGCACACTGGCCACACAGCCACGGCCCCTTCCAGGCCTGGAACATCCTCCCTGGAGACCACCATCCTTGGCAGCCGTTGCCCACCTCTGGCACCTGCGGCCCAGTCCTCCAGCCCAACATTCTTGATGGCGGACGGGGAATTAGATCATGGGAAAATGTGCAGAAGCCGACAGCTGGCTGGGAATGTCCGGGCTGCAGGGCCCTGGGCGCCTCTGGGTCCACTTCTCCACTGAGAGGGCTGGGTGGAGGGGAGGCAGGGGTCCTGCCTGGGCCAGGTTGGGAGCGGGCTGGCAGGTGCCAGAGGCCAGAGCCCCCTCGGCAGCCTGGCTGCTCAGCAAGGGCAGGGCAGGCCAGCAGCAGCCCTGGCCCAGAAGCTGGCGAGGAAGGCGACTCGGGCGCCCTGACCTGCAGGCCTCCAAGCAGCGCCATTCAGGGACTGCTGTGCTCTGAGGAGACCTGACCACACCCGCAAGGGTGCTTCACCAGAAGAGCCAACTCAGGAGCTGGCCTTTGTGCCAGCAGCAGGACACCGGGCCCCTTGAGACCTGAAAGCATCGTCTGTGGGCGAGCATAGTCACCTTGCCTGGCCTCGGCGGGTCCCACCACCACTTAGCTTGACACAGCCTGCTTCCAGCCCTGGAGCCCTGCTCCACCCAGGCAGCCCTGCAAGGATGCGGGACCCCAGGCATCCTCCTGACCCCAGGCCTCTGTGCAGGCTGGGGAGACCCTTCTGCAGGGGGCTTCAAGTTCTTCCTCCACCTGGACTGCCCCCCAATCCCTCCCAGGCCTGGCACAGAAGATGCCTGTGGTCCTCTGACCGTGGTCAGGCCAGGCAGAGGCGCTCAGTGCTCGGGCAACAGCGCCTCCAGAAACATGGGGCTGGTTCTGCAGCAGGGGTCTGCTGAGGGGTCTCTGGACTGCCAGGGCCCCAGAGGAGGCAGCACAGGGAGAAACCCCAAAAGGAAATCAGTTTTACCTGGAATCCAGGGCTGAGGAACAGGTGGCAGGGTTTGAAGGGGACAGAGGGAGACAGACTTGCCCACCCAGAGAGCCCCTTCCCCCTGAGCCCAACCCACAGGTCAGCTGGCCACCCTCCACCTGCCCAGCTCCACTCCCAGGTCTGCAGGGTGGCTTCTCTGGGCCACAGTCAGGGTGAGATGGCTCCTGCTCTTGGCCAAGCAGCCAGACCAGCCCAATAAACCACCAGGCCCAGCTGCAAGTTCCATCAATGATTAACACATGCTGTGAGGTGCTGCCAAAAGACACCAGAAGGTTCTTGGGAACCCGGGAGAGCCAGGGATGTGGGAGAGTGGGGACAGGAGTGCCGAGCCAGCCCAGTTTGGGTTCGAGTACAGGGAAGGGGAAAGGTTCCTCTCTGTGCCTCTTCCCCAAATCCCTCAGTCACAACCAGGATTCCAAGTGGCCAGCAGCCAGACCCCGCCAAGGCCCATTGGAAAGATGGCTTGGGCCCACCTGGCCCCTGTGCCCTCAGCAGGGTGGGAGTTACCCCACAGTGGGGATGTAAAGGCCATGAAAGAGAACTGGGGTGATGGGGGACAGGAAGCCCAATAAAGCAAAGGGCAGTGCCCGGGTATGCGTCCTGCTCTCTGGCCAGCCAGGGAAGGCCAGAACGGACACAGGAAGGGCTGCTCTCCTTGGGCCGGAGCAGGGGTTCCCCAAGGAGGGGACAGGATGTCCGGGCCTGCTTCCCCAGCTGCACAAGGTAACGCATGTCCAGGCCTGCAGGACGCCAGTCCCTACCTTGTCCCCCTCCCCACATAGGACCCAGCCCTCTGGGTTAGTCTATCCTCCTTGGGCCCAGAAACCAAATCTCTCATGATTCCCAGTCCGCCTTACCAAGGACAGAGCCTGCTCTCGTCCCCGAACCATCTGTGACTTCATACAGCAACTCCGGGCCAGCCGGGCACTGACTACACGGTTCCTGAGGCTGCAGCCAGGCTCCAGCCCCCACGGGATCCCAGCTCCTGGCCAGGCCTTCCCCAAGCAGAATGGACAATCCGAGGGCCCCGCCTACCTCTTGGAGACTCTGGGGGTGAGGGAACCCCTTCTCGGGTCCCAGGCAAGCCACATGCTCTGCCCAGCCAGGGTCCACCTGCAGCCCTTCCCCAAGATGGTGGAGGTTGTTCATGACAACCCCTCAGAGCCAGCCACACCTCTCACAGGACCAGGGGCCTGCAGCTGGAAAAGGCTGACCACTGCCCCTCCACTACCTCACACGAGCATCCCTTTCCCCCACCCTCCACATCACAGGACCTGCCGCTGCCCTGCCTCCGGGAGACTGGGCGAAGGCAGACTCCGCTGAGCAAACTTCCGAGGCTGAACAATCCTAATCAGGAAGAAAACGCAGTGTAAGCAGAGACTTCCTCTGGGGCATGGCGAGCCCTTTTCCTCTGCCCCGCGCTGCAGCTGGAGCACAGGTGATGCTCACCCCTGGCCTGCACCCTGGCGTGCCATCCGGTGACTGCCTGGAGGCACCGTGCCTTGGCAGGTGAGGCTCCTGGACCAAGAGCTAACAGCGAAGGTCTTCTCCAGCATCTGCTTGGGGTCCACACTCTCTCCCCCACCCTCAGCATCACACGTAGTTTGGGGTCCGGTGAGGGAGTGAAGGGAGGCAGGCAGTCCGTCCACACACACAGCATGCCCACCAGCCTGCTATTTCTAGAACATTTTCACAGCAGGGCTGGACTCAGGTGGGGTCCCTTAGGGTCACTGCACACAAATGTTCCCCAAATCCCCAGATGCTGTAGCTACTGCTGCCGCAGAGCCTCCACCTCCCCCAGAGCTGCATGGCCCTGGCTCCCATGCCCTGAGACCTGTCCTTCCTGCTGTGGAAGTCCCACTTCTCTTCACAAGCAGGATGGCTACCTGAGCCAGCTCCTGCTACAACCTGGGGCCCGGCGACAAGTACAGTGGGGGTGAACAGGTCCCTGGGCACCTCCCAGGCCCAGCCCAGGCAGCAGAACTAAGCACACTCCACCCGTGGGAGGCCACCAGAAGGCCACCCCAGGCAGCCCTAAAGGAGCCCCACAGCAATCAGTGAGGGGACATCTGAGCAGACTCACAGGCCAGAGGTTGGCAAGACACCAAGAAGCCACTGGCTGGGCAGCCAGGAAGTAGCACCACAGGACGGCAGGGGAGGCAGCAAGGAGAGCAGCCTGACCCTTCTGGGAGGTAACTTCCTGTGCCCCTGTCCTTGAGAAATCAAGTGCCAAGCCTGAGCCCCGCCCACAGGAGTGGGAACCACCTGGGAGCAGCAAGGGCCAGGTGCTGCTGCCAGCCCTCTTCCTCGGGGAGCACAGCCTCCTTTGATGGATGCCTGAAAACCGGCCCCTCTGCACCCTCCCAGGTTTTATGAGCTTAGGTTTATGAGGACCCGTGGGTACTCTGCAGCCCGGGGGGAAGGCCTGTGCACCTGCCGACCAGACTGAGACCCACCTGGGCCTCCAAGGTCTGAGCATCGGGACCTCCTCTCCTGGGGGCTCCAGAGGCTCCTCTCCCTGCCAACCCAAGGGAATTCTCTTGCTGCACCCAAGGGTGAGCGCTCCTTCTCTTCCCAGAGTATTTCCACTGGACAGCCCTCCAGGGAGGAGCGAGCAACTTCTGGTCTGGGGCACCCATCCCCACGCCCGAGGGCAGGGCCTTGAGAAGTCCCCCCTTGCCCAGCAATGTCCCTGAACTTCATGGGACCTGAAACAAACTTGTTAACACCTCCCTCCCCTCGCGGCTGCCCGGGGTCAAGGCTGGGGGGGGGGGTCCAGCCCGCAGCAGGGAGGCAGAGACCACGCTCCTCTCCTGCCAGCCCCTCCGCAGGTGTCCCGGGGCGACTCGGCGGTACTCACACAGCGAAGTGGTAGACGAAGCACTTCCAGCCCGTGGGGCGCTCGAGGAAGTTGTAGACGCGGCCCTGGACGTGGGTGCGCGCGAGCAGCGGGCGGCGCGCGCTGTAGATGGAGACCCGCGGGTCGAGGCTCACGGGCGGCCGCGGGCCGAGGTCGGCGACGACCGGGGGCGCCGAGGGCGCGGCGGGGGTCGTGGGGGACGCTGGCCCCAGGACGCCCGAAGGCGTGACGGGAGCATAGAGCGTGCCGCCCGTCGGGCCGCCCTCTGCCAGCTCCAGGGAGAAGGGGCACTTCTTGGCCAGGCCCGCGCTGCCCCGCCGGGCGCCCAGCAGGCGGCCCCAGCCCCCGCGCTTCCTCTCAGTCCTGGGCGGGGAGGAGGCCGCGGCCATAGCGAGGCAGGGCCCCGGGGGCTGCACGGTAGCTGCAGCGAAGGCGGGCGCCTGGGCACACTGTCGGCCAGCGGCCGAGGCTGCCAGCCCTGCCACCGGGGCCGCTGCCCGCCCCGCCCGGGGGTGGGGCGGGGCCGGAGTGGGCGGGAGCCTCAGGCCGTCCCGGGGGACCTCAGGCCCCGCCCCTCTCGAGCACCCGCCCCCGACCGCCCCGCGTGCTCGGAAAGCTGCGGGTGCCCACCTGTTCTCCTCTCTCCCTTCCGGGCGCACCCGCTGAACCCGGTTCTCGCCCACGTGTTTGCACCCAGCTCCTCATTCCCGCCGGTCTCAGGCGGTCCCCAGCCAAGCCGGGAGGATAGCCCCGGAGCCAGCAGGTGCCGCCACCGCGAACTGAGCTCCCAAGGCCGGTTAGGATGCAGGCACCCGTTTTCCCGCTCTCTGAGCCTTTCCGGGGAGGCAAAGAGTACAGAGGGGCGTCCTGAGGCGCACGGGGGTGAGGAGGTGTTGGCCTCTGGGGGCCCAGATACACATAGTGCCCCACCCAGGCACTGGGGAGGTGAGAAAGAACTCTCAGCAGACGGTCCGCGACAGCGCCTTGGAAGCCTGGGGGTGTGGGCTGACCCAGGTTTGACTGCTGGGCACAGGTGGGGCTGGCTGCCTGGGCAGGTCAGGGAGAAATATCTGCGCCACCCCAGGGACTTGTAGAATGGCTCCTTGTCCTCTGGCTCTCCTCGCTCTCCTTGCTCCTGAACCTGGGTTGACAGGCACTTGGTTCCCAGGGTGGAGGGGTGTGGTGGCAAGGTCGGCACTTGGGGCCCCAGGCCTGCGCTGGACCGAGTTCTCCCACGTTGGCAGCCCCTCCCCCTCTCGGGAGGAGCACGGAGCGCACGCAGCTGTGACTCCCTGCAGCCAGGGGACGGCGGCAAGATGCCTGCAGGTGTTCACTGAGCGCCAGGGCTCTCAGCCCTGTGGTGGGGATCGGAGGTCAGCTCTAGACTGGGGCCCAGTACTGTTTGCTGAGAGAAGTCCCGGCAGGTTGGGGGGGCAGGTGTTGGGAGACTGAGGGGACCAACAGGCTAGGGGGATGTCCCCCTTGCCACCTGAATACAAAATGGGCAGGGAAGGAGCCGACGGCGGCTGCCAGCAGGCATTCTGTAACTTTCTGGGTGAAGGCACACCGAAGTGACCAGCGCCTGTGTCTCGGGTCAGGGGGAAGACCAGTGTTTAATCAGCATGTTGGAGAGAGCCAGGAGACACAGCCCCTCTCACACCATGCCCGAGAATAACTTCCAGATGGATCCTAGGCTTTCAAGGAAAAGTCAAGTGAAACTGCGTGTTCTGTAAGAAGGGACAGGGGCCGGGAGAGCATTCCCAACTACGGCGTAGGCTCTAGAGGCCATAGTCAAGGAAAAGAAGACCGCCCTTGGCAAAGTGAAAGGGGTGAGTGGCAAACGGGAGGGAGTATTTGCGATTCCCATCACAGGCAAAGGATCAATCACTGATACATAAAGAACACCTGAAACGGGACAGCAAAGGGACAGTCCTGGGGAACAGCGCACAGGAAGAGAGATGGGGCCTGTGCCTCTGTAAAGGAACGTGCCGCCTCACTCCTAAGGAGCAAAATGCAGATATGAAGTACACTCTGAGACCATTGCTTGCTATCTGATTGGCGAAAATCCAGACGTTTGATGTCATGCTCTCGGGAGAAGCCAGGTGGCAGGTGCTTTCCCAGTCACCCATGGGGAGGAAATTCTGACAATATTAGCAAAAGTACATGTACTCTTTCACCCGAAAGTCACGCTGCTAGAAACTAACCCAAAGACTCACCAGAGAATGGTACAGATGTGAGGCTTTGCCTCACTCCACCATTTATGCCAGCAAAACCCAGTGCCCTTGGATCGGTGGAATTCTGCTACGGTACAGCCGCACACCGCAGCGTGGTGGTCGAGAGTCCCCCCAGATGCCAGAGGCCAAAGCAACACCAAGAATATGCTGCTAGTAATAAGCTGGCACAGTCAGTCATCCCTCAGAATCCACAGGGGACTGGTCTCAGGACACCCTCCCATGTCGAAAACCCTGGATGCTCAAGTCCTCATATGAAACAGTGTGGCACTGGCCCAAGGCCACGTCAATCCCCTCTAGGCTCCTTGTAATACCGAACACGGCAGAAATGTACTTAACTAGTCGTTGCTCTGTACTGTTTAGGGGGATTATGACAAGAAAAAGTCCGTACATGTTCAGTACAGGCAGTTTGCTTCTCAAATATTTGCCAACTGGGGTTGGTTGGACTTGTGGATGCAGAACCTGCAGGTGTGGAGGGCAGACTGTCTTGTTACTTTGAAATCATACATACGTACGTCGGTTACCACTGGAAATGTTAGAGTCGGTTCCTTGGCTATTTTGTCTTAAAATGGTTTCCCCATGAGTCCAGTTTCTACTTTTAAAAGGGTCTGATCAGCAGCAGGGCAATTTGAACATCAAAAAGAATCATGAATTAAAATAAGGTCAGATATCTTAAAAACTTACATAAGAAGACTGAAAACTTCTTGGCAAGTGGCCGGGCTCATTGTCCTGAGAACCAGCAAGAAGGGGCCAGGGCCAAGCATGTCCACCTCCTCTGTTCGAACCTCAGAGACGAGCGCTGGAGGATTTGCTGGCGGCAGTATGTGATATGGGAACATTGCTTCAAAATAATTGCAGGAGGGGTGGGGTGGAGGAGGTCGCAGGACCGCCTCTGGAGTGGGGTGAAGCCGGTGGTGCATGCTGCCGTCACGCTGGCCTCTTGGCATACATTGCCACCTGAGCCCTTGGGAAGGCCCTCCTCAGTGCCCAGGGCTGTCTCGGGCCTGGTGGAGGAGCACAGGAGGGCTCTTGGGGAGGCCCCAAGCTGTGTTGGAGCCTGACTGTGGGCTGCTGAGCAGGACAGGGGCTGGGGAGGGCCATGGGGCCCGGTGGGGACAGGCTAAGAGCAGGGAACAGGCAAAGGGCTGGGCCAGGCCAGGCTGGGGTGATACTGATGACCAGGGAGTGAGGTCCAGGCCAGTGCAGCAGGAAAGGCCTGTCTGCTGGTGAGTGGCAGCGCCTGACCCAGCCCAGGGCCACTCTGCACTGGCTAGGGTGTGAGGAGTGGCCCCACAGGGGGCCCATCAGCCAAGGAGAGAGGAACCTTGAGAGTGGGGAGTGAGTGGTTATCCTGAGGCCATGAGGGGCCTGGAGCTCTGGACATGGGCAGGACCCTGGGGTGCCCCACCAGCTGCGCCTGCTCCCTCCAGGTGCCACTGTCTTGAAAGCCCTTCTCCCCACCCACAGCCCTTCCAGCCCCCTGGGTACACATGTGCCCCTGGGCATCCTGAGCACAGAGGCTCAGATCTGGGCTGAGCACCCTCTCCCTGCCTCTGGCCTGCAGGCTGTCTCAAGGTCTTGGAACATTCTGGAAACAGGGTGGCCCCCTCCCACTAGCATGCTTTCCAAGGGCTCTTTTCCAGCATCCCTCAGGGTCAGAGGGCATCAGTGGGAGGAGCCTCCCAGGTCATCGACAGGAAAGGAGAAACAGGCTGGTGAAGGGAGGGCACGGCTGCCAGGGGCCAGTGTCTGCTGGCCAAGAAGGGCCACCAAGGTTAGTGGCCAGCACCTCCTTCAGCTTGATTCCATGCACTCATTCACTCATTCACTCACTCCCCAAGTCCTCATTGAGCACCACTGTATGCCTGGCACTGTTCAACAAGCAGCCTACAGAGCCCTGCACAAGGCCACCACGCAGGGGTACACAGAGTAGGGAAGACTGAGGGCCAGGGGCCAGGGAGCAGACCTTGGGGGTGACTGGGGCGCCCAGAGGGGCCCTCAGCTCATCTGGGAGAGATTCACTATCAAAGGACTCTGCATACAGCAGGTGCTCAGTACAGAATGGCTGAATGGCAAGGGAGATGGAGGGATAGATGCCACTGCCCTACATTCCTCAAGCTGATGTCTCTCCAAAGAGGGCTGGCAGGTGTCCCTATGGATGGGATGCCCCAACAACAGGGCCAGGGCCACTGTCCCCTCCTTGCACCCACAGGCAGCTCCAGGTGCCTCCTCGCCTTACCTGAGCCCCAGCCACCCTCCCCAAGTGTAATAAAGACCCGGTGGGGGCTGGGGTTGTGGCTCAGTGGTACAGCGCTTGCATCGCATGCATGAGGCTCTGGGTTCGATCCTCAGGACCACATAAAAATAAATAAATAAAAGTGAAGATATTGTGTTCATCTACAACTAAAAAAAAAATTCAAAAAAAAAAGACCCGGTCAGCTCGGCCTGCCCTTTTCCAGCAGGCCTGGGGAGGGGCCTAGGGCAGTCACCGGGGGCTCTGTGAACAGTTCCAGGCAGGCCCAGAGGGGCTGTTGCCAGTGAGGCCCAGAATTTGTATTTTTGGTGAGTTCCATCTGTTCCCAAATGTGGGTGTCACCGCAGGACAGAGGTCCAGGGCCTGTCACCCAGAGTCCTTTGTCCCTGACTTGTGTTGTCTGGTGACACCCCACTAAGGGTGCTGGCACCCACATACCCTGCGTGGGGGGTGAGAGCTGGGCGGGCAACCGACGCACGCTGCACCATGGAGGGGCCCTGGCATCTGTGGGCCAGGGACCCTCCCCAGGCACCTTTCTCACCCAGAAACCCAGACATCCTCCCGTCTCAGCTCTTTAAGGAGAGATCCAGGCCTGGCAAAGAGGGAGGGCGCTAAGGGCAGGGGGGCCCACCCCGTCTGTCGTCCCACCAGACCCCTCACGGCCTCTGTGCACCCCGCCCTCTCTTCTAAGACGTCACTCTGGGAAACAGACGGGAAGACAGGGCTGTGTGTGCAGGGTGTGCAGGTGTGAGTACAGGTGCGAAGGAGTCCTTTCGTGAATGAGGGGGGCATGGGGACTCTCCTGTCCCTGCTCAGGAGAAAGGCAGCCCCAAGAGGAGAGAGCAGCGGCAGAGCAGGCCGCCACCCTGAAGGGACCTAGCTGCACCCGACTGGCCCGCCCGTGGCCTCCGGGCCCTGCAGAATCACACACCCACACTCTCCCCTCCAGGACCCAGAGCCCAGGTGAGGGGGAATCTGCTCCCCTGTGTTTACTTTGGTTTGAGGCTGTCGCCTGACCTCACCCGACTCCTGATGACACCACGCTCCCTGCTCCCCCACTCACAGTCACCTCCGGGGGTGGCCTATCTGATGGAAAGGCCTTCTGGACCTGGCTCTGGGGCCCGGAGTCAGTTCTCCAAAGTGAAGGAAGGACATATAAGCTTGGGGCCCATGGCTCCTGCCCTGGGGTCAGCTTCAACACACCTTCAGAGGCCCCCTCCACTGACCCTCCTTCCACCGGTCACTGAGCCTGGCCCTCCCCTCCAACTGGGTCTGTAGGTGCCTTCCCCACCCCTGGCAGGGCCCTGGCCAGGACAGCCCATGGCCCAGCACCCTCAGTAGGTCCCCCAGACACCACTGCAGTCCAGGCACCTGCGAGGCCACCCAGCCTCTAGTGCAGCTGTTCCTGGCCACTCAGAGTGGAGAGTGAGACCCAGGGTGGGTGACCTGTCCCGGATCCTCCAGGCCATGGTGGGACGTCCCCAGTCGGGGCCCTTGTCTCCCAGCACTGGGCTGCCAGGGCTTGCCCTCTAGCAGGCCACAGCACAGGGACAGCCGGCAGTGGCCCCAGCTGGGAACGGGCTTCAGGCGGCAGGTGAGCAGGCCAACCCAGGACGGTGGGGCGGGAGGAGGGTGAAGAGAGAGCAGACTCAGGCCGTGACAGGGAGGAGGTGACTCAGCTAGCCTGTGGTCCTTATTGTGTGCCTACTGAATTCCTGGCCTTGCTGGTTCCAGTGTGGGAGAGGCCCCCGGTCTCCGGAGACAGTGACCTTGTCTGTGAGATACACGGACGGGGAGAAACGGCCTGGAACCTCACCCGCCTCATGAGGGCTTGGGCCAACCCCAACCCCCATCTGCACCCAGGGCCTCTGAGACGCGGCCTCTGCCGTGGGGCATCATGAGACCAGGAGCTGACTCATCCGTCTTGGGGAGTCCAGCGGCTGAGAAGTGAGTGCGTGCTGAGTGGATGGCTGGAGAGGGAAGTGGATGGGTGAGTGGTGGCTGTGTGGATGGTCGGACAGGTGGGTGAGTGAGTGGATGGTGACGGGCGGCTATTCAGAGAGGTGCAAGGTATTATGGGTGGATGAGCCGGTGGACAGCAGGTGGCTAACTGGCTGCCTGCCTGGGGATACTTGGGTAGGCAGATGCCTGGATGAGTGGGTATTTGGATGGATGAATGAGTGGTGGGTGGATGGGGAGGTGTATAGGAGGCTGGATGGGTGGGTAGGTGGGTGGGTGGATGAGTGCATGGATGATGGTGGGTGGGTGGATGGATGGACCAATAAATGGACGGATGGTGACAGATGTGGAGACAGAAGCATGCATGGGTGGTGAATGGATGGATGGACGGATGGGGATGGTGGGTGGACAGGGATGTGGATGAGCAGGTGAGTAGATGGGTGGCTGGCTGGGGGTGCTTCAGTAGATGGAAGGATGAGTGGGTGGGGGTGGGGTGGGGAGGTATGTAGGAGGATGGAGGGATGAGTGAGTGGATGGGTGGGTAGAAGGACGATGGTGGGTGGGTAGATGAGTACATGGGTGGGTGGGTGAATGGATGGATGGATGGATGGGTGGGTGGGTGGTGATTCATGGATAAATATACACGTGGATGGGTGTGAGTGGAAGCCAGGTGGATGGTGGTGGTTTTATAGTCAGACGTAAGGATGAAGGAATGAGTGGATGGGTGCATGGGTGGATGAATGGACGGGTGGGTAGTTGGATGGATGAACAGATTAATGTTGAGTGGGATATACAGACGTTGCTGGGTGGGCAGGTGGGTGGGTACATGGAAGGAGGGAGGGATGGGATGAAGGGATAGAGGAATGAATGGGTGAGTGGTTGGACAGAGGATGGGTGGATCAGGACGAGTGGGTACCTAAAACATGGACAGGTGGTTTGTGGTGGGTGGACCAGTAGGTGGGCGAATGATGGACACTGGATGGCTGGAGTGGGAGAGTAGGCCCATGTATGGTGTGGATTGTGACAAGTAGGTGAGGGGTGGACAGAGGGACCCGTGGGTGGACCGTCCTTCCTTGTTATTTGTAGAGTAACCTTTGCATGAGGCTCTCCTCGACCAGCTTGTCTGAACACGACCCCCGACCTCTTGTTCTCTGTTTCTCTTTCCCACCGTCATTTGGTCTTTCCTTCATCTCCCCGAGGCCCATGTCTTCCCGGCCACCTGGCCCAGGATCTGGCACTTAGCAGTCGAGTCGCTCAGACAACCTGTGAGGGGGCGAGGGAGCTCCGGCTGGTCAGAGCCTGGTGCAGTGGTGGTGCTCCCTCAGCCTGCACCCACAGGCCCCGTGCCCGAGCGCAGCACATTAGGACACGCACATGTGCGCTCACACCAACGCTGCAGTGTCCACACAGACTGACCTGCTCTCACTCACAGCATGCCCAGGGACAGACACGTGCTGTGTGTGACACACACAGCGCACACTCACGCACACACTGTCCACACACATAGTCCACACACACACACACAGTCCACACTCACGCACACACTGTCCACACACACACACAGTCTACAGACACTCACACTGTCCACACTCATGCACACACACAGTCCACACATAGTCCATACACACACTGTCCACAGACACACACACACACTGTCCACTCACATAAACACACACACACACTATCCACACACACAGACACACAGCCTGTGTCCACACACACTGTCCACATACACAAGGGCCGCACACACCGGGTGTCCACACTGACACACAGACGTGCGGGCACTTGCTCTCATGCTTCCCCGTGGCCTGGCCTGTCCCCCGGGTGCCATCTGTCCTCAGCAGGTCCAGGGCACTGTCCTTGGCACGTCTACCTATGGGTGCGCATCATCACTGTGTCCGCTTACTGATGGGACCTGAATCCCAGTCACTGAAGGTCACACTGCAGCCCCAGCTCTGCATGGGCACACCAGGGGACTCACACACAGGCACAAACAGGCAGAGTGGACACACGGCACCCACATCAGATGGGTCCCCCAGGCCCCGGGGCCCAGGCGGCTGCTCGGCCCTCCCCCAGCCAGCCCTGCTCCGGTGGCCAGAGTTGGCCGGTGCCTCCTGTGCTGCCTAGAGCAGGCCTGTTTCCCCCGAGTGGCCGCCAAGCCCAGTGCACACGAGCTCCGGAGCGCAGGGCGAGATGGCAGGCCTGGAAGGTGGGAGCCTTGAGGCCTGGCTAAGCTTAGGCTGGTCACGCAGCCTACCTGGCCTCTGTCCCCACCTGCAGGACAGGAGCAAGTTCGCCCCTCCAGGGCTGATGGTCCAAGGAGGGTAGCAGGCACAGGTGGCCACTGCAGGTGCTGCCAGGGGATCCCCTGCCTTCCTGGTCCTCCTCCCAGGGCAGGGCCACAGTCGAGGCTCCAGCCTGCTGGACTCCCATCCTGGCCTGGGACGAGCCTGCGGGGTTGCTTCAGGGAGAACCGCCTGTCGTGAGGGACGAGGACGCACGTGGACGCACGTGGACGGCGGCGAGAACAGCCGCGGGAAGGAGGGGCCCAGGCCTCCTGGGGTGGGGGCAGCAAGGAGCAGCGTCTTCCTGGGGCAGTCGGGGGCTGGTGGCTGGGCAGCCTCCGAGTGGATGACACTTTGGTGGGGGGTAGCAGACGTGTCCTCGCAGGACCTCTCTGAGCTCCCGGCCTCCACTCCTGGGTGTACAGGGCTGGTCAGAAACCTTGGGCAGTAGCTCCACCCTGCAGAGCTGTGGCCCTGCTGTCCCTGACCAGTGGTGGTCAGCCGTGAGGTGTTGGGCAGGACTCTCCTCTGCATCCCTTCTTGCTTGGAGGGCCACAGGCCACCTGCCTCCCTCCCACTGAGGCTGAACTCCTCCGTGTGGTCCCCAGGGAGGCCGGGGCCCTTCCTGGGAGGAACACTGTGTGGTGGACCTGTCAAGGGGCTTCCTGTGGGGACAGGAGGGAGCCAGACCAGGCCCAAGGGCCCCCAGGGGGGTGCTCAGGCCACCGGGGGTTCCGGCCCTCCTGGGCCCCAGGGCTGACTTCTGAGCGTGGCTGCCGCCCGCGCAGGGCATGACAGGGGCAGGTGGGCCGCGCGGGCAGCTGGCCGGCACTAGGGGTCTGGAAGGGTCCTGCTCCTAGAGAAGGCCTGGTGGGGGTCAGGGCCAGGCCCTGCTGGAGCTCGCTCTATGGGTGTGGCCTCCCAAAAGGAAGTTCCCTCACGGGGCCTGTAACAAAGGAGGCCAGGTCACTGCAGGGCAGGCGGGCAGAGACTGCTCTGGTGGCCAGCTGGACGTCCTCCTGAGGGCACTTTGGCACCCTCTCCCCTTGGGGCAGTGCACAGCCCAGGGAGTGGGTGGGCAGCTGAGTCCCACCTCACCCCAGCGGCCCCCACGCGCACTCATCCAGCCACCCCATCACTGTTAACATGTGTCCTGTCCCGGCACATTCTGGGCTCAGGGGCAGCAAGTGCCCAGCGTCCACAGTCCCAAGAGGGAAGCAGATGCAGACAAGCAAATGAGGAAATGAAAGGTCATTTCAGATGCAAGGCACACGGAAAGACAGCACCGGGACCCGCGGGGGGACAGCTCCGGGGAGGCACCGGGATGGCGTGGGCAGGGAGGAGGGTCTTGGAGGAAGGACCAGCGGCTGAGACCCAGGGGGCAGGAAGGTGGGCAGGGCTCCAGGAAAGAGTGCTGGCGGCCAGGCAGGAGCAACAAAGTTCCACGACTTCTTTCAGAGTCATTGTCAGGGAGACAGGGAGTCACAGAGGGTTCTAGGCAGGAAGAAGCATGACCTGGTACTAGACTGGGATGTCCAGAGCGTGGCTGCTGCCATCCCTCAGGTCAGAGGGGGTCCAGAGGTGAAGGGCGGGGCAGGGTAGAGGAAGTGCTGGGGAGCCCTGCCTCCCACTCCCACAGTCACTCTTCGTACACCCCAGACACAGTGGGGCCAGGCTCCAGGCTGGCAGGGCGAGTGTGAGCTCAGGCTGGACTTCCAGCCTTGCCCAGGGCTGAGGTCAGGTCCTTCTTCACAGAACCTGGAGAAGGGCCTCTCCACTTGGGACCAGACCCTCAGGGTCTCAGCCCCATGGCTTTTGGGGTCCCTGCCTTGGAGTCCCATGTATCGGGAGCTAGTTCTGGGCCTCTGACCTGAGGCCCCTGCAGTGACTGGGGACATCCTCTTGGATCCTGGGCTCCAGCCATGCCGGGGACCAGGGGACATGCCCAGCCCTGCCCACAGGCGCCACTGTGGGAGTGACCTGAGCCCTCCTGCCCAGGACAAAGCCTGTGGGCCTCCGCCCGTGGTCCTGGGGCGCCCTCTGGTGGCTGCTGGTGGGTCAGACCGCTGTCCCCACCCACCTGGAGCTCGGGGCATGAGAGATGCCAGGAAGGGCCCTGGGGTCTCTGTGGGAAAGGGGCTCACAGGAGCCCCCTTCAGGCCCTCCCACTGTCACCCCAACTCCAGGAAGCTGGTCTGGGGATCCCCGCTCTACAGACAGGCTGAGGCCCAGCTGGTGAGGGAGCGAGAGGGCTACAGAGGGCAGGCTGGCCCACCGTCACCTCGCCCGGCCACCAGAGGCAGGGACCGTGCCCACACAGCACCCCCAGAGCAGCTGCCTGCTAGTGGATGCCACCGGTGCACCCAGGGCTTGTCTCGAGGCCTCCACAGGCCGCGGGGGGAAGGACGGTCCCTCTGCCGGCCTGTCCTTGGGACAGCTGCTCCTACGCCCAGTGGTGGCCCCAGGCCCTTGGCACCTCCCATTCTCACTTGCTGGGGAAATCAAGGTTGGTGGGAACTGAAGCAAGGGGCCTGTCCCACTTGGTGTCGGGTGTGGCCCTGGTGGACTTGGCCAGGCTGTGTGTCCCCAGGTAGGGCCCAGTGTCACCCCAGGTAGGCCTGCTGCAGGAATGACAGTGACAGCAGGCGACCTCTCAGCAGTGGGTGCGGAGGTGCCCTTGGGGTCTAGCCAATCAGACCTGAGGAAGGCTGGCCTCCACCATCGTTCACCAGCTTCCTGGGGCCGCATTGGCTGCCCGCGTGCCAGGTGTGGTGGGCGGGGAGGGTGAGGAGCCCAGGGGAAGGGCCTCAGGCACAGGCTGCGGGTGACGGTGACGCTCCACCACTCTGGCCAGCAGCGGGGGACAGCAGGCAGGTAGGCCCCACCCGCAGGCTCCTGAGGGCGCAGCCTGGGAAAGCCCCCTCCTGCCAAGGGTGGCCCGGGAGCGGGCCAGGCTGTGTGGCTGCAGCCGCCTCCCTGCTGCCTGCCTCGGGGCCCCTTTCTCTAGCAGGGACAGGACCCTTCTTCCTGGGCTGTGGGGTAGCAGGCCCACCTCAGTGAGGGCAGGGGCCGCCTGGCGATTGGAGGGTCTGGGTGGCGGGCGCCCCACAAATCGGAGACATGTCAGGGGATATCTGTGGCACTGGGGGGGCAGGAGGTGCTCAGAGGCCAGCAAAGGGCCACAGGGGAGGCTGGGCTGCCCCGTCAGGGAGACCAGGGTCCTTGCTGGAGGGACACGGGCACATCGCCCACCTGGTGCCCGCTGTATGCAGGACCTACAGCACATCTCTTGGGGCAGATTGCCCAGGAGTCCAGGGGAACTACAAAGTCGTGGCTGGGGGACAGAGTGGACTGGGACCTGGGCTCACACCCAGCTCTGCCCGGGCCGCCCCCTCCTGTGTCAGGGATGCATTCTGTTTGGGCTGTTTCAGTGCCAGACCCCAGCTGGCCTGGCCATCTGCCCTGCAAGGGTCCCAGCCTTCACTGCCAAGGCCAGGGGTCTGCACGGGTTCGCCTCTCGGGAGTTCTGGTCTCAGCATCCTGCGGGACCCTCAGTGGCCAGGTCCCCCACTCCTCCAGGAACATGCAGGGAGGGCCTGGGAGACCTGGACACCTGCTCATGCAAATCCCTGGCCATTTGCATGCCCCCCCTCTTGGTGGCCCCATTTGCCTGGGCTGGCACCAGTCCGAATGCCCCTCAGCCCTTGGGCTGGAAGCCAGTGTGGGGTGGTTGTCTGGGCCCTCGGGAAGGCCAGGGGTTCAGGGGCACCCCTCCTGTCCTGCAGCCAGGAAAGAGGTGGCAGGCTGTGGGACATGCTGAGGCCTGGGCCCATGACCTGTCCCCAATCCCTGGGTGCTGCTCCTGCAGTGGGAGGCATGCCGCACCCCAGGCCAACCAGCACCCAGGTGGGGCTAGCCTCGCGGGGAAGGAATTTCAGGGGTGAGGGAGCCCCACAGCAGCCCTCCTGTGGCAAGGCCACCTACCACCTTCCTCACCCGAGATCAAGGGGAGAGAAGAGTGGGACCCTTCCCTGGCCTGAAGTTCACAGGACAGCAGATGACGACACCCTTGTCATACCCCAGGCTGAGGGGCAGCACCAGGGCTAAGGCCTCTGATACCAAACCCTCCCCCAGCCCCCGCAACCCTGGGCCAAAGAGCATGTCCAGCTGCACCCTGCTGCAAAGCACACGTCCAGATGTGGCAAGGAATGGCCCTATACCCAAATAGTGGGGGGACACCAAGAAGGACCAGTGCCCACCCAGAACCTCAGGCCATGACAGCGTTTGGAAATAGGGTCTTTGCAGATGTGATTGAGGGAGGATGGGGACCCCACTCGGCAACTGGTGTCCTTACAAGGAAAAGAGAGGACACAAAGACACAGAAGACGTGTGGCCACAAGCCAAGGACACCCAGAGTCCCCGGAGCTGCAGGAGGCAGGGGATGCTCCCTGGAGGCTCTGGGGGAGCAGCCCTGCCTCGCCTGGATCTTGGGCTTCTTCCTGCGTGACTGTGAGAGGTCCATTTCCGCGGTGTTAGGCATCTGTGTGCCCCCAGCCAGGTCTTGTCCTCAGACCCCAGTTCCCAACCATCAAACCACTCTGCCAGCTCAGAAAGGCCACATGCAAATCCTGCCCCTCTGTGGGCCCTGGACGCCAGCTTCCTCTCTGGGAGTGGGAAGTGGGGAGGATTTGCATTCCCAGGGGACAGAGGCCAGCAGGTAGTGACAGCATGAAAGAGCCTCCAGGCCTGGTGGATGAGGAGGCCAGGCTCAGGGGGACGGGCCCCAGGAGGGCAGGGCCAGCTGAGCTCTAGTCCATCTTGGTCAGTGGCCACATGGACAGCTGCCTAACAAAGGACCACAAACTGGGTGTCCGAACATGACAGGAACTCACGCTCACAGTCCTGGTGGCCAGAAGTCCTAAGCCAGGGTGTGGGAGGGTGGTGTCTGCCCTGAGGGCTGCCCCAGCCCCAGGCCCTGGCTTAGGCCATCTCTGCCTGTCTCCACACTCTGCCTTCCATAACTCCCCTTCCTACAAGGACACCAGTCACACCCACTTGGGGGGACCTCATCTTAGCATATCCTTTTTCTTTTCTTACCTTTTGTGGGGCTGGGGCTGTGGCTCAGGGGTAGAGCACTCACCTAGCACGTGCAAGGCCCTGGGTTCAATCCTCAGCACCACATGAAAACAAATAAATAAAAACAAAGGTATTGTGTACAACCAAAATAAATGAATATTAAAAAACCTTTTTGTGGATTGAACCCAGAGGACCTACATCCCCAGTCCCCCACCCCTTTTTTAATGTTTCAAGACAGGGTCTTGCTAAATTGTCCAAGCTGGCCTTGAACTTGTGATCCTCCTGCCTCAGCCTCCCAAGTAGCTGGGATTACAGGCGTGCACCATAGCACCCAGCACTGATGATATTTTTATGGGGTTTTAGACTCTAGGCACAATTACAATTTAAAGGGAGGAGAAATTGCCTATTCATAGTTAGAAACTCAAAAGTTTTACATTAAAAGTTCATTTATTTGACTAAGTTCAAAATGATTCACATGAACTTAATACATTTTGGACTTTTAAAAATCATTGTTTCCTTATGTACATGCACAAAAGGGCAGAGGTATCAAGAAGGGCAACTTCACTTTCAGCAAGTACGCTAGCCAAAGCATCTCTCTCTTTTATTTATTATTTTTAAGTACTGGGGATTGAACCCAGGAGCACTTAACCCCTGAGCTACAACCCCAGCCCTTTTTATTTTGAAACAGGGTCTTGCTAAGTTGCTTAGGGCCTAAGTTGCTAAGGCTGGACTTAAACTTGTGATCCTCCTGCCTTGGCCTCCAGAGTTGTCAAGGTTACAGGTGGTGGCATATTAACACCTTAATACCTTAACACATCTGCAAAGACCCTATTTCCAAAGGACACATCCAAAGCTACCAGGGGTCAGGGCTCAGACACATCCTTTTGAGGGGACACATCGTTTTGGGGAACACAGCCGCTATGCTGGGTCCAGTGACACCCTGAGGAGGAGCTCAGCCTCAACCCTACCCCTCCAGGGGGCACAGGACACAACCCTGCAGCCTGAGGTCACCCTGTCCACCTCCTCTGTCCTCCACATGTGCACGGTGGCCCCTATCTAATGGACTCAGGTTTAGCAAAGGCCATCTGTGGTCAGACACCGTGTGGTGAACCCGGGAAAATGCTCACTGGGAAGCAGAGCGCGCCCCCTGCCTAGACCGGGCCCTGGGAGACCCTTGACTGTGGCCTATGTCCCCTACCCCAGTGGACGGCCTGGTTCCCGAGGGTGGGAAGGAGCCTTTGGGTTGCCCACACTGTTTTTGGAAGACACTGCATGTAGATCGAGCTCAGCTAAGGCTGGTGCCGGCAGGTGGGTGACACCAGGCACCGGCCAGGGAGCTTCTTGGGGGGTCTTGAGGGACGGGGCTCTAGGTCACATGGGCTAGGCCCCTTAGGTCCCTGCTGCAAGGAATGGGGCTGGGGCCTGGCTTTCCCAGGTTGTATCTGAGCCCTGACCCCTGGTAGCTTTGGATGTGACCTCTAGAAGGTCCTGTGAACAGGGCCAGGGCAGGGCACGGTGCTGGCAGCCTCTTGGCCTCCATCTGCTGAGGCAGGAACTGGGTGGGAAGAGCCTGGGGTGGGGTGAGGTGCTGCCGCTGACCCGGGAGCCGGGGAGCCTCTGCGCTCTGGGCAGGGAGGGGCGGTCCCCTCCTCCACATGACCCCCAGGCCCTGGCACCTGCCTGCTCAGGAGCACCTGGGTGTCCTCATGCCTGCCCTGGGGTGGCTGCATGGCTAAACCCTGCCGCTCCTCTGCCAAGTCTCTCCTAACAGGAGCCTTTGGAGGGGGTGGGGGTGAGTGGCTGGGCGCAGGGGCCTGGGGTGGCGAGAGCAGCAGGACAGAGCTGGGCAGAGGGCTGGACACATCCCTGTACTCCCCCGGGGGGGCCTGACTGGGCCATGCTGAGGCTGGGGGTCACAGCTAGGGCTGGCTCGAGAGCAGGTCACCAGAGCAGAGACTGCCTCTCATGGTCCCCAAATCTCTGCAGATTTATTGGCTGGGGAGGGGTCTTCCCTGGTGAAGGTGGCTCCCTCACTACAGTGAGGAAGGCCAGGATTGGGTTCGTCATCTTCAGGCTTACTGTGTCTCCACAGAGAGGCCGCCATGCAGATCGCCCACGGCTACTGTCCTGGGAGCCCCCCAGACGCAGGAGACGGGCAAGGGCTGGGCCTGTGTCGGGGCGAGGTGGACTTTGGAGGGTCCGGGAAGAAGCGGAGCAAGGTAGGGGTGGCCGCGCCCTCAGCACACTCAGGACCCTGCGTCCGCTCCCTTCCCTGGAAGCAGGGCCCGTTGCTCACTCAGTCCTGGGGCCACTGTCCCCCAAGGCCAGGGTCAGGGCCCCCAGACCAGACAGGCAGATTTTCAGAGCTGGTGGGCTCAGGTGGCTGTCTCTCCCAGCCCCCTGCCCCCAGCACTAACTGGAACTGCCCAGGATCTACTGGGGGGCCTGGGAGACGCTGGCGGCCAATGTGCCCGGAACTCTCCTCTGCCGGGGCCTCAGCTCCCCGAGGAGGAAGCCAGGCTAGCGAGGCTTGGGACTGCCCAGCCACATGGAGGTCCAAGCTGGACCCGACCTGCTCCAAAAACCGTCTAAGGGGCCTCTACTTTTGCACACATGTGCATCGCCCCCTCCCAGTGCCCAGAGCCCCCTCGGTGCCCCATATCCCCATGCCCAGTGCCCTCCAGCCCCACTGGAGCTCACGGGTACCCTGCTCCACAGTTCGTGAAGGTGCCCAGCAGCGTGGCCCCCTCTGTTCTCTTTGACTTGCTGCTGGCTGAGTGGCACCTGCCGGCCCCCAACCTGGTGGTGTCCCTGGTGGGTGAGGAGAGGCCTTTTGCCATGAAGTCCTGGCTGCGGGACGTCTTGCGCAAGGGGCTGGTGAAGGCGGCTCAGAGCACAGGTGAGGGCCTCCACCTGGCCTGCCCTGCCCACCACCTCCCCTCCTACACACACCTGCCCACTCACGCTCCGCAGGGCACGGGGCTGTAATGGAAGCTGCTCGTGGGGAGGCCACACAGGTGAGGCCAAGGGCCTTCCCCAGCTGGCGCCTGTTCACAGTGGGCAGAGGCCCCCACCGGAGTTGCCACCTCCACTCGTGGGGCCTGTGGGCCATAGTGAGAGGCCCTGGCTGTCACTCACCTGAGCCAGTGGATGAGGTGCATCAAGGGTGGGGTCCACCACACCTCCCCTCCCTGGGGAGCATGTGGGTGGCCAGTGGTTGGGGTCAGAATCAAGCCCCTGGGCTTACTTGTGCGGCTAGCTTTGCTATCAGACAGCCCGGAGGAGGATTCGGGGTTTCTGCAGACACGACCATAGCAAAGAAGACTGATGTGCACCCAGACACAGGCTGACGGCGGTGCTGTGGTCCTGGCCCCGCACAGCCACAGGGCACAGCCGTGGCCTGCTTGGTTCAGGAAGAACCAATGTGGAGGGGGGGTCCCCAGTACTCACTCTGCAGCCCAGAGTTTCAGGGCTGCTGCATGACCACACTGCAGACCTGGGCTCAGGAACCAGGCTCCAAGCTGTAGAGACGCTGGGCAGGTGCCCGCTCCCCTGGGCCTCAGCTTACCCATCACTGCCTCAAGGCAGCCCGAGCACCCCAACCTTGGCCCCCAGGCCTGAGGACTCCGGGCCCGTCTATGGGACCTGGCAGGCCAGCTGGGGAGGACCTGGGACACATGGCACAGTGAGCCCCGCCTTGCCCCATCCCTCTAGGCGCCTGGATCCTGACCAGCGCTCTCCGTGTGGGCCTGGCCCGGCATGTCGGCCAGGCTGTGCGTGACCACTCCCTGGCCAGCACGTCCACTAAGGTCCGCGTGGTGGCCATTGGCATTGCCTCGTTGGGCCGCATTCTGCACCATCAACTTCTAGATGATGCCCAGGTAGTAGTTGGATCATGGTACCACGGCCTTGGGGTCTTGGTGGGCCTGGGTGGCTGGAAGGCACAGTGGACAGGCCAGTCCCTGCCCTCAGGGACTCTCCACGGGCAGCAGGGGCTTAGGGCCACAGAGTGAAGCTCCAGGGGGGAGGACACAGAGCTGGAGATGGAGGGGGCCGAGCCCGGGGCCGCGGGTCCAGCACGCGCCAGCAGGTGGCAGCATTGCTCAGAGGGCAGATCCTCTGGAGGTGGACCTGGCTCTCAGGGGGTCCACAGGGGCACAACCTGGCCACAGTCCCAGAGCCCTGTGAAACCCTGGGCGTGTGGCTTTGCTTCCTGGTCCCTCTTCACATCCCCCACCCAAGGGGTCTGCCACATGGCCAAATAGAGGCCCAGGCAGCTGCAGCGAAGTCTGGACTCCAACCCAGAAGAGTCTAGAGGGAGGAGTTTCTGCAGTCCTGGCCACCTCCATGATTCTGTGTGTCCAGGAGGCCTGGGCCCAGCAGCTCAGCCTCCTTCCGCCTGAGGGGTGGAGGAACTAGAGCCCATGCCGCTGCGGCCCTGCGCACGTGTGGGGGAGGGGCAGACCCGGCCACAGGGCCTAGCGACTCTGCCACCTGAGGCTCTCCCCCCTACATGGCACAGGAGAACACCCCCATCCACTACCCAGCCGACGATGGGGGCAGCCAGAGCCCCCTCTGCGCCCTGGACAGCAACCTCTCTCACTTCATCCTGGTGGAGCCGGACACCCCAGGGAAGGGGGACGGGTTGGCAGAACTGCGGCTGAGGCTGGAGAAGCACATCTCGCAGCAGAGGACCAGCTATGGGGGTAAGGCCTGCTCCAGCCACCAGGGCCGCAGGGGACTTGGAGCAGTGAGGTGGGGGAGCCCCGCGAAGAGGGAAGGATCTTCTAGACAAAAGGCCCCCAGCACTCCTGAGCATCGAGACCTAGGCGACCAGGCCTGGGAGGAGGAGGGGGCCGGGCGGGGGTGGCAGAGCGGCTTAGCTGGGCAGAGCAGTCCCAGCTGGGCACTGACACCCCAGCCAGACGGCAGGGCAGCCTGGCCCCATTTTTGCTGGGGCTGTCCTGGCTGCAGGCTCTGGCCATGGACTTGGATCTTTGAGAAGGAAAAAGAGACCTGTAAGTCCGGAGGCCCATACCACCACCTGCCGTGAGGCAATCTGCCACCAGGAGGCAGCGTTGGCCAGTGGCAGGCTCCAGAGCTGAACTTACTAGGGAGACACTAGTGTGAGTGACGTTTGTAGATAAGGTGCAATGGGTACGAGTGATGTAAATATCAATGCACAGAATGGAATTGTCTGCATGCCATCTGAGCATGCCCCAGCAGTGGGAATGAGGTGGGAGGGCAGCCCTGCCTCCCCAGCAGGCCCAGGCACCTGTGACCAGCCCAGTTTACCCTGGCAGTTCAGTTGGGAGGCCCCCTCATGGTCAGAGGGCGCCCAGCCCCCAGCTCCCCAGCGGGTGATCCAGGCTTCTCCTGCAGTGTGCGGTGACCCGGGGTCCTTCCGGAAGACCCTGGCAGGTCCTGGCTCCTCGGGGACTTCATACGTGGAAGTCTCATTGTCAGCTCCTGTTTGGGGGCATAGCCTGGAAGAGGCCCCCGCTCTGCCTCTTGGAGTTGCTCGGGGTGCCTGCTGGGGGGCAGCAGCCCCGCTGGGCATCCTGCGCTGGCCGAGAGGCTGCCCTGCTCCTCTGGTGCAGCCAAGGAGTGTGCCATTACCTTTGCCTTCCCTTGTATCTAAGTGGCCAGGGGAGGAAGGTGTTGGGGCAGGAGATGGGCCAGGTTTGGCTACATGCATGCGTGAATATGGTGCGAGCCCCACTACGGCGTATAATTGTAACATATCAACCAAAAAAAGAAAAGTAAAATTTAAAAACGGCCATACCCTTGCTCTAGCCACAGGGGGCCACCTTGGACAGTACAGGTGTAGAATTGGTCCCTTTGGTCCTGGGATTTGACATAGAGCCTGAAGCCTTTCATGACAAAAAGCCTCTGACCATCCTGTGCCCAGAAACGTGCTAGCTCGAGAGTCTGGGGTCTGGGTGGTCACCCACATCATGAGGAGGGTCCCCAGGCTCCTCCTCACCTCCCCAACTGGGTCCATCCTGGGTATCTGGAGGAACTTCATGGCTGCTTCATCTGCAGGCACTAGTAGCATCGAGATCCCTGTCCTTTGCCTGCTGGTCAATGGTGACCCCAGCATCCTGGAGGTAGGTGCTGGGAAGGAAGTGGGGGTTGGGCTGAAGGCCCCTGAATGTCCAGAGCATCCTGCAGGGAGTGGCAGGTCCCCAGGCAGGGAGGGATGAGGATGTCCCCAAATGTACATGCAGATATCACTTGGAGTGACTCAGGGTCCACTCTGCCCCTATCCCAGAGGATTTCCAGGGCTGTGGAGCATGCTGCCCCCTGGCTGATCCTGGCAGGCTCAGGTGGCATCGCCGACGTGCTTGCTGCCCTGGTGAGCCAGCCCCACCTCCTGGTACCCCAGGTGGCTGAGAAGCAGTTTAGAGAGAAGTTCCCCAGTGAGCATTTCTCCTGGGAGGCCATCGTGCACTGGACCAAGCTGGTACGTGCTGCCTGGGGACTCGGGAGGGGCTGATCTTCCTCCTCTGTCCTCCAACTCATCTTGGGGTGGGCTGGCTCTTGGGGATTCCTGCCAGTGCAATCTCTGTGCCCACCCACCACTGCCAGGACCCCATGTTGCTTCTGCTCCGGCCCTCGGGGGGTAGAGGGATTTGGCAACCAGCTCCTGGGTCTGTGGGTGGTCCTGAGCCAGGCCCAGTGGGTGGTGGGCACACATTCACCCAGCTGGGGACTCTGCTGGGCTCCATGCTGGCCCACTGCCACCAGTCGTGCCATGGGTGCCCTTCGGGGCCTGTCCTGGTGTCCACAGCTACAGAACATCACCTCTCACCCGCACCTGCTTACCGTGTACGACTTCGAGCAGGAAGGCTCTGAGGACCTGGACACCGTCATCCTCAAAGCACTGGTGAAAGGTGAGGGGAGCAGGGTGTCTTCTCAACAGCACTTAGGCCACTTAGGGCCAGGTGGCCCACCAGCATTCACGGTGGACACCTGCCTGCCCTTCCCAGGTGGGGAAGGTGACACACGTCCGTGAGGTGCTCTGTGCTGGGGAATCCGATGACACACACACACACACACACAGTTTAAAAATATCTAAGGCGCTCCGTCCGTCCAGTGGTTCCTACCTCTTCACCAGTCCTGTACCATCACCACTCCAGAACTCCGTCACCCCAAACAGTCCCACCCCCACAGCCACCCTCCACTGTCCCATGCCCCCACCGCCTCTCTGCTTTCGACCTCTGTGGACTTGACCACTAGGGGCATTGCAGAGAAATGGGGAACAGTGCGTGGCCTCTGCATCTGACTTCCCTCCCTCGGGGTCTTCAGGGCCCCAGATCACAGCAGGTGCCAGAACACCCTTCCAGACTGAGCAGTAACCCCCTTCTGTGGACAGACCCCAGCGACTGTGGCCTGGGAGTGAGGGCAGTGTTCCGTTGTCACTCCTGGTGCTTTCGACAGACAGACAGGGAGGCTGACCTCAGGCAGCTGGACACAGGCCCAAGGCTGGGAGGGGCAGGGCTGGGTGAGGGGCGGGGACGTGCTTGAGGGAGGGCCCTTCCAGGGATGCATTGGGATTGTGGGTGGTTCTGGGCTTAGTGCCCCTCCCACGAAGAGGAGGCCCAAGGAGCCCTCTCTGCAGGCGTCCCTCACGGTTTCCCACCAGCCAGCTGGGTCCCAGCAGCCTGAGAGCCCGAGGCCTGGCACCTTGGCACTCTACCCTCCACCCTCCTCTCAGGAGGAGGTCTCCAGGCAGCCCCAGCCAGGTGCTGCAGGACCCCACACCAGTGACCCTGCAGGGCCAAGTTGTGGGTGAAAGCCATTCCCCATGGAGGGAGTGTGGGATGTGGGAACATGCTGCCCCACACTGTCCATGGGAGGAGGACTTGGACCAGCAGTGCTGGCCAGTGACCACAATATCTGGATGTCATCTGAGGCCCCGTTACTGTGAGGGTCCCTTCTGCTTCTTGGGACCTGGTCCTAAAGGGGACAGGGCGCCCGTGGGGCCTGGCTTTTCACCGTCTTGAGCTCTTGATGGGCAGTGGCCACTTCCCTTCAAGTCTCCTCCAATCCCAGCACAGACCTCCAGTTTCTGCATCCTGGGCTCTGGGGGCTCTCAGCTTCCTCCCACTCTCCCCCCAGCCTGCAAGAGCCACAGCCAAGAGGCCCAGGACTACCTGGATGAGCTCAAGCTGGCCGTGGCCTGGGACCGTGTGGACATCGCCAAGAGTGAGATCTTCAGTGGGGACGTGGAGTGGAAGGTGCCTCCCTGGCCCCACCTGTGATGCATCCTGATCCCTGATTCTGGCTAAAACAGGCAGGGCCCATTCTGGGGGCAGGGACAGCCAGGCCCTGGAGCTGCTGACTGGCCCATTCTGGCCCAGCTGTTGCAGCCGCAGGGGCAGGCTGGTGTGGGCCAGCCCGAAGCCCAGGGCTCCCCATGCCCTTGGTGTTCACCAGCACATCCGGACCCTTCCTGCCCTGGAGCAAGCTTGCCCACCCTGTGCCAGCCCTAGCTTAGGGGACAGGCAGAGATGTCCTGGGGAGGGGATCAGTGCTGGCTAGCCCTGGACAGGGCTCCTGGGCTGCGGCCTCTTGGCCTTTACACTCACTATCCCCGTCTCCCTCCCTTGGGTGGGTCCAGTCCTGCGACCTGGAGGAGGTGATGATGGATGCCCTGGTGAGCAACAAGCCCGAGTTCGTGCGCCTCTTTGTGGACAGCGGTGCCAACATGGCCGACTTCCTGACGTATGGGCGGCTGCAGCAGCTCTACCGCTCTGTGTCCCCCAAAAGCCTGCTCTTTGACCTGCTGCAGCGTAAGCATGAGGAGGGCCGGCTGACGCTGGCTGGCCTGGGTGCCCAGCACTCCCGGGACCTGCCTGCAGGGCCACCCACCTTCTCCCTGCACGAGGTCTCCCGTGTGCTCAAGGACTTCCTGCATGATGCCTGCCGCGGCTTCTACCAGGACAGCCGGGCAGCCGGCCGGAGGAAGGCGGTGCGTAGGGGCGCAGCAGGGGTTGGGGCCTGGGCCGTGCCTGGAGCCTTATGTCCACATGTCCTCCAGGAGAGGGGGCCGGCCAAGAGGCCCACCGGCCAGAAGTGGCTGCTGGACCTCAACCAGAAAAGCGAGGACCCCTGGAGGGACCTGTTCCTATGGGCTGTGTTGCAGAACCGCCACGAGATGGCCAATTACTTCTGGGCCATGGTGAGCAGGGGCCACGGGGCCCTGGGTTGAGTCTGGGCTTCCTCAGGATTCCTGGGAGGAGGGGACCGGGTGGGCCAACCTCCTGAGACCCCGTCTCCTAGGGCCAGGAGGGTGTGGCAGCAGCCCTGGCCGCCTGTAAAATCCTCAAAGAAATGTCCCACCTGGAGACAGAGGCAGAGGTGGCCCGCACCATGCGTGAGGCCAAGTACGAGCAGCTGGCCCTGGGTAAGTGACAGTGGGCAGGCCAACTGTGGGAGAGGCGTGGGAGGGTCAATGAGGGGCCTGGGCTCCCCTCAGGCCACTGCCTCTTGGCCTCCCTGGTGGAACAGGACGGGTGGCTCCTCCTGGCGGTGGAGCTCAGCCCTGGAGTCCTAAATGAGAAAGCGTGTGGTAGAGACAGCACAGCCCCATGTCCCTGGCCCCACGCTGGGTCCTGCTGCAGGGTGGAGGACATTCGGGGTGACAGTTATGACAGGAGAGGAGAGGGGCTGGAGAAGGACAAAGGTTAGGTAAGGGGCTGGGCAGCCAGGCAGGGAGGCCTGAGGGGGCAGAAGACAGGGTGGGCATGGGCACGTCACGCAGACAGGGCCCGCTGGGCAGACCTCTTCTCCGAGTGCTACAGCAACAGTGAGGACCGGGCCTTCGCCCTGCTGGTGCGCCGCAACCACAGCTGGAGCCGGACCACCTGCCTGCACCTGGCCACCGAGGCGGACGCCAAGGCCTTCTTTGCCCATGACGGCGTGCAGGTAAGGGGCGGCCAGGGGAAGGCCGCTGGGGCGACGTGGGCTGGAGGGGCCCAGGCAGCCGTGGACGGCCAGGCCCCTCCCCACATCCCAGCAATGAAGGGGCTGGGCATGGTGACTCAGCTCCCGCGCCCTCTGCCAGCCGGACTCTTCCTGCCTATGGAGACCTCACTTCCTCAGAGCAGGCCCCTGGGCTCCAGCAGTCCCTTAGTGAAGCTTCACAGCAGGACATGATCCACGCTTCCAGGAGGATCCCTGGCTTCCCACCAGGATGGGGCGGGGGTGGGCTTGGGAGGGGCCTCTCCAGCTGGCCTGGGAAAGCACTTGCATTCGCCAGGTGCCTGGGGAAGGACGTTCCTGGCGGAGGGCACAGCATGGGCCAGGTGGGCAGGGGACAGCCAATGAGTGTGTCTTTATTTCAGGCGTTCCTGACCAAGATCTGGTGGGGGGACATGGCTGCCGGCACACCCATCCTGCGGCTGCTGGGCGCCTTCACCTGCCCTGCCCTCATTTACACCAACCTCATCACCTTCAGGTGGGTCAGGCTGGCCACAGCCAGGTGCCAGAGTCTCTGTCCCCCTGCCCACAGCCCCTGTGTTCAGTGGGGCACATGGGCCTTCATTCTTCTTAGCAGACCCAGCACTTTGCTGGCTGGGAGCCCAGGGCTGAGCAGGTGCCCTTCCTGAGGGCTCTGAGCGTCCCTCTGTACCACAGTAAGGAAACCCCTCTGAGGACGGGCCTGGAGGACCTGCAGGAGCTGGACAGCCTGGACACAGAGAGGAGCCTGCTGTGTGGCTCGGGCAGCCGGTCAGGGGCTGAGGGAGCTGGGTAGGGCAGACGGGCTGGTGGGGGTGGCAGGAGGCTGGACCCTGCTGGGCAGAGGTGGGCTCCAGGGACACAGCCTCCAGGGCCAGCCTCAGAACAGTGGCCTCCTTTGCACCGGCACAGGGTGGAGGAGCCAGTGGAGACACCAAAGGGTGCAGGTGACCGAGGCCCGCAGGCTGCCTTCCTGCTCACACGCTGGCGGAAGTTCTGGGGGGCACCGGTGACTGTGTTCCTGGGGAACGTGGTCATGTACTTCGCCTTCCTCTTCCTTTTCACCTACGTCCTGCTGGTAGACTTCAGGCCGCCTCCCCAGGGGCCATCTGGGCCCGAGATCACCCTCTACTTCTGGGTCTTCACACTGGTGTTGGAGGAAATCCGGCAGGTCAGTGGCCAGCCCAGCCCTGGGCCCTTGGCTCTGTAGCTGCAGGCTGTGTGGCCACAGGCAGGTCCTGGCTTGGGGCTGGACCTGTCTGCAGAACAAGAACAGCAGGGGCCTCCGGTCTTCCTAGAGCCCTGAGCCCCAATCCCTGTCACGTCCTGAGCCCAGCTCCAGACTGAGCCTGACCATGGTCTCCCAGATCCTGGCCTGAACCCATAGCTGGGCCTGGATACCCAACATAAAATGGTCCTGGACTTTGATCACAGAGAGCCCCGACTCCCAAGTCCAGTTTGGTCTGCTTTTGTCCCCAGACTTAGCCCTGAATAGGTCCATCCGAACCATGAAAGGCGTCCTCCCTGGTACTTGCAGACCCCAGCCTGGGCCAGCCTGGGCAGCTGTCATCAGCCTGTTCCCTCTCCCAGGGCTTCTTTACCGATGAGGACACACACTTAGTAAAGAAGTTCACTCTGTACGTGGAGGACAACTGGAACAAGTGTGACATGGTAGCCATCTTCCTGTTCACCGTCGGTGTCACCTGCAGGTCCGTGGTGTCACCTTGCGGCCTCTCAGGGGCTGGTGGGCAGGCTTCCTGTGAAGTCACTCAGGCCTCTGGAGGCCTGGCAGCTGCCTTCTGGTCAGTGAGCTGTGGGGAAGGGTGTTCCCCTGTCTGAGGACCAGCAGCCCTGTGCAGCCTGTGTCCTCCTCCAGGATGCTAACCTCCTTATTTGAGGCCGGCCGGACCACCCTTGCCATCGACTTCATGGTATTCACGCTTCGGCTCATCCACATCTTTGCCATCCATAAGCAATTGGGCCCCAAGATCATCATTGTGGAGAGAATGGTGAGCCCCCACCTGGGCCTGACCCTGGGGGGTGGTCAGTCCCCACCTGGGCCCGACTCTGGGTAGAAGAATCCCCCAGACCTGGGATCCCCACTGGGTGGTAATGGGCCCCAGAATGCCCATCCAAGTGGACACTGACACCCCTAATCTCTGTCCCTTGTCCTCAAGATGAAGGATGTCTTCTTCTTCCTCTTCTTCCTGAGTGTGTGGCTCGTGGCCTACGGTGTGACCACCCAAGCACTGCTACACCCCCATGACGGCCGCCTGGAGTGGATCTTCCGCCGCGTGCTCTACCGGCCCTACCTGCAGATTTTTGGGCAGATCCCCCTGGATGAGATTGACGGTGCGCCCACAGCCAGGCAGGAGTGGACTGGTGGGGCCCTTCTGCCAGTGTGGATTAGCAGCCCAGGACACTGGCTCCCCAGAGGGGTCTGCTGAGGTCATGGGCCTGCCTGGAGCTGGCCGAGATGAAGAAGTCCCCGAGGCCAGTGCCCCCCCACCCCGCCCCCGTGCCCTGCACGCCTGTGTAGGCCAGGCCCAGACCCACAGCAGGGGCAGGGCCAGCCCCAGCAGGAGGCCCCAGCCTCACCCTCAGGCAGGGAGCTGAGACCTGGAAGACCACAGGCTGACAGGGACTTACTTCCTGCCTGGCAGGCCAGGGACAGGCGTAGCCTGGGGTCATCTGGAGAGGGGGTGAATGGGTGGGCAAGCACAGAACAGAGTCATTCAGGCCACCCTGACCATCCTGGGAGCTTCATGGCCAAGGTCTCCCTGTCACCCTCCAGAGGCCCAGGGTGGTGAGGCCCTTCCCGACAGCACCCTTGCTTCTGCTGGGGACCCACCCACGCGTGTGTGCCACCTATTGTCATCAGGGGCATGTGGCCTGCGGTGTGGGTGTCCCCAAGCCAGGCCCTGTACTTGAATGGGGCTGGCGGGGCCCTGGGAACTCGCTCCAGACAGGGCGTGCAGCGTGTTGCAGAAGGCAGCTGCTTGCCTGGGCTCTTGGGCTGATGGATGGAGGCAGGGATGGGCCTGTGCCAGCCTGTGGGGGTGCCAAGGCTTGGAGATGGGGCGCAGGGTGGGGCCACCCTGGCCATGGGGCCATCGTGGCAGGATGGGCAGCAGAGGTCTGACCCCAGCTGTCCCTGGAGGAGGCCAGACCAGCCATCGTGGCATGTGACAGATACTTGTCAATGGATGACGGTGAGATCGGAGCAAACACAGGCCTCCGGGGTGGGCAAGGGCTGGAAACCAGCTCCCAGCGGGTGCTCAGTGGGCCACGGTCTGAGGCTGTTTTCTTAGCGCCCCTCAAGGACCACTTTCTCCAGCCCCTCCTGCTCTCCACCTGCTCCGCCCTCACCCTACGGCCCACACATTCCAGCCCCACTGGGCCTCTGAGGCAGGAGGACAGGGTGGACGCCTCAGCCGGGTCAGGGTGGGGTCCTCCTTCCTCAGGGGTGATGTCCAGCCCACTCAGCCCCAGCTGTCTGCCCTCCGCACTGGATAAGGAGACAGACCTGGGCTAGTCCCTCTCTTACTGGGACAGTGCCACCTGGGAAGGCACAGGCCAGAAAGGTCTGTGGGGCTGCCGTGAACACCACAGGCAGAGCCACCGTGGTCAGGCTTCACTGAGCGCCCTTGCCCATGTCCTCTCCTCTCTGGGCCCTCAGGCACAGACCCCAGCCCTTCCTGAGATCACTGTGCCGCCTGGTAGACAGTTATTCTCTCACTCCTGGGCCCAGAGGGAAACCGAGGTCCAGCAGCTCCCCACCGCCTGTGGGCCCGGGGCCCCCCTCCGCACACTTCCAGCTGGGTCTTTCCCCTGGGCTCCTGGGCCGGGGGCAATTTGGTTTCCAGCAGGCCTAGTGGCGCCTTCTCAAATCTGTGGATAGGGGTGGGGTCTCCTTACCTCCCAGAGGCTTCCATCAGACAGATTTACAGCATCACAAACGCCAGCTTGGCCACTTCTCTAGGGCGCCAGGAGGAGGGAGGAGGCTCATGAATCAGTGCCTGGAGGAGATTCATGGGTTCAGGGCTGCCAGGGTGCCCAAGGAGGGGGCAGGGTGGGGCCTGGCCCTCCCCGGCTACAGCATGAACCCCCACACACTGCCTTCTAACTCACTCTGGTGACAAGGCAGGAATTTGTGCCAGTGAGGGAGTCCTAGGGA